>NC_134442.1:6376847-6976847 GCF_030867145.1 Opisthocomus hoazin
CAGATAGCTGGCAGGCAGAAGGGGCTAGCCTGGAAAGCTGTTGCTCAGCCTCATCTGCCCATGGCACTGTTCGCATAGAGGCACAGAGAATGGGGCTGCTTGCTTATCTTGCCACTTGAAACTTCAAACGCATGCTGGGAAAGATGGTGTCCCTGCCAGGCTCCTTTCGCAGCCCTGCTCCAAAAGTGCGAATGTCTGCAGATAGCTGGCAGCCAGAAGGGTCTATCCTGGAAAGCTGTTGCTCAGCCTCATCTGCCCATGGCAGTGCTTGCTTAGAGGCACAGAGAATGGGGCTGCTTGCTTATCTTGCCACTTGAAACTTCAAACGCATGCTGGGAATGGTGGTGTCCCTGCCAGGCTCCTATCACAGCCCTGCTCCGAAAGTGCGAACGTCTGCAGATAGCTGGCAGGCAGAAGGGGCTAGCCTGGAAAGCTGTTGCTCAGCCTCATCTGCCCATGGCAGTGCTCGCACAGAGGCACAGAGAATGGGGCTGCTTGCTTGTCTTGCCACCTCAAACTTCAAACGTAGACTGGGAAAGATGGTGTACCTGCTCTTCTCCTTTCGCAGCTCTGCTCTTGAAATGCGAACGTCTGCAGATAGCTGGCAGGCAGAAGGGGCTAGCCTGGAAAGCTGTTGCTCAGCCTCATCTGCCCATGGCAGTGCTCGCACAGAGGCACAGAGAATGGGGCTGCTTGCTTATCTTGCCACTTGAAACTTCAAACGCATGCTGGGAATGGTGGTGTCCCTGCCAGGCTCCTATCACAGCCCTGCTCCGAAAGTGCGAACGTCTGCAGATAGCTGGCAGGCAGAAGGGGCTAGCCTGGAAAGCTGTTGCTCAGCCTCATCTGCCCATGGCAGTGCTCGCACAGAGGCACAGAGAATGGGGCTGCTTGCTTGTCTTGCCACCTCAAACTTCAAACGTAGACTGGGAAAGATGGTGTACCTGCTAGGTTCCTTTCGCAGCCCTGCTCTTGAAATGCGAACGTCTGCAGATAGCTGGCAGGCAGAAGGGGCTAGCCTGGAAAGCTGTTGCTCAGCCTCATCTGCCCATGGCACTGTTCGCATAGAGGCACAGAGAATGGGGCTGCTTCCTTGTCTTGCCACCTCAAACTTCAAACGCATGCTGGGAATGGTGGTGTCCCTGCCAGGCTCCTATCACAGCCCTGCTCCGAAAGTGCGAACGTCTGCAGATAGCTGGCAGGCAGAAGAGGCTATCCTGGAAAGCTGTTGCTCAGCCTCATCTGCCCATGGCACTGTTCGCATAGAGGCACAGAGAATGGGGCTGCTTGCTTGTCTTGCCACTTGAAACTTCAAACGCATGCTGGGAATGGTGGTGTCCCTGCCAGGCTCCTATCACAGCCCTGCTCCGAAAGTGCGAACGTCTGCAGATAGCTGGCAGCCAGAAGGGGCTAGCCTGGAAAGCTGTTGCTCAGCCTCATCTGCCCATGGCACTGCTCGCACAGAGGCACAGAGAATGGGGCTGCTTGCTTGTCTTGCCACCTCAAACTTCAAACGTAGCCTGGGAAAGATGGTGTACCTGCTAGGCTCCTTTCGCAGCCCTGCTCTTGAAATGCGAACGTCTGCAGATAGCTGGCAGCCAGAAGGGGCTAGCCTGGAAAGCTGTTGCTCAGCCTCATCTGCCCATGGCACTGTTCGCATAGAGGCACAGAGAATGGGGCTGCTTGCTTATCTTGCCACTTGAAACTTCAAACGCATGCTGGGAATGGTGGTGTCCCTGCCAGGCTCCTATCACAGCCCTGCTCCGAAAGTGCGAAGGTCTGCAGATAGCTGGCAGCCAGAAGGGGCTAGCCTGGAAAGCTGTTGCTCAGCCTCATCTGCCCATGGCACTGTTCGCATAGAGGCACAGAGAATGGGGCTGCTTGCTTATCTTGCCACTTGAAACTTCAAACGCATGCTGGGAATGGTGGTGTCCCTGCCAGGCTCCTATCACAGCCCTGCTCCGAAAGTGCGAACGTCTGCAGATAGCTGGCAGCCAGAAGGGGCTAGCCTGGAAAGCTGTTGCTCAGCCTCATCTGCCCATGGCAGTGCTCGCACAGAGGCACAGAGAATGGGGCTGCTTGCTTGTCTTGCCACCTCAAACTTCAAACGTAACCTGGGAAAGATGGTGTACCTGCTAGGCTCCTTTCGCAGCCCTGCTCTTGCAATGCGAACGTCTGCAGATAGCTGGCAGCCAGAAGGGGCTAGCCTGGAAAGCTGTTGCTCAGCCTCATCTGCCCATGGCACTGTTCGCATAGAGGCACAGAGAATGGGGCTGCTTGCTTATCTTGCCACTTGAAACTTCAAACGCATGCTGGGAATGGTGGTGTCCCTGCCAGGCTCCTATCACAGGCCTGCTCCGAAAGTGCGAACGTCTGCAGATAGCTGGCAGGCAGAAGGGGCTAGCCTGGAAAGCTGTTGCTCAGCCTCATCTGCCCATGGCACTGTTCGCATAGAGGCACAGAGAATGGGGCTGCTTGCTTATCTTGCCACTTGAAACTTCAAACGCATGCTGGGAATGGTGGTGTCCCTGCCAGGCTCCTATCGCAGCCCTGCTCCGAAAGTGCGAACGTCTGCAGATAGCTGGCAGCCAGAAGGGGCTATCCTGGAAAGCTGTTGCTCAGCCTCATCTGCCCATGGCAGTGCTCGCACAGAGGCACAGAGAATGGGGCTGCTTGCTTGTCTTGCCACCTCAAACTTCAAACGTAGCCTGGGAAACATGTTGTACCTGCTAGGCTCCTTTCGCAGCCCTGCTCTTGAAATGCGAACGTCTGCAGATAGCTGGCAGGCAGAAGGGGCTAGCCTGGAAAGCTGTTGCTCAGCCTCCTCTGCCCATGGCAGTGCTCGCACAGAGGCACAGAGACTGGGGCTGCTTGCTTGTCTTGCCACCTCAAACTTCAAACGTAGCCTGGGAAAGATGGTGTACCTGCTAGGCTCCTTTCGCAGCCCTGCTCTTGAAATGCGAACATCTGCAGATAGCTGGCAGCCAGAAGGTGCTAGCCTGGAAAGCTGTTGCTCAGCCTCATCTGCCCATGGCACTGTTCGCATAGAGGCACAGAGAATGGGGCTGCTTGCTTATCTTGCCACTTGAAACTTCAAACGCATGCTGGGAATGGTGGTGTCCCTGCCAGGCTCCTATCACAGCCCTGCTCCGAAAGTGCGAACGTCTGCAGATAGCTGGCAGGCAGAAGGGGCTAGCCTGGAAAGCTGTTGCTCAGCCTCATCTGCCCATGGCAGTGCTCGCATAGAGGCACAGAGAATGGGGCTGCTTGCTTATCTTGCCACTTGAAACTTCAAACGCATGCTGGGAAAGATGGTGTCCCAGCCAGGCTCCTTTCGCAGCCCTGCTCCGAAAGTGCGAATGTCTGCAGATAGCTGGCAGCCAGAAGGGGCTAGCCTGGAAAGCTGTTGCTCAGCCTCATCTGCCCATGGCAGTGCTCGCACAGAGGCACAGAGAATGGGGCTGCTTGCTTGTCTTGCCACCTCAAACTTCAAACGTAGCCTGGCAAAGTTGGTGTCCCAGCCAGGCTCCTTTCGCAGCCCTGCTCCGAAAGTGCGAACGTCTGCAGATAGCTGGCAGCCAGAAGGGGCTATCCTGGAAAGCTGTTGCTCAGCCTCATCTGCCCATGGCAGTGCTCGCATAGAGGCACAGAGAATGGGGCTGCTTGCTTATCTTGCCACTTGAAACTTCAAACGCATGCTGGGAATGGTGGTGTCCCTGCCAGGCTCCTATCACAGCCCTGCTCCGAAAGTGCGAACGTCTGAAGATAGCTGGCAGGCAGAAGGGGCTATCCTGGAAAGCTGTTGCTCAGCCTCATCTGCCCATGGCACTGTTCGCATAGAGGCACAGAGAATGGGGCTGCTTGCTTGTCTTGCCACCTCAAACTTCAAACGTAGCCTGGGAAAGATGGTGTACCTGCTATTCTCCTTTCGCAGCCCTGCTCTTGAAATGCGAACGTCTGCAGATAGCTGGCAGCCAGAAGGGGCTAGCCTGGAAAGCTGTTGCTCAGCCTCATCTGCCCATGGCAGTGCTCGCACAGAGGCACAGAGAATGGGGCTGCTTGCTTGTCTTGCCACCTCAAACTTCAAACGTAGCCTGGGAAAGATGGTGTACCTGCTAGGCTCCTTTCGCAGCCCTGCTCTTGAAATGCGAACGTCTGCAGATAGCTGGCAGCCAGAAGGGGCTAGCCTGGAAAGCTGTTGCTCAGCCTCATCTGCCCATGGCACTGTTCGCATAGAGGCACAGAGAATGGGGCTGCTTGCTTATCTTGCCACTTGAAACTTCAAACACATGCTGGGAATGGTGGTGTCCCTGCCAGGCTCCTATCACAGCCCTGCTCCGAAAGTGCGAACGTCTGCAGATAGCTGGCAGGCAGAAGGGGCTAGCCTGGAAAGCTGTTGCTCAGCCTCATCTGCCCATGGCACTGTTCGCATAGAGGCACAGAGAATGGGGCTGCTTGCTTATCTTGCCACTTGAAACTTCAAACGCATGCTGGGAATGGTGGTGTCCCTGCCAGGCTCCTATCGCAGCCCTGCTCCGAAAGTGCGAACGTCTGCAGATAGCTGGCAGGCAGAAGGGTCTAGCCTGGAAAGCTGTTGCTCAGCCTCATCTGCCCATGGCACTGCTCGCACAGAGGCACAGAGAATGGGGCTGCTTGCTTGTCTTGCCACCTCAAACTTCAAACGTAGCCTGGGAAAGATGGTGTACCTGCTAGGCTCCTTTCGCAGCCCTGCTCTTGAAATGCGAACGTCTGCAGATAGCTGGCAGCCAGAAGGTGCTAGCCTGGAAAGCTGTTGCTCAGCCTCATCTGCCCATGGCACTGTTCGCATAGAGGCACAGAGAATGGGGCTGCTTGCTTATCTTGCCACTTGAAACTTCAAACGCATGCTGGGAAAGATGGTGTCCCAGCCAGGCTCCTTTCACAGCCCTGCTCCGAAAGTGCGAAGGTCTGCAGATAGCTGGCAGCCAGAAGGGGCTATCCTGGAAAGCTGTTGCTCAGCCTCATCTGCCCATGGCAGTGCTCGCACAGAGGCACAGAGAATGGGGCTGCTTGCTTGTCTTGCCACCTCAAACTTCAAACGTATCCTGGGAAAGTTGGTGTCCCAGCCAGGCTCCTTTCGCAGCCCTGCTCCGAAAGTGCGAACGTCTGCAGATAGCTGGCAGCCAGAAGGGGCTATCCTGGAAAGCTGTTGCTCAGCCTCATCTGCCCATGGCAGTGCTCGCATAGAGGCACAGAGAATGGGGCTGCTTGCTTATCTTGCCACTTGAAACTTCAAACGCATGCTGGGAATGGTGGTGTCCCTGCCAGGCTCCTATCACAGCCCTGCTCCGAAAGTGCGAACGTCTGAAGATAGCTGGCAGGCAGAAGGGGCTAGCCTGGAAAGCTGTTGCTCAGCCTCATCTGCCCATGGCACTGTTCGCATAGAGGCACAGAGAATGGGGCTGCTTGCTTATCTTGCCACTTGAAACTTCAAACGCATGCTGGGAATGGTGGTGTCCCTGCCAGGCTCCTATCACAGCCCTGCTCCGAAAGTGCGAACGTCTGCAGATAGCTGGCAGGCAGAAGGGGCTAGCCTGGAAAGCTGTTGCTCAGCCTCATCTGCCCATGGCAGTGCTCGCACAGAGGCACAGAGAATGGGGCTGCTTGCTTGTCTTGCCACCTCAAACTTCAAACGTAGCCTGGGAAAGTTGGTGTCCCAGCCAGCCTCCTTTCGCAGCCCTGCTCCGAAAGTGCGAACGTCTGCAGATAGCTGGCAGCCAGAAGGGGCTAGCCTGGAAAGCTGTTGCTCAGCCTCATCTGCCCATGGCAGTGCTCGCACAGAGGCACAGAGAATGCGGCTCCTTGCTTGTCTTGCCACCTCAAACTTCAAACGTAGCATGGGAAAGTTGGTGTCCCTGCCAGGCTCCTTTCGCAGCCCTGCTCTGAAAGTGCGAACGTCTGCAGATAGTTGGCAGCCAGAAGGGGCTAGCCTGGAAAGCTGTTGCTCAGCCTCATCTGCCCATGGCACTGTTCGCATAGAGGCACAGAGAATGGGGCTGCTTGCTTGTATTGCCACCTCAAACTTCAAACGCATGCTGGGAATGGTGGTGTCCCAGCCAGGCTCCTATCACAGCCCTGCTCCGAAAGTGCGAACGTCTGCAGATAGCTGGCAGGCAGAAGGGGCTAGCCTGGAAAGCTGTTGCTCAGCCTCATCTGCCCATGGCACTGTTCGCATAGAGGCACAGAGAATGGGGCTGCTTCCTTGTCTTGCCACCTCAAACTTCAAACGCATGCTGGGAATGGTGGTGTCCCTGCCAGGCTCCTATCACAGCCCTGCTCCGAAAGTGCGAACGTCTGCAGATAGCTGGCAGGCAGAAGAGGCTATCCTGGAAAGCTGTTGCTCAGCCTCATCTGCCCATGGCACTGTTCGCATAGAGACACAGAGAATGGGGCTGCTTGCTTATCTTGCCACTTGAAACTTCAAACGCATGCTGGGAATGGTGGTGTCCCTGCCAGGCTCCTATCGCAGCCCTGCTCCGAAAGTGCGAACGTCTGCAGATAGCTGGCAGCCAGAAGGGGCTAGCCTGGAAAGCTGTTGCTCAGCCTCATCTGCCCATGGCAGTGCTCGCACAGAGGCACAGAGAATGGGGCTGCTTGCTTGTCTTGCCACCTCAAACTTCAAACGTAGCCTGGGAAAGATGGTGTACCTGCTAGGCTCCTTTCGCAGCCCTGCTCTTGAAATGCGAACGTCTGCAGATAGCTGGCAGGCAGAAGGGGCTAGCCTGGAAAGCTGTTGCTCAGCCTCATCTGCCCATGGCACTGTTCGCATAGAGGCACAGAGAATGGGGCTGCTTGCTTATCTTGCCACTTGAAACTTCAAACGCATGCTGGGAATGGTGGTGTCCCTGCCAGGCTCCTATCACAGCCCTGCTCCGAAAGTGCGAACGTCTGCAGATAGCTGGCAGCCAGAAGGGGCTAGCCTGGAAAGCTGTTGCTCAGCCTCATCTGCCCATGGCAGTGTTCGCATAGAGGCACAGAGAATGGGGCTGCTTGCTTATCTTGCCACTTGAAACTTCAAACGCATGCTGGGAATGGTGGTGTCCCTGCCAGGCTCCTATCACAGCCCTGCTCCGAAAGTGCGAAGGTCTGCAGATAGCTGGCAGCCAGAAGGGGCTATCCTGGAAAGCTGTTGCTCAGCCTCATCTGCCCATGGCAGTGCTCGCACAGAGGCACAGAGAATGGGGCTGCTTGCTTGTCTTGCCACCTCAAACTTCAAACGTAGCCTGGGAAAGATGGTGTACCTGCTAGGCTCCTTTCGCAGCCCTGCTCTTGAAATGCGAACGTCTGCAGATAGCTGGCAGCCAGAAGGGGCTAGCCTGGAAAGCTGTTGCTCAGCCTCATCTGCCCATGGCACTGTTCGCATAGAGGCACAGAGAATGGGGCTGCTTGCTTATCTTGCCACTTGAAACTTCAAACGCATGCTGCGAATGGTGGTGTCCCTGCCAGGCTCCTATCACAGCCCTGCTCCGAAAGTGCGAACGTCTGCAGATAGCTGGCAGGCAGAAGGGGCTAGCCTGGAAAGCTGTTGCTCAGCCTCATCTGCCCATGGCACTGTTCGCATAGAGGCACAGAGAATGGGGCTGCTTGCTTATCTTGCCACTTGAAACTTCAAACGCATGCTGGGAATGGTGGTGTCCCTGCCAGGCTCCTATCACAGCCCTGCTCCGAAAGTGCGAAGGTCTGCAGATAGCTGGCAGCCAGAAGGGGCTAGCCTGGAAAGCTGTTGCTCAGCCTCATCTGCCCATGGCAGT
The DNA here is from genome assembly GCF_030867145.1 of Opisthocomus hoazin. Lineage (NCBI taxonomy): Eukaryota > Metazoa > Chordata > Aves > Opisthocomiformes > Opisthocomidae > Opisthocomus > Opisthocomus hoazin. Next base: position 6,384,638 of record NC_134442.1, read on the forward strand.
GCTCGCACAGAGGCACAGAGAATGGGGCTGCTTGCTTGTCTTGCCACCTCAAACTTCAAACGTAGCCTGGGAAAGATGGTGTACCTGCTAGGCTCCTTTCGCAGCCCTGCTCTTGAAATGCGAACGTCTGCAGATAGCTGGCAGGCAGAAGGGGCTATCCTGGAAAGCTGTTGCTCAGCCTCATCTGCCCATGGCAGTGCTCGCACAGAGGCACAGAGAATGGGGCTGTTTGCTTATCTTGCCACTTGAAACTTCAAACGCATGCTGGGAATGGTGGTGTCCCTGCCAGGCTCCTATCACAGCCCTGCTCCGAAAGTGCGAACGTCTGCAGATAGCTGGCAGCCAGAAGGGGCTAGCCTGGAAAGCTGTTGCTCAGCCTCATCTGCCCATGGCAGTGTTCGCATAGAGGCACAGAGAATGGGGCTGCTTGCTTATCTTGCCACTTGAAACTTCAAACGCATGCTGGGAATGGTGGTGTCCCTGCCAGGCTCCTATCACAGCCCTGCTCCGAAAGTGCGAAGGTCTGCAGATAGCTGGCAGCCAGAAGGGGCTATCCTGGAAAGCTGTTGCTCAGCCTCATCTGCCCATGGCAGTGCTCGCACAGAGGCACAGAGAATGGGGCTGCTTGCTTGTCTTGCCACCTCAAACTTCAAACGTAGCCTGGGAAAGATGGTGTACCTGCTAGGCTCCTTTCGCAGCCCTGCTCTTGAAATGCGAACGTCTGCAGATAGCTGGCAGCCAGAAGGGGCTAGCCTGGAAAGCTGTTGCTCAGCCTCATCTGCCCATGGCACTGTTCGCATAGAGGCACAGAGAATGGGGCTGCTTGCTTATCTTGCCACTTGAAACTTCAAACGCATGCTGCGAATGGTGGTGTCCCTGCCAGGCTCCTATCACAGCCCTGCTCCGAAAGTGCGAACGTCTGCAGATAGCTGGCAGGCAGAAGGGGCTAGCCTGGAAAGCTGTTGCTCAGCCTCATCTGCCCATGGCACTGTTCGCATAGAGGCACAGAGAATGGGGCTGCTTGCTTATCTTGCCACTTGAAACTTCAAACGCATGCTGGGAATGGTGGTGTCCCTGCCAGGCTCCTATCACAGCCCTGCTCCGAAAGTGCGAAGGTCTGCAGATAGCTGGCAGCCAGAAGGGGCTATCCTGGAAAGCTGTTGCTCAGCCTCATCTGCCCATGGCAGTGCTCGCACAGAGGCACAGAGAATGGGGCTGCTTGCTTGTCTTGCCACCTCAAACTTCAAACGTAGCCTGGGAAAGATGGTGTACCTGCTAGGCTCCTTTCGCAGCCCTGCTCTTGAAATGCGAACGTCTGCAGATAGCTGGCAGGCAGAAGGGGCTAGCCTGGAAAGCTGTTGCTCAGCCTCATCTGCCCATGGCAGTGCTCGCACAGAGGCACAGAGAATGGGGCTGTTTGCTTATCTTGCCACTTGAAACTTCAAACGCATGCTGGGAATGGTGGTGTCCCTGCCAGGCTCCTATCACAGCCCTGCTCCGAAAGTGCGAACGTCTGCAGATAGCTGGCAGCCAGAAGGGGCTATCCTGGAAAGCTGTTGCTCAGCCTCATCTGCCCATGGCAGTGCTCGCACAGAGGCACAGAGAATGGGGCTGCTTGCTTATCTTGCCACTTGAAACTTCAAACGCATGCTGGGAATGGTGGTGTCCCTGCCAGGCTCCTATCACAGCCCTGCTCCGAAAGTGCGAAGGTCTGCAGATAGCTGGCAGCCAGAAGGGGCTATCCTGGAAAGCTGTTGCTCAGCCTCATCTGCCCATGGCAGTGCTCGCACAGAGGCACAGAGAATGGGGCTGCTTGCTTGTCTTGCCACCTCAAACTTCAAACGTAGCCTGGGAAAGATGGTGTACCTGCTAGGCTCCTTTCGCAGCCCTGCTCTTGAAATGCGAACGTCTGCAGATAGCTGGCAGCCAGAAGGGGCTAGCCTGGAAAGCTGTTGCTCAGCCTCATCTGCCCATGGCAGTGCTCGCACAGAGGCACAGAGAATGGGGCTGCTTGCTTGTCTTGCCACCTCAAACTTCAAACGTAGCCTGGGAAAGATGGTGTACCTGCTAGGCTCCTTTCGCAGCCCTGCTCTTGAAATGCAAACATCTGCAGATAGCTGGCAGCCAGAAGGTGCTAGCCTGGAAAGCTGTTGCTCAGCCTCATCTGCCCATGGCACTGTTCGCATAGAGGCACAGAGAATGGGGCTGCTTGCTTATCTTGCCACTTGAAACTTCAAACGCATGCTGGGAAAGGTGGTGTCCCTGCCAGGCTCCTATCACAGCCCTGCTCCGAAAGTGCGAACGTCTGCAGATAGCTGGCAGGCAGAAGGGGCTAGCCTGGAAAGCTGTTGCTCAGCCTCATCTGCCCATGGCACTGTTCGCATAGAGGCACAGAGAATGGGGCTGCTTCGTTGTCTTGCCACCTCAAAATTCAAACGCATGCTGGGAATGGTGGTGTCCCTGCCAGGCTCCTATCACAGCCCTGCTCCGAAAGTGCGAACGTCTGCAGATAGCTGGCAGGCAGAAGAGGCTATCTTGGAAAGCTGTTGCTCAGCCTCATCTGCCCATGGCACTGTTCGCATAGAGGCACAGAGAATGGGGCTGCTTGCTTATCTTGCCACTTGAAACTTCAAACGCATGCTGGGAATGGTGGTGTCCCTGCCAGGCTCCTATCACAGCCCTGCTCCGAAAGTGCGAACGTCTGCAGATAGCTGGCAGCCAGAAGGTGCTAGCCTGGAAAGCTGTTGCTCAGCCTCATCTGCCCATGGCAGTGCTCGCACAGAGGCACAGAGAATGGGGCTGCTTGCTTGTCTTGCCACCTCAAACTTCAAACGTAGCCTGGGAAAGATGGTGTACCTGCTAGGCTCCTTTCGCAGCCCTGCTCTTGAAATGCGAACATCTGCAGATAGCTGGCAGCCAGAAGGGGCTAGCCTGGAAAGCTGTTGCTCAGCCTCACCTGCCCATGGCAGTGCTCGCACAGAGGCACAGAGAATGGGGCTGCTTGCTTGTCTTGCCACCTCAAACTTCAAACGCATGCTGGGAAAGTTGGTGTCCCAGCCAGGCTCCTTTCGCAGCCCTGCTCCGAAAGTGCGAACGTCTGCAGATAGCTGGCAGGCAGAAGGGGCTAGCCTGGAAAGCTGTTGCTCAGCCTCATCTGCCCATGGCAGTGCTCGCACAGAGGCACAGAGAATGGGGCTGCTTGCTTGTCTTGCCACCTCAAACTTCAAACGTAGCATGGGAAAGTTGGTGTCCCTGCCAGGCTCCTTTCGCAGCCCTGCTCTTGAAATGCGAACGTCTGCAGATAGCTGGCAGGCAGAAGGGGCTAGCCTGGAAAGCTGTTGCTCAGCCTCATCTGCCCATGGCACTGTTCGCATAGAGGCACAGAGAATGGGGCTGCTTGCTTATCTTGCCACTTGAAACTTCAAACGCATGCTGGGAATGGTGGTGTCCCTGCCAGGGTCCTATCACAGCCCTGCTCCGAAAGTGCGAACGTGTGCAGATAGCTGGCAGGCAGAAGGGGCTAGCCTGGAAAGCTGTTGCTCAGCCTCATCTGCCCATGGCAGTGCTCGCACAGAGGCACAGAGAATGGGGCTGCTTGCTTGTATTGCCACCTCAAACTTCAAACGTAGCCTGGGAAAGATGGTGTCCCAGCCAGGCTCCTATCACAGCCCTGCTCCGAAAGTGCGAACGTCTGCAGATAGCTGGCAGCCAGAAGGGGCTATCCTGGAAAGCTGTTGCTCAGCCTCATCTGCCCATGGCAGTGCTCGCACAGAGGCACAGAGAATGGGGCTGCTTGCTTGTCTTGCCACCTCAAACTTCAAACGTAGCCTGGGAAAGTTGGTGTCCCAGCCAGGCTCCTTTCGCAGCCCTGCTCCAAAAGTGCGAACGTCTGCAGATAGCTGGCAGCCAGAAGGTGCTAGCCTGGAAAGCTGTTGCTCAGCCTCATCTGCCCATGGCAGTGCTCGCACAGAGGCACAGAGAATGCGGCTCCTTGCTTGTCTTGCCACCTCAAACTTCAAACATAGCCTGGGAAAGATGGTGTACCTGCTAGGCTCCTTTCGCAGCCCTGCTCTTGAAATGCGAACGTCTGCAGATAGCTGGCAGGCAGAAGGGGCTAGCCTGGAAAGCTGTTGCTCAGCCTCATCTGCCCATGGCACTGTTCGCACAGAGGCACAGAGAATGGGGCTGCTTGCTTGTCTTGCCACCTCAAACTTCAAACGCATGCTGGGAATGGTGGTGTCCCTGCCAGGCTCCTATCACAGCCCTGCTCCGAAAGTGCGAACGTCTGCAGATAGCTGGCAGGCAGAAGGGGCTAGTCTGGAAAGCTGTTGCTCAGCCTCATCTGCCCATGGCAGTGCTCGCATAGAGGCACAGAGAATGGGGCTGCTTGCTTATCTTGCCACTTGAAACTTCAAACGCATGCTGGGAATGGTGGTGTCCCTGCCAGGCTCCTATCGCAGCCCTGCTCCGAAAGTGCGAACGTCTGCAGATAGCTGGCAGCCAGAAGGGGCTAGCCTGGAAAGCTGTTGCTCAGCCTCATCTGCCCATGGCAGTGCTCGCACAGAGGCACAGAGAATGCGGCTCCTTGCTTGTCTTGCCACCTCAAACTTCAAACATAGCCTGGGAAAGATGGTGTACCTGCTAGGCTCCTTTCGCAGCCCTGCTCTTGAAATGCGAACGTCTGCAGATAGCTGGCAGGCAGAAGGGGCTAGCCTGGAAAGCTGTTGCTCAGCCTCATCTGCCCATGGCACTGTTCGCACAGAGGCACAGAGAATGGGGCTGCTTGCTTGTCTTGCCACCTCAAACTTCAAACGCATGCTGGGAATGGTGGTGTCCCTGCCAGGCTCCTATCACAGCCCTGCTCCGAAAGTGCGAACGTCTGCAGATAGCTGGCAGGCAGAAGGGGCTAGCCTGGAAAGCTGTTGCTCAGCCTCATCTGCCCATGGCAGTGCTCGCATAGAGGCACAGAGAATGGGGCTGCTTGCTTATCTTGCCACTTGAAACTTCAAACGCATGCTGGGAATGGTGGTGTCCCTGCCAGGCTCCTATCGCAGCCCTGCTCTTGAAATGCGAACGTCTGCAGATAGCTGGCAGCCAGAAGGGGCTAGCCTGGAAAGCTGTTGCTCAGCCTCATCTGCCCATGGCAGTGCTCGCACAGAGGCACAGAGAATGGGGCTGCTTGCTTGTCTTGCCACCTCAAACTTCAAACGTAGCCTGGGAAAGATGGTGTACCTGCTAGGCTCCTTTCGCAGCCCTGCTCTTGAAATGCGAACGTCTGCAGATAACTGGCAGGCAGAAGGGGCTAGCCTGGAAAGCTGTTGCTCAGCCTCATCTGCCCATGGCACTGTTCGCATAGAGGCACAGAGAATGGGGCTGCTTGCTTGTCTTGCCACCTCAAACTTCAAACGCATGCTGGGAATGGTGGTGTCCCTGCCAGGCTCCTATCACAGCCCTGCTCCGAAAGTGCGAACGTCTGCAGATAGCTGGCAGGCAGAAGAGGCTATCCTGGAAAGCTGTTGCTCAGCCTCATCTGCCCATGGCAGTGCTCGCATAGAGGCACAGAGAATGGGGCTGCTTGCTTATCTTGCCACTTGAAACTTCAAACGCATGCTGGGAATGGTGGTGTCCCTGCCAGGCTACTATCACAGCCCTGCTCCGAAAGTGCGAAGGTCTGCAGATAGCTGGCAGGCAGAAGGGGCTAGCCTGGAAAGCTCTTGCTCAGCCTCATCTGCCCATGGCACTGTTCGCACAGAGGCACAGAGAATGCGGCTCCTTGCTTGTCTTGCCACCTCAAACTTCAAACATAGCCTGGGAAAGATGGTGTACCTGCTAGGCTCCTTTCGCAGCCCTGCTCTTGAAATGCGAACGTCTGCAGATAGCTGGCAGGCAGAAGGGGCTAGCCTGGAAAGCTGTTGCTCAGCCTCATCTGCCCATGGCACTGTTCGCACAGAGGCACAGAGAATGGGGCTGCTTGCTTGTCTTGCCACCTCAAACTTCAAACGCATGCTGGGAATGGTGGTGTCCCTGCCAGGCTCCTATCACAGCCCTGCTCCGAAAGTGCGAACGTCTGCAGATAGCTGGCAGGCAGAAGGGGCTAGCCTGGAAAGCTGTTGCTCAGCCTCATCTGCCCATGGCAGTGCTCGCATAGAGGCACAGAGAATGGGGCTGCTTGCTTATCTTGCCACTTGAAACTTCAAACGCATGCTGGGAATGGTGGTGTCCCTGCCAGGCTCCTATCGCAGCCCTGCTCCGAAAGTGCGAACGTCTGCAGATAGCTGGCAGCCAGAAGGGGCTAGCCTGGAAAGCTGTTGCTCAGCCTCATCTGCCCATGGCAGTGCTCGCACAGAGGCACAGAGAATGGGGCTGCTTGCTTGTCTTGCCACCTCAAACTTCAAACGTAGCCTGGGAAAGATGGTGTACCTGCTATTCTCCTTTCGCAGCCCTGCTCTTGAAATGCGAACGTCTGCAGATAGCTGGGAGCCAGAAGGGGCTAGCCTGGAAAGCTGTTGCTCAGCCTCATCTGCCCATGGCAGTGCTCGCACAGAGGCACAGAGAATGGGGCTGCTTGCTTGTCTTGCCACCTCAAACTTCAAACGTAGCCTGGGAAAGATGGTGTACCTGCTAGGCTCCTTTCGCAGCCCTGCTCTTGAAATGCGAACGTCTGCAGATAGCTGGCAGGCAGAAGGGGCTAGCCTGGAAAGCTGTTGCTCAGCCTCATCTGCCCATGGCACTGTTCGCATAGAGGCACAGAGAATGGGGCTGCTTGCTTGTCTTGCCACCTCAAACTTCAAACGCATGCTGGGAATGGTGGTGTCCCTGCCAGGCTCCTATCACAGCCCTGCTCCGAAAGTGCGAACGTCTGCAGATAGCTGGCAGGCAGAAGAGGCTATCCTGGAAAGCTGTTGCTCAGCCTCATCTGCCCATGGCAGTGCTCGCATAGAGGCACAGAGAATGGGGCTGCTTGCTTATCTTGCCACTTGAAACTTCAAACGCATGCTGGGAATGGTGGTGTCCCTGCCAGGCTCCTATCACAGCCCTGCTCCGAAAGTGCGAAGGTCTGCAGATAGCTGGCAGGCAGAAGGGGCTAGCCTGGAAAGCTCTTGCTCAGCCTCATCTGCCCATGGCACTGTTCGCACAGAGGCACAGAGAATGGGGCTGCTTGCTTGTCTTGCCACCTCAAACTTCAAACGTAGCCTGGGAAACATGTTGTACCTGCTAGGCTCCTTTCGCAGCCCTGCTCTTGAAATGCGAACGTCTGCAGATAGCTGGCAGGCAGAAGGGGCTAGCCTGGAAAGCTGTTGCTCAGCCTCATCTGCCCATGGCAGTGCTCGCACAGAGGCACAGAGAATGGGGCTGCTTGCTTGTCTTGCCACCTCAAACTTCAAACGTAGCCTGGGAAAGATGGTGTACCTGCTAGGCTCCTTTCGCAGCCCTGCTCTTGAAACGCGAACATCTGCAGATAGCTGGCAGCCAGAAGGTGCTAGCCTGGAAAGCTGTTGCTCAGCCTCATCTGCCCATGGCACTGTTCGCATAGAGGCACAGAGAATGGGGCTGCTTGCTTATCTTGCCACTTGAAACTTCAAACGCATGCTGGGAATGGTGGTGTCCCTGCCAGGCTCCTATCACAGCCCTGCTCCGAAAGTGCGAACGTCTGCAGATAGCTGGCAGGCAGAAGGGGCTAGCCTGGAAAGCTGTTGCTCAGCCTCATCTGCCCATGGCAGTGCTCGCACAGAGGCACAGAGAATGGGGCTGCTTGCTTGTCTTGCCACCTCAAACTTCAAACGTAGCCTGGGAAAGATGGTGTACCTGCTAGGCTCCTTTCGCAGCCCTGCTCTTGAAATGCGAACGTCTGCAGATAGCTGGCAGGCAGAAGGGGCTAGCCTGGAAAGCTGTTGCTCAGCCTCATCTGCCCATGGCACTGTTCGCATAGAGGCACAGAGAATGGGGCTGCTTGCTTGTCTTGCCACCTCAAACTTCAAACGTAGCCTGGGAAAGATGGTGTACCTGCTAGGCTCCTTTCGCAGCCCTGCTCTTGAAATGCGAACGTCTGCAGATAGCTGGCAGGCAGAAGGGGCTAGCCTGGAAAGCTGTTGCTCAGCCTCATCTGCCCATGGCACTGTTCGCATAGAGGCACAGAGAATGGGGCTGCTTGCTTATCTTGCCACTTGAAACTTCAAACGCATGCTGGGAATGGTGGTGTCCCTGCCAGGCTCCTATCACAGCCCTGCTCCGAAAGTGCAAAGGTCTGCAGATAGCTGGCAGCCAGAAGGGGCTATCCTGGAAAGCTGTTGTTCAGCCTCATCTGCCCATGGCAGTGCTCGCACAGAGGCACAGAGAATGGGGCTGCTTGCTTGTCTTGCCACCTCAAACTTCAAACGTAGCCTGGGAAAGTTGGTGTACCTGCTAGGCTCCTTTCGCAGCCCTGCTCTTGAAATGCGAACGTCTGCAGATAGCTGGCAGGCAGAAGGGGCTAGCCTGGAAAGCTGTTGCTCAGCCTCATCTGCCCATGGCACTGTTCGCATAGAGGCACAGAGAATGGGGCTGCTTGCTTATCTTGCCACTTGAAACTTCAAACGCATGCTGGGAATGGTGGTGTCCCTGCCAGGCTCCTATCACAGCCCTGCTCCGAAAGTGCGAACGTCTGCAGATAGCTGGCAGGCAGAAGGGGCTAGCCTGGAAAGCTGTTGCTCAGCCTCATCTGCCCATGGCAGTGCTCGCACAGAGGCACAGAGAATGGGGCTGCTTGCTTGTCTTGCCACCTCAAACTTCAAACGTAGCCTGGGAAAGATGGTGTACCTGCTAGGCTCCTTTCGCAGCCCTGCTCTTGAAATGCGAACGTCTGCAGATAGCTGGCAGGCAGAAGGGGCTAGCCTGGAAAGCTGTTGCTCAGCCTCATCTGCCCATGGCACTGTTCGCATAGAGGCACAGAGAATGGGGCTGCTTGCTTGTCTTGCCACCTCAAACTTCAAACGTAGCCTGGGAAAGATGGTGTACCTGCTAGGCTCCTTTCGCAGCCCTGCTCTTGAAATGCGAACGTCTGCAGATAGCTGGCAGGCAGAAGGGGCTAGCCTGGAAAGCTGTTGCTCAGCCTCATCTGCCCATGGCACTGTTCGCATAGAGGCACAGAGAATGGGGCTGCTTGCTTATCTTGCCACTTGAAACTTCAAACGCATGCTGGGAATGGTGGTGTCCCTGCCAGGCTCCTATCACAGCCCTGCTCCGAAAGTGCAAAGGTCTGCAGATAGCTGGCAGCCAGAAGGGGCTATCCTGGAAAGCTGTTGTTCAGCCTCATCTGCCCATGGCAGTGCTCGCACAGAGGCACAGAGAATGGGGCTGCTTGCTTGTCTTGCCACCTCAAACTTCAAACGTAGCCTGGGAAAGTTGGTGTACCTGCTAGGCTCCTTTCGCAGCCCTGCTCTTGAAATGCGAACGTCTGCAGATAGCTGGCAGGCAGAAGGGGCTAGCCTGGAAAGCTGTTGCTCAGACTCATCTGCCCATGGCAGTGCTCGCACAGAGGCACAGAGAATGGGGCTGCTTGCTTGTCTTGCCACCTCAAACTTCAAACGTAGCCTGGGAAAGATGGTGTACCTGCTAGGCTCCTTTCGCAGCCCTGCTCTTGAAATGCGAACGTCTGCAGATAGCTGGCAGGCAGAAGGGGCTATCCTGGAAAGCTGTTGCTCAGCCTCATCTGCCCATGGCAGTGCTCGCACAGAGGCACAGAGAATGGGGCTGTTTGCTTATCTTGCCACTTGAAACTTCAAACGCATGCTGGGAATGGTGGTGTCCCTGCCAGGCTCCTATCACAGCCCTGCTCCGAAAGTGCGAACGTCTGCAGATAGCTGGCAGCCAGAAGGGGCTAGCCTGGAAAGCTGTTGCTCAGCCTCATCTGCCCATGGCAGTGTTCGCATAGAGGCACAGAGAATGGGGCTGCTTGCTTATCTTGCCACTTGAAACTTCAAACGCATGCTGGGAATGGTGGTGTCCCTGCCAGGCTCCTATCACAGCCCTGCTCCGAAAGTGCGAAGGTCTGCAGATAGCTGGCAGCCAGAAGGGGCTATCCTGGAAAGCTGTTGCTCAGCCTCATCTGCCCATGGCAGTGCTCGCACAGAGGCACAGAGAATGGGGCTGCTTGCTTGTCTTGCCACCTCAAACTTCAAACGTAGCCTGGGAAAGATGGTGTACCTGCTAGGCTCCTTTCGCAGCCCTGCTCTTGAAATGCGAACGTCTGCAGATAGCTGGCAGCCAGAAGGGGCTAGCCTGGAAAGCTGTTGCTCAGCCTCATCTGCCCATGGCACTGTTCGCATAGAGGCACAGAGAATGGGGCTGCTTGCTTATCTTGCCACTTGAAACTTCAAACGCATGCTGCGAATGGTGGTGTCCCTGCCAGGCTCCTATCACAGCCCTGCTCCGAAAGTGCGAACGTCTGCAGATAGCTGGCAGGCAGAAGGGGCTAGCCTGGAAAGCTGTTGCTCAGCCTCATCTGCCCATGGCACTGTTCGCATAGAGGCACAGAGAATGGGGCTGCTTGCTTATCTTGCCACTTGAAACTTCAAACGCATGCTGGGAATGGTGGTGTCCCTGCCAGGCTCCTATCACAGCCCTGCTCCGAAAGTGCGAAGGTCTGCAGATAGCTGGCAGCCAGAAGGGGCTATCCTGGAAAGCTGTTGCTCAGCCTCATCTGCCCATGGCAGTGCTCGCACAGAGGCACAGAGAATGGGGCTGCTTGCTTGTCTTGCCACCTCAAACTTCAAACGTAGCCTGGGAAAGATGGTGTACCTGCTAGGCTCCTTTCGCAGCCCTGCTCTTGAAATGCGAACGTCTGCAGATAGCTGGCAGGCAGAAGGGGCTAGCCTGGAAAGCTGTTGCTCAGCCTCATCTGCCCATGGCAGTGCTCGCACAGAGGCACAGAGAATGGGGCTGTTTGCTTATCTTGCCACTTGAAACTTCAAACGCATGCTGGGAATGGTGGTGTCCCTGCCAGGCTCCTATCACAGCCCTGCTCCGAAAGTGCGAACGTCTGCAGATAGCTGGCAGCCAGAAGGGGCTATCCTGGAAAGCTGTTGCTCAGCCTCATCTGCCCATGGCAGTGCTCGCACAGAGGCACAGAGAATGGGGCTGCTTGCTTATCTTGCCACTTGAAACTTCAAACGCATGCTGGGAATGGTGGTGTCCCTGCCAGGCTCCTATCACAGCCCTGCTCCGAAAGTGCGAAGGTCTGCAGATAGCTGGCAGCCAGAAGGGGCTATCCTGGAAAGCTGTTGCTCAGCCTCATCTGCCCATGGCAGTGCTCGCACAGAGGCACAGAGAATGGGGCTGCTTGCTTGTCTTGCCACCTCAAACTTCAAACGTAGCCTGGGAAAGATGGTGTACCTGCTAGGCTCCTTTCGCAGCCCTGCTCTTGAAATGCGAACGTCTGCAGATAGCTGGCAGCCAGAAGGGGCTAGCCTGGAAAGCTGTTGCTCAGCCTCATCTGCCCATGGCAGTGCTCGCACAGAGGCACAGAGAATGGGGCTGCTTGCTTGTCTTGCCACCTCAAACTTCAAACGTAGCCTGGGAAAGATGGTGTACCTGCTAGGCTCCTTTCGCAGCCCTGCTCTTGAAATGCAAACATCTGCAGATAGCTGGCAGCCAGAAGGTGCTAGCCTGGAAAGCTGTTGCTCAGCCTCATCTGCCCATGGCACTGTTCGCATAGAGGCACAGAGAATGGGGCTGCTTGCTTATCTTGCCACTTGAAACTTCAAACGCATGCTGGGAAAGGTGGTGTCCCTGCCAGGCTCCTATCACAGCCCTGCTCCGAAAGTGCGAACGTCTGCAGATAGCTGGCAGGCAGAAGGGGCTAGCCTGGAAAGCTGTTGCTCAGCCTCATCTGCCCATGGCACTGTTCGCATAGAGGCACAGAGAATGGGGCTGCTTCGTTGTCTTGCCACCTCAAAATTCAAACGCATGCTGGGAATGGTGGTGTCCCTGCCAGGCTCCTATCACAGCCCTGCTCCGAAAGTGCGAACGTCTGCAGATAGCTGGCAGGCAGAAGAGGCTATCTTGGAAAGCTGTTGCTCAGCCTCATCTGCCCATGGCACTGTTCGCATAGAGGCACAGAGAATGGGGCTGCTTGCTTATCTTGCCACTTGAAACTTCAAACGCATGCTGGGAATGGTGGTGTCCCTGCCAGGCTCCTATCACAGCCCTGCTCCGAAAGTGCGAACGTCTGCAGATAGCTGGCAGCCAGAAGGTGCTAGCCTGGAAAGCTGTTGCTCAGCCTCATCTGCCCATGGCAGTGCTCGCACAGAGGCACAGAGAATGGGGCTGCTTGCTTGTCTTGCCACCTCAAACTTCAAACGTAGCCTGGGAAAGATGGTGTACCTGCTAGGCTCCTTTCGCAGCCCTGCTCTTGAAATGCGAACATCTGCAGATAGCTGGCAGCCAGAAGGGGCTAGCCTGGAAAGCTGTTGCTCAGCCTCACCTGCCCATGGCAGTGCTCGCACAGAGGCACAGAGAATGGGGCTGCTTGCTTGTCTTGCCACCTCAAACTTCAAACGCATGCTGGGAAAGTTGGTGTCCCAGCCAGGCTCCTTTCGCAGCCCTGCTCCGAAAGTGCGAACGTCTGCAGATAGCTGGCAGGCAGAAGGGGCTAGCCTGGAAAGCTGTTGCTCAGCCTCATCTGCCCATGGCAGTGCTCGCACAGAGGCACAGAGAATGGGGCTGCTTGCTTGTCTTGCCACCTCAAACTTCAAACGTAGCATGGGAAAGTTGGTGTCCCTGCCAGGCTCCTTTCGCAGCCCTGCTCTTGAAATGCGAACGTCTGCAGATAGCTGGCAGGCAGAAGGGGCTATCCTGGAAAGCTGTTGCTCAGCCTCATCTGCCCATGGCACTGTTCGCATAGAGGCACAGAGAATGGGGCTGCTTGCTTATCTTGCCACTTGAAACTTCAAACGCATGCTGGGAATGGTGGTGTCCCTGCCAGGGTCCTATCACAGCCCTGCTCCGAAAGTGCGAACGTGTGCAGATAGCTGGCAGGCAGAAGGGGCTAGCCTGGAAAGCTGTTGCTCAGCCTCATCTGCCCATGGCAGTGCTCGCACAGAGGCACAGAGAATGGGGCTGCTTGCTTGTATTGCCACCTCAAACTTCAAACGTAGCCTGGGAAAGATGGTGTCCCAGCCAGGCTCCTATCACAGCCCTGCTCCGAAAGTGCGAACGTCTGCAGATAGCTGGCAGCCAGAAGGGGCTATCCTGGAAAGCTGTTGCTCAGCCTCATCTGCCCATGGCAGTGCTCGCACAGAGGCACAGAGAATGGGGCTGCTTGCTTGTCTTGCCACCTCAAACTTCAAACGTAGCCTGGGAAAGTTGGTGTCCCAGCCAGGCTCCTTTCGCAGCCCTGCTCCAAAAGTGCGAACGTCTGCAGATAGCTGGCAGCCAGAAGGTGCTAGCCTGGAAAGCTGTTGCTCAGCCTCATCTGCCCATGGCAGTGCTCGCACAGAGGCACAGAGAATGCGGCTCCTTGCTTGTCTTGCCACCTCAAACTTCAAACATAGCCTGGGAAAGATGGTGTACCTGCTAGGCTCCTTTCGCAGCCCTGCTCTTGAAATGCGAACGTCTGCAGATAGCTGGCAGGCAGAAGGGGCTAGCCTGGAAAGCTGTTGCTCAGCCTCATCTGCCCATGGCACTGTTCGCACAGAGGCACAGAGAATGGGGCTGCTTGCTTGTCTTGCCACCTCAAACTTCAAACGCATGCTGGGAATGGTGGTGTCCCTGCCAGGCTCCTATCACAGCCCTGCTCCGAAAGTGCGAACGTCTGCAGATAGCTGGCAGGCAGAAGGGGCTAGTCTGGAAAGCTGTTGCTCAGCCTCATCTGCCCATGGCAGTGCTCGCATAGAGGCACAGAGAATGGGGCTGCTTGCTTATCTTGCCACTTGAAACTTCAAACGCATGCTGGGAATGGTGGTGTCCCTGCCAGGCTCCTATCGCAGCCCTGCTCCGAAAGTGCGAACGTCTGCAGATAGCTGGCAGCCAGAAGGGGCTAGCCTGGAAAGCTGTTGCTCAGCCTCATCTGCCCATGGCAGTGCTCGCACAGAGGCACAGAGAATGCGGCTCCTTGCTTGTCTTGCCACCTCAAACTTCAAACATAGCCTGGGAAAGATGGTGTACCTGCTAGGCTCCTTTCGCAGCCCTGCTCTTGAAATGCGAACGTCTGCAGATAGCTGGCAGGCAGAAGGGGCTAGCCTGGAAAGCTGTTGCTCAGCCTCATCTGCCCATGGCACTGTTCGCACAGAGGCACAGAGAATGGGGCTGCTTGCTTGTCTTGCCACCTCAAACTTCAAACGCATGCTGGGAATGGTGGTGTCCCTGCCAGGCTCCTATCACAGCCCTGCTCCGAAAGTGCGAACGTCTGCAGATAGCTGGCAGGCAGAAGGGGCTAGCCTGGAAAGCTGTTGCTCAGCCTCATCTGCCCATGGCAGTGCTCGCATAGAGGCACAGAGAATGGGGCTGCTTGCTTATCTTGCCACTTGAAACTTCAAACGCATGCTGGGAATGGTGGTGTCCCTGCCAGGCTCCTATCGCAGCCCTGCTCTTGAAATGCGAACGTCTGCAGATAGCTGGCAGCCAGAAGGGGCTAGCCTGGAAAGCTGTTGCTCAGCCTCATCTGCCCATGGCAGTGCTCGCACAGAGGCACAGAGAATGGGGCTGCTTGCTTGTCTTGCCACCTCAAACTTCAAACGTAGCCTGGGAAAGATGGTGTACCTGCTAGGCTCCTTTCGCAGCCCTGCTCTTGAAATGCGAACGTCTGCAGATAGCTGGCAGGCAGAAGGGGCTAGCCTGGAAAGCTGTTGCTCAGCCTCATCTGCCCATGGCACTGTTCGCATAGAGGCACAGAGAATGGGGCTGCTTGCTTGTCTTGCCACCTCAAACTTCAAACGCATGCTGGGAATGGTGGTGTCCCTGCCAGGCTCCTATCACAGCCCTGCTCCGAAAGTGCGAACGTCTGCAGATAGCTGGCAGGCAGAAGAGGCTATCCTGGAAAGCTGTTGCTCAGCCTCATCTGCCCATGGCAGTGCTCGCATAGAGGCACAGAGAATGGGGCTGCTTGCTTATCTTGCCACTTGAAACTTCAAACGCATGCTGGGAATGGTGGTGTCCCTGCCAGGCTACTATCACAGCCCTGCTCCGAAAGTGCGAAGGTCTGCAGATAGCTGGCAGGCAGAAGGGGCTAGCCTGGAAAGCTCTTGCTCAGCCTCATCTGCCCATGGCACTGTTCGCACAGAGGCACAGAGAATGCGGCTCCTTGCTTGTCTTGCCACCTCAAACTTCAAACATAGCCTGGGAAAGATGGTGTACCTGCTAGGCTCCTTTCGCAGCCCTGCTCTTGAAATGCGAACGTCTGCAGATAGCTGGCAGGCAGAAGGGGCTAGCCTGGAAAGCTGTTGCTCAGCCTCATCTGCCCATGGCACTGTTCGCACAGAGGCACAGAGAATGGGGCTGCTTGCTTGTCTTGCCACCTCAAACTTCAAACGCATGCTGGGAATGGTGGTGTCCCTGCCAGGCTCCTATCACAGCCCTGCTCCGAAAGTGCGAACGTCTGCAGATAGCTGGCAGGCAGAAGGGGCTAGCCTGGAAAGCTGTTGCTCAGCCTCATCTGCCCATGGCAGTGCTCGCATAGAGGCACAGAGAATGGGGCTGCTTGCTTATCTTGCCACTTGAAACTTCAAACGCATGCTGGGAATGGTGGTGTCCCTGCCAGGCTCCTATCGCAGCCCTGCTCCGAAAGTGCGAACGTCTGCAGATAGCTGGCAGCCAGAAGGGGCTAGCCTGGAAAGCTGTTGCTCAGCCTCATCTGCCCATGGCAGTGCTCGCACAGAGGCACAGAGAATGGGGCTGCTTGCTTGTCTTGCCACCTCAAACTTCAAACGTAGCCTGGGAAAGATGGTGTACCTGCTATTCTCCTTTCGCAGCCCTGCTCTTGAAATGCGAACGTCTGCAGATAGCTGGGAGCCAGAAGGGGCTAGCCTGGAAAGCTGTTGCTCAGCCTCATCTGCCCATGGCAGTGCTCGCACAGAGGCACAGAGAATGGGGCTGCTTGCTTGTCTTGCCACCTCAAACTTCAAACGTAGCCTGGGAAAGATGGTGTACCTGCTAGGCTCCTTTCGCAGCCCTGCTCTTGAAATGCGAACGTCTGCAGATAGCTGGCAGGCAGAAGGGGCTAGCCTGGAAAGCTGTTGCTCAGCCTCATCTGCCCATGGCACTGTTCGCATAGAGGCACAGAGAATGGGGCTGCTTGCTTGTCTTGCCACCTCAAACTTCAAACGCATGCTGGGAATGGTGGTGTCCCTGCCAGGCTCCTATCACAGCCCTGCTCCGAAAGTGCGAACGTCTGCAGATAGCTGGCAGGCAGAAGAGGCTATCCTGGAAAGCTGTTGCTCAGCCTCATCTGCCCATGGCAGTGCTCGCATAGAGGCACAGAGAATGGGGCTGCTTGCTTATCTTGCCACTTGAAACTTCAAACGCATGCTGGGAATGGTGGTGTCCCTGCCAGGCTACTATCACAGCCCTGCTCCGAAAGTGCGAAGGTCTGCAGATAGCTGGCAGGCAGAAGGGGCTAGCCTGGAAAGCTCTTGCTCAGCCTCATCTGCCCATGGCACTGTTCGCACAGAGGCACAGAGAATGGGGCTGCTTGCTTGTCTTGCCACCTCAAACTTCAAACGTAGCCTGGGAAACATGTTGTACCTGCTAGGCTCCTTTCGCAGCCCTGCTCTTGAAATGCGAACGTCTGCAGATAGCTGGCAGGCAGAAGGGGCTAGCCTGGAAAGCTGTTGCTCAGCCTCATCTGCCCATGGCAGTGCTCGCACAGAGGCACAGAGAATGGGGCTGCTTGCTTGTCTTGCCACCTCAAACTTCAAACGTAGCCTGGGAAAGATGGTGTACCTGCTAGGCTCCTTTCGCAGCCCTGCTCTTGAAACGCGAACATCTGCAGATAGCTGGCAGCCAGAAGGTGCTAGCCTGGAAAGCTGTTGCTCAGCCTCATCTGCCCATGGCACTGTTCGCATAGAGGCACAGAGAATGGGGCTGCTTGCTTATCTTGCCACTTGAAACTTCAAACGCATGCTGGGAATGGTGGTGTCCCTGCCAGGCTCCTATCACAGCCCTGCTCCGAAAGTGCGAACGTCTGCAGATAGCTGGCAGGCAGAAGGGGCTAGCCTGGAAAGCTGTTGCTCAGCCTCATCTGCCCATGGCAGTGCTCGCACAGAGGCACAGAGAATGGGGCTGCTTGCTTGTCTTGCCACCTCAAACTTCAAACGTAGCCTGGGAAAGATGGTGTACCTGCTAGGCTCCTTTCGCAGCCCTGCTCTTGAAATGCGAACGTCTGCAGATAGCTGGCAGGCAGAAGGGGCTAGCCTGGAAAGCTGTTGCTCAGCCTCATCTGCCCATGGCACTGTTCGCATAGAGGCACAGAGAATGGGGCTGCTTGCTTGTCTTGCCACCTCAAACTTCAAACGTAGCCTGGGAAAGATGGTGTACCTGCTAGGCTCCTTTCGCAGCCCTGCTCTTGAAATGCGAACGTCTGCAGATAGCTGGCAGGCAGAAGGGGCTAGCCTGGAAAGCTGTTGCTCAGCCTCATCTGCCCATGGCACTGTTCGCATAGAGGCACAGAGAATGGGGCTGCTTGCTTATCTTGCCACTTGAAACTTCAAACGCATGCTGGGAATGGTGGTGTCCCTGCCAGGCTCCTATCACAGCCCTGCTCCGAAAGTGCAAAGGTCTGCAGATAGCTGGCAGCCAGAAGGGGCTATCCTGGAAAGCTGTTGTTCAGCCTCATCTGCCCATGGCAGTGCTCGCACAGAGGCACAGAGAATGGGGCTGCTTGCTTGTCTTGCCACCTCAAACTTCAAACGTAGCCTGGGAAAGTTGGTGTACCTGCTAGGCTCCTTTCGCAGCCCTGCTCTTGAAATGCGAACGTCTGCAGATAGCTGGCAGGCAGAAGGGGCTAGCCTGGAAAGCTGTTGCTCAGACTCATCTGCCCATGGCAGTGCTCGCACAGAGGCACAGAGAATGGGGCTGCTTGCTTGTCTTGCCACCTCAAACTTCAAACGTAGCCTGGGAAAGATGGTGTACCTGCTAGGCTCCTTTCGCAGCCCTGCTCTTGAAATGCGAACGTCTGCAGATAGCTGGCAGCCAGAAGGGGCTAGCCTGGAAAGCTGTTGCTCAGCCTCATCTGCCCATGGCAGTGCTCGCACAGAGGCACAGAGAATGGGGCTGCTTGCTTGTCTTGCCACCTCAAACTTCAAACGTAGCCTGGGAAAGATGGTGTACCTGCTAGGCTCCTTTCGCAGCCCTGCTCTTGAAATGCGAACGTCTGCAGATAGCTGGCAGCCAGAAGGGGCTAGCCTGGAAAGCTGTTGCTCAGCCTCATCTGCCCATGGCACTGTTCGCATAGAGGCACAGAGAATGGGGCTGCTTGCTTGTCTTGCCACCTCAAACTTCAAACGTAGCCTGGGAAAGATGGTGTACCTGCTAGGCTCCTTTCGCAGCCCTGCTCTTGAAATGCGAACGTCTGCAGATAGCTGGCAGGCAGAAGGGGCTAGCCTGGAAAGCTGTTGCTCAGCCTCATCTGCCCATGGCAGTGCTCGCACAGAGGCACAGAGAATGGGGCTGCTTGCTTGTCTTGCCACCTCAAACTTCAAACTCATGCTGGGAATGGTGGTGTCCCTGCCAGGCTCCTATCACAGCCCTGCTCTGAAAGTGCGAACCTCTGCAGATAGCTGGCAGCCAGAAGGGGCTAGCCTGGAAAGCTGTTGCTCAGCCTCATCTGCCCATGGCAGTGCTCGCATAGAGGCACAGAGAATGGGGCTGCTTGCTTATCTTGCCACTTGAAACTTCAAACGCATGCTGGGAATGGTGGTGTCCCTGCCAGGCTCCTATCACAGCCCTGCTCCGAAAGTGCGAACGTCTGCAGATAGCTGGCAGGCAGAAGGGGCTAGCCTGGAAAGCTGTTGCTCAGCCTCATCTGCCCATGGCAGTGCTCGCACAGAGGCACAGAGAATGGGGCTGCTTGCTTGTCTTGCCACCTCAAACTTCAAACGTAGCCTGGGAAAGATGGTGTACCTGCTAGGCTCCTTTCGCAGCCCTGCTCTTGAAATGCGAACGTCTGCAGATAGCTGGCAGGCAGAAGGGGCTAGCCTGGAAAGCTGTTGCTCAGCCTCATCTGCCCATGGCACTGTTCGCATAGAGGCACAGAGAATGGGGCTGCTTGCTTGTCTTGCCACCTCAAACTTCAAACGTAGCCTGGGAAAGATGGTGTACCTGCTAGGCTCCTTTCGCAGCCCTGCTCTTGAAATGCGAACGTCTGCAGATAGCTGGCAGGCAGAAGGGGCTAGCCTGGAAAGCTGTTGCTCAGCCTCATCTGCCCATGGCACTGTTCGCATAGAGGCACAGAGAATGGGGCTGCTTGCTTATCTTGCCACTTGAAACTTCAAACGCATGCTGGGAATGGTGGTGTCCCTGCCAGGCTCCTATCACAGCCCTGCTCCGAAAGTGCAAAGGTCTGCAGATAGCTGGCAGCCAGAAGGGGCTATCCTGGAAAGCTGTTGTTCAGCCTCATCTGCCCATGGCAGTGCTCGCACAGAGGCACAGAGAATGGGGCTGCTTGCTTGTCTTGCCACCTCAAACTTCAAACGTAGCCTGGGAAAGTTGGTGTACCTGCTAGGCTCCTTTCGCAGCCCTGCTCTTGAAATGCGAACGTCTGCAGATAGCTGGCAGGCAGAAGGGGCTAGCCTGGAAAGCTGTTGCTCAGACTCATCTGCCCATGGCAGTGCTCGCACAGAGGCACAGAGAATGGGGCTGCTTGCTTGTCTTGCCACCTCAAACTTCAAACGTAGCCTGGGAAAGATGGTGTACCTGCTAGGCTCCTTTCGCAGCCCTGCTCTTGAAATGCGAACGTCTGCAGATAGCTGGCAGCCAGAAGGGGCTAGCCTGGAAAGCTGTTGCTCAGCCTCATCTGCCCATGGCAGTGCTCGCACAGAGGCACAGAGAATGGGGCTGCTTGCTTGTCTTGCCACCTCAAACTTCAAACGTAGCCTGGGAAAGATGGTGTACCTGCTAGGCTCCTTTCGCAGCCCTGCTCTTGAAATGCGAACGTCTGCAGATAGCTGGCAGCCAGAAGGGGCTAGCCTGGAAAGCTGTTGCTCAGCCTCATCTGCCCATGGCACTGTTCGCATAGAGGCACAGAGAATGGGGCTGCTTGCTTGTCTTGCCACCTCAAACTTCAAACGTAGCCTGGGAAAGATGGTGTACCTGCTAGGCTCCTTTCGCAGCCCTGCTCTTGAAATGCGAACGTCTGCAGATAGCTGGCAGGCAGAAGGGGCTAGCCTGGAAAGCTGTTGCTCAGCCTCATCTGCCCATGGCAGTGCTCGCACAGAGGCACAGAGAATGGGGCTGCTTGCTTGTCTTGCCACCTCAAACTTCAAACTCATGCTGGGAATGGTGGTGTCCCTGCCAGGCTCCTATCACAGCCCTGCTCTGAAAGTGCGAACCTCTGCAGATAGCTGGCAGCCAGAAGGGGCTAGCCTGGAAAGCTGTTGCTCAGCCTCATCTGCCCATGGCAGTGCTCGCATAGAGGCACAGAGAATGGGGCTGCTTGCTTATCTTGCCACTTGAAACTTCAAACGCATGCTGGGAATGGTGGTGTCCCTGCCAGGCTCCTATCACAGCCCTGCTCCGAAAGTGCGAACGTCTGCAGATAGCTGGCAGGCAGAAGGGGCTAGCCTGGAAAGCTGTTGCTCAGCCTCATCTGCCCATGGCAGTGCTCGCACAGAGGCACAGAGAATGGGGCTGCTTGCTTGTCTTGCCACCTCAAACTTCAAACGTAGCCTGGGAAAGATGGTGTACCTGCTAGGCTCCTTTCGCAGCCCTGCTCTTGAAATGCGAACGTCTGCAGATAGCTGGCAGGCAGAAGGGGCTAGCCTGGAAAGCTGTTGCTCAGCCTCATCTGCCCATGGCACTGTTCGCATAGAGGCACAGAGACTGGGGCTGCTTGCTTGTCTTGCCACCTCAAACTTCAAACGTAGCCTGGGAAAGATGGTGTACCTGCTAGGCTCCTTTCGCAGCCCTGCTCTTGAAATGCGAACGTCTGCAGATAGCTGGCAGGCAGAAGGGGCTAGCCTGGAAAGCTGTTGCTCAGCCTCATCTGCCCATGGCACTGTTCGCATAGAGGCACAGAGAATGGGGCTGCTTGCTTATCTTGCCACTTGAAACTTCAAACGCATGCTGGGAATGGTGGTGTCCCTGCCAGGCTCCTATCACAGCCCTGCTCCGAAAGTGCAAAGGTCTGCAGATAGCTGGCAGCCAGAAGGGGCTATCCTGGAAAGCTGTTGTTCAGCCTCATCTGCCCATGGCAGTGCTCGCACAGAGGCACAGAGAATGGGGCTGCTTGCTTGTCTTGCCACCTCAAACTTCAAACATAGCCTGGGAAAGTTGGTGTACCTGCTAGGCTCCTTTCGCAGCCCTGCTCTTGAAATGCGAACGTCTGCAGATAGCTGGCAGGCAGAAGGGGCTAGCCTGGAAAGCTGTTGCTCAGCCTCATCTGCCCATGGCAGTGCTCGCACAGAGGCACAGAGAATGGGGCTGCTTGCTTGTCTTGCCACCTCAAACTTCAAACGTAGCCTGGGAAAGATGGTGTACCTGCTAGGCTCCTTTCGCAGCCCTGCTCTTGAAATGCGAACGTCTGCAGATAGCTGGCAGGCAGAAGGGGCTAGCCTGGAAAGCTGTTGCTCAGCCTCATCTGCCCATGGCACTGTTCGCATAGAGGCACAGAGAATGGGGCTGCTTGCTTGTCTTGCCACCTCAAACTTCAAACGTAGCCTGGGAAAGATGGTGTACCTGCTAGGCTCCTTTCGCAGCCCTGCTCTTGAAATGCGAACGTCTGCAGATAGCTGGCAGGCAGAAGGGGCTAGCCTGTAAAGCTGTTGCTCAGCCTCATCTGCCCATGGCACTGTTCGCATAGAGGCACAGAGAATGGGGCTGCTTGCTTGTCTTGCCACCTCAAACTTCAAACGCATGCTGGGAATGGTGGTGTCCCTGCCAGGCTCCTATCACAGCCCTGCTCCGAAAGTGCGAACGTCTGCAGATAGCTGGCAGGCAGAAGAGGCTATCCTGGAAAGCTGTTGCTCAGCCTCATCTGCCCATGGCACTGTTCGAATAGAGGCACAGAGAATGGGGCTGCTTGCTTATCTTGCCACTTGAAACTTCAAACGCATGCTGGGAATGGTGGTGTCCCTGCCAGGCTCCTATCACAGCCCTGCTCCGAAAGTGCGAAGGTCTGCAGATAGCTGGCAGCCAGAAGGGGCTATCCTGGAAAGCTGTTGCTCAGCCTCATCTGCCCATGGCAGTGCTCGCACAGAGGCACAGAGAATGGGGCTGCTTGCTTGTCTTGCCACCTCAAACTTCAAACGTAGCCTGGGAAAGATGGTGTACCTGCTAGGCTCCTTTCGCAGCCCTGCTCTTGAAATGCGAACGTCTGCAGATAGCTGGCAGCCAGAAGGGGCTAGCCTGGAAAGCTGTTGCTCAGCCTCATCTGCCCATGGCAGTGCTCGCACAGAGGCACAGAGAATGGGGCTGCTTGCTTGTCTTGCCACCTCAAACTTCAAACGTAGCCTGGGAAAGATGGTGTACCTTCTAGGCTCCTTTCGCAGCCCTGCTCTTGAAATGCAAACATCTGCAGATAGCTGGCAGCCAGAAGGTGCTAGCCTGGAAAGCTGTTGCTCAGCCTCATCTGCCCATGGCACTGTTCGCATAGAGGCACAGAGAATGGGGCTGCTTGCTTATCTTGCCACTTGAAACTTCAAACGCATGCTGGGAAAGGTGGTGTCCCTGCCAGGCTCCTATCACAGCCCTGCTCCGAAAGTGCGAACGTCTGCAGATAGCTGGCAGGCAGAAGGGGCTAGCCTGGAAAGCTGTTGCTCAGCCTCATCTGCCCATGGCAGTGCTTGCATAGAGGCACAGAGAATGGGGCTGCTTGCTTATCTTGCCACTTGAAACTTCAAACGCATGCTGGGAATGGTGGTGTCCCTGCCAGGCTCCTATCACAGCCCTGCTCCGAAAGTGCGAACGTCTGCAGATAGCTGGCAGGCAGAAGGGGCTAGCCTGGAAAGCTGTTGCTCAGCCTCATCTGCCCATGGCAGTGCTCGCACAGAGGCACAGAGAATGGGGCTGCTTGCTTGTCTTGCCACCTCAAACTTCAAACGTAGCCTGGGAAAGATGGTGTACCTGCTATTCTGCTTTAGCAGCTCTGCTCTTGAAATGCGAACGTCTGCAGATAGTTGGCAGCCAGAAGGGGCTAGCCTGGAAAGCTGTTGCTCAGCCTCATCTGCCCATGGCAGTGCTCGCACAGAGGCACAGAGAATGGGGCTGCTTGCTTGTCTTGCCACCTCAAACTTCAAACGTAGCCTGGGAAAGATGGTGTACCTGCTATTCTCCTTTCGCAGCCCTGCTCTTGAAATGCGAACGTCTGCAGATAGCTGGCAGGCAGAAGGGGCTAGCCTGGAAAGCTGTTGCTCAGCCTCATCTGCCCATGGCAGTGCTCGCACAGAGGCACAGAGAATGGGGCTGCTTGCTTGTCTTGCCACCTCAAACTTCAAACGTAGACTGGGAAAGATGGTGTACCTGCTAGGCTCCTTTCGCAGCCCTGCTCTTGAAATGCGAACGTCTGCAGATAGCTGGCAGGCAGAAGGGGCTAGCCTGGAAAGCTGTTGCTCAGCCTCATCTGCCCATGGCACTGTTCGCATAGAGGCACAGAGAATGGGGCTGCTTGCTTGTCTTGCCACCTCAAACTTCAAACGCATGCTGGGAATGGTGGTGTCCCTGCCAGGCTCCTTTCGCAGCCCTGCTCCGAAAGTGCGAACGTCTGCAGATAGCTGGCAGGCAGAAGAGGCTATCCTGGAAAGCTGTTGCTCAGCCTCATCTGCCCATGGCACTGTTCGCATAGAGGCACAGAGAATGGGGCTGCTTGCTTATCTTGCCACTTGAAACTTCAAACGCATGCTGGGAATGGTGGTGTCCCTGCCAGGCTCCTATCACAGCCCTGCTCCGAAAGTGCGAACGTCTGCAGATAGCTGGCAGGCAGAAGGGGCTAGCCTGGAAAGCTGTTGCTCAGCCTCATCTGCCCATGGCAGTGCTCGCACAGAGGCACAGAGAATGGGGCTGCTTGCTTGTCTTGCCACCTCAAACTTCAAACGTAGCCTGGGAAAGATGGTGTACCTGCTAGGCTCCTTTCGCAGCCCTGCTCTTGAAATGCGAACGTCTGCAGATAGCTGGCAGCCAGAAGGGGCTAGCCTGGAAAGCTGTTGCTCAGCCTCATCTGCCCATGGCACTGTTCGCATAGAGGCACAGAGAATGGGGCTGCTTGCTTATCTTGCCACTTGAAACTTCAAACGCATGCTGGGAATGGTGGTGTCCCTGCCAGGCTCCTATCACAGCCCTGCTCCGAAAGTGCGAACGTCTGCAGATAGCTGGCAGGCAGAAGGGGCTAGCCTGGAAAGCTGTTGCTCAGCCTCATCTGCCCATGGCAGTGCTCGCACAGAGGCACAGAGAATGGGGCTGCTTGCTTGTCTTGCCACCTCAAACTTCAAACGTAGCCTGGGAAAGATGGTGTACCTGCTAGGCTCCTTTCGCAGCCCTGCTCTTGAAATGCGAACGTCTGCAGATAGCTGGCAGGCAGAAGGGGCTAGCCTGGAAAGCTGTTGCTCAGCCTCATCTGCCCATGGCACTGTTCGCATAGAGGCACAGAGAATGGGGCTGCTTGCTTATCTTGCCACTTGAAACTTCAAACGCATGCTGGGAATGGTGGTGTCCCTGCCAGGCTCCTATCACAGCCCTGCTCCGAAAGTGCGAAGGTCTGCAGATAGCTGGCAGCCAGAAGGGGCTATCCTGGAAAGCTGTTGCTCAGCCTCATCTGCCCATGGCAGTGCTCGCACAGAGGCACAGAGAATGGGGCTGCTTGCTTGTCTTGCCACCTCAAACTTCAAACGTAGCCTGGGAAAGATGGTGTACCTGCTAGGCTCCTTTCGCAGCCCTGCTCTTGAAATGCGAACGTCTGCAGATAGCTGGCAGCCAGAAGGGGCTAGCCTGGAAAGCTGTTGCTCAGCCTCATCTGCCCATGGCACTGTTCGCATAGAGGCACAGAGAATGGGGCTGCTTGCTTATCTTGCCATTTGAAACTTCAAACGCATGCTGGGAAAGATGGTGTCCCTGCCAGGCTCCTTTCGCAGCCCTGCTCCGAAAGTGCGAATGTCTGCAGATAGCTGGCAGCCAGAAGGGGCTATCCTGGAAAGCTGTTGCTCAGCCTCATCTGCCCATGGCAGTGCTTGCATAGAGGCACAGAGAATGGGGCTGCTTGCTTATCTTGCCACTTGAAACTTCAAACGCATGCTGGGAATGGTGGTGTCCCTGCCAGGCTCCTATCACAGCCCTGCTCCGAAAGTGCGAACGTCTGCAGATAGCTGGCAGGCAGAAGGGGCTAGCCTGGAAAGCTGTTGCTCAGCCTCATCTGCCCATGGCAGTGCTCGCACAGAGGCACAGAGAATGGGGCTGCTTGCTTGTCTTGCCACCTCAAACTTCAAACGTAGCCTGGGAAAGATGGTGTACCTGCTATTCTCCTTTCGCAGCTCTGCTCTTGAAATGCGAACGTCTGCAGATAGCTGGCAGGCAGAAGGGGCTAGCCTGGAAAGCTGTTGCTCAGCCTCATCTGCCCATGGCAGTGCTCGCACAGAGGCACAGAGAATGGGGCTGCTTGCTTGTCTTGCCACCTCAAATTTCAAACGTAGCCTGGGAAAGATGGTGTACCTGCTAGGCTCCTTTCGCAGCCCTGCTCTTGAAATGCGAACGTCTGCAGATAGCTGGCAGGCAGAAGGGGCTAGCCTGGAAAGCTGTTGCTCAGCCTCATCTGCCCATGGCACTGTTCGCATAGAGGCACAGAGAATGGGGCTGCTTGCTTATCTTGCCACTTGAAACTTCAAACGCATGCTGGGAATGGTGGTGTCCCTGCCAGGCTCCTATCACAGCCCTGCTCCGAAAGTGCGAACGTCTGCAGATAGCTGGCAGCCAGAAGGGGCTAGCCTGGAAAGCTGTTGCTCAGCCTCATCTGCCCATGGCAGTGCTCGCACAGAGGCACAGAGAATGGGGCTGCTTGCTTGTCTTGCCACCTCAAACTTCAAACGTAGCCTGGGAAAGATGGTGTACCTGCTAGGCTCCTTTCGCAGCCCTGCTCTTGAAATGCGAACGTCTGCAGATAGCTGGCAGGCAGAAGGGGCTAGCCTGGAAAGCTGTTGCTCAGCCTCATCTGCCCATGGCACTGTTCGCATAGAGGCACAGAGAATGGGGCTGCTTGCTTATCTTGCCACTTGAAACTTCAAACGCATGCTGGGAATGGTGGTGTCCCTGCCAGGCTCCTATCACAGCCCTGCTCCGAAAGTGCGAACGTCTGCAGATAGCTGGCAGGCAGAAGGGGCTAGCCTGGAAAGCTGTTGCTCAGCCTCATCTGCCCATGGCACTGTTCGCATAGAGGCACAGAGAATGGGGCTGCTTGCTTATCTTGCCACTTGAAACTTCAAACGCATGCTGGGAATGGTGGTGTCCCTGCCAGGCTCCTATCACAGCCCTGCTCCGAAAGTGCGAACGTCTGCAGATAGCTGGCAGGCAGAAGGGGCTAGCCTGGAAAGCTGTTGCTCAGCCTCATCTGCCCATGGCAGTGCTCGCACAGAGGCACAGAGAATGGGGCTGCTTGCTTGTCTTGCCACCTCAAACTTCAAACGTAGCCTGGGAAAGATGGTGTACCTGCTAGGCTCCTTTCGCAGCCCTGCTCTTGAAATGCGAACGTCTGCAGATAGCTGGCAGGCAGAAGGGGCTAGCCTGGAAAGCTGTTGCTCAGCCTCATCTGCCCATGGCACTGTTCGCATAGAGGCACAGAGAATGGGGCTGCTTGCTTATCTTGCCACTTGAAACTTCAAACGCATGCTGGGAATGGTGGTGTCCCTGCCAGGCTCCTATCACAGCCCTGCTCCGAAAGTGCAAAGGTCTGCAGATAGCTGGCAGCCAGAAGGGGCTATCCTGGAAAGCTGTTGCTCAGCCTCATCTGCCCATGGCAGTGCTCGCACAGAGGCACAGAGAATGGGGCTGCTTGCTTGTCTTGCCACCTCAAACTTCAAACGTAGCCTGGGAAAGATTGTGTACCTGCTAGGCTCCTTTCGCAGCCCTGCTCTTGAAATGCGAACGTCTGCAGATAGCTGGCAGGCAGAAGGGGCTAGCCTGGAAAGCTGTTGCTCAGCCTCATCTGCCCATGGCACTGTTCGCATAGAGGCACAGAGAATGGGGCTGCTTGCTTATCTTGCCACTTGAAACTTCAAACGCATGCTGGGAATGGTGGTGTCCCTGCCAGGCTCCTATCACAGCCCTGCTCCGAAAGTGCGAAGGTCTGCAGATAGCTGGCAGGCAGAAGGGGCTAGCCTGGAAAGCTGTTGCTCAGCCTCATCTGCCCATGGCACTGTTCGCATAGAGGCACAGAGAATGGGGCTGCTTGCTTATCTTGCCACTTGAAACTTCAAACGCATGCTGGGAATGGTGGTGTCCCTGCCAGGCTCCTATCGCAGCCCTGCTCCGAAAGTGCGAACGTCTGCAGATAGCTGGCAGCCAGAAGGGGCTAGCCTGGAAAGCTGTTGCTCAGCCTCATCTGCCCATGGCAGTGCTCGCACAGAGGCACAGAGAATGGGGCTGCTTGCTTGTCTTGCCACCTCAAACTTCAAACGTAGCCTGGGAAAGATGGTGTACCTGCTAGGCTCCTTTCGCAGCCCTGCTCTTGACATGCGAACGTCTGCAGATAGCTGGCAGGCAGAAGGGGCTAGCCTGGAAAGCTGTTGCTCAGCCTCATCTGCCCATGGCACTGTTCGCATAGAGGCACAGAGAATGGGGCTGCTTGCTTATCTTGCCACTTGAAACTTCAAACGCATGCTGGGAATGGTGGTGTCCCTGCCAGGCTCCTATCACAGCCCTGCTCCGAAAGTGCGAAGGTCTGCAGATAGCTGGCAGCCAGAAGGGGCTATCCTGGAAAGCTGTTGCTCAGCCTCATCTGCCCATGGCAGTGCTCGCACAGAGGCACAGAGAATGGGGCTGCTTGCTTGTCTTGCCACCTCAAACTTCAAACGTAGCCTGGGAAAGATGGTGTACCTGCTAGGCTCCTTTCGCAGCCCTGCTCTTGAAATGCGAACGTCTGCAGATAGCTGGCAGCCAGAAGGGGCTAGCCTGGAAAGCTGTTGCTCAGCCTCATCTGCCCATGGCACTGCTCGCACAGAGGCACAGAGAATGGGGCTGCTTGCTTGTCTTGCCACCTCAAACTTCAAACGTAGCCTGGGAAAGATGGTGTACCTGCTAGGCTCCTTTCGCAGCCCTGCTCTTGAAATGCAAACATCTGCAGATAGCTGGCAGCCAGAAGGTGCTAGCCTGGAAAGCTGTTGCTCAGCCTCATCTGCCCATGGCACTGTTCGCATAGAGGCACAGAGAATGGGGCTGCTTGCTTATCTTGCCACTTGAAACTTCAAACGCATGCTGGGAAAGGTGGTGTCCCTGCCAGGCTCCTATCACAGCCCTGCTCCGAAAGTGCGAACGTCTGCAGATAGCTGGCAGGCAGAAGGGGCTAGCCTGGAAAGCTGTTGCTCAGCCTCATCTGCCCATGGCACTGTTCGCATAGAGGCACAGAGAATGGGGCTGCTTGCTTATCTTGCCATTTGAAACTTCAAACGCATGCTGGGAAAGATGGTGTCCCTGCCAGGCTCCTTTCGCAGCCCTGCTCCGAAAGTGCGAATGTCTGCAGATAGCTGGCAGCCAGAAAGGGCTATCCTGGAAAGCTGTTGCTCAGCCTCATCTGCCCATGGCAGTGCTTGCATAGAGGCACAGAGAATGGGGCTGCTTGCTTATCTTGCCACTTGAAACTTCAAATGCATGCTGGGAATGGTGGTGTCCCTGCCAGGCTCCTATCACAGCCCTGCTCCGAAAGTGCGAACGTCTGCAGATAGCTGGCAGGCAGAAGGGGCTATCCTGGAAAGCTGTTGCTCAGCCTCATCTGCCCATGGCAGTGCTCGCACAGAGGCACAGAGAATGGGGCTGCTTGCTTGTCTTGCCACCTCAAACTTCAAACGTAGCCTGGGAAAGATGGTGTACCTGCTATTCTCCTTTCGCAGCTCTGCTCTTGAAATGCGAACGTCTGCAGATAGCTGGCAGCCAGAAGGGGCTAGCCTGGAAAGCTGTTGCTCAGCCTCATCTGCCCATGGCAGTGCTCGCACAGAGGCACAGAGAATGGGGCTGCTTGCTTGTCTTGCCACCTCAAACTTCAAACGTAGCCTGGGAAAGATGGTGTACCTGCTATTCTCCTTTCGCAGCCCTGCTCTTGAAATGCGAACGTCTGCAGATAGCTGGCAGGCAGAAGGGGCTAGCCTGGAAAGCTGTTGCTCAGCCTCATCTGCCCATGGCAGTGCTCGCACAGAGGCACAGAGAATGGGGCTGCTTGCTTGTCTTGCCACCTCAAACTTCAAACGTAGACTGGGAAAGATGGTGTACCTGCTAGGTTCCTTTCGCAGCCCTGCTCTTGAAATGCGAACGTCTGCAGATAGCTGGCAGGCAGAAGGGGCTAGCCTGGAAAGCTGTTGCTCAGCCTCATCTGCCCATGGCACTGTTCGCATAGAGGCACAGAGAATGGGGCTGCTTGCTTATCTTGCCACTTGAAACTTCAAACGCATGCTGGGAATGGTGGTGTCCCTGCCAGGCTCCTATCACAGCCCTGCTCCGAAAGTGCGAACGTCTGCAGATAGCTGGCAGGCAGAAGAGGCTATCCTGGAAAGCTG
This sequence comes from Opisthocomus hoazin, assembly GCF_030867145.1. NCBI lineage: Eukaryota > Metazoa > Chordata > Aves > Opisthocomiformes > Opisthocomidae > Opisthocomus > Opisthocomus hoazin. The sequence goes on from NC_134442.1 coordinate 6,414,508, forward strand.
TTGCTCAGCCTCATCTGCCCATGGCACTGTTCGCATAGAGGCACAGAGAATGGGGCTGCTTGCTTATCTTGCCACTTGAAACTTCAAACGCATGCTGGGAATGGTGGTGTCCCTGCCAGGGTCCTATCACAGCCCTGCTCCGAAAGTGCGAAGGTCTGCAGATAGCTGGCAGCCAGAAAGGGGCTAGCCTGGAAAGCTGTTGCTCAGCCTCATCTGCCCATGGCAGTGCTCGCACAGAGGCACAGAGAATGGGGCTGCTTGCTTGTCTTGCCACCTCAAACTTCAAACGTAGCCTGGGAAAGATGGTGTACCTGCTAGGCTCCTTTCGCAGCCCTGCTCTTGAAATGCGAACGTCTGCAGATAGCTGGCAGGCAGAAGGGGCTAGCCTGGAAAGCTGTTGCTCAGCCTCATCTGCCCATGGCACTGTTCGCATAGAGGCACAGAGAATGGGGCTGCTTGCTTATCTTGCCACTTGAAACTTCAAACGCATGCTGGGAATGGTGGTGTCCCTGCCAGGCTCCTATCACAGCCCTGCTCCGAAAGTGCGAACGTCTGCAGATAGCTGGCAGGCAGAAGGGGCTAGCCTGGAAAGCTGTTGCTCAGCCTCATCTGCCCATGGCACTGTTCGCATAGAGGCACAGAGAATGGGGCTGCTTGCTTATCTTGCCACTTGAAACTTCAAACGCATGCTATGAATGGTGGTGTCCCTGCCAGGCTCCTATCGCAGCCCTGCTCCGAAAGTGCGAACGTCTGCAGATAGCTGGCAGCCAGAAGGGGCTAGCCTGGAAAGCTGTTGCTCAGCCTCATCTGCCCATGGCAGTGCTCGCACAGAGGCACAGAGAATGGGGCTGCTTGCTTGTCTTGCCACCTCAAACTTCAAACGTAGCCTGGGAAACATGTTGTACCTGCTAGGCTCCTTTCGCAGCCCTGCTCTTGAAATGCGAACGTCTGCAGATAGCTGGCAGGCAGAAGGGGCTAGCCTGGAAAGCTGTTGCTCAGCCTCATCTGCCCATGGCAGTGCTCGCACAGAGGCACAGAGAATGGGGCTGCTTGCTTGTCTTGCCACCTCAAACTTCAAACGTAGCCTGGGAAAGATGGTGTACCTGCTACGCTCCTTTCGCAGCCCTGCTCTTGAAATGCGAACATCTGCAGATAGCTGGCAGCCAGAAGGGGCTAGCCTGGAAAGCTGTTGCTCAGCCTCATCTGCCCATGGCACTGTTCGCATAGAGGCACAGAGAATGGGGCTGCTTGCTTATCTTGCCACTTGAAACTTCAAACGCATGCTGGGAATGGTGGTGTCCCTGCCAGGCTCCTATCACAGCCCTGCTCCGAAAGTGCGAACGTCTGCAGATAGCTGGCAGGCAGAAGGGACTAGCCTGGAAAGCTGTTGCTCAGCCTCATCTGCCCATGGCAGTGCTCGCATAGAGGCACAGAGAATGGGGCTGCTTGCTTATCTTGCCACTTGAAACTTCAAACGCATGCTGGGAAAGATGGTGTCCCAGCCAGGCTCCTTTCGCAGCCCTGCTCCGAAAGTGCGAATGTCTGCAGATAGCTGGCAGCCAGAAGGGGCTATCCTGGAAAGCTGTTGCTCAGCCTCATCTGCCCATGGCAGTGCTCGCACAGAGGCACAGAGAATGGGGCTGCTTGCTTGTCTTGCCACCTCAAACTTCAAACGTAGCCTGGGAAAGTTGGTGTCCCAGCCAGGCTCCTTTCGCAGCCCTGCTCCGAAAGTGCGAACGTCTGCAGATAGCTGGCAGCCAGAAGGGGCTATCCTGGAAAGCTGTTGCTCAGCCTCATCTGCCCATGGCAGTGCTCGCATAGAGGCACAGAGAATGGGGCTGCTTGCTTATCTTGCCACTTGAAACTTCAAACGCATGCTGGGAATGGTGGTGTCCCTGCCAGGCTCCTATCACAGCCCTGCTCCGAAAGTGCGAACGTCTGAAGATAGCTGGCAGGCAGAAGGGGCTAGCCTGGAAAGCTGTTGCTCAGCCTCATCTGCCCATGGCACTGTTCGCATAGAGGCACAGAGAATGGGGGCTGCTTGCTTATCGTGCCACTTGAAACTTCAAACGCATGCTGGGAATGGTGGTGTCCCTGCCAGGCTCCTATCACAGCCCTGCTCCGAAAGTGCGAACGTCTGCAGATAGCTGGCAGCCAGAAGGGGCTAGCCTGGAAAGCTGTTGCTCAGCCTCATCTGCCCATGGCAGTGCTCGCACAGAGGCACAGAGAATGGGGCTGCTTGCTTGTCTTGCCACCTCAAACTTCAAACGTAGCATGGGAAAGTTGGTGTCCCTGCCAGGCTCCTTTCGCAGCCCTGCTCTGAAAGTGCGAACGTCTGCAGATAGTTGGCAGCCAGAAGGGGCTAGCCTGTAAAGCTGTTGCTCAGCCTCATCTGCCCATGGCACTGTTCGCATAGAGGCACAGAGAATGGGGCTGCTTGCTTATCTTTCCACTTGAAACTTCAAACGCATGCTGGGAATGGTGGTGTCCCTGCCAGGCTCCTATCACAGCCCTGCTCCGAAAGTGCGAACGTCTGCAGATAGCTGGCAGGCAGAAGGGGCTAGCCTGGAAAGCTGTTGCTCAGCCTCATCTGCCCATGGCAGTGCTCGCACAGAGGCACAGAGAATGCGGCTGCTTGCTTGTCTTGCCACCTCAAACTTCAAACGTAGCCTGGGAAAGTTGGTGTCCCAGCCAGGCTCCTTTCGCAGCCCTGCTCCAAAAGTGCGAACGTCTGCAGATAGCTGGCAGCCAGAAGGTGCTAGCCTGGAAAGCTGTTGCTCAGCCTCATCTGCCCATGGCAGTGCTCGCACAGAGGCACAGAGAATGCGGCTCCTTGCTTGTCTTGCCACCTCAAACTTCAAACGTAGCCTGGGAAAGATGGTATACCTGCTAGGCTCCTTTCGCAGCCCTGCTCTTGAAATGCGAACGTCTGCAGATAGCTGGCAGGCAGAAGGGGTAGCCTGGAAAGCTGTTGCTCAGCCTCATCTGCCCATGGCACTGTTCGCACAGAGGCACAGAGAATGGGGCTGCTTGCTTGTCTTGCCACCTCAAACTTCAAACGCATGCTGGGAATGGTGGTGTCCCTGCCAGGCTCCTATCACAGCCCTGCTCCGAAAGTGCGAACGTCTGCAGATAGCTGGCAGGCAGAAGGGGCTAGCCTGGAAAGCTGTTGCTCAGCCTCATCTGCCCATGGCACTGTTCGCATAGAGGCACAGAGAATGGGGCTGCTAGCTTATCTTGCCACTTGAAACTTCAAACGCATGCTGGGAATGGTGGTGTCCCTGCCAGGCTCCTATCGCAGCCCTGCTCCGAAAGTGCGAACGTCTGCAGATAGCTGGCAGCCAGAAGGGGCTAGCCTGGAAAGCTGTTGCTCAGCCTCATCTGCCCATGGCAGTGCTCGCACAGAGGCACAGAGAATGGGGCTGCTTGCTTGTCTTGCCACCTCAAACTTCAAACGTAGCCTGGGAAAGATGGTGTACCTGCTATTCTCCTTTCGCAGCCCTGCTCTTGAAATGCGAACGTCTGCAGATAGCTGGCAGCCAGAAGGGGCTAGCCTGGAAAGCTGTTGCTCAGCCTCATCTGCCCATGGCAGTGCTCGCACAGAGGCACAGAGAATGGGGCTGCTTGCTTGTCTTGCCACCTCAAACTTCAAACGTAGCCTGGGAAAGATGGTGTACCTGCTAGGCTCCTTTCGCAGCCCTGCTCTTGAAATGCGAACGTCTGCAGATAGCTGGCAGCCAGAAGGGGCTAGCCTGGAAAGCTGTTGCTCAGCCTCATCTGCCCATGGCACTGTTCGCATAGAGGCACAGAGAATGGGGCTGCTTGCTTATCTTGCCACTTGAAACTTCAAACGCATGCTGGGAATGGTGGTGTCCCTGCCAGGCTCCTATCACAGCCCTGCTCCGAAAGTGCGAACGTCTGCAGATAGCTGGCAGGCAGAAGGGGCTAGCCTGGAAAGCTGTTGCTCAGCCTCATCTGCCCATGGCACTGTTCGCATAGAGGCACAGAGAATGGGGCTGCTTGCTTATCTTGCCACTTGAAACTTCAAACGCATGCTGGGAATGGTGGTGTCCCTGCCAGGCTCCTATCGCAGCCCTGCTCCGAAAGTGCGAACGTCTGCAGATAGCTGGCAGGCAGAAGGGGCTAGCCTGGAAAGCTGTTGCTCAGCCTCATCTGCCCATGGCACTGCTCGCACAGAGGCACAGAGAATGGGGCTGCTTGCTTGTCTTGCCACCTCAAACTTCAAACGTAGCCTGGGAAACATGTTGTACCTGCTAGGCTCCTTTCGCAGCCCTGCTCTTGAAATGCGAACGTCTGCAGATAGCTGGCAGGCAGAAGGGGCTAGCCTGGAAAGCTGTTGCTCAGCCTCATCTGCCCATGGCAGTGCTCGCACAGAGGCACAGAGAATGGGGCTGCTTGCTTGTCTTGCCACCTCAAACTTCAAACGTAGCCTGGGAAAGATGGTGTACCTGCTAGGCTCCTTTCGCAGCCCTGCTCTTGAAATGCGAACATCTGCAGATAGCTGGCAGCCAGAAGGTGCTAGCCTGGAAAGCTGTTGCTCAGCCTCATCTGCCCATGGCAGTGCTCGCATAGAGGCACAGAGAATGGGGCTGCTTGCTTATCTTGCCACTTGAAACTTCAAACGCATGCTGGGAATGGTGGTGTCCCTGCCAGGCTCCTATCACAGCCCTGCTCCGAAAGTGCGAACGTCTGCAGATAGCTGGCAGGCAGAAGGGGCTAGCCTGGAAAGCTGTTGCTCAGCCTCATCTGCCCATGGCACTGTTCGCATAGAGGCACAGAGAATGGGGCTGCTTGCTTATCTTGCCATTTGAAACTTCAAACGCATGCTGGGAAAGATGGTGTCCCTGCCAGGCTCCTTTCGCAGCCCTGCTCCGAAAGTGCGAATGTCTGCAGATAGCTGGCAGCCAGAAAGGGCTATCCTGGAAAGCTGTTGCTCAGCCTCATCTGCCCATGGCAGTGCTTGCATAGAGGCACAGAGAATGGGGCTGCTTGCTTATCTTGCCACTTGAAACTTCAAATGCATGCTGGGAATGGTGGTGTCCCTGCCAGGCTCCTATCACAGCCCTGCTCTGAAAGTGCGAACGTCTGCAGATAGCTGGCAGGCAGAAGGGGCTAGCCTGGAAAGCTGTTGCTCAGCCTCATCTGCCCATGGCAGTGCTCGCACAGAGGCACAGAGAATGGGGCTGCTTGCTTGTCTTGCCACCTCAAACTTCAAACGTAGCCTGGGAAAGATGGTGTACCTGCTATTCTCCTTTCGCAGCTCTGCTCTTGAAATGCGAACGTCTGCAGATAGCTGGCAGCCAGAAGGGGCTAGCCTGGAAAGCTGTTGCTCAGCCTCATCTGCCCATGGCAGTGCTCGCACAGAGGCACAGAGAATGGGGCTGCTTGCTTGTCTTGCCACCTCAAACTTCAAACGTAGCCTGGGAAAGATGGTGTACCTGCTATTCTCCTTTCGCAGCCCTGCTCTTGAAATGCGAACGTCTGCAGATAGCTGGCAGCCAGAAGGGGCTAGCCTGGAAAGCTGTTGCTCAGCCTCATCTGCCCATGGCAGTGCTCGCACAGAGGCACAGAGAATGGGGCTGCTTGCTTGTCTTGCCACCTCAAACTTCAAACGTAGACTGGGAAAGATGGTGTACCTGCTAGGTTCCTTTCGCAGCCCTGCTCTTGAAATGCGAACGTCTGCAGATAGCTGGCAGGCAGAAGGGGCTAGCCTGGAAAGCTGTTGCTCAGCCTCATCTGCCCATGGCAGTGCTCGCACAGAGGCACAGAGAATGGGGCTGCTTGCTTGTCTTGCCACCTCAAACTTCAAACGTAGCCTGGGAAAGATGGTGTACCTGCTAGGCTCCTTTCGCAGCCCTGCTCTTGAAATGCGAACATCTGCAAATAGCTGGCAGCCAGAAGGTGCTAGCCTGGAAAGCTGTTGCTCAGCCTCATCTGCCCATGGCAGTGCTCGCATAGAGGCACAGAGAATGGGGCTGCTTGCTTATCTTGCCACTTGAAACTTCAAACGCATGCTGGGAATGGTGGTGTCCCTGCCAGGCTCCTATCACAGCCCTGCTCCGAAAGTGCGAACGTCTGCAGATAGCTGGCAGGCAGAAGGGGCTAGCCTGGAAAGCTGTTGCTCAGCCTCATCTGCCCATGGCACTGTTCGCATAGAGGCACAGAGAATGGGGCTGCTTGCTTATCTTGCCATTTGAAACTTCAAACGCATGCTGGGAAAGATGGTGTACCTGCTATTCTCCTTTCGCAGCTCTGCTCTTGAAATGCGAACGTCTGCAGATAGCTGGCAGCCAGAAGGGGCTAGCCTGGAAAGCTGTTGCTCAGCCTCATCTGCCCATGGCAGTGCTCGCACAGAGGCACAGAGAATGGGGCTGCTTGCTTGTCTTGCCACCTCAAACTTCAAACGTAGCCTGGGAAAGATGGTGTACCTGCTATTCTCCTTTCGCAGCCCTGCTCTTGAAATGCGAACGTCTGCAGATAGCTGGCAGGCAGAAGGGGCTAGCCTGGAAAGCTGTTGCTCAGCCTCATCTGCCCATGGCAGTGCTCGCACAGAGGCACAGAGAATGGGGCTGCTTGCTTGTCTTGCCACCTCAAACTTCAAACGTAGCCTGGGAAAGATGGTGTACCTGCTAGGTTCCTTTCGCAGCCCTGCTCTTGAAATGCGAACGTCTGCAGATAGCTGGCAGCCAGAAGGGGCTAGCCTGGAAAGCTGTTGCTCAGCCTCATCTGCCCATGGCACTGTTCGCATAGAGGCACAGAGAATGGGGCTGCTTGCTTATCTTGCCACTTGAAACTTCAAACGCATGCTGGGAATGGTGGTGTCCCTGCCAGGCTCCTATCACAGCCCTGCTCCGAAAGTGCGAAGGTCTGCAGATAGCTGGCAGCCAGAAGGGGCTAGCCTGGAAAGCTGTTGCTCAGCCTCATCTGCCCATGGCAGTGCTCGCACAGAGGCACAGAGAATGGGGCTGCTTGCTTGTCTTGCCACCTCAAACTTGAAACGTAGCCTGGGAAAGTTGGTGTCCCAGCCAGGCTCCTTTCGCAGCCCTGCTCCGAAAGTGCGAACGTCTGCAGATAGCTGGCAGCCAGAAGGGGCTATCCTGGAAAGCTGTTGCTCAGCCTCATCTGCCCATGGCAGTGCTCGCATAGAGGCACAGAGAATGGGGCTGCTTGCTTATCTTGCCACTTGAAACTTCAAACGCATGCTGGGAATGGTGGTGTCCCTGCCAGGCTCCTATCACAGCCCTGCTCCGAAAGTGCGAACGTCTGAAGATAGCTGGCAGGCAGAAGGGGCTAGCCTGGAAAGCTGTTGCTCAGCCTCATCTGCCCATGGCACTGTTCGCATAGAGGCACAGAGAATGGGGCTGCTTGCTTATCGTGCCACTTGAAACTTCAAGCGCATGCTGGGAATGGTGGTGTCCCTGCCAGGCTCCTATCACAGCCCTGCTCCGAAAGTGCGAACGTCTGCAGATAGCTGGCAGGCAGAAGGGGCTAGCCTGGAAAGCTGTTGCTCAGCCTCATCTGCCCATGGCAGTGCTCGCATAGAGGCACAGAGAATGGGGCTGCTTGCTTGTCTTGCCACCTCAAACTTCAAACGTAGCCTGGGAAAGTTGGTGTCCCAGCCAGGCTCCTTTCGCAGCCCTGCTCCGAAAGTGCGAACGTCTGCAGATAGCTGGCAGCCAGAAGGGGCTAGCCTGGAAAGCTGTTGCTCAGCCTCATCTGCCCATGGCAGTGCTCGCACAGAGGCACAGAGAATGGGGCTGCTTGCTTGTCTTGCCACTTCAAACTTCAAACGTAGCATGGGAAAGTTGGTGTCCCTGCCAGGCTCCTTTCGCAGCCCTGCTCTGAAAGTGCGAACGTCTGCAGATAGTTGGCAGCCAGAAGGGGCTAGCCTGTAAAGCTGTTGCTCAGCCTCATCTGCCCATGGCACTGTTCGCATAGAGGCACAGAGAATGGGGCTGCTTGCTTATCTTTCCACTTGAAACTTCAAACGCATGCTGGGAATGGTGGTGTCCCTGCCAGGCTCCTATCACAGCCCTGCTCCGAAAGTGCGAACGTCTGCAGATAGCTGGCAGCCAGAAGGGGCTAGCCTGGAAAGCTGTTGCTCAGCCTCATCTGCCCATGGCAGTGCTCGCACAGAGGCACAGAGAATGCGGCTGCTTGCTTGTCTTGCCACCTCAAACTTCAAATGTAGCCTGGGAAAGTTGGTGTCCCAGCCAGGCTCCTTTCGCAGCCCTGCTCCAAAAGTGCGAACGTCTGCAGATAGCTGGCAGCCAGAAGGGGTAGCCTGGAAAGCTGTTGCTCAGCCTCATCTGCCCATGGCACTGTTCGCACAGAGGCACAGAGAATGGGGCTGCTTGCTTGTCTTGCCACCTCAAACTTCAAACGCATGCTGGGAATGGTGGTGTCCCTGCCAGGCTCCTATCACAGCCCTGCTCCGAAAGTGCGAACGTCTGCAGATAGCTGGCAGGCAGAAGGGGCTAGCCTGGAAAGCTGTTGCTCAGCCTCATCTTCCCATGGCACTGTTCGCATAGAGGCACAGAGAATGGGGCTGCTTGCTTATCTTGCCACTTGAAACTTCAAACGCATGCTGGGAATGGTGGTGTCCCTGCCAGGCTCCTATCGCAGCCCTGCTCCGAAAGTGCGAACGTCTGCAGATAGCTGGCAGCCAGAAGGGGCTAGCCTGGAAAGCTGTTGCTCAGCCTCATCTGCCCATGGCAGTGCTCACACAGAGGCACAGAGAATGGGGCTGCTTGCTTGTCTTGCCACCTCAAACTTCAAACGTAGCCTGGGAAAGATGGTGTACCTGCTATTCTCCTTTCGCAGCCCTGCTCTTGAAATGCGAACGTCTGCAGATAGCTGGCAGGCAGAAGGGGCTAGCCTGGAAAGCTGTTGCTCAGCCTCATCTGCCCATGGCAGTGCTCGCACAGAGGCACAGAGAATGGGGCTGCTTGCTTGTCTTGCCAACTCAAACTTCAAACGTATCCTGGGAAATTTGGTGTACCTGCTAGGCTTCTTTCGCAGCCCTGCTCTTGAAATGCGAACGTCTGCAGATAGCTGGCAGCCAGAAGGGGCTAGCCTGGAAAGCTGTTGCTCAGCCTCATCTGCCCATGGCAGTGCTCGCACAGAGGCACAGAGAATGGGGCTGCTTGCTTATTTGCCACTTGAAACTTCAAACGCATGCTGGGAATGGTGGTGTCCCTGCCAGGCTCCTATCACAGCCCTGCTCCGAAAGTGCGAACGTCTGCAGATAGCTGGCAGGCAGAAGGGGCTAGCCTGGAAAGCTGTTGCTCAGCCTCATCTGCCCATGGCACTGTTCGCATAGAGGCACAGAGAATGGGGCTGCTTGCTTATCTTGCCACTTGAAACTTCAAACGCATGCTGGGAATGGTGGTGTCCCTGCCAGGCTCCTATCGCAGCCCTGCTCCGAAAGTGCGAACGTCTGCAGATAGCTGGCAGCCAGAAGGGGCTAGCCTGGAAAGCTGTTGCTCAGCCTCATCTGCCCATGGCACTGCTCGCACAGAGGCACAGAGAATGGGGCTGCTTGCTTGTCTTGCCACCTCAAACTTCAAACGTAGCCTGGGAAACATGTTGTACCTGCTAGGCTCCTTTCGCAGCCCTGCTCTTGAAATGCGAACGTCTGCAGATAGCTGGCAGGCAGAAGGGGCTAGCCTGGAAAGCTGTTGCTCAGCCTCATCTGCCCATGGCAGTGCTCGCACAGAGGCACAGAGAATGGGGCTGCTTGCTTGTCTTGCCACCTCAAACTTCAAACGTAGCCTGGGAAAGATGGTGTACCTGCTAGGCTCCTTTCGCAGCCCTGCTCTTGAAATGCGAACATCTGCAGATAGCTGGCAGCCAGAAGGTGCTAGCCTGGAAAGCTGTTGCTCAGCCTCATCTGCCCATTTCAGTGCTCGCATAGAGGCACAGAGAATGGGGCTGCTTGCTTATCTTGCCACTTGAAACTTCAAACGCATGCTGGGAATGGTGGTGTCCCTGCCAGGCTCCTATCACAGCCCTGCTCCGAAAGTGCGAACGTCTGCAGATAGCTGGCAGGCAGAAGGGGCTAGCCTGGAAAGCTGTTGCTCAGCCTCATCTGCCCATGGCACTGTTCGCATAGAGGCACAGAGAATGGGGCTGCTTGCTTATCTTGCCACTTGAAACTTCAAACGCATGCTGGGAATGGTGGTGTCCCTGCCAGGCTCCTATCACAGCCCTGCTACGAAAGTGCGAACGTCTGCAGATAGCTGGCAGCCAGAAGGGGCTAGCCTGGAAAGCTGTTGCTCAGCCTCATCTGCCCATGGCAGTGCTCGCACAGAGGCACAGAGAATGCGGCTCCTTGCTTGTCTTGCCACCTCAAACTTCAAACGTAGCCTGGGAAAGATGGTATACCTGCTAGGCTCCTTTCGCAGCCCTGCTCTTGAAATGCGAACGTCTGCAGATAGCTGGCAGGCAGAAGGGGTAGCCTGGAAAGCTGTTGCTCAGCCTCATCTGCCCATGGCACTGTTCGCACAGAGGCACAGAGAATGGGGCTGCTTGCTTGTCTTGCCACCTCAAACTTCAAACGCATGCTGGGAATGGTGGTGTCCCTGCCAGGCTCCTATCACAGCCCTGCTCCGAAAGTGCGAACGTCTGCAGATAGCTGGCAGGCAGAAGGGGCTAGCCTGGAAAGCTGTTGCTCAGCCTCATCTTCCCATGGCACTGTTCGCATAGAGGCACAGAGAATGGGGCTGCTTGCTTATCTTGCCACTTGAAACTTCAAACGCATGCTGGGAATGGTGGTGTCCCTGCCAGGCTCCTATCGCAGCCCTGCTCCGAAAGTGCGAACGTCTGCAGATAGCTGGCAGCCAGAAGGGGCTAGCCTGGAAAGCTGTTGCTCAGCCTCATCTGCCCATGGCAGTGCTCGCACAGAGGCACAGAGAATGGGGCTGCTTGCTTGTCTTGCCACCTCAAACTTCAAACGTAGCCTGGGAAAGATGGTGTACCTGCTATTCTCCTTTCGCAGCCCTGCTCTTGAAATGCGAACGTCTGCAGATAGCTGGCAGCCAGAAGGGGCTAGCCTGGAAAGCTGTTGCTCAGCCTCATCTGCCCATGGCAGTGCTCGCACAGAGGCACAGAGAATGGGGCTGCTTGCTTGTCTTGCCACCTCAAACTTCAAACGTAGCCTGGGAAAGATGGTGTACCTGCTAGGCTTCTTTCGCAGCCCTGCTCTTGAAATGCGAACGTCTGCAGATAGCTGGCAGCCAGAAGGGGCTAGCCTGGAAAGCTGTTGCTCAGCCTCATCTGCCCATGGCAGTGCTCGCACAGAGGCACAGAGAATGGGGCTGCTTGCTTATCTTGCCACTTGAAACTTCAAACGCATGCTGGGAATGGTGGTGTCCCTGCCAGGCTCCTATCACAGCCCTGCTCCGAAAGTGCGAACGTCTGCAGATAGCTGGCAGGCAGAAGGGGCTAGCCTGGAAAGCTGTTGCTCAGCCTCATCTGCCCATGGCACTGTTCGCATAGAGGCACAGAGAATGGGGCTGCTTGCTTATCTTGCCACTTGAAACTTCAAACGCATGCTGGGAATGGTGGTGTCCCTGCCAGGCTCCTATCGCAGCCCTGCTCCGAAAGTGCGAACGTCTGCAGATAGCTGGCAGGCAGAAGGGGCTAGCCTGGAAAGCTGTTGCTCAGCCTCATCTGCCCATGGCACTGCTCGCACAGAGGCACAGAGAATGGGGCTGCTTGCTTGTCTTGCCACCTCAAACTTCAAACGTAGCCTGGGAAACATGTTGTACCTGCTAGGCTCCTTTCGCAGCCCTGCTCTTGAAATGCGAACGTCTGCAGATAGCTGGCAGGCAGAAGGGGCTAGCCTGGAAAGCTGTTGCTCAGCCTCATCTGCCCATGGCAGTGCTCGCACAGAGGCACAGAGAATGGGGCTGCTTGCTTGTCTTGCCACCTCAAACTTCAAACGTAGCCTGGGAAAGTTGGTGTCCCAGCCAGGCTCCTTTCGCAGCCCTGCTCCGAAAGTGCGAACGTCTGCAGATAGTTGGCAGCCAGAAGGGGCTATCCTGGAAAGCTGTTGCTCAGCCTCATCTGCCCATGGCAGTGCTCGCATAGAGGCACAGAGAATGGGGCTGCTTGCTTATCTTGCCACTTGAAACTTCAAACGCATGCTGGGAATGGTGGTGTCCCTGCCAGGCTCCTATCACAGCCCTGCTCCGAAAGTGCGAACGTCTGCAGATAGCTGGCAGGCAGAAGGGGCTAGCCTGGAAAGCTGTTGCTCAGCCTCATCTGCCCATGGCACTGTTCGCATAGAGGCACAGAGAATGGGGCTGCTTGCTTATCTTGCCACCTCAAACTTCAAACGCATGCTGGGAATGGTGGTGTCCCAGCCAGGCTCCTTTCGCAGCCCTGCTCCGAAAGTGCGAACGTCTGCAGATAGCTGGCAGCCAGAAGGGGCTAGCCTGGAAAGCTGTTGCTCAGCCTCATCTGCCCATGGCAGTGCTCGCACAGAGGCACAGAGAATGGGGCTGCTTGCTTGTCTTGCCACCTCAAACTTCAAACGTAGCATGGGAAAGTTGGTGTCCCTGCCAGGCTCCTTTCGCAGCCCTGCTCTGAAAGTGCGAACGTCTGCAGATAGTTGACAGCCAGAAGGTGCTAGCCTGGAAAGCTGTTGCTCAGCCTCATCTGCCCATGGCACTGTTCGCATAGAGGCACAGAGAATGGGGCTGCTTGCTTATCTTGCCACTTGAAACTTCAAACGCATGCTGGGAATGGTGGTGTCCCTGCCAGGGTCCTATCACAGCCCTGCTCCGAAAGTGCGAACGTCTGCAGATAGCTGGCAGGCAGAAGGGGCTAGCCTGGAAAGCTGTTGCTCAGCCTCATCTGCCCATGGCAGTGCTCGCACAGAGGCACAGAGAATGGGGCTGCTTGCTTGTCTTGCCACCTCAAACTTCAAACGTAGCCAGGGAAAGATGGTGTCCCAGCCAGGCTCCTATCACAGCCCTGCTCCGAAAGTGCGAACGTCTGCAGATAGCTGGCAGCCAGAAGGGGCTAGCCTGGAAAGCTGTTGCTCAGCCTCATCTGCCCATGGCAGTGCTCGCACAGAGGCACAGAGAATGGGGCTGCTTGCTTGTCTTGCCACCTCAAACTTCAAACGTAGCCTGGGAAAGTTGGTGTCCCAGCCAGGCTCCTTTCGCAGCCCTGCTCCAAAAGTGCGAACGTCTGCAGATAGCTGGCAGCCAGAAGGTGCTAGCCTGGAAAGCTGTTGCTCAGCCTCATCTGCCCATGGCAGTGCTCGCACAGAGGCACAGAGAATGCGGCTCCTTGCTTGTCTTGCCACCTCAAACTTCAAACATAGCCTGGGAAAGATGGTGTACCTGCCAGGCTCCTTTCGCAGCCCTGCTCTTGAAATGCGAACGTCTGCAGATAGCTGGCAGGCAGAAGGGGCTAGCCTGGAAAGCTGTTGCTCAGCCTCATCTGCCCATGGCACTGTTCGCACAGAGGCACAGAGAATGGGGCTGCTTGCTTGTCTTGCCACCTCAAACTTCAAACGCATGCTGGGAATGGTGGTGTCCCTGCCAGGCTCCTATCACAGCCCTGCTCCGAAAGTGCGAACGTCTGCAGATAGCTGGCAGGCAGAAGGGGCTAGCCTGGAAAGCTGTTGCTCAGCCTCATCTGCCCATGGCAGTGCTCGCATAGAGGCACAGAGAATGGGGCTGCTTGCTTATCTTGCCACTTGAAACTTCAAACGCATGCTGGGAATGGTGGTGTCCCTGCCAGCCTCCTATCGCAGCCCTGCTCCGAAAGTGCGAACGTCTGCAGATAGCTGGCAGGCAGAAGGGGCTAGCCTGGAAAGCTGTTGCTCAGCCTCATCTGCCCATGGCAGTGCTCGCACAGAGGCACAGAGAATGGGGCTGCTTGCTTGTCTTGCCACCTCAAACTTCAAACGTAGCCTGGGAAAGATGGTGTACCTGCTATTCTCCTTTCGCAGCCCTGCTCTTGAAATGCGAACGTCTGCAGATAGCTGGCAGGCAGAAGGGGCTAGCCTGGAAAGCTGTTGCTCAGCCTCATCTGCCCATGGCACTGTTCGCATAGAGGCACAGAGAATGGGGCTGCTTGCTTATCTTGCCATTTGAAACTTCAAACGTAGCCTGGGAAAGTTGGTGTCCCAGCCAGGCTCCTTTCGCAGCCCTGCTCCGAAAGTGCGAACGTCTGCAGATAGCTGGCAGCCAGAAGGGGCTAGCCTGGAAAGCTGTTGCTCAGCCTCATCTGCCCATGGCAGTGCTCGCACAGAGGCACAGAGAATGGGGCTGCTTGCTTGTCTTGCCACTTCAAACTTCAAACGTAGCATGGGAAAGTTGGTGTCCCTGCCAGGCTCCTTTCGCAGCCCTGCTCTGAAAGTGCGAACGTCTGCAGATAGTTGGCAGCCAGAAGGGGCTAGCCTGTAAAGCTGTTGCTCAGCCTCATCTGCCCATGGCACGGTTCGCATAGAGGCACAGAGAATGGGGCTGCTTGCTTATCTTTCCACTTGAAACTTCAAACGCATGCTGGGAATGGTGGTGTCCCTGCCAGGCTCCTATCACAGCCCTGCTCCGAAAGTGCGAACGTCTGCAGATAGCTGGCAGCCAGAAGGGGCTAGCCTGGAAAGCTGTTGCTCAGCCTCATCTGCCCATGGCAGTGCTCGCACAGAGGCACAGAGAATGCGGCTGCTTGCTTGTCTTGCCACCTCAAACTTCAAACGTAGCCTGGGAAAGTTGGTGTCCCAGCCAGGCTCCTTTCGCAGCCCTGCTCCAAAAGTGCGAACGTCTGCAGATAGCTGGCAGCCAGAAGGGGTAGCCTGGAAAGCTGTTGCTCAGCCTCATCTGCCCATGGCACTGTTCGCACAGAGGCACAGAGAATGGGGCTGCTTGCTTGTCTTGCCACCTCAAACTTCAAACGCATGCTGGGAATGGTGGTGTCCCTGCCAGGCTCCTATCACAGCCCTGCTCCGAAAGTGCGAACGTCTGCAGATAGCTGGCAGGCAGAAGGGGCTAGCCTGGAAAGCTGTTGCTCAGCCTCATCTTCCCATGGCACTGTTCGCATAGAGGCACAGAGAATGGGGCTGCTTGCTTATCTTGCCACTTGAAACTTCAAACGCATGCTGGGAATGGTGGTGTCCCTGCCAGGCTCCTATCGCAGCCCTGCTCCGAAAGTGCGAACGTCTGCAGATAGCTGGCAGCCAGAAGGGGCTAGCCTGGAAAGCTGTTGCTCAGCCTCATCTGCCCATGGCAGTGCTCACACAGAGGCACAGAGAATGGGGCTGCTTGCTTGTCTTGCCACCTCAAACTTCAAACGTAGCCTGGGAAAGATGGTGTACCTGCTATTCTCTTTCGCAGCCCTGCTCTTGAAATGCGAACGTCTGCAGATAGCTGGCAGGCAGAAGGGGCTAGCCTGGAAAGCTGTTGCTCAGCCTCATCTGCCCATGGCAGTGCTCGCACAGAGGCACAGAGAATGGGGCTGCTTGCTTGTCTTGCCAACTCAAACTTCAAACGTATCCTGGGAAAGATGGTGTACCTGCTAGGCTTCTTTCGCAGCCCTGCTCTTGAAATGCGAACGTCTGCAGATAGCTGGCAGCCAGAAGGGGCTAGCCTGGAAAGCTGTTGCTCAGCCTCATCTGCCCATGGCAGTGCTCGCACAGAGGCACAGAGAATGGGGCTGCTTGCTTATCTTGCCACTTGAAACTTCAAACGCATGCTGGGAATGGTGGTGTCCCTGCCAGGCTCCTATCACAGCCCTGCTCCGAAAGTGCGAACGTCTGCAGATAGCTGGCAGGCAGAAGGGGCTAGCCTGGAAAGCTGTTGCTCAGCCTCATCTGCCCATGGCACTGTTCGCATAGAGGCACAGAGAATGGGGCTGCTTGCTTATCTTGCCACTTGAAACTTCAAACGCATGCTGGGAATGGTGGTGTCCCTGCCAGGCTCCTATCGCAGCCCTGCTCCGAAAGTGCGAACGTCTGCAGATAGCTGGCAGGCAGAAGGGGCTAGCCTGGAAAGCTGTTGCTCAGCCTCATCTGCCCATGGCACTGCTCGCACAGAGGCACAGAGAATGGGGCTGCTTGCTTGTCTTGCCACCTCAAACTTCAAACGTAGCCTGGGAAACATGTTGTACCTGCTAGGCTCCTTTCGCAGCCCTGCTCTTGAAATGCGAACGTCTGCAGATAGCTGGCAGGCAGAAGGGGCTAGCCTGGAAAGCTGTTGCTCAGCCTCATCTGCCCATGGCAGTGCTCGCACAGAGGCACAGAGAATGGGGCTGCTTGCTTGTCTTGCCACCTCAAACTTCAAACGTAGCCTGGGAAAGATGGTGTACCTGCTAGGCTCCTTTCGCAGCCCTGCTCTTGAAATGCGAACATCTGCAGATAGCTGGCAGCCAGAAGGTGCTAGCCTGGAAAGCTGTTGCTCAGCCTCATCTGCCCATTTCAGTGCTCGCATAGAGGCACAGAGAATGGGGCTGCTTGCTTATCTTGACACTTGAAACTTCAAACGCATGCTGGGAATGGTTGTGTCCCTGCCAGGCTCCTATCACAGCCCTGCTCCGAAAGTGCGAACGTCTGCAGATAGCTGGCAGGCAGAAGGGGCTAGCCTGGAAAGCTGTTGCTCAGCCTCATCTTCCCATGGCACTGTTCGCATAGAGGCACAGAGAATGGGGCTGCTTGCTTATCTTGCCACTTGAAACTTCAAACGCATGCTGGGAATGGTGGTGTCCCTGCCAGGCTCCTATCGCAGCCCTGCTCCGAAAGTGCGAACGTCTGCAGATAGCTGGCAGCCAGAAGGGGCTATCCTGGAAAGCTGTTGCTCAGCCTCATCTGCCCATGGCAGTGCTCGCACAGAGGCACAGAGAATGGGGCTGCTTGCTTGTCTTGCCACCTCAAACTTCAAACGTAGCCTGGGAAAGATGGTGTACCTGCTATTCTCCTTTCGCAGCCCTGCTCTTGAAATGCGAACGTCTGCAGATAGCTGGCAGCCAGAAGGGGCTAGCCTGGAAAGCTGTTGCTCAGCCTCATCTGCCCATGGCAGTGCTCGCACAGAGGCACAGAGAATGGGGCTGCTTGCTTGTCTTGCCACCTCAAACTTCAAACGTAGCCTGGGAAAGATGGTGTACCTGCTAGGCTTCTTTCGCAGCCCTGCTCTTGAAATGCGAACGTCTGCAGATAGCTGGCAGCCAGAAGGGGCTAGCCTGGAAAGCTGTTGCTCAGCCTCATCTGCCCATGGCAGTGCTCGCACAGAGGCACAGAGAATGGGGTTGCTTGCTTATCTTGCCACTTGAAACTTCAAACGCATGCTGGGAATGGTGGTGTCCCTGCCAGGCTCCTATCACAGCCCTGCTCCGAAAGTGCGAACGTCTGCAGATAGCTGGCAGGCAGAAGGGGCTAGCCTGGAAAGCTGTTGCTCAGCCTCATCTGCCCATGGCACTGTTCGCATAGAGGCACAGAGAATGGGGCTGCTTGCTTATCTTGCCACTTGAAACTTCAAACGCATGCTGGGAATGGTGGTGTCCCTGCCAGGCTCCTATCGCAGCCCTGCTCCGAAAGTGCGAACGTCTGCAGATAGCTGGCAGGCAGAAGGGGCTAGCCTGGAAAGCTGTTGCTCAGCCTCATCTGCCCATGGCAGTGCTCGCACAGAGGCACAGAGAATGGGGCTGCTTGCTTGTCTTGCCACCTCAAACTTCAAACGTAGCCTGGGAAAGATGGTGTACCTGCTAGGCTCCTTTCGCAGCCCTGCTCTTGAAATGCGAACGTCTGCAGATAGCTGGCAGCCAGAAGGGGCTAGCCTGGAAAGCTGTTGCTCAGCCTCATCTGCCCATGGCACTGTTCGCATAGAGGCACAGAGAATGGGGCTGCTTCCTTGTCTTGCCACCTCAAACTTCAAACGCATGCTGGGAATGGTGGTGTCCCTGCCAGGCTCCTATCACAGCCCTGCTCCGAAAGTGCGAACGTCTGCAGATAGCTGGCAGGCAGAAGAGGCTATCCTGGAAAGCTGTTGCTCAGCCTCATCTGCCCATGGCACTGTTCGCATAGAGGCACAGAGAATGGGGCTGCTTGCTTATCTTGCCACTTGAAACTTCAAACGCATGCTGGGAATGGTGGTGTCCCTGCCAGGCTCCTATCACAGCCCTGCTCCGAAAGTGCGAAGGTCTGCAGATAGCTGGCAGGCAGAAGGGGCTATCCTGGAAAGCTGTTGCTCAGCCTCATCTGCCCATGGCAGTGCTCGCACAGAGGCACAGAGAATGGGGCTGCTTGCTTGTCTTGCCACCTCAAACTTCAAACGTAGCCTGGGAAAGATGGTGTACCTGCTAGGCTCCTTTCGCAGCCCTGCTCTTGAAATGCGAACATCTGCAGATAGCTGGCAGCCAGAAGGGGCTAGCCTGGAAAGCTGTTGCTCAGCCTCATCTGCCCATGGCACTGTTCGCATAGAGGCACAGAGAATGGGGCTGCTTGCTTATCTTGCCACTTGAAACTTCAAACGCATGCTGGGAATGGTGGTGTCCCTGCCAGACTCCTATCACAGCCCTGCTCCGAAAGTGCGAACGTCTGCAGATAGCTGGCAGGCAGAAGGGGCTAGCCTGGAAAGCTGTTGCTCAGCCTCATCTGCCCATGGCAGTGCTCGCACAGAGGCACAGAGAATGGGGCTGCTTGCTTGTCTTGCCACCTCAAACTTCAAACGTAACCTGGGAAAGATGGTGTCCCAGCCAGGCTCCTATCGCAGCCCTGCTCCGAAAGTGCGAACGTCTGCAGATAGCTGGCAGGCAGAAGGGGCTAGCCTGGAAAGCTGTTGCTCAGCCTCATCTGCCCATGGCAGTGCTCGCACAGAGGCACAGAGAATGGGGCTGCTTGCTTGTCTTGCCACCTCAAACTTCAAACGTAGCCTGGGAAAGATGGTGTACCTGCTAGGCTCCTTTCGCAGCCCTGCTCTTGAAATGCGAACGTCTGCAGATAGCTGGCAGGCAGAAGGGGCTAGCCTGGAAAGCTGTTGCTCAGCCTCATCTGCCCATGGCACTGTTCGCATAGAGGCACAGAGAATGGGGCTGCATCCTTGTCTTGCCACCTCAAACTTCAAACGCATGCTGGGAATGGTGGTGTCCCTGCCAGGCTCCTATCACAGCCCTGCTCCGAAAGTGCGAACGTCTGCAGATAGCTGGCAGGCAGAAGAGGCTATCCTGGAAAGCTGTTGCTCAGCCTCATCTGCCCATGGCACTGTTCGCATAGAGGCACAGAGAATGGGGCTGCTTGCTTGTCTTGCCACCTCAAACTTCAAACGTAGCCTGGGAATGGTGGTGTCCCTGCCAGGCTCCTATCACAGCCCTGCTCCGAAAGTGCGAACGTCTGCAGATAGCTGGCAGGCAGAAGGGGCTAGCCTGGAAAGCTGTTGCTCAGCCTCATCTGCCCATGGCAGTGCTCGCATAGAGGCACAGAGAATGGGGCTGCTTGCTTATCTTGCCACTTGAAACTTCAAACGCATGCTGGGAATGGTGGTTTCCCTGCCAGGCTCCTATCACAGCCCTGCTCCGAAAGTGCGAACGTCTGCAGATAGCTGGCAGGCAGAAGGGGCTAGCCTGGAAAGCTGTTGCTCAGCCTCATCTGCCCATGGCACTGTTCGCATAGAGGCACAGAGAATGGGGCTGCTTGCTTATCTTGCCATTTGAAACTTCAAACGCATGCTGGGAAAGATGGTGTCCCTGCCAGGCTCCTTTCGCAGCCCTGCTCCGAACGTGCGAATGTCTGCAGATAGCTGACAGCCAGAAAGGGCTATCCTGGAAAGCTGTTGCTCAGCCTCATCTGCCCATGGCAGTGCTCGCACAGAGGCACAGAGAATGGGGCTGCTTGCTTATCTTGCCACTTGAAACTTCAAATGCATGCTGGGAATGGTGGTGTCCCTGCCAGGCTCCTATCACAGCCCTGCTCCGAAAGTGCGAACGTCTGCAGATAGCTGGCAGCCAGAAGGGGCTAGCCTGGAAAGCTGTTGCTCAGCCTCATCTGCCCATGGCAGTGCTCGCACAGAGGCACAGAGAATGGGGCTGCTTGCTTGTCTTGCCACCTCAAACTTCAAACGCATGCTGGGAAAGATGGTGTACCTGCTATTCTCCTTTCGCAGCTCTGCTCTTGAAATGCGAACGTCTGCAGATAGCTGGCAGCCAGAAGGGGCTAGCCTGGAAAGCTGTTGCTCAGCCTCATCTGCCCATGGCAGTGCTCGCACAGAGGCACAGAGAATGGGGCTGCTTGCTTGTCTTGCCACCTCAAACTTCAAACGTAGCCTGGGAAAGATGGTGTACCTGCTATTCTCCTTTCGCAGCCCTGCTCTTGAAATGCGAACGTCTGCAGATAGCTGGCAGGCAGAAGGGGCTAGCCTGGAAAGCTGTTGCTCAGCCTCATCTGCCCATGGCAGTGCTCGCACAGAGGCACAGAGAATGGGGCTGCTTGCTTGTCTTGCCACCTCAAACTTCAAACGTAGCCTGGGAAAGATGGTGTACCTGCTATTCTCCTTTCGCAGCCCTGCTCTTGAAATGCGAACGTCTGCAGATAGCTGGCAGCCAGAAGGGGCTAGCCTGGAAAGCTGTTGCTCAGCCTCATCTGCCCATGGCAGTGCTCGCACAGAGGCACAGAGAATGGGGCTGCTTGCTTGTCTTGCCACCTCAAACTTCAAACGTAGCCTGGGAAAGATGGTGTACCTGCTAGGCTTCTTTCGCAGCCCTGCTCTTGAAATGCGAACGTCTGCAGATAGCTGGCAGCCAGAAGGGGCTAGCCTGGAAAGCTGTTGCTCAGCCTCATCTGCCCATGGCAGTGCTCGCACAGAGGCACAGAGAATGGGGCTGCTTGCTTATCTTGCCACTTGAAACTTCAAACGCATGCTGGGAATGGTGGTGTCCCTGCCAGGCTCCTATCACAGCCCTGCTCCGAAAGTGCGAACGTCTGCAGATAGCTGGCAGGCAGAAGGGGCTAGCCTGGAAAGCTGTTGCTCAGCCTCATCTGCCCATGGCACTGTTCGCATAGAGGCACAGAGAATGGGGCTGCTTGCTTATCTTGCCACTTGAAACTTCAAACGCATGCTGGGAATGGTGGTGTCCCTGCCAGGCTCCTATCGCAGCCCTGCTCCGAAAGTGCGAACGTCTGCAGATAGCTGGCAGGCAGAAGGGGCTAGCCTGGAAAGCTGTTGCTCAGCCTCATCTGCCCATGGCACTGCTCGCACAGAGGCACAGAGAATGGGGCTGCTTGCTTGTCTTGCCACCTCAAACTTCAAACGTAGCCTGGGAAACATGTTGTACCTGCTAGGCTCCTTTCGCAGCCCTGCTCTTGAAATGCGAACGTCTGCAGATAGCTGGCAGGCAGAAGGGGCTAGCCTGGAAAGCTGTTGCTCAGCCTCATCTGCCCATGGCAGTGCTCGCACAGAGGCACAGAGAATGGGGCTGCTTGCTTGTCTTGCCACCTCAAACTTCAAACGTAGCCTGGGAAAGATGGTGTACCTGCTAGGCTCCTTTCGCAGCCCTGCTCTTGAAATGCGAACATCTGCAGATAGCTGGCAGCCAGAAGGTGCTAGCCTGGAAAGCTGTTGCTCAGCCTCATCTGCCCATGGCAGTGCTCGCATAGAGGCACAGAGAATGGGGCTGCTTGCTTATCTTGCCACTTGAAACTTCAAACGCATGCTGGGAATGGTGGTGTCCCTGCCAGGCTCCTATCACAGCCCTGCTCCGAAAGTGCGAACGTCTGAAGATAGCTGGCAGGCAGAAGGGGCTAGCCTGGAAAGCTGTTGCTCAGCCTCATCTGCCCATGGCACTGTTCGCATAGAGGCACAGAGAATGGGGCTGCTTGCTTATCTTGCCACCTCAAACTTCAAACGCATGCTGGGAATGGTGGTGTCCCAGCCAGGCTCCTTTCGCAGTCCTGCTCCGAAAGTGCGAACGTCTGCAGATAGCTGGCAGCCAGAAGGGGCTAGCCTGGAAAGCTGTTGCTCAGCCTCATCTGCCCATGGCAGTGCTCGCACAGAGGCACAGAGAATGGGGCTGCTTGCTTGTCTTGCCACCTCAAACTTCAAACGTAGCATGGGAAAGTTGGTGTCCCTGCCACGCTCCTTTCGCAGCCCTGCTCTGAAAGTGCGAACGTCTGCAGATAGTTGACAGCCAGAAGGCGCTAGCCTGGAAAGCTGTTGCTCAGCCTCATCTGCCCATGGCACTGTTCGCATAGAGGCACAGAGAATGGGGCTGCTTGCTTATCTTGCCACTTGAAACTTCAAACGCATGCTGGGAATGGTGGTGTCCCTGCCAGGGTCCTATCACAGCCCTGCTCCGAAAGTGCGAACGTCTGCAGATAGCTGGCAGGCAGAAGGGGCTAGCCTGGAAAGCTGTTGCTCAGCCTCATCTGCCCATGGCAGTGCTCGCACAGAGGCACAGAGAATGGGGCTGCTTGCTTGTCTTGCCACCTCAAACTTCAAACGTAGCCAGGGAAAGATGGTGTCCCAGCCAGGCTCCTATCACAGCCCTGCTCCGAAAGTGCGAACGTCTGCAGATAGCTGGCAGGCAGAAGGGGCTAGCCTGGAAAGCTGTTGCTCAGCCTCATCTGCCCATGGCAGTGCTCGCACAGAGGCACAGAGAATGGGGCTGCTTGCTTGTCTTGCCACCTCAAACTTCAAACGTAGCCTGGGAAAGTTGGTGTCCCTGCCAGGCTCCTTTCGCAGCCCTGCTCCAAAAGTGCGAACGTCTGCAGATAGCTGGCAGCCAGAAGGTGCTAGCCTGGAAAGCTGTTGCTCAGCCTCATCTGCCCATGGCAGTGCTCGCACAGAGGCACAGAGAATGGGGCTGCTTGCTTGTCTTGCCACCTCAAACTTCAAACATAGCCTGGGAAAGATGGTGTACCTGCTAGGCTCCTTTCGCAGCCCTGCTCTTGAAATGCGAACGTCTGCAGATAGCTGGCAGCCAGAAGGGGCTAGCCTGGAAAGCTGTTGCTCAGCCTCATCTGCCCATGGCACTGTTCGCACAGAGGCACAGAGAATGGGGCTGCTTGCTTGTCTTGCCACCTCAAACTTCAAACGCATGCTGGGAATGGTGGTGTCCCTGCCAGGCTCCTATCACAGCCCTGCTCCGAAAGTGCGAACGTCTGCAGATAGCTGGCAGGCAGAAGGGGCTAGCCTGGAAAGCTGTTGCTCAGCCTCATCTGCCCATGGCAGTGCTCGCATAGAGGCACAGAGAATGGGGCTGCTTGCTTATCTTGCCACTTGAAACTTCAAACGCATGCTGGGAATGGTGGTGTCCCTGCCAGCCTCCTATCGCAGCCCTGCTCCGAAAGTGCGAACGTCTGCAGATAGCTGGCAGGCAGAAGGGGCTAGCCTGGAAAGCTGTTGCTCAGCCTCATCTGCCCATGGCAGTGCTCGCACAGAGGCACAGAGAATGGGGCTGCTTGCTTGTCTTGCCACCTCAAACTTCAAACGTAGCCTGGGAAAGATGGTGTACCTGCTATTCTCCTTTCGCAGCCCTGCTCTTGAAATGCGAACGTCTGCAGATAGCTGGCAGCCAGAAGGGGCTAGCCTGGAAAGCTGTTGCTCAGCCTCATCTGCCCATGGCAGTGCTCGCACAGAGGCACAGAGAATGGGGCTGCTTGCTTGTCTTGCCACCTCAAACTTCAAACGTAGACTGGGAAAGATGGTGTACCTGCTAGGCTCCTTTCGCAGCCCTGCTCTTGAAATGCGAACATCTGCAGATAGCTGGCAGGCAGAAGGGGCTAGCCTGGAAAGCTGTTGCTCAGCCTCCACTGCCCATGGCACTGTTCGCATAGAGGCACAGAGAATGGGGCTGCTTCCTTGTCTTGCCACCTCAAACTTCAAACGCATGCTGGGAATGGTGGTGTCCCTGCCAGGCTCCTATCACAGCCCTGCTCCGAAAGTGCGAACGTCTGCAGATAGCTGGCAGGCAGAAGAGGCTATCCTGGAAAGCTGTTGCTCAGCCTCATCTGCCCATGGCACTGTTCGCATAGAGGCACAGAGAATGGGGCTGCTTGCTTATCTTGCCACTTGAAACTTCAAACGCATGCTGGGAATGGTGGTGTCCCTGCCAGGCTCCTATCACAGCCCTGCTCCGAAAGTGCGAAGGTCTGCAGATAGCTGGCAGGCAGAAGGGGCTAGCCTGGAAAGCTGTTGCTCAGCCTCATCTGCCCATGGCAGTGCTCGCACAGAGGCACAGAGAATGGGGCTGCTTGCTTGTCTTGCCACCTCAAACTTCAAACGTAGCCTGGGAAAGATGGTGTACCTGCTAGGCTCCTTTCGCAGCCCTGCTCTTGAAATGCGAACATCTGCAGATAGCTGGCAGCCAGAAGGGGCTAGCCTGGAAAGCTGTTGCTCAGCCTCATCTGCCCATGGCACTGTTCGCATAGAGGCACAGAGAATGGGGCTGCTTGCTTATCTTGCCACTTGAAACTTCAAACGCATGCTGGGAATGGTGGTGTCCCTGCCAGGCTCCTATCACAGCCCTGCTCCGAAAGTGCGAACGTCTGCAGATAGCTGGCAGGCAGAAGGGGCTAGCCTGGAAAGCTGTTGCTCAGCCTCATCTGCCCATGGCAGTGCTCGCACAGAGGCACAGAGAATGGGGCTGCTTGCTTGTCTTGCCACCTCAAACTTCAAACGTAACCTGGGAAAGATGGTGTCCCAGCCAGGCTCCTATCGCAGCCCTGCTCCGAAAGTGCGAACGTCTGCAGATAGCTGGCAGGCAGAAGGGGCTAGCCTGGAAAGCTGTTGCTCAGCCTCATCTGCCCATGGCAGTGCTCGCACAGAGGCACAGAGAATGGGGCTGCTTGCTTGTCTTGCCACCTCAAACTTCAAACGTAGCCTGGGAAAGATGGTGTACCTGCTAGGCTCCTTTCGCAGCCCTGCTCTTGAAATGCGAACGTCTGCAGATAGCTGGCAGGCAGAAGGGGCTAGCCTGGAAAGCTGTTGCTCAGCCTCATCTGCCCATGGCACTGTTCGCATAGAGGCACAGAGAATGGGGCTGCTTCCTTGTCTTGCCACCTCAAACTTCAAACGCATGCTGGGAATGGTGGTGTCCCTGCCAGGCTCCTATCACAGCCCTGCTCCGAAATTGCGAACGTCTGCAGATAGCTGGCAGCCAGAAGAGGCTATCCTGGAAAGCTGTTGCTCAGCCTCATCTGCCCATGGCACTGTTCGCATAGAGGCACAGAGAATGGGGCTGCTTGCTTGTCTTGCCACCTCAAACTTCAAACGTAGCCTGGGAATGGTGGTGTCCCTGCCAGGCTCCTATCACAGCCCTGCTCCGAAAGTGCGAACGTCTGCAGATAGCTGGCAGGCAGAAGGGGCTAGCCTGGAAAGCTGTTGCTCAGCCTCATCTGCCCATGGCAGTGCTCGCATAGAGGCACAGAGAATGGGGCTGCTTGCTTATCTTGCCACTTGAAACTTCAAACGCATGCTGGGAATGGTGGTGTCCCTGCCAGGCTCCTATCACAGCCCTGCTCCGAAAGTGCGAACGTCTGCAGATAGCTGGCAGGCAGAAGGGGCTAGCCTGGAAAGCTGTTGCTCAGCCTCATCTGCCCATGGCACTGTTCGCATAGAGGCACAGAGAATGGGGCTGCTTGCTTATCTTGCCATTTGAAACTTCAAACGCATGCTGGGAAAGATGGTGTCCCTGCCAGGC
The DNA here is from genome assembly GCF_030867145.1 of Opisthocomus hoazin. Classification (NCBI taxonomy): domain Eukaryota; kingdom Metazoa; phylum Chordata; class Aves; order Opisthocomiformes; family Opisthocomidae; genus Opisthocomus; species Opisthocomus hoazin. The sequence continues at coordinate 6,440,167 of NC_134442.1, forward strand.
TCCTTTCGCAGCCCTGCTCCGAACGTGCGAATGTCTGCAGATAGCTGGCAGCCAGAAAGGGCTATCCTGGAAAGCTGTTGCTCAGCCTCATCTGCCCATGGCAGTGCTTGCATAGAGGCACAGAGAATGGGGCTGCTTGCTTATCTTGCCACTTGAAACTTCAAATGCATGCTGGGAATGGTGGTGTCCCTGCCAGGCTCCTATCACAGCCCTGCTCCGAAAGTGCGAACGTCTGCAGATAGCTGGCAGCCAGAAGGGGCTAGCCTGGAAAGCTGTTGCTCAGCCTCATCTGCCCATGGCAGTGCTCGCACAGAGGCACAGAGAATGGGGCTGCTTGCTTGTCTTGCCACCTCAAACTTCAAACGTAGCCTGGGAAAGATGGTGTACCTGCTATTCTCCTTTCGCAGCTCTGCTCTTGAAATGCGAACGTCTGCAGATAGCTGGCAGCCAGAAGGGGCTAGCCTGGAAAGCTGTTGCTCAGCCTCATCTGCCCATGGCAGTGCTCGCACAGAGGCACAGAGAATGGGGCTGCTTGCTTGTCTTGCCACCTCAAACTTCAAACGTAGCCTGGGAAAGATGGTGTACCTGCTATTCTCCTTTCGCAGCCCTGCTCTTGAAATGCGAACGTCTGCAGATAGCTGGCAGGCAGAAGGGGCTAGCCTGGAAAGCTGTTGCTCAGCCTCATCTGCCCATGGCAGTGCTCGCACAGAGGCACAGAGAATGGGGCTGCTTGCTTGTCTTGCCACCTCAAACTTCAAACGTAGCATGGGAAAGATGGTGTACCTGCTAGGTTCCTTTCGCAGCCCTGCTCTTGAAATGCGAACGTCTGCAGATAGCTGGCAGCCAGAAGGGGCTAGCCTGGAAAGCTGTTGCTCAGCCTCATCTGCCCATGGCACTGTTCGCATAGAGGCACAGAGAATGGGGCTGCTTGCTTATCTTGCCACTTGAAACTTCAAACGCATGCTGGGAATGGTGGTGTCCCTGCCAGGCTCCTATCACAGCCCTGCTCCGAAAGTGCGAAGGTCTGCAGATAGCTGGCAGCCAGAAGGGGCTAGCCTGGAAAGCTGTTGCTCAGCCTCATCTGCCCATGGCAGTGCTCGCACAGAGGCACAGAGAATGGGGCTGCTTGCTTGTCTTGCCACCTCAAACTTCAAACGTAGCCTGGGAAAGATGGTGTACCTGCTAGGCTCCTTTCGCAGCCCTGCTCTTGAAATGCGAACGTCTGCAGATAGCTGGCAGCCAGAAGGGGCTAGCCTGGAAAGCTGTTGCTCAGCCTCATCTGCCCATAGCACTGTTCGCATAGAGGCACAGAGAATGGGGCTGCTTGCTTATCTTGCCACTTGAAACTTCAAACGCATGCTGGGAATGGTGGTGTCCCTGCCAGGCTCCTATCACAGCCCTGCTCCGAAAGTGCGAACGTCTGCAGATAGCTGGCAGGCAGAAGGGGCTAGCCTGGAAAGCTGTTGCTCAGCCTCATCTGCCCATGGCACTGTTCGCATAGAGGCACAGAGAATGGGGCTGCTTGCTTATCTTGCCACTTGAAACTTCAAACGCATGCTGGGAATGGTGGTGTCCCTGCCAGGCTCCTATCGCAGCCCTGCTCCGAAAGTGCGAACGTCTGCAGATAGCTGGCAGCCAGAAGGGGCTAGCCTGGAAAGCTGTTGCTCAGCCTCATCTGCCCATGGCAGTGCTCGCACAGAGGCACAGAGAATGGGGCTGCTTGCTTGTCTTGCCACCTCAAACTTCAAACGTAGCCTGGGAAACATGTTGTACCTGCTAGGCTCCTTTCGCAGCCCTGCTCTTGAAATGCGAACGTCTGCAGATAGCTGGCAGGCAGAAGGGGCTAGCCTGGAAAGCTGTTGCTCAGCCTCATCTGCCCATGGCAGTGCTCGCACAGAGGCACAGAGAATGGGGCTGCTTGCTTGTCTTGCCACCTCAAACTTCAAACGTAGACTGGGAAAGATGGTGTACCTGCTAGGCTCCTTTCGCAGCCCTGCTCTTGAAATGCGAACATCTGCAGATAGCTGGCAGCCAGAAGGGGCTAGCCTGGAAAGCTGTTGCTCAGCCTCATCTGCCCATGGCACTGTTCGCATAGAGGCACAGAGAATGGGGCTGCTTGCTTATCTTGCCACTTGAAACTTCAAACGCATGCTGGGAATGGTGGTGTCCCTGCCAGGCTCCTATCACAGCCCTGCTCCGAAAGTGCGAACGTCTGCAGATAGCTGGCAGGCAGAAGGGGCTAGCCTGGAAAGCTGTTGCTCAGCCTCATCTGCCCATGGCAGTGCTCGCATAGAGGCACAGAGAATGGGGCTGCTTGCTTATCGTGCCACTTGAAACTTCAAGCGCATGCTGGGAATGGTGGTGTCCCTGCCAGGCTCCTATCACAGCCCTGCTCCGAAAGTGCGAACGTCTGCAGATAGCTGGCAGGCAGAAGGGGCTAGCCTGGAAAGCTGTTGCTCAGCCTCATCTGCCCATGGCAGTGCTCGCATAGAGGCACAGAGAATGGGGCTGCTTGCTTGTCTTGCCACCTCAAACTTCAAACGTAGCCTGGGAAAGTTGGTGTCCCAGCCAGGCTCCTTTCGCAGCCCTGCTCCGAAAGTGCGAACGTCTGCAGATAGCTGGCAGCCAGAAGGGGCTAGCCTGGAAAGCTGTTGCTCAGCCTCATCTGCCCATGGCAGTGCTCGCACAGAGGCACAGAGAATGGGGCTGCTTGCTTGTCTTGCCACTTCAAACTTCAAACGTAGCATGGGAAAGTTGGTGTCCCTGCCAGGCTCCTTTCGCAGCCCTGCTCTGAAAGTGCGAACGTCTGCAGATAGTTGGCAGCCAGAAGGGGCTAGCCTGGAAAGCTGTTGCTCAGCCTCATCTGCCCATGGCACTGTTCGCATAGAGGCACAGAGAATGGGGCTGCTTGCTTATCTTTCCACTTGAAACTTCAAACGCATGCTGGGAATGGTGGTGTCCCTGCCAGGCTCCTATCACAGCCCTGCTCCGAAAGTGCGAACGTGTGCAGATAGCTGGCAGCCAGAAGGGGCTAGCCTGGAAAGCTGTTGCTCAGCCTCATCTGCCCATGGCAGTGCTCGCACAGAGGCACAGAGAATGCGGCTGCTTGCTTGTCTTGCCACCTCAAACTTCAAACGTAGCCTGGGAAAGTTGGTGTCCCAGCCAGGCTCCTTTCGCAGCCCTGCTCCAAAAGTGCGAACGTCTGCAGATAGCTGGCAGCCAGAAGGGGTAGCCTGGAAAGCTGTTGCTCAGCCTCATCTGCCCATGGCACTGTTCGCACAGAGGCACAGAGAATGGGGCTGCTTGCTTGTCTTGCCACCTCAAACTTCAAACGCATGCTGGGAATGGTGGTGTCCCTGCCAGGCTCCTATCACAGCCCTGCTCCGAAAGTGCGAACGTCTGCAGATAGCTGGCAGGCAGAAGGGGCTAGCCTGGAAAGCTGTTGCTCAGCCTCATCTTCCCATGGCACTGTTCGCATAGAGGCACAGAGAATGGGGCTGCTTGCTTATCTTGCCACTTGAAACTTCAAACGCATGCTGGGAATGGTGGTGTCCCTGCCAGGCTCCTATCGCAGCCCTGCTCCGAAAGTGCGAACGTCTGCAGATAGCTGGCAGCCAGAAGGGGCTAGCCTGGAAAGCTGTTGCTCAGCCTCATCTGCCCATGGCAGTGCTCACACAGAGGCACAGAGAATGGGGCTGCTTGCTTGTCTTGCCACCTCAAACTTCAAACGTAGCCTGGGAAAGATGGTGTACCTGCTATTCTCCTTTCGCAGCCCTGCTCTTGAAATGCGAACGTCTGCAGATAGCTGGCAGGCAGAAGGGGCTAGCCTGGAAAGCTGTTGCTCAGCCTCATCTGCCCATGGCAGTGCTCGCACAGAGGCACAGAGAATGGGGCTGCTTGCTTGTCTTGCCACCTCAAACTTCAAACGTATCCTGGGAAAGATGGTGTACCTGCTAGGCTTCTTTCGCAGCCCTGCTCTTGAAATGCGAACGTCTGCAGATAGCTGGCAGCCAGAAGGGGCTAGCCTGGAAAGCTGTTGCTCAGCCTCATCTGCCCATGGCAGTGCTCGCACAGAGGCACAGAGAATGGGGCTGCTTGCTTATCTTGCCACTTGAAACTTCAAACGCATGCTGGGAATGGTGGTGTCCCTGCCAGGCTCCTATCACAGCCCTGCTCCGAAAGTGCGAACGTCTGCAGATAGCTGGCAGGCAGAAGGGGCTAGCCTGGAAAGCTGTTGCTCAGCCTCATCTGCCCATGGCACTGTTCGCATAGAGGCACAGAGAATGGGGCTGCTTGCTTATCTTGCCACTTGAAACTTCAAACGCATGCTGGGAATGGTGGTGTCCCTGCCAGGCTCCTATCGCAGCCCTGCTCCGAAAGTGCGAACGTCTGCAGATAGCTGGCAGGCAGAAGGGGCTAGCCTGGAAAGCTGTTGCTCAGCCTCATCTGCCCATGGCAGTGCTCGCACAGAGGCACAGAGAATGGGGCTGCTTGCTTGTCTTGCCACCTCAAACTTCAAACGTAGCCTGGGAAACATGTTGTACCTGCTAGGCTCCTTTCGCAGCCCTGCTCTTGAAATGCGAACGTCTGCAGATAGCTGGCAGGCAGAAGGGGCTAGCCTGGAAAGCTGTTGCTCAGCCTCATCTGCCCATGGCAGTGCTCGCACAGAGGCACAGAGAATGGGGCTGCTTGCTTGTCTTGCCACCTCAAACTTCAAACGTAGCCTGGGAAAGATGGTGTACCTGCTAGGCTCCTTTCGCAGCCCTGCTCTTGAAATGCGAACATCTGCAGATAGCTGGCAGCCAGAAGGTGCTAGCCTGGAAAGCTGTTGCTCAGCCTCATCTGCCCATGGCAGTGCTCGCATAGAGGCACAGAGAATGGGGCTGCTTGCTTATCTTGCCACTTGAAACTTCAAACGCATGCTGGGAATGGTGGTGTCCCTGCCAGGCTCCTATCACAGCCCTGCTCCGAAAGTGCGAACGTCTGCAGATAGCTGGCAGGCAGAAGGGGCTAGCCTGGAAAGCTGTTGCTCAGCCTCATCTGCCCATGGCACTGTTCGCATAGAGGCACAGAGAATGGGGCTGCTTGCTTATCTTGCCACTTGAAACTTCAAATGCATGCTGGGAATGGTGGTGTCCCTGCCAGGCTCCTATCACAGCCCTGCTACGAAAGTGCGAACGTCTGCAGATAGCTGGCAGCCAGAAGGGGCTAGCCTGGAAAGCTGTTGCTCAGCCTCATCTGCCCATGGCAGTGCTCGCACAGAGGCACAGAGAATGCGGCTCCTTGCTTGTCTTGCCACCTCAAACTTCAAACGTAGCCTGGAAAAGATGGTATACCTGCTAGGCTCCTTTCGCAGCCCTGCTCTTGAAATGCGAACGTCTGCAGATAGCTGGCAGGCAGAAGGGGTAGCCTGGAAAGCTGTTGCTCAGCCTCATCTGCCCATGGCACTGTTCGCACAGAGGCACAGAGAATGGGGCTGCTTGCTTGTCTTGCCACCTCAAACTTCAAACGCATGCTGGGAATGGTGGTGTCCCTGCCAGGCTCCTATCACAGCCCTGCTCCGAAAGTGCGAACGTCTGCAGATAGCTGGCAGGCAGAAGGGGCTAGCCTGGAAAGCTGTTGCTCAGCCTCATCTTCCCATGGCACTGTTCGCATAGAGACACAGAGAATGGGGCTGCTTGCTTATCTTGCCACTTGAAACTTCAAACGCATGCTGGGAATGGTGGTGTCCCTGCCAGGCTCCTATCGCAGCCCTGCTCCGAAAGTGCGAACGTCTGCAGATAGCTGGCAGCCAGAAGGGGCTAGCCTGGAAAGCTGTTGCTCAGCCTCATCTGCCCATGGCAGTGCTCGCACAGAGGCACAGAGAATGGGGCTGCTTGCTTGTCTTGCCACCTCAAACTTCAAACGTAGCCTGGGAAAGATGGTGTACCTGCTATTCTCCTTTCGCAGCCCTGCTCTTGAAATGCGAACGTCTGCAGATAGCTGGCAGCCAGAAGGGGCTAGCCTGGAAAGCTGTTGCTCAGCCTCATCTGCCCATGGCAGTGCTCGCACAGAGGCACAGAGAATGGGGCTGCTTGCTTGTCTTGCCACCTCAAACTTCAAACGCATGCTGGGAATGGTGGTGTCCCTGCCAGGCTCCTATCACAGCCCTGCTCCGAAAGTGCGAACGTCTGCAGATAGCTGGCAGGCAGAAGGGGCTAGCCTGGAAAGCTGTTGCTCAGCCTCATCTGCCCATGGCACTGTTCGCATAGAGGCACAGAGAATGGGGCTGCTTGCTTATCTTGCCACTTGAAACTTCAAACGCATGCTGGGAATGGTGGTGTCCCTGCCAGGCTCCTATCGCAGCCCTGCTCCGAAAGTGCGAACGTCTGCAGATAGCTGGCAGGCAGAAGGGGCTAGCCTGGAAAGCTGTTGCTCAGCCTCATCTGCCCATGGCAGTGCTCGCACAGAGGCACAGAGAATGGGGCTGCTTGCTTGTCTTGCCACCTCAAACTTCAAACGTAGCCTGGGAAAGATGGTGTACCTGCTAGGCTCCTTTCGCAGCCCTGCTCTTGAAATGCGAACATCTGCAGATAGCTGGCAGCCAGAAGGTGCTAGCCTGGAAAGCTGTTGCTCAGCCTCATCTGCCCATGGCAGTGCTCGCATAGAGGCACAGAGAATGGGGCTGCTTGCTTATCTTGCCACTTGAAACTTCAAACGCATGCTGGGAATGGTGGTGTCCCTGCCAGGCTCCTATCACAGCCCTGCTCCGAAAGTGCGAACGTCTGAAGATAGCTGGCAGGCAGAAGGGGCTAGCCTGGAAAGCTGTTGCTCAGCCTCATCTGCCCATGGCAGTGCTCGCACAGAGGCACAGAGAATGGGGCTGCTTGCTTGTCTTGCCACCTCAAACTTCAAACGTAGCATGGGAAAGTTGGTGTCCCTGCCAGGCTCCTTTCGCAGCCCTGCTCTGAAAGTGCGAACGTCTGCAGATAGTTGACAGCCAGAAGGGGCTAGCCTGGAAAGCTGTTGCTCAGCCTCATCTGCCCATGGCACTGTTCGCATAGAGGCACAGAGAATGGGGCTGCTTGCTTATCTTGCCACTTGAAACTTCAAACGCATGCTGGGAATGGTGGTGTCCCTGCCAGGGTCCTATCACAGCCCTGCTCCGAAAGTGCGAACGTCTGCAGATAGCTGGCAGGCAGAAGGGGCTAGCCTGGAAAGCTGTTGCTCAGCCTCATCTGCCCATGGCAGTGCTCGCACAGAGGCACAGAGAATGGGGCTGCTTGCTTGTCTTGCCACCTCAAACTTCAAACGTAGCCAGGGAAAGATGGTGTCCCTGCCAGGCTCCTATCACAGCCCTGCTCCGAAAGTGCGAACGTCTGCAGATAGCTGGCAGGCAGAAGGGGCTAGCCTGGAAAGCTGTTGCTCAGCCTCATCTGCCCATGGCAGTGCTCGCACAGAGGCACAGAGAATGGGGCTGCTTGCTTGTCTTGCCACCTCAAACTTCAAACGTAGCCTGGGAAAGATGGTGTACCTGCTAGGCTCCTTTCGCAGCCCTGCTCTTGAAATGCGAACATCTGCAGATAGCTGGCAGCCAGAAGGTGCTAGCCTGGAAAGCTGTTGCTCAGCCTCATCTGCCCATGGCAGTGCTCGCATAGAGGCACAGAGAATGGGGCTGCTTGCTTATCTTGCCACTTGAAACTTCAAACGCATGCTGGGAATGGTGGTGTCCCTGCCAGGCTCCTATCACAGCCCTGCTCCGAAAGTGCGAACGTCTGCAGATAGCTGGCAGGCAGAAGGGGCTAGCCTGGAAAGCTGTTGCTCAGCCTCATCTTCCCATGGCACTGTTCGCATAGAGACACAGAGAATGGGGCTGCTTGCTTATCTTGCCACTTGAAACTTCAAACGCATGCTGGGAATGGTGGTGTCCCTGCCAGGCTCCTATCGCAGCCCTGCTCCGAAAGTGCGAACGTCTGCAGATAGCTGGCAGCCAGAAGGGGCTAGCCTGGAAAGCTGTTGCTCAGCCTCATCTGCCCATGGCAGTGCTCGCACAGAGGCACAGAGAATGGGGCTGCTTGCTTGTCTTGCCACCTCAAACTTCAAACGTAGCCTGGGAAAGATGGTGTACCTGCTATTCTCCTTTCGCAGCCCTGCTCTTGAAATGCGAACGTCTGCAGATAGCTGGCAGCCAGAAGGGGCTAGCCTGGAAAGCTGTTGCTCAGCCTCATCTGCCCATGGCAGTGCTCGCACAGAGGCACAGAGAATGGGGCTGCTTGCTTGTCTTGCCACCTCAAACTTCAAACGTAGCCTGGGAAAGATGGTGTACCTGCTAGGCTTCTTTCGCAGCCCTGCTCTTGAAATGCGAACGTCTGCAGATAGCTGGCAGCCAGAAGGGGCTAGCCTGGAAAGCTGTTGCTCAGCCTCATCTGCCCATGGCAGTGCTCGCACAGAGGCACAGAGAATGGGGCTGCTTGCTTATCTTGCCACTTGAAACTTCAAACGCATGCTGGGAATGGTGGTGTCCCTGCCAGGCTCCTATCACAGCCCTGCTCCGAAAGTGCGAACGTCTGCAGATAGCTGGCAGGCAGAAGGGGCTAGCCTGGAAAGCTGTTGCTCAGCCTCATCTGCCCATGGCACTGTTCGCATAGAGGCACAGAGAATGGGGCTGCTTGCTTATCTTGCCACTTGAAACTTCAAACGCATGCTGGGAATGGTGGTGTCCCTGCCAGGCTCCTATCGCAGCCCTGCTCCGAAAGTGCGAAGGTCTGCAGATAGCTGGCAGGCAGAAGGGGCTAGCCTGGAAAGCTGTTGCTCAGCCTCATCTGCCCATGGCAGTGCTCGCACAGAGGCACAGAGAATGGGGCTGCTTGCTTGTCTTGCCACCTCAAACTTCAAACGTAGCCTGGGAAAGATGGTGTACCTGCTAGGCTCCTTTCGCAGCCCTGCTCTTGAAATGCGAACATCTGCAGATAGCTGGCAGCCAGAAGGTGCTAGCCTGGAAAGCTGTTGCTCAGCCTCATCTGCCCATGGCAGTGCTCGCATAGAGGCACAGAGAATGGGGCTGCTTGCTTATCTTGCCACTTGAAACTTCAAACGCATGCTGGGAATGGTGGTGTCCCTGCCAGGCTCCTATCACAGCCCTGCTCCGAAAGTGCGAACGTCTGAAGATAGCTGGCAGGCAGAAGGGGCTAGCCTGGAAAGCTGTTGCTCAGCCTCATCTGCCCATGGCAGTGCTCGCACAGAGGCACAGAGAATGGGGCTGCTTGCTTGTCTTGCCACCTCAAACTTCAAACGTAGCATGGGAAAGTTGGTGTCCCTGCCAGGCTCCTTTCGCAGCCCTGCTCTGAAAGTGCGAACGTCTGCAGATAGTTGACAGCCAGAAGGGGCTAGCCTGGAAAGCTGTTGCTCAGCCTCATCTGCCCATGGCACTGTTCGCATAGAGGCACAGAGAATGGGGCTGCTTGCTTATCTTGCCACTTGAAACTTCAAACGCATGCTGGGAATGGTGGTGTCCCTGCCAGGGTCCTATCACAGCCCTGCTCCGAAAGTGCGAACGTCTGCAGATAGCTGGCAGCCAGAAGGGGCTAGCCTGGAAAGCTGTTGCTCAGCCTCATCTGCCCATGGCAGTGCTCGCACAGAGGCACAGAGAATGGGGCTGCTTGCTTGTCTTGCCACCTCAAACTTCAAACGTAGCCTGGGAAAGTTGGTGTCCCAGCCAGGCTCCTTTCGCAGCCCTGCTCTTGAAATGCGAACGTCTGCAGATAGCTGGCAGCCAGAAGGGGCTAGCCTGGAAAGCTGTTGCTCAGCCTCATCTGCCCATGGCAGTGCTCGCACAGAGGCACAGAGAATGGGGCTCCTTGCTTGTCTTGCCACCTCAAACTTCAAACATAGCCTGGGAAAGATGGTGTACCTGCTAGGCTCCTTTCGCAGCCCTGCTCTTGAAATGCGAACGTCTGCAGATAGCTGGCAGGCAGAAGGGGCTAGCCTGGAAAGCTGTTGCTCAGCCTCATCTGCCCATGGCACTGTTCGCACAGAGGCACAGAGAATGGGGCTGCTTGCTTGTCTTGCCACCTCAAACTTCAAACGCATGCTGGGAATGGTGGTGTCCCTGCCAGGCTCCTATCACAGCCCTGCTCCGAAAGTGCGAACGTCTGCAGATAGCTGGCAGGCAGAAGGGGCTAGCCTGGAAAGCTGTTGCTCAGCCTCATCTGCCCATGGCAGTGCTCGCATAGAGGCACAGAGAATGGGGCTGCTTGCTTATCTTGCCACTTGAAACTTCAAACGCATGCTGGGAATGGTGGTGTCCCTGCCAGGCTCCTATCGCAGCCCTGCTCCGAAAGTGCGAACGTCTGCAGATAGCTGGCAGGCAGAAGGGGCTAGCCTGGAAAGCTGTTGCTCAGCCTCATCTGCCCATGGCAGTGCTCGCACAGAGGCACAGAGAATGGGGCTGCTTGCTTGTCTTGCCACCTCAAACTTCAAACGTAGCCTGGGAAAGATGGTGTACCTGCTATTCTCCTTTCGCAGCCCTGCTCTTGAAATGCGAACATCTGCAGATAGCTGGCAGCCAGAAGGGGCTAGCCTGGAAAGCTGTTGCTCAGCCTCATCTGCCCATGGCACTGTTCGCATAGAGGCACAGAGAATGGGGCTGCTTGCTTATCTTGCCACTTGAAACTTCAAACGCATGCTGGGAATGGTGGTGTCCCTGCCAGGCTCCTATCACAGCCCTGCTCCGAAAGTGCGAACGTCTGCAGATAGCTGGCAGGCAGAAGGGGCTAGCCTGGAAAGCTGTTGCTCAGCCTCATCTGCCCATGGCAGTGCTCGCACAGAGGCACAGAGAATGGGGCTGCTTGCTTGTCTTGCCACCTCAAACTTCAAACGTAACCTGGGAAAGATGGTGTCCCAGCCAGGCTCCTATCGCAGCCCTGCTCCGAAAGTGCGAACGTCTGCAGATAGCTGGCAGGCAGAAGGGGCTAGCCTGGAAAGCTGTTGCTCAGCCTCATCTGCCCATGGCAGTGCTCGCACAGAGGCACAGAGAATGGGGCTGCTTGCTTGTCTTGCCACCTCAAACTTCAAACGTAGCCTGGGAAAGATGGTGTACCTGCTAGGCTCCTTTCGCAGCCCTGCTCTTGAAATGCGAACGTCTGCAGATAGCTGGCAGCCAGAAGGGGCTAGCCTGGAAAGCTGTTGCTCAGCCTCATCTGCCCATGGCACTGTTCGCATAGAGGCACAGAGAATGGGGCTGCTTCCTTGTCTTGCCACCTCAAACTTCAAACGCATGCTGGGAATGGTGGTGTCCCTGCCAGGCTCCTATCACAGCCCTGCTCCGAAAGTGCGAACGTCTGCAGATAGCTGGCAGCCAGAAGAGGCTATCCTGGAAAGCTGTTGCTCAGCCTCATCTGCCCATGGCACTGTTCGCATAGAGGCACAGAGAATGGGGCTGCTTGCTTGTCTTGCCACCTCAAACTTCAAACGTAGCCTGGGAATGGTGGTGTCCCTGCCAGGCTCCTATCACAGCCCTGCTCCGAAAGTGCGAACGTCTGCAGATAGCTGGCAGGCAGAAGGGGCTAGCCTGGAAAGCTGTTGCTCAGCCTCATCTGCCCATGGCAGTGCTCGCACAGAGGCACAGAGAATGGGGCTGCTTGCTTGTCTTGCCACCTCAAACTTCAAACGCATGCTGGGAATGGTGGTGTCCCTGCCAGGCTCCTATCACAGCCCTGCTCCGAAAGTGCGAACGTCTGCAGATAGCTGGCAGGCAGAAGGGGCTAGCCTGGAAAGCTGTTGCTCAGCCTCATCTGCCCATGGCAGTGCTCGCACAGAGGCACAGAGAATGGGGCTGCTTGCTTGTCTTGCCACCTCAAACTTCAAACGTAGCATGGGAAAGATGGTGTCCCAGCCAGCCTCCTATCACAGCCCTGCTCCGAAAGTGCGAACGTCTGCAGATAGCTGGCAGGCAGAAGGGGCTAGCCTGGAAAGCTGTTGCTCAGCCTCATCTGCCCATGGCACTGTTCGCACAGAGGCACAGAGAATGGGGCTGCTTGCTTGTCTTGCCACCTCAAACTTCAAACATAGCCTGGGAAACATGTTGTACCTGCTAGGCTCCTTTCGCAGCCCTGCTCTTGAAATGCGAACGTCTGCAGATAGCTGGCAGGCAGAAGGGGCTAGCCTGGAAAGCTGTTGCTCAGCCTCATCTGCCCATGGCAGTGCTCGCACAGAGGCACAGAGAATGGGGCTGCTTGCTTGTCTTGCCACCTCAAACTTCAAACGTAGCCTGGGAAAGATGGTGTACCTGCTAGGCTCCTTTCGCAGCCCTGCTCTTGAAATGCGAACATCTGCAGATAGCTGGCAGCCAGAAGGTGCTAGCCTGGAAAGCTGTTGCTCAGCCTCATCTGCCCATGGCACTGTTCGCATAGAGGCACAGAGAATGGGGCTGCTTGCTTATCTTGCCACTTGAAACTTCAAACGCATGCTGGGAATGGTGGTGTCCCTGCCAGGCTCCTATCACAGCCCTGCTCCGAAAGTGCGAACGTCTGCAGATAGCTGGCAGGCAGAAGGGGCTAGCCTGGAAAGCTGTTGCTCAGCCTCATCTGCCCATGGCAGTGCTCGCATAGAGGCACAGAGAATGGGGCTGCTTGCTTATCTTGCCACTTGAAACTTCAAACGCATGCTGGGAATGGTGGTGTCCCTGCCAGGCTCCTATCGCAGCCCTGCTCCGAAAGTGCGAACGTCTTCAGATAGCTGGCAGCCAGAAGGGGCTATCCTTGAAAGCTGTTGCTCAGCCTCATCTGCCCATGGCAGTGCTCGCACAGAGGCACAGAGAATGGGGCTGCTTGCTTGTCTTGCCACCTCAAACTTCAAACGTAGCCTGGGAAAGATGGTGTACCTGCTAGGCTCCTTTCGCAGCCCTGCTCTTGAAATGCGAACGTCTGCAGATAGCTGGCAGCCAGAAGGGGCTAGCCTGGAAAGCTGTTGCTCAGCCTCATCTGCCCATGGCAGTGCTCGCACAGAGGCACAGAGAATGGGGCTGCTTGCTTGTCTTGCCACCTCAAACTTCAAACGTAGCCTGGGAAAGATGGTGTCCCAGCCAGCCTCCTATCACAGCCCTGCTCCGAAAGTCCGAACGTCTGCAGATAGCTGGCAGGGAGAAGGGGCTAGCCTGGAAAGCTGTTGCTCAGCCTCATCTGCCCATGGCAGTGCTCGCACAGAGGCACAGAGAATGGGGCTGCTTGCTTGTCTTGCCACCTCAAACTTCAAACGTAGCCTGGGAAAGTTGGTGTCCCAACCAGGCTCCTTTCGCAGCCCTGCTCCAAAAGTGCGAACGTCTGCAGATAGCTGGCAGCCAGAAGGGGCTAGCCTGGAAAGCTGTTGCTCAGCCTCATCTGCCCATGGCAGTGCTCGCACAGAGGCACAGAGAATGCGGCTGCTTGCTTGTCTTGCCACCTCAAACTTCAAATGTAGCCTGGGAAAGTTGGTGTCCCAGCCAGGCTCCTTTCGCAGCCCTGCTCCAAAAGTGCCAACGTCTGCAGATAGCTGGCAGCCAGAAGGTGCTAGCCTGGAAAGCTGTTGCTCAGCCTCATCTGCCCATGGCAGTGCTCGCACAGAGGCACAGAGAATGCGGCTCCTTGCTTGTCTTGCCACCTCAAACTTCAAACGTAGCCTGGGAAAGATGGTGTGTACCTGCTAGGCTCCTTCCTCAGCCCTGCTCTTGAAATGCGAACGTCTGCAGATAGCTGGCAGGCAGAAGGGGCTAGCCTGGAAAGCTGTTGCTCAGCCTCATCTGCCCATGGCAGTGCTCGCACAGAGGCACAGAGAATGGGGCTGCTTGCTTGTCTTGCCACCTGAAACTTCAAACGCATGCTGGGAATGGTAGTGTCCCTGCCAGGCTCCTATCCCAGCCCTGCTCCGAATGTGCGAACGTCTGCAGATAGCTGGCAGGCAGAAGGGGCTAGCCTGGAAAGCTGTTGCTCAGCCTCATCTGCCCATGGCACTGTTCGCATAGAGGCACAGAGAATGGGGCTGCTTGCTTATCTTGCCACTTGAAACTTCAAACGCATGCTGGGAATGGTGGTGTCCCTGCCAGGCTCCTATCGCAGCCCTGCTCTGAAAGTGCGAAGGTCTGCAGATAGCTGGCAGGCAGAAGGGGCTAGCCTGGAAAGCTGTTGCTCAGCCTCATCTGCCCATGGCAGTGCTCGCACAGAGGCACAGAGAATGGGGCTGCTTGCTTGTCTTGCCACCTCAAACTTCAAACGCATGCTGGGAAAGATGGTGTACCTGCTAGGCTCCTTTCGCAGCCCTGCTCTTGAAATGCGAACGTCTGCAGATAGCTGGCAGCCAGAAGGGGCTAGCCTGGAAAGCTGTTGCTCAGCCTCATCTGCCCATGGCACTGTTTGCATAGAGGCACAGAGAATGGGGCTGCTTCCTTGTCTTGCAACCTCAAACTTCAAACGCATGCTGGGAATGGTGGTGTCCCTGCCAGGCTCCTATCACAGCCCTGCTCGGAAAGTGCGAACGTCTGCAGATAGCTGGCAGGCAGAAGAGGCTATCCTGGAAATCTGTTGCTCAGCCTCATCTGCCCATGGCACTGTTCGCATAGAGGCACAGAGAATGGGGCTGCTTGCTTATCTTGCCACTTGAAACTTCAAACTCATGCTGGGAATGGTGGTGTCCCTGCCAGGCTCCTATCACAGCCCTGCTCCGAAAGTGCGAAGGTCTGCAGATAGCTGGCAGCCAGAAGGGGCTATCCTGGAAAGCTGTTGCTCAGCCTCATCTGCCCATGGCAGTGCTCGCACAGAGGCACAGAGAATGGGGCTGCTTGCTTGTCTTGCCACCTCAAACTTCAAACGTAGCCTGGGAAAGTTGGTGTCCCAGCCAGGCTCCTTTCGCAGCCCTGCTCTTGAAATGCGAACGTCTGCAGATAGCTGGCAGCCAGAAGGGGCTAGCCTGGAAAGCTGTTGCTCAGCCTCATCTGCCCATGGCACTGTTCGCATAGAGGCACAGAGAATGGGGCTGCTTGCTTATCTTGCCACTTGAAACTTCAAACGCATGCTGGGAATGGTGGTGTCCCTGCCAGGCTCCTATCGCAGCCCTGCTCCGAAAGTGCGAACGTCTGCAGATAGCTGGCAGGCAGAAGGGGCTAGCCTTGAAAGCTGTTGCTCAGCCTCATCTGCCCATGGCAGTGCTCGCACAGAGGCACAGAGAATGGGGCTGCTTGCTTGTCTTGCCACCTCAAACTTCAAACGTAGCATGGGAAAGTTGGTGTCCCAGCCAGGCTCCTTTCGCAGCCCTGCTCTGAAAGTGCGAATGTCTGCAGATAGCTGGCAGCCAGAAGGGGCTAGCCTGGAAAGCTGTTGCTCAGCCTCATCTGCCCATGGCAGTGCTCGCACAGAGGCACAGAGAATGGGGCTGCTTGCTTGTCTTGCCACCTCAAACTTCAAACGTAGCCTGGGAAAGATGGTGTACCTGCTAGGCTCCTTTCGCAGCCCTGCTCTTGAAATGCGAACATCTGCAGATAGCTGGCAGCCAGAAGGTGCTAGCCTGGAAAGCTGTTGCTCAGCCTCATCTGCCCATGGCACTGTTCGCATAGAGGCACAGAGAATGGGGCTGCTTGCTTATCTTGCCACTTGAAACTTCAAACGCATGCTGGGAATGGTGGTGTCCCTGCCAGGCTCCTATCACAGCCCTGCTCCGAAAGTGCGAACGTCTGCAGATAGCTGGCAGCCAGAAGGTGCTAGCCTGGAAAGCTGTTGCTCAGCCTCATCTGCCCATGGCAGTGCTCGCACAGAGGCACAGAGAATGGGGCTGCTTGCTTGTCTTGCCACCTCAAACTTCAAACGTAGCCTGGGAAAGATGGTGTACCTGCTAGGCTCCTTTCGCAGCCCTGCTCTTGAAATGCGAACGTCTGCAGATAGCTGGCAGGCAGAAGGGGCTAGCCTCGAAAGCTGTTGCTCAGCCTCATCTGCCCATGGCACTGTTTGCATAGAGGCACAGAGAATGGGGCTGCTTGCTTGTCTTGCCACCTCAAACTTCAAACGCATGCTGGGAATGGTGGTGTCCCTGCCAGGCTCCTATCACAGCCCTGCTCCGAAAGTGCGAACGTCTGCAGATAGCTGGCAGGCAGAAGAGGCTATCCTGGAAAGCTGTTGCTCAGCCTCATCTGCCCATGGCACTGTTCGCACAGAGGCACAGAGAATGGGGCTGCTTGCTTATCTTGCCACTTGAAACTTCAAACGCATGCTGGGAATGGTGGTGTCCCTGCCAGGCTCCTATCGCAGCCCTGCTCCGAAAGTGCGAACGTCTGCAGATAGCTGGCAGGCAGAAGGGGCTAGCCTTGAAAGCTGTTGCTCAGCCTCATCTGCCCATGGCAGTGCTCGCACAGAGGCACAGAGAATGGGGCTGCTTGCTTGTCTTGCCACCTCAAACTTCAAACGTAGCATGGGAAAGTTGGTGTCCCAGCCAGGCTCCTTTCGCAGCCCTGCTCTGAAAGTGCGAATGTCTGCAGATAGCTGGCAGCCAGAAGGGGCTAGCCTGGAAAGCTGTTGCTCAGCCTCATCTGCCCATGGCAGTGCTCGCACAGAGGCACAGAGAATGGGGCTGCTTGCTTGTCTTGTCACCTCAAACTTCAAACGTAGCCTGGGAAAGATGGTGTACCTGCTAGGCTCCTTTCGCAGCCCTGCTCTTGAAATGCGAACATCTGCAGATAGCTGGCAGCCAGAAGGTGCTAGCCTGGAAAGCTGTTGCTCAGCCTCATCTGCCCATGGCACTGTTCGCATAGAGGCACAGAGAATGGGGCTGCTTGCTTATCTTGCCACTTGAAACTTCAAACGCATGCTGGGAATGGTGGTGTCCCTGCCAGGCTCCTATCACAGCCCTGCTCCGAAAGTGCGAACGTCTGCAGATAGCTGGCAGGCAGAAGGGGCTAGCCTGGAAAGCTGTTGCTCAGCCTCATCTGCCCATGGCACTGTTTGCATAGAGGCACAGAGAATGGGGCTGCTTGCTTATCTTGCCACTTGAAACTTCAAACGCATGCTGGGAAATATGGTGTCCCAGCCAGGCTCCTTTCGCAGCCCTGCTCCGAAAGTGCGAAGGTCTGCAGATAGCTGGCAGGCAGAAGGGGCTATCCTGGAAAGCTGTTGCTCAGCCTCATCTGCCCATGGCAGTGCTCGCACAGAGGCACAGAGAATGGGGCTGCTTGCTTGTCTTGCAACCTCAAACTTCAAACGTAGCCTGGGAAAGTTGGTGTCCCAGCCAGGCTCCTTTCGCAGCCCTGCTCTTGAAATGCGAACGTCTGCAGATAGCTGGCAGCCAGAAGGGGCTAGCCTCGAAAGCTGTTGCTCAGCCTCATCTGCCCATGGCACTGTTCGCATAGAGGCACAGAGAATGGGGCTGCTTGCTTATCTTGCCACTTGAAACTTCAAACGCATGCTGGGAATGGTGGTGTCCCTGCCAGGCTCCTATCACAGCCCTGCTCCGAAAGTGCGAACGTCTGCAGATAGCTGGCAGGCAGAAGGGGCTAGCCTGGAAAGCTGTTGCTCAG
The DNA here is from genome assembly GCF_030867145.1 of Opisthocomus hoazin. NCBI lineage: Eukaryota > Metazoa > Chordata > Aves > Opisthocomiformes > Opisthocomidae > Opisthocomus > Opisthocomus hoazin. The sequence continues at coordinate 6,457,676 of NC_134442.1, forward strand.
CCTCATCTGCCCATGGCACTGTTCGCATAGAGGCACAGAGAATGGGGCTGCTTGCTTATCTTGCCACTTGAAACTTCAAACGCATGCTGGGAATGGTGGTGTCCCTGCCAGGCTCCTATCGCAGCCCTGCTCCGAAAGTGCCAACGTCTGCAGATAGCTGGCAGGCAGAAGGGGCTAGCCTGGAAAGCTGTTGCTCAGCCTCACCTGCCCATGGCACTGCTCGCACAGAGGCACAGAGAATGGGGCTGCTTGCTTATCTTGCCACTTGAAACTTCAAACGCATGCTGGGAATGGTGGTGTCCCTGCCAGGCTCCTATCGCAGCCCTGCTCCGAAAGTGCGAACGTCTGCAGATAGCTGGCAGCCAGAAGGGGCTATCCTGGAAAGCTGTTGCTCAGCCTCATCTGCCCATGGCAGTGCTCGCACAGAGGCACAGAGAATGGGGCTGCTTGCTTGTCTTGCCACCTCAAACTTCAAACGTAGCCTGGGAAACATGTTGTACCTGCTAGGCTTCTTTCGCAGCCCTGCTCTTGAAATGCGAACGTCTGCAGATAGCTGGCAGGCAGAAGGGGCTAGCCTGGAAAGCTGTTGCTCAGCCTCATCTGCCCATGGCAGTGCTCGCACAGAGGCACAGAGAATGGGGCTGCTTGCTTGTCTTGCCACCTCAAACTTCAAACGTAGCCTGGGAAAGTTGGTGTCCCAGCCAGGCTCCTTTCGCAGCCCTGCTCTTGAAATGCAAACATCTGCAGATAGCTGGCAGCCAGAAGGTGCTATCCTGGAAAGCTGTTGCTCAGCCTCATCTGCCCATGGCACTGTTCGCATAGAGGCACAGAGAATGGGGCTGCTTGCTTATCTTGCCACTTGAAACTTCAAACGCATGCTGGGAATGGTGGTGTCCCTGCCAGGCTCCTATCACAGCCCTGCTCCGAAAGTGCGAACGTCTGCAGATAGCTGGCAGGCAGAAGGGGCTAGCCTGGAAAGCTGTTGCTCAGCCTCATCTGCCCGTGGCAGTGCTCGCATAGAGGCACAGAGAATGGGGCTGCTTGCTTATCTTGCCACTTGAAACTTCAAACGCATGCTGGGAATGGTGGTGTCCCTGCCAGGCTCCTATCGCAGCCCTGCTCCAAAAGTGCGAACGTCTGCAGATAGCTGGCAGCCAGAAGGGGCTATCCTCGAAAGCTGTTGCTCAGCCTCATCTGCCCATGGCAGTGCTCGCACAGAGGCACAGAGAATGGGGCTGCTTGCTTGTCTTGCCACCTCAAACTTCAAACGTAGCCTGGGAAAGATGGTGTACCTGCTAGGCTCCTTTCGCAGCCCTGCTCTTGAAATGCGAACGTCTGCAGATAGCTGGCAGCCAGAAGGGGCTAGCCTGGAAAGCTGTTGCTCAGCCTCATCTGCCCATGGCAGTGCTCGCACAGAGGCACAGAGAATGGGGCTGCTTGCTTGTCTTGCCACCTCAAACTTCAAACGTAGCCTGGGAAAGATGGTGTCCCAGCCAGCCTCCTATCACAGCCCTGCTCCGAAAGTGCGAACGTCTGCAGATAGCTGGCAGCCAGAAGGGGCTAGCCTGGAAAGCTGTTGCTCAGCCTCATCTGCCCATGGCAGTGCTCGCACAGAGGCACAGAGAATGGGGCTGCTTGCTTGTCTTGCCACCTCAAACTTCAAACGTAGCCTGGGAAAGATGGTGTCCCAACCAGGCTCCTTTCGCAGCCTTGCTCCAAAAGTGCGAACGTCTGCAGATAGCTGGCAGCCAGAAGGGGCTAGCCTGGAAAGCTGTTGCTCAGCCTCATCTGCCCATGGCAGTGCTCGCACAGAGGCACAGAGAATGGGGCTGCTTGCTTGTCTTGCCACCTCAAACTTCAAACGCATGCTGGGAATGGTACTGTCCCTGCCAGGCTCCTATCACAGCCCTGCTCCGAATGTGCGAACGTCTGCAGATAGCTGGCAGGCAGAAGGGGCTAGCCTGGAAAGCTGTTGCTCAGCCTCATCTGCCCATGGCACTGTTCGCATAGAGGCACAGAGAATGGGGCTGCTTGCTTATCTTGCCACTTGAAACTTCAAACGCATGCTGGGAATGGTGGTGTCCCTGCCAGCCTCCTATCGCAGCCCTGCTCCGAAAGTGCGAACGTCTGCAGATAGCTGGCAGCCAGAAGGGGCTAGCCTGGAAAGCTGTTGCTCAGCCTCATCTGCTCATGGCAGTGCTCGCACAGAGGCACAGAGAATGGGGCTGCTTGCTTGTCTTGCCACCTCAAACTTCAAACGTAGCCTGGGAAAGTTGGTGTGCCAGCCAGGCTCCATTCGCAGCCCTGCTCCAAAAGTGTGAACGTCTGCAGATAGCTGGCAGCCAGAAGGTGCTAGCCTGGAAAGCTGTTGCTCAGCCTCATCTGCCCATGGCACTGCTCGCACAGAGGCACAGAGAATGGGGCTGCTTGCTTGTCTTGCCACCTCAAACTTCAAACGTAGCCTGGGAAAGATGGTGTACCTGCTAGGCTCCTTTCGCAGCCCTGCTCTTGAAATGCGAACGTCTGCAGATAGCTGGCAGGCAGAAGGGGCTAGCCTGGAAAGCTGTTGCTCAGCCTCATCTGCCCATGGCAGTGCTCGCACAGAGGCACAGAGAATGGGGCTGCTTGATTGTCTTGCCACCTCAAACTTCAAACGTAGCCTGGGAAAGTTGGTGTGCCAGCCAGGCTCCTATCACAGCCCTGCTCCAAAAGTGCGAACGTCTGCAGATAGCTGGCAGCCAGAAGGTGCTAGCCTGGAAAGCTGTTGCTCAGCCTCATCTGCCCATGGCAGTGCTCGCACAGAGGCACAGAGAATGGGGCTGCTTGCTTGTCTTGCCACCTCAAACTTCAAACGTAGCCTGGGAAAGATGGTGTACCTGCTAGGCTCCTTTCGCAGCCCTGCTCTTGAAATGCGAACGTCTGCAGATAGCTGGCAGGCAGAAGGGGCTAGCCTGGAAAGCTGTTGCTCAGCCTCATCTGCCCATGGCACTGTTCGCATAGAGGCACAGAGAATGGGGCTGCTTGCTTGTCTTGCCACCTCAAACTTCAAACGCATGCTGGGAATGGTGGTGTCCCTGCCAGGCTCCTATCACAGCCCTGCTCCGAAAGTGCGAACGTCTGCAGATAGCTAGCAGGCAGAAGAGGCTATCCTGGAAAGCTGTTGCTCAGCCTCATCTGCCCATGGCACTGTTCGCATAGAGGCACAGAGAATGGGGCTGTTTGCTTATCTTGCCACTTGAAACTTCAAACGCATGCTGGGAATGGTGGTGTCCCTGCCAGGCTCCTATCGCAGCCCTGCTCCGAAAGTGCGAACGTCTGCAGATAGCTGGCAGCCAGAAGGGGCTAGCCTGGAAAGCTGTTGCTCAGCCTCATCTGCCCATGGCAGTGCTCGCACAGAGGCACAGAGAATGGGGCTGCTTGCTTGTCTTGCCACCTCAAACTTCAAACGTAGCATGGGAAAGTTGGTGTCCCAGCCAGGCTCCTTTCGCAGCCCTGCTCTGAAAGTGCGAATGTCTGCAGATAGCTGGCAGCCAGAAGGGGCTAGCCTGGAAAGCTGTTGCTCAGCCTCATCTGCCCATGGCAGTGCTCGCACAGAGGCACAGAGAATGGGGCTGCTTGCTTGTCTTGTCACCTCAAACTTCAAACGTAGCCTGGGAAAGATGGTGTACCTGCTAGGCTCCTTTCGCAGCCCTGCTCTTGAAATGCGAACATCTGCAGATAGCTGGCAGCCAGAAGGTGCTAGCCTGGAAAGCTGTTGCTCAGCCTCATCTGCCCATGGCACTGTTCGCATAGAGGCACAGAGAATGGGGCTGCTTGCTTATCTTGCCACTTGAAACTTCAAACGCATGCTGGGAATGGTGGTGTCCCTGCCAGGCTCCTATCACAGCCCTGCTCCGAAAGTGCGAACGTCTGCAGATAGCTGGCAGGCAGAAGGGGCTAGCCTGGAAAGCTGTTGCTCAGCCTCATCTGCCCATGGCACTGTTTGCATAGAGGCACAGAGAATGGGGCTGCTTGCTTATCTTGCCACTTGAAACTTCAAACGCATGCTGGGAAATATGGTGTCCCAGCCAGGCTCCTTTCGCAGCCCTGCTCCGAAAGTGCGAAGGTCTGCAGATAGCTGGCAGGCAGAAGGGGCTATCCTGGAAAGCTGTTGCTCAGCCTCATCTGCCCATGGCAGTGCTCGCACAGAGGCACAGAGAATGGGGCTGCTTGCTTGTCTTGCAACCTCAAACTTCAAACGTAGCCTGGGAAAGTTGGTGTCCCAGCCAGGCTCCTTTCGCAGCCCTGCTCTTGAAATGCGAACGTCTGCAGATAGCTGGCAGCCAGAAGGGGCTAGCCTCGAAAGCTGTTGCTCAGCCTCATCTGCCCATGGCACTGTTCGCATAGAGGCACAGAGAATGGGGCTGCTTGCTTATCTTGCCACTTGAAACTTCAAACGCATGCTGGGAATGGTGGTGTCCCTGCCAGGCTCCTATCACAGCCCTGCTCCGAAAGTGCGAACGTCTGCAGATAGCTGGCAGGCAGAAGGGGCTAGCCTGGAAAGCTGTTGCTCAGCCTCATCTGCCCATGGCACTGTTCGCATAGAGGCACAGAGAATGGGGCTGCTTGCTTATCTTGCCACTTGAAACTTCAAACGCATGCTGGGAATGGTGGTGTCCCTGCCAGGCTCCTATCGCAGCCCTGCTCCGAAAGTGCCAACGTCTGCAGATAGCTGGCAGGCAGAAGGGGCTAGCCTGGAAAGCTGTTGCTCAGCCTCACCTGCCCATGGCACTGCTCGCACAGAGGCACAGAGAATGGGGCTGCTTGCTTATCTTGCCACTTGAAACTTCAAACGCATGCTGGGAATGGTGGTGTCCCTGCCAGGCTCCTATCGCAGCCCTGCTCCGAAAGTGCGAACGTCTGCAGATAGCTGGCAGCCAGAAGGGGCTATCCTGGAAAGCTGTTGCTCAGCCTCATCTGCCCATGGCAGTGCTCGCACAGAGGCACAGAGAATGGGGCTGCTTGCTTGTCTTGCCACCTCAAACTTCAAACGTAGCCTGGGAAACATGTTGTACCTGCTAGGCTTCTTTCGCAGCCCTGCTCTTGAAATGCGAACGTCTGCAGATAGCTGGCAGGCAGAAGGGGCTAGCCTGGAAAGCTGTTGCTCAGCCTCATCTGCCCATGGCAGTGCTCGCACAGAGGCACAGAGAATGGGGCTGCTTGCTTGTCTTGCCACCTCAAACTTCAAACGTAGCCTGGGAAAGTTGGTGTCCCAGCCAGGCTCCTTTCGCAGCCCTGCTCTTGAAATGCAAACATCTGCAGATAGCTGGCAGCCAGAAGGTGCTATCCTGGAAAGCTGTTGCTCAGCCTCATCTGCCCATGGCACTGTTCGCATAGAGGCACAGAGAATGGGGCTGCTTGCTTATCTTGCCACTTGAAACTTCAAACGCATGCTGGGAATGGTGGTGTCCCTGCCAGGCTCCTATCACAGCCCTGCTCCGAAAGTGCGAACGTCTGCAGATAGCTGGCAGGCAGAAGGGGCTAGCCTGGAAAGCTGTTGCTCAGCCTCATCTGCCCGTGGCAGTGCTCGCATAGAGGCACAGAGAATGGGGCTGCTTGCTTATCTTGCCACTTGAAACTTCAAACGCATGCTGGGAATGGTGGTGTCCCTGCCAGGCTCCTATCGCAGCCCTGCTCCAAAAGTGCGAACGTCTGCAGATAGCTGGCAGCCAGAAGGGGCTATCCTCGAAAGCTGTTGCTCAGCCTCATCTGCCCATGGCAGTGCTCGCACAGAGGCACAGAGAATGGGGCTGCTTGCTTGTCTTGCCACCTCAAACTTCAAACGTAGCCTGGGAAAGATGGTGTACCTGCTAGGCTCCTTTCGCAGCCCTGCTCTTGAAATGCGAACGTCTGCAGATAGCTGGCAGCCAGAAGGGGCTAGCCTGGAAAGCTGTTGCTCAGCCTCATCTGCCCATGGCAGTGCTCGCACAGAGGCACAGAGAATGGGGCTGCTTGCTTGTCTTGCCACCTCAAACTTCAAACGTAGCCTGGGAAAGATGGTGTCCCAGCCAGCCTCCTATCACAGCCCTGCTCCGAAAGTGCGAACGTCTGCAGATAGCTGGCAGCCAGAAGGGGCTAGCCTGGAAAGCTGTTGCTCAGCCTCATCTGCCCATGGCAGTGCTCGCACAGAGGCACAGAGAATGGGGCTGCTTGCTTGTCTTGCCACCTCAAACTTCAAACGTAGCCTGGGAAAGATGGTGTCCCAACCAGGCTCCTTTCGCAGCCTTGCTCCAAAAGTGCGAACGTCTGCAGATAGCTGGCAGCCAGAAGGGGCTAGCCTGGAAAGCTGTTGCTCAGCCTCATCTGCCCATGGCAGTGCTCGCACAGAGGCACAGAGAATGGGGCTGCTTGCTTGTCTTGCCACCTCAAACTTCAAACGCATGCTGGGAATGGTACTGTCCCTGCCAGGCTCCTATCACAGCCCTGCTCCGAATGTGCGAACGTCTGCAGATAGCTGGCAGGCAGAAGGGGCTAGCCTGGAAAGCTGTTGCTCAGCCTCATCTGCCCATGGCACTGTTCGCATAGAGGCACAGAGAATGGGGCTGCTTGCTTATCTTGCCACTTGAAACTTCAAACGCATGCTGGGAATGGTGGTGTCCCTGCCAGCCTCCTATCGCAGCCCTGCTCCGAAAGTGCGAACGTCTGCAGATAGCTGGCAGCCAGAAGGGGCTAGCCTGGAAAGCTGTTGCTCAGCCTCATCTGCTCATGGCAGTGCTCGCACAGAGGCACAGAGAATGGGGCTGCTTGCTTGTCTTGCCACCTCAAACTTCAAACGTAGCCTGGGAAAGTTGGTGTGCCAGCCAGGCTCCATTCGCAGCCCTGCTCCAAAAGTGTGAACGTCTGCAGATAGCTGGCAGCCAGAAGGTGCTAGCCTGGAAAGCTGTTGCTCAGCCTCATCTGCCCATGGCACTGCTCGCACAGAGGCACAGAGAATGGGGCTGCTTGCTTGTCTTGCCACCTCAAACTTCAAACGTAGCCTGGGAAAGATGGTGTACCTGCTAGGCTCCTTTCGCAGCCCTGCTCTTGAAATGCGAACGTCTGCAGATAGCTGGCAGGCAGAAGGGGCTAGCCTGGAAAGCTGTTGCTCAGCCTCATCTGCCCATGGCAGTGCTCGCACAGAGGCACAGAGAATGGGGCTGCTTGATTGTCTTGCCACCTCAAACTTCAAACGTAGCCTGGGAAAGTTGGTGTGCCAGCCAGGCTCCTATCACAGCCCTGCTCCAAAAGTGCGAACGTCTGCAGATAGCTGGCAGCCAGAAGGTGCTAGCCTGGAAAGCTGTTGCTCAGCCTCATCTGCCCATGGCAGTGCTCGCACAGAGGCACAGAGAATGGGGCTGCTTGCTTGTCTTGCCACCTCAAACTTCAAACGTAGCCTGGGAAAGATGGTGTACCTGCTAGGCTCCTTTCGCAGCCCTGCTCTTGAAATGCGAACGTCTGCAGATAGCTGGCAGGCAGAAGGGGCTAGCCTGGAAAGCTGTTGCTCAGCCTCATCTGCCCATGGCACTGTTCGCATAGAGGCACAGAGAATGGGGCTGCTTGCTTGTCTTGCCACCTCAAACTTCAAACGCATGCTGGGAATGGTGGTGTCCCTGCCAGGCTCCTATCACAGCCCTGCTCCGAAAGTGCGAACGTCTGCAGATAGCTAGCAGGCAGAAGAGGCTATCCTGGAAAGCTGTTGCTCAGCCTCATCTGCCCATGGCACTGTTCGCATAGAGGCACAGAGAATGGGGCTGTTTGCTTATCTTGCCACTTGAAACTTCAAACGCATGCTGGGAATGGTGGTGTCCCTGCCAGGCTCCTATCGCAGCCCTGCTCCGAAAGTGCGAACGTCTGCAGATAGCTGGCAGCCAGAAGGGGCTAGCCTGGAAAGCTGTTGCTCAGCCTCATCTGCCCATGGCAGTGCTCGCACAGAGGCACAGAGAATGGGGCTGCTTGCTTGTCTTGCCACCTCAAACTTCAAACGTAGCCTGGGAAAGATGGTGTACCTGCTAGGCTCCTTTCGCAGCCCTGCTCTTGAAATGCGAACGTCTGCAGATAGCTGGCAGGCAGAAGGGGCTAGCCTGGAAAGCTGTTGCTCAGCCTCATCTGCCCATGGCAGTGCTCGCACAGAGGCACAGAGAATGGGGCTGTTTGCTTGTCTTGCCACCTCAAACTTCAAACGTAGCCTGGGAAACATGTTGTACCTGCTAGGCTTCTTTCGCAGCCCTGCTCTTGAAATGCAAACATCTGCAGATAGCTGGCAGCCAGAAGGTGCTAGCCTGGAAAGCTGTTGCTCAGCCTCATCTGCCCATGGCACTGTTCGCATAGAGGCACAGAGAATGGGGCTGCTTGCTTATCTTGCCACTTGAAACTTCAAACGCATGCTGGGAATGGTGGTGTCCCTGCCAGGCTCCTATCACAGCCCTGCTCCGAAAGTGCGAACGTCTGCAGATAGCTGGCAGGCAGAAGGGGCTATCCTGGAAAGCTGTTGCTCAGCATCATCTGCCCATGGCAGTGCTCGCATAGAGGCACAGAGAATGGGGCTGCTTGCTTATCTTGCCACTTGAAACTTCAAACGCATGCTGGGAATGGTGGTGTCCCTGCCAGGCTCCTATCACAGCCCTGCTCTTGAAATGCGAACGTCTGCAGATAGCTGGCAGCCAGAAGGGGCTAGCCTGGAAAGCTGTTGCTCAGCCTCATCTGCCCATGGCAGTGCTCGCACAGAGGCACAGAGAATGGGGCTGCTTGCTTGTCTTGCCACCTCAAACTTCAAACGTAGCCTGGGAAAGATGGTGTCCCAGCCAGGCTCCTATCACAGCCCTGCTCCGAAAGTGCGAACGTCTGCAGATAGCTGGCAGGCAGAAGGGGCTAGCCTGGAAAGCTGTTGCTCAGCCTCATCTGCCCATGGCAGTGCTCGCACAGAGGCACAGAGAATGGGGCTGCTTGCTTGTCTTGCCACCTCAAACTTCAAACGTAGCCTGGGAAAGTTGGTGTCCCAACCAGGCTCCTTTCGCAGCCTTGCTCCAAAAGTGCGAACGTCTGCAGATAGCTGGCAGCCAGAAGGGGCTAGCCTGGAAAGCTGTTGCTCAGCCTCATCTGCCCATGGCAGTGCTCGCATAGAGGCACAGAGAATGGGGCTGCTTGCTTGTCTTGCCACCTCAAACTTCAAACGCATGCTGGGAATGGTACTGTCCCTGCCAGGCTCCTATCACAGCCCTGCTCCGAATGTGCGAACGTCTGCAGATAGCTGGCAGGCAGAAGGGGCTAGCCTGGAAAGCTGTTGCTCAGCCTCATCTGCCCATGGCACTGTTCGCATAGAGGCACAGAGAATGGGGCTGCTTGCTTATCTTGCCACTTGAAACTTCAAACGCATGCTGGGAATGGTGGTGTCCCTGCCAGGCTCCTATCGCAGCCCTGCTCCGAAAGTGCGAACGTCTGCAGATAGCTGGCAGGCAGAAGGGGCTAGCCTGGAAAGCTGTTGCTCAGCCTCATCTGCCCATGGCACTGCTCGCACAGAGGCACAGAGAATGGGGCTGCTTGCTTGTCTTGCCACCTCAAACTTCAAACGTAGCCTGGGAAAGATGGTGTACCTGCTAGGCTCCTTTCGCAGCCCTGCTCCAAAAATGCGAACGTCTGCAGATAGCTGGCAGGCAGAAGGGGCTAGCCTGGAAAGCTGTTGCTCAGCCTCATCTGCCCATGGCACTGTTTGCATAGAGGCACAGAGAATGGGGCTGCTTCCTTGTCTTGCAACCTCAAACTTCAAACGCATGCTGGGAATGGTGGTGTCCCTGCCAGGCTCCTATCACAGCCCTGCTCCGAAAGTGCGAACGTCTGCAGATAGCTGGCAGGCAGAAGGGGCTATCCTGTAAAGCTGTTGCTCAGCCTCATCTGCCCATGGCACTGTTCGCATAGAGGCACAGAGAATGGGGCTGCTTGCTTATCTTGCCACTTGAAACTTCAAACTCATGCTGGGAATGGTGGTGTCCCTGCCAGGGTCCTATCACAGCCCTGCTCCGAAAGTGCGAACGTCTGCAGATAGCTGGCAGCCAGAAGGGGCTATCCTGGAAAGCTGTTGCTCAGCCTCATCTGCCCATGGCAGTGCTCGCACAGAGGCACAGAGAACGGGGCTGCTTGCTTGTCTTGCCACCTCAAACTTCAAACGTAGCCTGGGAAAGTTTGTGTCCCAGCCATGCTCCTTTCACAGCCCTGCTCTTGAAATGTGAACGTCTGCAGATAGCTGGCAGCCAGAAGGGGCTAGCCTGGAAAGCTGTTGCTCAGCCTCATCTGCCCATGGCAGTGCTTGCATAGAGGCACAGAGAATGGGGCTGCTTGCTTATCTTGCCACTTGAAACTTCAAACGCATGCTGGGAATGCTGGTGTCCCTGCCAGGCTCCTATCACAGCCCTGCTCCGAAAGTGCGAACGTCTGCAGATAGCTGGCAGGCAGAAGGGGCTAGCCTGGAAAGCTGTTGCTCAGCCTCATCTGCCCATGGCACTGTTCGCATAGAGGCACAGAGAATGGGGCTGCTTGCTTATCTTGCCACTTGAAACTTCAAACGCATGCTGGGAATGGTGGTGTCCCTGCCAGGCTCCTATCGCAGCCCTGCTCCGAAAGTGCGAACGTCTGCAGATAGCTGGCAGGCAGAAGAGGCTATCCTGGAAAGCTGTTGCTCAGCCTCATCTGCCCATGGCACTGCTCGCACAGAGGCACAGAGAATGGGGCTGCTTGCTTGTCTTGCCACCTCAAACTTCAAACGTAGCCTGGGAAAGATGGTGTACCTGCTAGGCTCCTTTCGCAGCCCTGCTCTTGAAATGCGAACGTCTGCAGATAGCTGGCAGGCAGAAGGGGCTAGCCTGGAAAGCTGTTGCTCAGCCTCATCTGCCCATGGCAGTGCTCGCACAGAGGCACAGAGAATGGGGCTGCTTGCTTGTCTTGCCACCTCAAACTTCAAACGTAGCCTGGGAAAGTTGGTGTGCCAGCCAGGCTCCTTTCGCAGCCCTGCTCCAAAAGTGCGAACGTCTGCAGATAGCTGGCAGCCAGAAGGTGCTAGCCTGGAAAGCTGTTGCTCAGCCTCATCTGCCCATGGCAGTGCTCGCACAGAGGCACAGAGAATGGGGCTGCTTGCTTGTCTTGTCACCTCAAACTTCAAACGTAGCCTGGGAAAGATGGTGTACCTGCTAGGCTCCTTTCGCAGCCCTGCCCTTGAAATGCGAACGTCTGCAGATAGCTGGCAGGCAGAAGGGGCTAGCCTCGAAAGCTGTTGCTCAGCCTCATCTGCCCATGGCACTGTTCGCATAGAGGCACAGAGAATGGGGCTGCTTGCTTGTCTTGCCACCTCAAACTTCAAACGCATGCTGGGAATGGTGGTGTCCCTGCCAGGCTCCTATCACAGCCCTGCTCCGAAAGTGCGAACGTCTGCAGATAGCTGGCAGGCAGAAGAGGCTATCCTGGAAAGCTGTTGCTCAGCCTCATCTGCCCATGGCACTGTTTGCATAGAGGCACAGAGAATGGGGCTGCTTGCTTATCTTGCCACTTGAAACTTCAAACGTAGCCTGGGAAAGATGGTGTACCTGCCAGGCTCCTATCGCAGCCCTGCTCCGAAAGTGCGAAGGTCTGCAGATAGCTGGCAGCCAGAAGGGGCTAGCCTGGAAAGCTGTTGCTCAGCCTCATCTGCCCATGGCACTGTTCGCATAGAGGCACAGAGAATGGGGCTGCTTGCTTATCTTGCCACTTGAAACTTCAAACGCATGCTGGGAATGGTGGTGTCCCTGCCAGGCTCCTATCGCAGCCCTGCTCCGAAAGTGCGAACGTCTGCAGATAGCTGGCAGGCAGAAGGGGCTAGCCTGGAAAGCTGTTGCTCAGCCTCATCTGCCCATGGCACTGCTCGCACAGAGGCACAGAGAATGGGGCTGCTTGCTTGTCTTGCCACCTCAAACTTCAAACGTAGCCTGGGAAAGATGGTGTACCTGCTAGGCTCCTTTCGCAGCCCTGCTCTTGAAATGCGAACGTCTGCAGATAGCTGGCAGCCAGAAGGGGCTAGCCTGGAAAGCTGTTGCTCAGCCTCATCTGCCCATGGCACTGTTCGCATAGAGGCACAGAGAATGGGGCTGCTTGCTTATCTTGCCACTTGAAACTTCAAACGCATGCTGGGAATGGTGGTGTCCCTGCCAGGCTCCTATCACAGCCCTGCTCCGAAAGTGCGAACGTCTGCAGATAGCTGGCAGGCAGAAGGGGCTATCCTGGAAAGCTGTTGCTCAGCATCATCTGCCCATGGCAGTGCTCGCATAGAGGCACAGAGAATGGGGCTGCTTGCTTATCTTGCCACTTGAAACTTCAAACGCATGCTGGGAATGGTGGTGTCCCTGCCAGGCTCCTATCACAGCCCTGCTCTTGAAATGCGAACGTCTGCAGATAGCTGGCAGCCAGAAGGGGCTAGCCTGGAAAGCTGTTGCTCAGCCTCATCTGCCCATGGCAGTGCTCGCACAGAGGCACAGAGAATGGGGCTGCTTGCTTGTCTTGCCACCTCAAACTTCAAACGTAGCCTGGGAAAGATGGTGTCCCAGCCAGGCTCCTATCACAGCCCTGCTCCGAAAGTGCGAACGTCTGCAGATAGCTGGCAGGCAGAAGGGGCTAGCCTGGAAAGCTGTTGCTCAGCCTCATCTGCCCATGGCAGTGCTCGCACAGAGGCACAGAGAATGGGGCTGCTTGCTTGTCTTGCCACCTCAAACTTCAAACGTAGCCTGGGAAAGTTGGTGTCCCAACCAGGCTCCTTTCGCAGCCTTGCTCCAAAAGTGCGAACGTCTGCAGATAGCTGGCAGCCAGAAGGGGCTAGCCTGGAAAGCTGTTGCTCAGCCTCATCTGCCCATGGCAGTGCTCGCATAGAGGCACAGAGAATGGGGCTGCTTGCTTGTCTTGCCACCTCAAACTTCAAACGCATGCTGGGAATGGTACTGTCCCTGCCAGGCTCCTATCACAGCCCTGCTCCGAATGTGCGAACGTCTGCAGATAGCTGGCAGGCAGAAGGGGCTAGCCTGGAAAGCTGTTGCTCAGCCTCATCTGCCCATGGCACTGTTCGCATAGAGGCACAGAGAATGGGGCTGCTTGCTTATCTTGCCACTTGAAACTTCAAACGCATGCTGGGAATGGTGGTGTCCCTGCCAGGCTCCTATCGCAGCCCTGCTCCGAAAGTGCGAACGTCTGCAGATAGCTGGCAGGCAGAAGGGGCTAGCCTGGAAAGCTGTTGCTCAGCCTCATCTGCCCATGGCACTGTTCGCATAGAGGCACAGAGAATGGGGCTGCTTGCTTGTCTTGCCACCTCAAACTTCAAACGTAGCCTGGGAAAGATGGTGTACCTGCTAGGCTCCTTTCGCAGCCCTGCTCCAAAAATGCGAACGTCTGCAGATAGCTGGCAGGCAGAAGGGGCTAGCCTGGAAAGCTGTTGCTCAGCCTCATCTGCCCATGGCACTGTTTGCATAGAGGCACAGAGAATGGGGCTGCTTCCTTGTCTTGCAACCTCAAACTTCAAACGCATGCTGGGAATGGTGGTGTCCCTGCCAGGCTCCTATCACAGCCCTGCTCCGAAAGTGCGAACGTCTGCAGATAGCTGGCAGGCAGAAGGGGCTATCCTGTAAAGCTGTTGCTCAGCCTCATCTGCCCATGGCACTGTTCGCATAGAGGCACAGAGAATGGGGCTGCTTGCTTATCTTGCCACTTGAAACTTCAAACTCATGCTGGGAATGGTGGTGTCCCTGCCAGGGTCCTATCACAGCCCTGCTCCGAAAGTGCGAACGTCTGCAGATAGCTGGCAGCCAGAAGGGGCTATCCTGGAAAGCTGTTGCTCAGCCTCATCTGCCCATGGCAGTGCTCGCACAGAGGCACAGAGAACGGGGCTGCTTGCTTGTCTTGCCACCTCAAACTTCAAACGTAGCCTGGGAAAGTTGGTGTCCCAGCCATGCTCCTTTCACAGCCCTGCTCTTGAAATGTGAACGTCTGCAGATAGCTGGCAGCCAGAAGGGGCTAGCCTGGAAAGCTGTTGCTCAGCCTCATCTGCCCATGGCAGTGCTTGCATAGAGGCACAGAGAATGGGGCTGCTTGCTTATCTTGCCACTTGAAACTTCAAACGCATGCTGGGAATGCTGGTGTCCCTGCCAGGCTCCTATCACAGCCCTGCTCCGAAAGTGCGAACGTCTGCAGATAGCTGGCAGGCAGAAGGGGCTAGCCTGGAAAGCTGTTGCTCAGCCTCATCTGCCCATGGCACTGTTCGCATAGAGGCACAGAGAATGGGGCTGCTTGCTTATCTTGCCACTTGAAACTTCAAACGCATGCTGGGAATGGTGGTGTCCCTGCCAGGCTCCTATCGCAGCCCTGCTCCGAAAGTGCGAACGTCTGCAGATAGCTGGCAGGCAGAAGGGGCTAGCCTGGAAAGCTGTTGCTCAGCCTCATCTGCCCATGGCACTGCTCGCACAGAGGCACAGAGAATGGGGCTGCTTGCTTGTCTTGCCACCTCAAACTTCAAACGTAGCCTGGGAAAGATGGTGTACCTGCTAGGCTCCTTTCGCAGCCCTGCTCTTGAAATGCGAACGTCTGCAGATAGCTGGCAGGCAGAAGGGGCTAGCCTGGAAAGCTGTTGCTCAGCCTCATCTGCCCATGGCAGTGCTCGCACAGAGGCACAGAGAATGGGGCTGCTTGCTTGTCTTGCCACCTCAAACTTCAAACGTAGCCTGGGAAAGTTGGTGTGCCAGCCAGGCTCCTTTCGCAGCCCTGCTCCAAAAGTGCGAACGTCTGCAGATAGCTGGCAGCCAGAAGGTGCTAGCCTGGAAAGCTGTTGCTCAGCCTCATCTGCCCATGGCAGTGCTCGCACAGAGGCACAGAGACTGGGGCTGCTTGCTTGTCTTGCCACCTCAAACTTCAAACGTAGCCTGGGAAAGATGGTGTACCTGCTAGGCTCCTTTCGCAGCCCTGCCCTTGAAATGCGAACGTCTGCAGATAGCTGGCAGGCAGAAGGGGCTAGCCTCGAAAGCTGTTGCTCAGCCTCATCTGCCCATGGCACTGTTCGCATAGAGGCACAGAGAATGGGGCTGCTTGCTTGTCTTGCCACCTCAAACTTCAAACGCATGCTGGGAATGGTGGTGTCCCTGCCAGGCTCCTATCACAGCCCTGCTCCGAAAGTGCGAACGTCTGCAGATAGCTGGCAGGCAGAAGAGGCTATCCTGGAAAGCTGTTGCTCAGCCTCATCTGCCCATGGCACTGTTTGCATAGAGGCACAGAGAATGGGGCTGCTTGCTTATCTTGCCACTTGAAACTTCAAACGTAGCCTGGGAAAGATGGTGTACCTGCCAGGCTCCTATCGCAGCCCTGCTCCGAAAGTGCGAAGGTCTGCAGATAGCTGGCAGCCAGAAGGGGCTAGCCTGGAAAGCTGTTGCTCAGCCTCATCTGCCCATGGCACTGTTCGCATAGAGGCACAGAGAATGGGGCTGCTTGCTTATCTTGCCACTTGAAACTTCAAACGCATGCTGGGAATGGTGGTGTCCCTGCCAGGCTCCTATCGCAGCCCTGCTCCGAAAGTGCGAACGTCTGCAGATAGCTGGCAGGCAGAAGGGGCTAGCCTGGAAAGCTGTTGCTCAGCCTCATCTGCCCATGGCACTGCTCGCACAGAGGCACAGAGAATGGGGCTGCTTGCTTGTCTTGCCACCTCAAACTTCAAACGTAGCCTGGGAAAGATGGTGTACCTGCTAGGCTCCTTTCGCAGCCCTGCTCTTGAAATGCGAACGTCTGCAGATAGCTGGCAGCCAGAAGGGGCTAGCCTGGAAAGCTGTTGCTCAGCCTCATCTGCCCATGGCACTGCTCGCATAGAGGCACAGAGAATGGGGCTGCTTGCTTGTCTTGCCACCTCAAACTTCAAACGTAGCCTGGGAAAGATGGTGTACCTGCTAGGCTCCTTTCGCAGCCCTGCTCCAAAAATGCGAACGTCTGCAGATAGCTGGCAGGCAGAAGGGGCTAGCCTGGAAAGCTGTTGCTCAGCCTCATCTGCCCATGGCACTGTTTGCATAGAGGCACAGAGAATGGGGCTGCTTCCTTGTCTTGCAACCTCAAACTTCAAACGCATGCTGGGAATGGTGGTGTCCCTGCCAGGCTCCTATCACAGCCCTGCTCCGAAAGTGCGAACGTCTGCAGATAGCTGGCAGGCAGAAGGGGCTAGCCTGGAAAGCTGTTGCTCAGCCTCATCTGCCCATGGCACTGTTCGCATAGAGGCACAGAGAATGGGGCTGCTTGCTTATCTTGCCACTTGAAACTTCAAACTCATGCTGGGAATGGTGGTGTCCCTGCCAGGGTCCTATCACAGCCCTGCTCCGAAAGTGCGAACGTCTGCAGATAGCTGGCAGCCAGAAGGGGCTATCCTGGAAAGCTGTTGCTCAGCCTCATCTGCCCATGGCAGTGCTCGCACAGAGGCACAGAGAACGGGGCTGCTTGCTTGTCTTGCCACCTCAAACTTCAAACGTAGCCTGGGAAAGTTGGTGTCCCAGCCATGCTCCTTTCACAGCCCTGCTCTTGAAATGTGAACGTCTGCAGATAGCTGGCAGCCAGAAGGGGCTAGCCTGGAAAGCTGTTGCTCAGCCTCATCTGCCCATGGCAGTGCTTGCATAGAGGCACAGAGAATGGGGCTGCTTGCTTATCTTGCCACTTGAAACTTCAAACGCATGCTGGGAATGGTGGTGTCCCTGCCAGGCTCCTATCACAGCCCTGCTCCGAAAGTGCGAACGTCTGCAGATAGCTGGCAGGCAGAAGGGGCTAGCCTGGAAAGCTGTTGCTCAGCCTCATCTGCCCATGGCACTGTTCGCATAGAGGCACAGAGAATGGGGCTGCTTGCTTATCTTGCCACTTGAAACTTCAAACGCATGCTGGGAATGGTGGTGTCCCTGCCAGGCTCCTATCGCAGCCCTGCTCCGAAAGTGCGAACGTCTGCAGATAGCTGGCAGGCAGAAGAGGCTATCCTGGAAAGCTGTTGCTCAGCCTCATCTGCCCATGGCACTGCTCGCACAGAGGCACAGAGAATGGGGCTGCTTGCTTGTCTTGCCACCTCAAACTTCAAACGTAGCCTGGGAAAGATGGTGTACCTGCTAGGCTCCTTTCGCAGCCCTGCTCTTGAAATGCGAACGTCTGCAGATAGCTGGCAGGCAGAAGGGGCTAGCCTGGAAAGCTGTTGCTCAGCCTCATCTGCCCATGGCAGTGCTCGCACAGAGGCACAGAGAATGGGGCTGCTTGCTTGTCTTGCCACCTCAAACTTCAAACGTAGCCTGGGAAAGTTGGTGTGCCAGCCAGGCTCCTTTCGCAGCCCTGCTCCAAAAGTGCGAACGTCTGCAGATAGCTGGCAGCCAGAAGGTGCTAGCCTGGAAAGCTGTTGCTCAGCCTCATCTGCCCATGGCAGTGCTCGCACAGAGGCACAGAGAATGGGGCTGCTTGCTTGTCTTGCCACCTCAAACTTCAAACGTAGCCTGGGAAAGATGGTGTACCTGCTAGGCTCCTTTCGCAGCCCTGCCCTTGAAATGCGAACGTCTGCAGATAGCTGGCAGGCAGAAGGGGCTAGCCTCGAAAGCTGTTGCTCAGCCTCATCTGCCCATGGCACTGTTCGCATAGAGGCACAGAGAATGGGGCTGCTTGCTTGTCTTGCCACCTCAAACTTCAAACGCATGCTGGGAATGGTGGTGTCCCTGCCAGGCTCCTATCACAGCCCTGCTCCGAAAGTGCGAACGTCTGCAGATAGCTGGCAGGCAGAAGAGGCTATCCTGGAAAGCTGTTGCTCAGCCTCATCTGCCCATGGCACTGTTTGCATAGAGGCACAGAGAATGGGGCTGCTTGCTTATCTTGCCACTTGAAACTTCAAACGCATGCTGGGAATGGTGGTGTCCCTGCCAGGCTCCTATCGCAGCCCTGCTCCGAAAGTGCGAACGTCTGCAGATAGCTGGCAGCCAGAAGGGGCTAGCCTGGAAAGCTGTTGCTCAGCCTCATCTGCCCATGGCACTGTTCGCATAGAGGCACAGAGAATGGGGCTGCTTGCTTATCTTGCCACTTGAAACTTCAAACGCATGCTGGGAAAGATGGTGTCCCAGCCAGGCTCCTTTCGCAGCCCTGCTCCGAAAGTGCGAAGGTCTGCAGATAGCTGGCAGCCAGAAGGGGCTAGCCTGGAAAGCTGTTGCTCAGCCTCATCTGCCCATGGCAGTGCTCGCACAGAGGCACAGAGAATGGGGCTGCTTGCTTGTCTTGCCACCTCAAACTTCAAACGTAGCCTGGGAAAGATGGTGTACCTGCTAGGCTCCTTTCGCAGCCCTGCTCTTGAAATGCGAACGTCTGCAGATAGCTGGCAGCCAGAAGGGGCTAGCCTGGAAAGCTGTTGCTCAGCCTCATCTGCCCATGGCACTGTTCGCATAGAGGCACAGAGAATGGGGCTGCTTGCTTATCTTGCCACTTGAAACTTCAAACGCATGCTGGGAATGGTGGTGTCCCTGCCAGGCTCCTATCACAGCCCTGCTCCGAAAGTGCGAACGTCTGCAGATAGCTGGCAGGCAGAAGGGGCTAGCCTGGAAAGCTGTTGCTCAGCCTCATCTGCCCATGGCACTGTTCGCATAGAGGCACAGAGAATGGGGCTGCTTGCTTATCTTGCCACTTGAAACTTCAAACGCATGCTGGGAATGGTGGTGTCCCTGCCAGGCTCCTATCGCAGCCCTGCTCCGAAAGTGCGAACGTCTGCAGATAGCTGGCAGGCAGAAGGGGCTAGCCTGGAAAGCTGTTGCTCAGCCTCATCTGCCCATGGCAGTGCTCGCATAGAGGCACAGAGAATGGGGCTGCCTGCTTATCTTGCCACCTCAAACTTGAAACGTAGCCTGGGAAAGATGGTGTACCTGCTAGGTTCCTTTCGCAGCCCTGCTCTGAAAGTGCGAACGTCTGCAGATAGCTGGCAGCCAGAAGGGGCTAGCCTGGAAAGCTGTTGCTCAGCCTCATCTGCCCATGGCAGTGCTCGCACAGAGGCACAGAGAATGGGGCTGCTTGCTTGTCTTGCCACCTCAAACTTCAAACGTAGCCTGGGAAAGATGGTGTACCTGCTAGGCTCCTTTCGCAGCCCTGCTCTTGAAATGCGAACGTCTGCAGATAGCTGGCAGCCAGAAGGGGCTAGCCTGGAAAGCTGTTGCTCAGCCTCATCTGCCCATGGCACTGTTCGCATAGAGGCACAGAGAATGGGGCTGCTTGCTTATCTTGCCACTTGAAACTTCAAACGCATGCTGGGAATGGTGGTGTCCCTGCCAGGCTCCTATCACAGCCCTGCTCCGAAAGTGCGAACGTCTGCAGATAGCTGGCAGGCAGAAGGGGCTAGCCTGGAAAGCTGTTGCTCAGCCTCATCTGCCCATGGCACTGTTTGCATAGAGGCACAGAGAATGGGGCTGCTTGCTTATCTTGCCACCTCAAACTTGAAACGTAGCCTGGGAAAGATGGTGTACCTGCTAGGCTCCTTTCGCAGCCCTGCTCTTGAAATGCGAACATCTGCAGATAGCTGGCAGCCAGAAGGGGCTAGCCTGGAAAGCTGTTGCTCAGCCTCATCTGCCCATGGCACTGTTCGCATAGAGGCACAGAGAATGGGGCTGCTTGCTTATCTTGCCACTTGAAACTTGAAACGCATGCTGGGAAAGATGGTGTCCCAGCCAGGCTCCTTTCGCAGCCCTGCTCCGAAAGTGCGAACGTCTGCAGATAGCTGGCAGGCAGAAGGGGCTAGCCTGGAAAGCTGTTGCTCAGCCTCATCTGCCCATGGCACTGCTCGCACAGAGGCACAGAGAATGGGGCTGCTAGCTTGTCTTGCCACCTCAAACTTCAAACGTAGCCTGGGAAAGATGGTGTACCTGCTAGGCTCCTTTCGCAGCCCTGCTCTTGAAATGCGAACGTCTGCAGATAGCTGGCAGCCAGAAGGTGCTAGCCTGGAAAGCTGTTGCTCAGCCTCATCTGCCCATGGCACTGTTCGCATAGAGGCACAGAGAATGGGGCTGCTTGCTTATCTTGCCACTTGAAACTTCAAACGCATGCTGGGAATGGTGGTATCCCTGCCAGGCTCCTATCACAGCCCTGCTCCGAAAGTGCGAACGTCTGCAGATAGCTGGCAGGCAGAAGGGGCTAGCCTGGAAAGCTGTTGCTCAGCCTCATCTGCCCATGGCACTGTTCGCATAGAGGCACAGAGAATGGGGCTGCTTGCTTATCTTGCCACTTGAAACTTCAAACGCATGCTGGGAATGGTGGTGTCCCTGCCAGGCTCCTATCGCAGCCCTGCTCCGAAAGTGCGAACGTCTGCAGATAGCTGGCAGCCAGAAGGGTCTAGCCTGGAAAGCTGTTGCTCAGCCTCATCTGCCCATGGCAGTGCTCGCACAGAGGCACAGAGAATGGGGCTGCTTGCTTGTCTTGCCACCTCAAACTTCAAACGTAGCCTGGGAAAGATGGTGTACCTGCTAGGCTCCTTTCGCAGCCCTGCTCTTGAAATGCGAACGTCTGCAGATAGCTGGCAGGCAGAAGGGGCTAGCCTGGAAAGCTGTTGCTCAGCCTGATCTGCCCATGGCAGTGCTCGCACAGAGGCACAGAGAATGGGGCTGCTTGCTTGTCTTGCCACCTCAAACTTCAAACGTAGCCTGGGAAAGATGGTGTACCTGCTAGGCTCCTTTCGCAGCCCTGCTCTTGAAATGCGAACATCTGCAGATAGCTGGCAGGCAGAAGGGGCTAGCCTGGAAAGCTGTTGCTCAGCCTCATCTGCCCATGGCACTGTTCGCATAGAGGCACAGAGAATGGGGCTGCTTGCTTATCTTGCCACTTGAAACTTCAAACGCATGCTGGGAAACATGGTGTCCCAGCCAGGCTCCTTTCGCAGCCCTGCTCCGAAAGTGCGAAGGTCTGCAGATAGCTGGCAGCCAGAAGGGGCTATCCTGGAAAGCTGTTGCTCAGCCTCATCTGCCCATGGCAGTGCTCGCACAGAGGCACAGAGAATGGGGCTGCTTGCTTGTCTTGCCACCTCAAACTTCAAACGTAGCCTGGGAAAGATTGTGTACCTGCTAGGCTCCTTTCGCAGCCCTGCTCTTGAAATGCGAACGTCTGCAGATAGCTGGCAGCCAGAAGGGGCTAGCCTGGAAAGCTGTTGCTCAGCCTCATCTGCCCATGGCACTGTTCGCATAGAGGCACAGAGAATGGGGCTGCTTGCTTATCTTGCCACTTGAAACTTCAAACGCATGCTGGGAATGGTGGTGTCCCTGCCAGGCTCCTATCACAGCCCTGCTCCGAAAGTGCGAACGTCTGCAGATAGCTGGCAGCCAGAAGGGGCTAGCCTGGAAAGCTGTTGCTCAGCCTCATCTGCCCATGGCACTGTTCGCATAGAGGCACAGAGAATGGGGCTGCTTGCTTATCTTGCCACTTGAAACTTCAAACGCATGCTGGGAAAGATGGTGTCCCAGCCAGGCTCCTTTCGCAGCCCTGCTCCGAAAGTGCGAACGTCTGCAGATAGCTGGCAGCCAGAAGGGGCTATCCTGGAAAGCTGTTGCTCAGCCTCATCTGCCCATGGCAGTGCTCGCACAGAGGCACAGAGAATGGGGCTGCTAGCTTGTCTTGCCACCTCAAACTTCAAACGTAGCCTGGGAAAGATGGTGTACCTGCTAGGCTCCTTTCGCAGCCCTGCTCCGAAAGTGCGAACGTCTGCAGATAGCTGGCAGCCAGAAGGGGCTAGCCTGGAAAGCTGTTGCTCAGCCTCATCTGCCCATGGCAGTGCTCGCACAGAGGCACAGAGAATGGGGCTGCTTGCTTGTCTTGCCACCTCAAACTTCAAACGTAGCCTGGGAAAGTTGGTGTCCCAGCCAGGCTCCTTTCGCAGCCCTGCTCTGAAAGTGCGAACGTCTGCAGATAGTTGGCAGCCAGAAGGGGCTAGCCTGGAAAGCTGTTGCTCAGCCTCATCTGCCCATGGCACTGTTCGCATAGAGGCACAGAGAATGGGGCTGCTTGCTTATCTTGCCACTTGAAACTTCAAACGCATGCTGGGAATGGTGGTGTCCCTGCCAGGCTCCTATCACAGCCCTGCTCCGAAAGTGCGAACGTCTGCAGATAGCTGGCAGCCAGAAGGGGCTATCCTGGAAAGCTGTTGCTCAGCCTCCTCTGCCCATGGCAGTGCTCGCACAGAGGCACAGAGAATGGGGCTGCTTGCTTGTATTGCCACCTCAAACTTCAAACGTAGCCTGGGAAAGATGGTGTCCCAGCCAGGCTCCTATCACAGCCCTGCTCCGAAAGTGCGAACGTCTGCAGATAGCTGGCAGCCAGAAGGTGCTAGCCTGGAAAGCTGTTGCTCAGCCTCATCTGCCCATGGCAGTGCTCGCACAGAGGCACAGAGAATGGGGCTGCTTGCTTGTCTTGCCACCTCAATCTTCAAACGTAGCCTGGGACAGTTGGTGTCCCAGCCAGGCTCCTTTCGCAGCCCTGCTCCAAAAGTGCGAACGTTTGCAGATAGCTGGCAGCCAGAAGGTGCTAGCCTGGAAAGCTGTTGCTCAGCCTCATCTGCCCATGGCAGTGCTCGCACAGAGGCACAGAGAATGGGGCTGCTTGCTTGTCTTGCCACCTCAATCTTCAAACGTAGCCTGGGAAAGATGGTGTACCTGCTAGGCTCCTTTCGCAGCCCTGCTCTTGAAATGCGAACGTCTGCAGATAGCTGGCAGCCAGAAGGGGCTAGCCTGGAAAGCTGTTGCTCAGCCTCATCTGCCCATGGCACTGTTCGCATAGAGGCACAGAGAATGGGGCTGCTTGCTTATCTTGCCACTTGAAAATTCAAACGCATGCTGGGAATGGTGGTGTCCCTGCCAGGCTCCTTTCGCAGCCCTGCTCCGAAAGTGCGAACGTCTGCAGATAGCTGGCAGCCAGAAGGGGCTAGCCTGGAAAGCTGTTGCTCAGCCTCATCTGCCCATGGCACTGTTCGCATAGAGGCACAGAGAATGGGGCTGCTTGCTTATCTTGCCACTTGAAACTTCAAACGCATGCTGGGAAAGATGGTGTCCCAGCCAGGCTCCTTTCGCAGCCCTGCTCCGAAAGTGCGAACGTCTGCAGATAGCTGGCAGCCAGAAGGGGCTATCCTGGAAAGCTGTTGCTCAGCCTCATCTGCCCATGGCAGTGCTCGCACAGAGGCACAGAGAATGGGGCTGCTAGCTTGTCTTGCCACCTCAAACTTCAAACGTAGCCTGGGAAAGATGGTGTACCTGCTAGGCTCCTTTCGCAGCCCTGCTCCGAAAGTGCGAACGTCTGCAGATAGCTGGCAGCCAGAAGGGGCTAGCCTGGAAAGCTGTTGCTCAGCCTCATCTGCCCATGGCAGTGCTCGCACAGAGGCACAGAGAATGGGGCTGCTTGCTTGTCTTGCCACCTCAAACTTCAAACGTAGCCTGGGAAAGTTGGTGTCCCAGCCAGGCTCCTTTCGCAGCCCTGCTCTGAAAGTGCGAACGTCTGCAGATAGTTGGCAGCCAGAAGGGGCTAGCCTGGAAAGCTGTTGCTCAGCCTCATCTGCCCATGGCACTGTTCGCATAGAGGCACAGAGAATGGGGCTGCTTGCTTATCTTGCCACTTGAAACTTCAAACGCATGCTGGGAATGGTGGTGTCCCTGCCAGGCTCCTATCACAGCCCTGCTCCGAAAGTGCGAACGTCTGCAGATAGCTGGCAGCCAGAAGGGGCTATCCTGGAAAGCTGTTGCTCAGCCTCCTCTGCCCATGGCAGTGCTCGCACAGAGGCACAGAGAATGGGGCTGCTTGCTTGTATTGCCACCTCAAACTTCAAACGTAGCCTGGGAAAGATGGTGTCCCAGCCAGGCTCCTATCACAGCCCTGCTCCGAAAGTGCGAACGTCTGCAGATAGCTGGCAGCCAGAAGGTGCTAGCCTGGAAAGCTGTTGCTCAGCCTCATCTGCCCATGGCAGTGCTCGCACAGAGGCACAGAGAATGGGGCTGCTTGCTTGTCTTGCCACCTCAATCTTCAAACGTAGCCTGGGACAGTTGGTGTCCCAGCCAGGCTCCTTTCGCAGCCCTGCTCCAAAAGTGCGAACGTTTGCAGATAGCTGGCAGCCAGAAGGTGCTAGCCTGGAAAGCTGTTGCTCAGCCTCATCTGCCCATGGCAGTGCTCGCACAGAGGCACAGAGAATGGGGCTGCTTGCTTGTCTTGCCACCTCAATCTTCAAACGTAGCCTGGGAAAGATGGTGTACCTGCTAGGCTCCTTTCGCAGCCCTGCTCTTGAAATGCGAACGTCTGCAGATAGCTGGCAGCCAGAAGGGGCTAGCCTGGAAAGCTGTTGCTCAGCCTCATCTGCCCATGGCACTGTTCGCATAGAGGCACAGAGAATGGGGCTGCTTGCTTATCTTGCCACTTGAAAATTCAAACGCATGCTGGGAATGGTGGTGTCCCTGCCAGGCTCCTTTCGCAGCCCTGCTCCGAAAGTGCGAACGTCTGCAGATAGCTGGCAGCCAGAAGGGGCTAGCCTGGAAAGCTGTTGCTCAGCCTCATCTGCCCATGGCACTGTTCGCATAGAGGCACAGAGAATGGGGCTGCTTGCTTATCTTGCCACTTGAAACTTCAAACGCATGCTGGGAATGGTGGTGTCCCTGCCAGGCTCCTATCGCAGCCCTGCTCCGAAAGTGCGAACGTCTGCAGATAGCTGGCAGGCAGAAGGGGCTAGCCTGGAAAGCTGTTGCTCAGCCTCATCTGCCCATGGCAGTGCTCGCACAGAGGCACAGAGAATGGGGCTGCTTGCTTGTCTTGCCACCTCAAACTTCAAACGTAGCCTGGGAAAGATGGTGTACCTGCTAGGCTCCTTTCGCAGCCCTGCTCTTGAAATGCGAACGTCTGCAGATAGCTGGCAGGCAGAAGGGGCTAGCCTGGAAAGCTGTTGCTCAGCCTCATCTGCCCATGGCACTGTTCGCATAGAGGCACAGAGAATGGGGCTGCTTGCTTATCTTGCCACTTGAAACTTCAAACGCATGCTGGGAATGGTGGTGTCCCTGCCAGGCTCCTATCACAGCCCTGCTCCGAAAGTGCGAAGGTCTGCAGATAGCTGGCAGGCAGAAGGGGCTATCCTGGAAAGCTGTTGCTCAGCCTCATCTGCCCATGGCAGTGCTCGCACAGAGGCACAGAGAATGGGGCTGCTTGCTTGTCTTGCCACCTCAAACTTCAAACGCATGCTGGGAAAGATGGTGTACCTGCTAGGCTCCTTTCGCAGCCTTGCTCTTGAAATGCGAACGTCTGCAGATAGCTGGCAGCCAGAAGGTGCTAGCCTGGAAAGCTGTTGCTCAGCCTCATCTGCCCATGGCACTGTTCGCATAGAGGCACAGAGAATGGGGCTGCTTGCTTATCTTGCCACTTGAAACTTCAAACGCATGCTGGGAATGGTGGTGTCCCTGCCAGGCTCCTTTCGCAGCCCTGCTCCGAAAGTGCGAACGTCTGCAGATAGCTGGCAGGCAGAAGGGGCTAGCCTGGAAAGCTGTTGCTCAGCCTCATCTGCCCATGGCACTGCTCGCACAGAGGCACAGAGAATGGGGCTGCTTGCTTGTCTTGCCACCTCAAACTTCAAACGTAGCCTGGGAAAGATGGTGTACCTGCTAGGCTCCTTTCGCAGCCCTGCTCTTGAAATGCGAACGTCTGCAGATAGCTGGCAGGCAGAAGGGGCTAGCCTGGAAAGCTGTTGCTCAGCCTCATCTGCCCATGGCAGTGCTCGCACAGAGGCACAGAGAATGGGGCTGCTTGCTTGTCTTGCCACCTCAAACTTCAAACGTAGCCTGGGAAAGATGGTGTACCTGCTAGGCTCCTTTCGCAGCCCTGCTCTTGAAATGCGAACATCTGCAGATAGCTGGCAGCCAGAAGGTGCTAGCCTGGAAAGCTGTTGCTCAGCCTCATCTGCCCATGGCACTGTTCGCATAGAGGCACAGAGAATGGGGCTGCTTGCTTATCTTGCCACTTGAAACTTCAAACGCATGCTGGGAATGGTGGTGTCCCTGCCAGGCTCCTATCACAGCCCTGCTCCGAAAGTGCGAACGTCTGCAGATAGCTGGCAGGCAGAAGGGGCTAGCCTGGAAAGCTGTTGCTCAGCCTCATCTGCCCATGGCACTGTTCGCATAGAGGCACAGAGAATGGGGCTGCTTGCTTATCTTGCCACTTGAAACTTCAAACGCATGCTGGGAATGGTGGTGTCCCTGCCAGGCTCCTATCACAGCCCTGCTCCGAAAGTGCGAACGTCTGCAGATAGCTGGCAGGCAGAAGGGGCTAGCCTGGAAAGCTGTTGCTCAGCCTCATCTGCCCATGGCACTGTTCGCATAGAGGCACAGAGAATGGGGCTGCTTGCTTATCTTGCCACTTGAAACTTCAAACGCATGCTGGGAATGGTGGTGTCCCTGCCAGGCTCCTATCGCAGCCCTGCTCCGAAAGTGCGAACGTCTGCAGATAGCTGGCAGGCAGAAGGGGCTAGCCTGGAAAGCTGTTGCTCAGCCTCATCTGCCCATGGCAGTGCTCGCACAGAGGCACAGAGAATGGGGCTGCTTGCTTGTCTTGCCACCTCAAACTTCAAACGTAGCCTGGGAAAGATGGTGTACCTGCTAGGCTCCTTTCGCAGCCCTGCTCTTGAAATGCGAACATCTGCAGATAGCTGGCAGCCAGAAGGGGCTAGCCTGGAAAGCTGTTGCTCAGCCTCATCTGCCCATGGCACTGTTCGCACACAGGCACAGAGAATGGGGCTGCTTGCTTATCTTGCCACTTGAAACTTCAAACGCATGCTGGGAATGGTGGTGTCCCTGCCAGGCTCCTATCACAGCCCTGCTCCGAAAGTGCGAACGTCTGCAGATAGCTGGCAGCCAGAAGGGGCTAGCCTGGAAAGCTGTTGCTCAGCCTCATCTGCCCATGGCACTGTTCGCATAGAGGCACAGAGAATGGGGCTGCTTGCTTATCTTGCCACTTGAAACTTCAAACGCATGCTGGGAAAGATGGTGTCCCAGCCAGGCTCCTCTCGCAGCCCTGCTCCGAAAGTGCGAAGGTCTGCAGATAGCTGGCAGCCAGAAGGGGCTATCCTGGAAAGCTGTTGCTCAGCCTCATCTGCCCATGGCAGTGCTCGCACACAGGCACAGAGAATGGGGCTGCTTGCTTGTCTTGCCACCTCAAACTTCAAACGTAGCCTGGGAAAGTTGGTGTCCCAGCCAGGCTCCTTTCGCAGCCCTGCTCCGAAAGTGCGAACGTCTGCAGATAGCTGGCAGCCAGAAGGTGCTAGCCTGGAAAGCTGTTGCTCAGCCTCATCTGCCCATGGCAGTGCTCGCACAGAGGCACAGAGAATGCGGCTCCTTGCTTGTCTTGCCACCTCAAACTTCAAACGTAGCCTGGGAAAGATGGTGTACCTGCTAGGCTCCTTTCGCAGCCCTGCTCTTGAAATGCGAACGTCTGCAGATAGCTGGCAGCCAGAAGGGGCTAGCCTGGAAAGCTGTTGCTCAGCCTCATCTGCCCATGGCAGTGCTCGCACAGAGGCACAGAGAATGGGGCTGCTTGCTTATCTTGCCACCTCAAACTTCAAACGTAGCCTGGGAAAGATGGTGTACCTGCTAGGCTCCTTTCGCAGCCCTGCTCTTGAAATGCGAACGTCTGCAGATAGCTGGCAGGCAGAAGGGGCTAGCCTGGAAAGCTGTTGCTCAGCCTCATCTGCCCATGGCAGTGCTCGCACAGAGGCACAGAGAATGGGGCTGCTTGCTTGTCTTGCCACCTCAAACTTCAAACGTAGCCTGGGAAAGATGGTGTACCTGCTAGGCTCCTTTCGCAGCCCTGCTCTTGAAATGCGAACGTCTGCAGATAGCTGGCAGGCAGAAGGGGCTAGCCTGGAAAGCTGTTGCTCAGCCTCATCTGCCCATGGCAGTGCTCGCATAGAGGCACAGAGAATGGGGCTGCTTGCTTATCTTGCCACTTGAAACTTCAAACGCATGCTGGGAATGGTGGTGTCCCTGCCAGACTCCTATCACAGCCCTGCTCCGAAAGTGCGAAGGTCTGCAGATAGCTGGCAGCCAGAAGGGGCTATCCTGGAAAGCTGTTGCTCAGCCTCATCTGCCCATGGCAGTGCTCGCACAGAGGCACAGAGAATGGGGCTGCTTGCTTGTCTTGCCACCTCAAACTTCAAACGCATGCTGGGAAAGATGGTGTACCTGCTAGGCTCCTTTCGCAGCCCTGCTCTTCAAATGCGAACGTCTGCAGATAGCTGGCAGCCAGAAGGTGCTAGCCTGGAAAGCTGTTGCTCAGCCTCATCTGCCCATGGCACTGTTCGCATAGAGGCACAGAGAATGGGGCTGCTTGCTTATCTTTCCACTTGAAACTTCAAACGTAGACTGGGAAAGATGGTGTCCCAGCCAGGCTCCTTTCGCAGCCCTGCTCCGAAAATGCGAACGTCTGCAGATAGCTGGCAGGCAGAAGGGGCTAGCCTGGAAAGCTGTTGCTCAGCCTCATCTGCCCATGGCAGTGCTCGCACAGAGGCACAGAGAATGGGGCTGCTTGCTTGTCTTGCCACCTCAAACTTGAAACGTAGCCTGGGAAAGATGGTGTACCTGCTAGGCTCCTTTCGCAGCCCTGCTCTTGAAATGCGAACGTCTGCAGATAGCTGGCAGGCAGAAGGGGCTAGCCTGGAAAGCTGTTGCTCAGCCTCATCTGCCCATGGCACTGTTCGCATAGAGGCACAGAGAATGGGGCTGCTTGCTTATCTTGCCACTTGAAACTTGAAACGCATGCTGGGAATTGTGGTGTCCCTGCCAGGCTCCTATCACAGCCCTGCTCCGAAAGTGCGAAGGTCTGCAGATAGCTGGCAGGCAGAAGGGGCTAGCCTGGAAAGCTGTTGCTCAGCCTCATCTGCCCATGGCAGTGCTCGCACAGAGGCACAGAGAATGGGGCTGCTTGCTTGTCTTCCCACCTCAAACTTCAAACGCATGCTGGGAAAGATGGTGTACCTGCTAGGCTCCTTTCGCAGCCCTGCTCTTGAAATGCGAACGTCTGCAGATAGCTGGCAGCCAGAAGGTGCTAGCCTGGAAAGCTGTTGCTCAGCCTCATCTGCCCATGGCACTGTTCGCATAGAGGCACAGAGAATGGGGCTGCTTGCTTATCTTTCCACTTGAAACTTCAAACGCATGCTGGGAAAGATGGTGTCCCAGCCAGGCTCCTTTCGCAGCCCTGCTCCGAAAGTGCGAACGTCTGCAGATAGCTGGCAGGCAGAAGTGCCTAGCCTGGAAAGCTGTTGCTCAGCCTCATCTGCCCATGGCACTGTTCGCATAGAGGCACAGAGAATGGGGCTGCTTGCTTATCTTGCCACTTGAAACTTCAAACGCATGCTGGGAATGGTGGTGTCCCTGCCAGGCTCCTTTCGCAGCCCTGCTCCGAAAGTGCGAACGTCTGCAGATAGCTGGCAGCCAGAAGGGGCTAGCCTGGAAAGCTGTTGCTCAGCCTCATCTGCCCATGGCACTGCTCGCACAGAGGCACAGAGAATGGGGCTGCTTGCTTGTCTTGCCACCTCAAACTTCAAACGTAGCCTGGGAAAGATGGTGTACCTGCCAGGCTCCTTTTGCAGCCCTGCTCTTGAAATGCGAACGTCTGCAGATAGCTGGCAGGCAGAAGGGGCTAGCCTGGAAAGCTGTTGCTCAGCCTCATCTGCCCATGGCACTGTTCGCATAGAGGCACAGAGAATGGGGCTGCTTGCTTATCTTGCCACTTGAAAC
This sequence comes from Opisthocomus hoazin, assembly GCF_030867145.1. Lineage (NCBI taxonomy): Eukaryota > Metazoa > Chordata > Aves > Opisthocomiformes > Opisthocomidae > Opisthocomus > Opisthocomus hoazin. Next base: position 6,487,450 of record NC_134442.1, read on the forward strand.
TTCAAACGCATGCTGGGAAAGATGGTGTCCCAGCCAGGCTCCTATCACAGCCCTGCTCCGAATGTGCGAACGTCTGCAGATAGCTGGCAGCCAGAAGGGGCTAGCCTGGAAAGCTGTTGCTCAGCCTCATCTGCCCATGGCACTGTTCGCATAGAGGCACAGGGAATGGGGCTGCTTGCTTATCTTGCCACTTGAAACTTCAAACGCATGCTGGGAATGGTGGTGTCCCTGCCAGGCTCCTTTCGCAGCCCTGCTCCGAAAGTGCGAAGGTCTGCAGATAGCTGGCAGGCAGAAGGGGCTAGCCTGGAAAGCTGTTGCTCAGCCTCATCTGCCCATGGCACTGCTCGCACAGAGGCACAGAGAATGGGGCTGCTTGCTTGTCTTGCCACCTCAAACTTCAAACGTAGCCTGGGAAAGATGGTGTACCTGCTAGGCTCCTTTCGCAGCCCTGCTCTTGAAATGCGAACGTCTGCAGATAGCTGGCAGGCAGAAGGGGCTAGCCTGGAAAGCTGTTGCTCAGCCTCATCTGCCCATGGCAGTGCTCGCACAGAGGCACAGAGAATGGGGCTGCTTGCTTGTCTTGCCACCTCAAACTTCAAACGTAGCCTGGGAAAGATGGTGTACCTGCTAGGCTCCTTTCGCAGCCCTGCTCTTGAAATGCGAACGTCTGCAGATAGCTGGCAGGCAGAAGGGGCTAGCCTGGAAAGCTGTTGCTCAGCCTCATCTGCCCATGGCAGTGCTCGCACAGAGGCACAGAGAATGGGGCTGCTAGCTTGTCTTGCCACCTCAAACTTCAAACGTAGCCTGGGAAAGATGGTGTACCTGCTAGGCTCCTTTCGCAGCCCTGCTCTTGAAATGCGAACGTCTGCAGATAGCTGGCAGCCAGAAGGGGCTAGCCTGGAAAGCTGTTGCTCAGCCTCATCTGCCCATGGCAGTGCTCGCACAGAGGCACAGAGAATGGGGCTGCTTGCTTATCTTGCCACCTCAAACTTCAAACGTAGCCTGGGAAAGATGGTGTACCTGCCAGGCTCCTATCACAGCCCTGCTCCGAAAGTGCGAACGTCTGCAGATAGCTGGCAGGCAGAAGGGGCTAGCCTGGAAAGCTGTTGCTCAGCCTCATCTGCCCATGGCAGTGCTCGCATAGAGGCACAGAGAATGGGGCTGCTTGCTTATCTTGCCACTTGAAACTTCAAACGCATTCTGGGAATGGTGGTGTCCCTGCCAGGCTCCTATCGCAGCCCTGCTCCGAAAGTGCGAACGTCTGCAGATAGCTGGCAGCCAGAAGGGGCTAGCCTGGAAAGCTGTTGCTCAGCCTCATCTGCCCATGGCAGTGCTCGCACAGAGGCACAGAGAATGGGGCTGCTTTCTTGTCTTGCCACCTCAAACTTCAAACGTAGCCTGGGAAAGATGGTGTACCTGCTAGGCTCCTTTCGCAGCCCTGCTCTTGAAATGCGAACGTCTGCAGATAGCTGGCAGGCAGAAGGGGCTAGCCTGGAAAGCTGTTGCTCAGCCTCATCTGCCCATGGCAGTGCTCGCACAGAGGCACAGAGAATGGGGCTGCTTGCTTGTCTTGCCACCTCAAACTTCAAACGTAGCCTGGGAAAGATGGTGTACCTGCTAGGCTCCTTTCGCAGCCCTGCTCCGAAAGTGCGAACGTCTGCAGATAGCTGGCAGCCAGAAGGTGCTAGCCTGGAAAGCTGTTGCTCAGCCTCATCTGCCCATGGCACTGTTCGCATAGAGGCACAGAGAATGGGGCTGCTTGCTTATCTTGCCACTTGAAACTTCAAACGCATGCTGGGAATGGTGGTGTCCCTGCCAGGCTCCTATCGCAGCCCTGCTCCGAAAGTGCGAACGTCTGCAGATAGCTGGCAGGCAGAAGGGGCTAGCCTGGAAAGCTGTTGCTCAGCCTCATCTGCCCATGGCACTGTTCGCATAGAGGCACAGAGAATGGGGCTGCTTGCTTATCTTGCCACTTGAAACTTCAAACGCATGCTGGGAAAGATGGTGTCCCAGCCAGGCTCCTTTCGCAGCCCTGCTCCGAAAGTGCGAAGGTCTGCAGATAGCTGGCAGCCAGAAGGGGCTATCCTGGAAAGCTGTTGCTCAGCCTCATCTGCCCATGGCAGTGCTCGCACAGAGGCACAGAGAATGGGGCTGCTTGCTTGTCTTGCCACCTCAAACTTCAAACGTAGCCTGGGAAAGTTGGTGTCCCAGCCAGGCTCCTTTCGCAGCCCTGCTCCAAAAGTGCGAACGTCTGCAGATAGCTGGCAGCCAGAAGGTGCTAGCCTGGAAAGCTGTTGCTCAGCCTCATCTGCCCATGGCAGTGCTCGCACAGAGGCACAGAGAATGCGGCTCCTTGCTTGTCTTGCCACCTCAAACTTCAAACGTAGCCTGGGAAAGATGGTGTACCTGCTAGGCTCCTTTCGCAACCCTGCTCTTGAAATGCGAACGTCTGCAGATAGCTGGCAGGCAGAAGGGGCTAGCCTGGAAAGCTGTTGCTCAGCCTCATCTGCCCATGGCAGTGCTCGCACAGAGGCACAGAGAATGGGGCTGCTTGCTTGTCTTGCCACCTCAAACTTCAAACGCATGCTGGGAATGGTGGTGTCCCTGCCAGGCTCCTATCACAGCCCTGCTCCGAAAGTGCGAACGTCTGCAGATAGCTGGCAGGCAGAAGGGGCTAGCCTGGAAAGCTGTTGCTCAGCCTCTTCTGCCCATGGCAGTGCTCGCATAGAGGCACAGAGAATGGGGCTGCTTGCTTATCTTGCCACTTGAAACTTCAAACGCATGCTTTGAATGGTGGTGTCCCTGCCAGGCTCCTATCACAGCCCTGCTCCGAAAGTGCGAACGTCTGCAGATAGCTGGCAGGCAGAAGGGGCTAGCCTGGAAAGCTGTTGCTCAGCCTCATCTGCCCATGGCAGTGCTCGCACAGAGGCACAGAGAATGGGGCTGCTTGCTTGTCTTGCCACCTCAAACTTCAAACGTAGCCTGGGAAAGATGGTGTACCTGCTAGGCTCCTTTCGCAGCTCTGCTCTTGAAATGCGAACGTCTGCAGATAGCTGGCAGGCAGAAGGGGCTAGCCTGGAAAGCTGTTGCTCAGCCTCATCTGCCCATGGCAGTGCTCGCACAGAGGCACAGAGAATGGGGCTGCTTGCTTGTCTTGCCACCTCAAACTTCAAACGTAGCCTGGGAAAGATGGTGTACCTGCTACGCTCCTTTCGCAGCCCTGCTCTTGAAATGCGAACGTCTGCAGATAGCTGGCAGGCAGAAGGGGCTAGCCTGGAAAGCTGTTGCTCAGCCTCATCTGCCCATGGCACTGTTCGCATAGAGGCACAGAGAATGGGGCTGCTTGCTTATCTTGCCACTTGAAACTTCAAACGCATGCTGGGAATGGTGGTGTCCCTGCCAGGCTCCAATCACAGCCCTGCTCCGAAAGTGCGAAGGTCTGCAGATAGCTGGCAGGCAGAAGGGGCTAGCCTGGAAAGCTGTTGCTCAGCCTCATCTGCCCATGGCACTGTTCGCATAGAGGCACAGAGAATGGGGCTGCTTGCTTATCTTTCCACTTGAAACTTCAAACGCATACTGGGAAAGATGGTGTCCCAGCCAGGCTCCTTTCGCAGCCCTACTCCGAAAGTGCGAACGTCTGCAGATAGCTGGCAGCCAGAAGGGGCTATCCTGGAAAGCTGTTGCTCAGCCTCATCTGCCCATGGCAGTGCTCGCACAGAGGCACAGAGAATGGGGCTGCTAGCTTGTCTTGCCACCTCAAACTTCAAACGTAGCCTGGGAAAGATGGTGTACCTGCTAGGCTCCTTTCGCAGCCCTGCTCTTGAAATGCGAACGTCTGCAGATAGCTGGCAGCCAGAAGGGGCTAGCCTGGAAAGCTGTTGCTCAGCCTCATCTGCCCATGGCACTGTTCGCATAGAGGCACAGAGAATGGGGCTGCTTGCTTATCTTGCCACCTCAAACTTCAAACGTAGCCTGGGAAAGATGGTGTACCTGCTAGGCTCCTTTCGCAGCCCTGCTCTTGAAATGCGAACGTCTGCAGATAGCTGGCAGCCAGAAGGGGCTAGCCTGGAAAGCTGTTGCTCAGCCTCATCTGCCCATGGCACTGTTCGCATAGAGGCACAGAGAATGGGGCTGCTTGCTTATCTTGCCACTTGAAACTTCAAACGCATGCTGGGAATGGTGGTATCCCTGCCAGGCTCCTATCACAGCCCTGCTCCGAAAGTGCGAACGTCTGCAGATAGCTGGCAGGCAGAAGGGGCTAGCCTGGAAAGCTGTTGCTCAGCCTCATCTGCCCATGCCACTGTTCGCATAGAGGCACAGAGAATGGGGCTGCTTGCTTATCTTGCCACTTGAAACTTCAAACGCATGCTGGGAATGGTGGTGTCCCTGCCAGGCTCCTATCACAGCCCTGCTCCGAAAGTGCGAACGTCTGCAGATAGCTGGCAGGCAGAAGGGGCTAGCCTGGAAAGCTGTTGCTCAGCCTCATCTGCCCATGGCACTGTTCGCATAGAGGCACAGAGAATGGGGCTGCTTGCTTATCTTGCCACTTGAAACTTCAAACGCATGCTGGGAAAGATGGTGTCCCTGCCAGGCTCCTATCGCAGCCCTGCTCCGAAAGTGCGAACGTCTGCAGATAGCTGGCAGGCGGAAGGGGCTATCCTTGAAAGCTGTTGCTCAGCCTCATCTGCCCATGGCACTGCTCGCACAGAGGCACAGAGAATGGGGCTGCTAGCTTGTCTTGCCACCTCAAACTTCAAACGTAGCCTGGGAAAGATGGTGTACCTGCTAGGCTCCTTTCGCAGCCCTGCTCTTGAAATGCGAACGTCTGCAGATAGCTGGCAGCCAGAAGGGGCTAGCCTGGAAAGCTGTTGCTCAGCCTCATCTGCCCATGGCAGTGCTCGCACAGAGGCACAGAGAATGGGGCTGCTTGCTTATCTTGCCACTTGAAACTTCAAACGCATGCTGGGAATGGTGGTGTCCATGCCAGGCTCCTATCACAACCCTGCTCCGAAAGTGCGAACGTCTGCAGATAGCTGGCAGGCAGAAGGGGCTAGCCTGGAAAGCTGTTGCTCAGCCTCATCTGCCCATGGCACTGTTCGCATAGAGGCACAGAGAATGGGGCTGCTTGCTTATCTTGCCACTTGAAACTTCAAACGCATGCTGGGAAAGATGGTGTCCCAGCCAGGCTCCTTTCGCAGCCCTGCTCCGAAAGTGCGAACGTCTGCAGATAGCTGGCAGCCAGAAGGGGCTATCCTGGAAAGCTGTTGCTCAGCCTGATCTGCCCATGGCAGTGCTCGCACAGAGGCACAGAGAATGGGGCTGCTTGCTTGTCTTGCCACCTCAAACTTCAAACGTAGCCTGGGAAAGTTGGTGTCCCAGCCAGGCTCCTTTCGCAGCCCTGCTCCAAAAGTGCGAACGTCTGCAGATAGCTGGCAGGCAGAAGGGGCTAGCCTGGAAAGCTGTTGCTCAGCCTGATCTGCCCATGGCAGTGCTCGCACAGAGGCACAGAGAATGGGGCTGCTTGCTTGTCTTGCCACCTCAAACTTCAAACGTAGCCTGGGAAAGATGGTGTACCTGCTAGGCTCCTTTCGCAGCCCTGCTCTTGAAATGCGAACGTCTGCAGATAGCTGGCAGGCAGAAGGGGCTAGCCTGGAAAGCTGTTGCTCAGCCTCATCTGCCCATGGCACTGTTCGCATAGAGGCACAGAGAATGGTGCTGCTTCCTTGTCTTGCCACCTCAAACTTCAAACGCATGCTGGGAATGGTGGTGTCCCTGCCAGGCTCCTATCACAGCCCTGCTCCGAAAGTGCGAACGTCTGCAGATAGCTGGCAGGCAGAAGGGGCTAGCCTGGAAAGCTGTTGCTCAGCCTCATCTGCCCATGGCACTGTTCGCATAGAGGCACAGAGAATGGGGCTGCTTGCTTATCTTGCCACTTGAAACTTCAAACGCATGCTGGGAATGGTGGTGGCCCTGCCAGGCTCCTATCACAGCCCTGCTCCGAAAGTGCGAAGGTCTGCAGATAGCTGGCAGCCAGAAGGGGCTAGCCTGGAAAGCTGTTGCTCAGCCTCATCTGCCCATGGCACTGTTCGCATAGAGGCACAGAGAATGGGGCTGCTTGCTTATCTTGCCACTTGAAACTTCAAACGCATGCTGGGAATGGTGGTGTCCCTGCCAGGCTCCTATCACAGCCCTGCTCCGAAAGTGCGAACGTCTGCAGATAGCTGGCAGGCAGAAGGGGCTAGCCTGGAAAGCTGTTGCTCAGCCTCATCTGCCCATGGCAGTGCTCGCATAGAGGCACAGAGAATGGGGCTGCTTGCTTATCTTGCCACTTGAAACTTCAAACGCATGCTGGGAATGGTGGTGTCCCTGCCAGGCTCCTATCGCAGCCCTGCTCCGAAAGTGCGAACGTCTGCAGATAGCTGGCAGCCAGAAGGGGCTAGCCTGGAAAGCTGTTGCTCAGCCTCATCTGCCCATGGCAGTGCTCGCACAGAGGCACAGAGAATGGGGCTGCTTGCTTGTCTTGCCACCTCAAACTTCAAACGTAGCCTGGGAAAGATGGTGTACCTGCTAGGCTCCTTTCGCAGCCCTGCTCTTGAAATGCGAACGTCTGCAGATAGCAGGCAGCCAGAAGGGTCTAGCCTGGAAAGCTGTTGCTCAGCCTCATCTGCCCATGGCAGTGCTCGCACAGAGGCACAGAGAATGGGGCTGCTTGCTTGTCTTGCCACCTCAAACTTCAAACGTAGCCTGGGAAAGATGGTGTACCTGCTAGGCTCCTTTCGCAGCCCTGCTCTTGAAATGCGAACGTCTGCAGATAGCTGGCAGCCAGAAGGGGCTAGCCTGGAAAGCTGTTGCTCAGCCTCATCTGCCCATGGCACTGCTCGCACAGAGGCACAGAGAATGGGGCTGCTTGCTTGTCTTGCCACCTCAAACTTCAAACGTAGCCTGGGAAAGTTGATGTCCCAGCCAGGCTCCTATCACAGCCATGCTCCGAAAGTGCGAAGGTCTGCAGGTAGCTGGCAGCCAGAAGGGGCTAGCCTGGAAAGCTGTTGCTCAGCCTCATCTGTCCATGGCAGTGCTCGCACAGAGGCACAGAGAATGGGGCTGCTTGCTTGTCTTGCCACCTCAAACTTCAAACGTATCCTGGGAAAGATGGTGTACCTGCTAGGCTCCTTTCGCAGCCCTGCTCTTGAAATGCGAACGTCTGCAGATAGCTGGCAGGCAGAAGGGGCTAGCCTGGAAAGCTGTTGCTCAGCCTCATCTGTCCATGGCAGTGCTCGCACAGAGGCACAGAGAATGGGGCTGCTTGCTTGTCTTGCCACCTCAAACTTCAAACGTAGCCTGGGAAAGATGGTGTACCTGCTAGGCTCCTTTCGCAGCCCTGCTCTTGAAATGCGAACGTCTGCAGATAGCTGGCAGCCAGAAGGGGCTAGCCTGGAAAGCTGTTGCTCAGCCTCATCTGCCCATGGCACTGTTCGCATAGAGGCACAGAGAATGGGGCTGCTTGCTTATCTTGCCACTTGAAACTTCAAACGCATGCTGGGAATGGTGGTGTCCCTGCCAGGGTCCTATCACAGCCCTGCTCCGAAAGTGCGAACGTCTGCAGATAGCTGGCAGCCAGAAGGGGCTATCCTGGAAAGCTGTTGCTCAGCCTCATCTGCCCATGGCAGTGCTCGCACAGAGGCACAGAGAATGGGGCTGCTTGCTTGTCTTGCCACCTCAAACTTCAAACGTAGCCTGGGAAAGATGGTGTACCTGCTAGGCTCCTTTCGCAGCCCTGCTCTTGAAATGCGAACGTCTGCAGATAGCTGGCAGCCAGAAGGGGCTAGCCTGGAAAGCTGTTGCTCAGCCTCATCTGCCCATGGCACTGTTCGCACAGAGGCACAGAGAATGGGGCTGCTTGCTTATCTTGCCACTTGAAACTTCAAACGCATGCTGGGAATGGTGGTGTCCCTGCCAGGCTCCTATCACAGCCCTGCTCCGAAAGTGCGAACGTCTGCAGATAGCTGGCAGGCAGAAGTGCCTAGCCTGGAAAGCTGTTGCTCAGCCTCATCTGCCCATGGCCCTGTTCGCATAGAGGCACAGAGAATGGGGCTGCTTGCTTATCTTGCCACTTGAAACTTCAAACGCATGCTGGGAATGGTGGTGTCCCTGCCAGGCTCCTATCACAGCCCTGCTCCGAAAGTGCGAACGTCTGCAGATAGCTGGCAGCCAGAAGGGGCTATCCTGGAAAGCTGTTGCTCAGCCTCATCTGCCCATGGCACTGCTCGCACAGAGGCACAGAGAATGGGGCTGCTTGCTTGTCTTGCCACCTCAAACTTCAAACGCATGCTGGGAAAGGTGGTTTACCTGCTAGGCTCCTTTCGCAGCCCTGCTCTTGAAATGCGAACGTCTGCAGATAGCTGGCAGCCAGAAGGGGCTAGCCTGGAAAGCTGTTGCTCAGCCTCATCTGCCCATGGCAGTGCTCGCACAGAGGCACAGAGAATGGGGCTGCTTGCTTATCTTGCCACTTGAAACTTCAAACGCATGCTGGGAAAGATGGTGTCCCAGCCAGGCTCCTTTTGCAGCCCTGCTCCGAAAGTGCGAAGGTCTGCAGATAGCTGGCAGCCAGAAGGGGCTATCCTGGAAAGCTGTTGCTCAGCCTCATCTGCCCATGGCAGTGCTCGCACAGAGGCACAGAGAATGGGGCTCCTTGCTTGTCTTGCCACCTCAAACTTCAAACGTAGCCTGGGAAAGATGGTGTACCTGCTAGGCTCCTTTCGCAGCCCTGCTCTTGAAATGCGAACGTCTGCAGATAGCTGGCAGCCAGAAGGGGCTAGCCTGGAAAGCTGTTGCTCAGCCTCATCTGCCCATGGCACTGTTCGCATAGAGGCACAGAGAATGGGGCTGCTTGCTTATCTTGCCACTTGAAACTTCAAACGCATGCTGGGAATGGTGGTGTCGCTGCCAGGCTCCTATCACAGCCCTGCTCCGAAAGTGCGAACGTCTGCAGATAGCTGGCAGCCAGAAGGGGCTAGCCTGGAAAGCTGTTGCTCAGCCTCATCTGCCCATGGCAGTGCTCGCACAGAGGCACAGAGAATGGGGCTGCTTGCTTGTCTTGCCACCTCAAACTTCAAACGTAGCCTGGGAAAGATGGTGTACCTGCTAGGCTCCTTTCGCAGCCCTGCTCTTGAAATGCGAACGTCTGCAGATAGCTGGCAGCCAGAAGGGGCTAGCCTGGAAAGCTGTTGCTCAGCCTCATCTGCCCATGGCAGTGCTCGCACAGAGGCACAGAGAATGGGGCTGCTTGCTTGTCTTGCCACTTGAAACTTCAAACGCATGCTGGGAATGGTGGTGTCGCTGCCAGGCTCCTATCACAGCCCTGCTCCGAAAGTGCGAACGTCTGCAGATAGCTGGCAGCCAGAAGGGGCTAGCCTGGAAAGCTGTTGCTCAGCCTCATCTGCCCATGGCAGTGCTCGCACAGAGGCACAGAGAATGGGGCTGCTTGCTTGTCTTGCCACCTCAAACTTCAAACGTAGCCTGGGAAAGATGGTGTACCTGCTAGGCTCCTTTCGCAGCCCTGCTCTTGAAATGCGAACGTCTGCAGATAGCTGGCAGCCAGAAGGGGCTAGCCTGGAAAGCTGTTGCTCAGCCTCATCTGCCCATGGCAGTGCTCGCACAGAGGCACAGAGAATGGGGCTGCTTGCTTGTCTTGCCACCTCAAACTTCAAACGTAGCCTGGGAAAGTTGGTGTCCCAGCCAGGCTCCATTCGCAGCCCGGCTCTGAAAGTGCGAACGTCTGCAGATAGTTGGCAGACAGAAGGGGCTAGCCTGGAAAGCTGTTGCTCAGCCTCATCTGCCCATGGCACTGTTCGCATAGAGGCACAGAGAATGGGGCTGCTTGCTTATCTTGCCACTTGAAACTTCAAACGCATGCTGGGAATGGTGGTGTCCCTGCCAGGGTCCTATCACAGCCCTGCTCCGAAAGTGCGAACGTCTGCAGATAGCTGGCAGGCAGAAGGGGCTAGCCTGGAAAGCTGTTGCTCAGCCTCATCTGCCCATGGCAGTGCTCGCATAGAGGCACAGAGAATGGGGCTGCTTGCTTATCTTGCCACTTGAAACTTCAAACGCATGCTGGGAATGGTGGTGTCCCTGCCAGGGTCCTATCACAGCCCTGCTCCGAAAGTGCGAACTTCTGCAGATAGTTGGCAGACAGAAGGGGCTAGCCTGGAAAGCTGTTGCTCAGCCTCATCTGCCCATGGCAGTGCTCGCATAGAGGCACAGAGAATGGGGCTGCTTGCTTATCTTGCCACTTGAAACTTCAAACGCATGCTGGGAATGGTGGTGTCCCTGCCAGGCTCCTATCGCAGCCCTGCTCCGAAAGTGCGAACGTCTGCAGATAGCTGGCAGGCAGAAGGGGCTAGCCTGGAAAGCTGTTGCTCAGCCTCATCTGCCCATGGCAGTGCTCGCACAGAGGCACAGAGAATGGGGCTGCTTGCTTGTCTTGCCACCTCAAACTTCAAACGTAGCCTGGGAAAGATGGTGTACCTGCTAGGCTCCTTTCGCAGCCCTGCTCTTGAAATGCGAACGTCTGCAGATAGCTGGCAGCCAGAAGGGGCTAGCCTGGAAAGCTGTTGCTCAGCCTCATCTGTCCATGGCACTGCTCGCACAGAGGCACAGAGAATGGGGCTGCTTGCTTGTCTTGCCACCTCAAACTTCAAACGTAGACTGGGAAAGATGGTGTACCTGCTAGGCTCCTTTCGCAGCCCTGCTCTTGAAATGCGAACGTCTGCAGATAGCTGGCAGCCAGAAGGGGCTAGCCTGGAAAGCTGTTGCTCAGCCTCATCTGCCCATGGCACTGTTCGCATAGAGGCACAGAGAATGGGGCTGCTTGCTTATCTTGCCACTTGAAACTTCAAACGCATGCTGGGAATGGTGGTGTCCCTGCCAGGCTCCTATCACAGCCCTGCTCCGAAAGTGCGAACGTCTGCAGATAGCTGGCAGGCAGAAGGGGCTATCCTGGAAAGCTGTTGCTCAGCCTCATCTGCCCATGGCACTGCTCGCACAGAGGCACAGAGAATGGGGCTGCTTGCTTGTCTTGCCACCTCAAACTTCAAACGTAGCCTGGGAAAGATGGTGTACCTGCTAGGCTCCTTTCGCAGCCCTGCTCTTGAAATGCGAACGTCTGCAGATAGCTGGCAGCCAGAAGGGGCTAGCCTGGAAAGCTGTTGCTCAGCCTGATCTGCCCATGGCAGTGCTCGCACAGAGGCACAGAGAATGGGGCTGCTTGCTTGTCTTGCCACCTCAAACTTCAAACGTAGCCTGGGAAAGTTGGTGTCCCAGCCAGGCTCCTTTCGCAGCCCTGCTCCGAAAGTGCGAACGTCTGCAGATAGCTGGCAGCCAGAAGGTGCTAGCCTGGAAAGCTGTTGCTCAGCCTCATCTGCCCATGGCAGTGCTCGCACAGAGGCACAGAGAATGGGGCTGCTTGCTTATCTTGCCACTTGAAACTTCAAACGCATGCTGGGAATGGTGGTGTCCCTGCCAGGGTCCTATCACAGCCCTGCTCCGAAAGTGCGAACGTCTGCAGATAGCTGACAGGCAGAAGGGGCTATCCTGGAAAGCTGTTGCTCAGCCTCATCTGCCCATGGCAGTGCTCGCACAGAGGCACAGAGAATGGGGCTGCTTGCTTGTCTTGCCACCTCAAACTTCAAACGTAGCCTGGGAAAGATGGTGTACCTGCTAGGCTCCTTTCGCAGCCCTGCTCTTGAAATGCGAACGTCTGCAGATAGCTGGCAGCCAGAAGGGGCTAGCCTGGAAAGCTGTTGCTCAGCCTCATCTGCCCATGGCACTGTTCGCATAGAGGCACAGAGAATGGGGCTGCTTGCTTATCTTGCCACTTGAAACTTCAAACGCATGCTGGGAATGGTGGTGTCCCTGCCAGGCTCCTATCACAGCCCTGCTCCGAAAGTGCGAACGTCTGCAGATAGCTGGCAGCCAGAAGGGGCTAGCCTGGAAAGCTGTTGCTCAGCCTCATCTGCCCATGGCCCTGTTCGCATAGAGGCACAGAGAATGGGGCTGCTTGCTTATCTTGCCACTTGAAACTTCAAACGCATGCTGCGAATGGTGGTGTCCCTGCCAGGCTCCTATCGCAGCCCTGCTCCGAAAGTGCGAAGGTCTGCAGATAGCTGGCAGCCAGAAGGGGCTATCCTGGAAAGCTGTTGCTCAGCCTCATCTGCCCATGGCACTGCTCGCACAGAGGCACAGAGAATGGGGCTGCTTGCTTATCTTGCCACTTGAAACTTCAAACGCATGCTGGGAAAGATGGTGTCCCAGCCAGGCTCCTTTCGCAGCCCTGCTCCGAAAGTGCGAAGGTCTGCAGATAGCTGGCAGCCAGAAGGGGCTAGCCTGGAAAGCTGTTGCTCAGCCTCATCTGCCCATGGCAGTGCTCGCACAGAGGCACAGAGAATGGGGCTGCTTGCTTGTCTTGCCACCTCAAACTTCAAACGTAGCCTGGGAAAGATGGTGTACCTGCTAGGCTCCTTTCGCAGCCCTGCTCTTGAAATGCGAACGTCTGCAGATAGCTGGCAGCCAGAAGGGGCTAGCCTGGAAAGCTGTTGCTCAGCCTCATCTGCCCATGGCAGTGCTCGCACAGAGGCACAGAGAATGGGGCTGCTTGCTTGTCTTGCCACCTCAAACTTCAAACGTAGCCTGGGAAAGTTGGTGTCCCAGCCAGGCTCCATTCGCAGCCCTGCTCTGAAAGTGCGAACGTCTGCAGATAGTTGGCAGACAGAAGGGGCTAGCCTGGAAAGCTGTTGCTCAGCCTCATCTGCCCATGGCACTGTTCGCATAGAGGCACAGAGAATGGGGCTGCTTGCTTATCTTGCCACTTGAAACTTCAAACGCATGCTGGGAATGGTGGTGTCCCTGCCAGGGTCCTATCACAGCCCTGCTCCGAAAGTGCGAACGTCTGCAGATAGCTGGCAGGCAGAAGGGGCTAGCCTGGAAAGCTGTTGCTCAGCCTCATCTGCCCATGGCAGTGCTCGCATAGAGGCACAGAGAATGGGGCTGCTTGCTTATCTTGCCACTTGAAACTTCAAACGCATGCTGGGAATGGTGGTGTCCCTGCCAGGCTCCTATCACAGCCCTGCTCCGAAAGTGCGAACTTCTGCAGATAGTTGGCAGACAGAAGGGGCTAGCCTGGAAAGCTGTTGCTCAGCCTCATCTGCCCATGGCAGTGCTCGCATAGAGGCACAGAGAATGGGGCTGCTTGCTTATCTTGCCACTTGAAACTTCAAACGCATGCTGGGAATGGTGGTGTCCCTGCCAGGCTCCTATCGCAGCCCTGCTCCGAAAGTGCGAACGTCTGCAGATAGCTGGCAGGCAGAAGGGGCTAGCCTGGAAAGCTGTTGCTCAGCCTCATCTGCCCATGGCAGTGCTCGCACAGAGGCACAGAGAATGGGGCTGCTTGCTTGTCTTGCCACCTCAAACTTCAAACGTAGCCTGGGAAAGATGGTGTACCTGCTAGGCTCCTTTCGCAGCCCTGCTCTTGAAATGCGAACGTCTGCAGATAGCTGGCAGCCAGAAGGGGCTAGCCTGGAAAGCTGTTGCTCAGCCTCATCTGCCCATGGCACTGTTCGCATAGAGGCACAGAGAATGGGGCTGCTTGCTTATCTTGCCACTTGAAACTTCAAACGCATGCTGGGAATGGTGGTGTCCCTGTCAGGCTCCTTTCGCAGCCCTGCTCCGAAAGTGCGAACGTCTGATGATAGCTGGCAGCCAGAAGATGCTAGCCTGGAAAGCTGTTGCTCAGCCTCATCTGCCCATGGCACTGTTCGCATAGAGGCACAGAGAATGGGGCGGCTTGCTTGTCTTGCCACCTCAAACTTCAAACGTAGCCTGGGAAAGTTGCTGTCCCTGCCAGGCTCCTTTCGCAGCCCTGCACCAAAAGTGCGAACGTTTGCAGATAGCTGGCAGCCAGAAGGGGCTAGCCTGGAAAGCTGTTGCTCAGCCTCATCTGTCCATGGCACTGCTCGCACAGAGGCACAGAGAATGGGGCTGCTTGCTTATCTTGCCACTTGAAACTTCAAACGCATGCTGGGAATGGTGGTGTCCCTGCCAGGCTCCTATCACAGCCCTGCTCCGAAAGTGCGAACGTCTGCAGATAGCTGGCAGCCAGAAGGGGCTAGCCTGGAAAGCTGTTGCTCAGCCTCCTCTGCCCATGGCAGTGCTCTCACGGAGGCACAGAGACTGGGGCTGTTTGCTTGTCTTGCCACCTCAAACTTCAAACGTATCCTGGGAAAGATGGTGTACCTGGTAGGCTCCTTTCGCAGCCCTGCTCTTGAAATGCGAACGTCTGCAGATAGCTGGCAGCCAGAAGGGGCTAGCCTGGAAAGCTGTTGCTCAGCCTCATCTGTCCATGGCAGTGCTCGCACAGAGGCACAGAGACTGGGGCTGCTTGCTTGTCTTGCCACCTCAAACTTCAAACGTATCCTGGGAAAGATGGTGTACCTGCTAGGCTCCTTTCGCAGCCCTGCTCTTGAAATGCGAACGTCTGCAGATAGCTGGCAGGCAGAAGGGGCTAGCCTGGAAAGCTGTTGCTCAGCCTCATCTGCCCATGGCACTGTTCGCATAGAGGCACAGAGAATGGGGCTGCTTGCTTATCTTGCCACTTGAAACTTCAAACGCATGCTGGGAATGGTGGTGTCCCTGCCAGGCTCCTATCACAGCCCTGCTCCGAAAGTGCGAACGTCTGCAGGTAGATGGCAGGCAGAAGGGGCTATCCTGGAAAGCTGTTGCTCAGCCTCATCTGCCCATGGCACTGCTCGCACAGAGGCACAGAGAATGGGGCTGCTTGCTTGTCTTGCCACCTCAAACTTCAAACGTAGCCTGGGAAAGTTGGTGTCCCAGCCAGGCTCCTATCACAGCCCTGCTCCGAAAGTGCGAAGGTCTGCAGGTAGCTGGCAGCCAGAAGGGGCTAGCCTGGAAAGCTGTTGCTCAGCCTCATCTGTCCATGGCACTGCTCGCACAGAGGCACAGAGAATGGGGCTGCTTGCTTGTCTTGCCACCTCAAACTTCAAACGTATCCTGGGAAAGATGGTGTACCTGCTAGGCTCCTTTCGCAGCCCTGCTCTTGAAATGCGAACGTCTGCAGATAGCTGGTAGCCAGAAGGGGCTAGCCTGGAAAGCTGTTGCTCAGCCTCATCTGTCCATGGCACTGCTCGCACAGAGGCACAGAGAATGGGGCTCCTTGCTTGTCTTGCCACCTCAAACTTCAAACGTAGACTGGGAAAGATGGTGTACCTGCTAGGCTCCTTTCACAGCCCTGCTCTTGAAATGCGAACGTCTGCAGACAGCTGGCAGCCAGAAGGGGCTAGCCTGGAAAGCTGTTGCTCAGCCTCATCTGCCCATGGCACTGTTCGCATAGAGGCACAGAGAATGGGGCTGCTTGCTTATCTTGCCACTTGAAACTTGAAACGCATGCTAGGAATGGTGGTGTCCCTGCCAGGCTCCTATCACAGCCCTGCTCCGAAAGTGCGAACGTCTGCAGATAGCTGGCAGGCAGAAGGGGCTAGCCTGGAAAGCTGTTGCTCAGCCTCATCTGCCCATGGCACTGCTCGCATAGAGGCACAGAGAATGGGGCTGCTTGCTTGTCTTGCCACCTCAAACTTCAAACGTAGCCTGGGAAAGTTGGTGTCCCAGCCAGGCTCCTATCACAGCCCTGCTCCGAAAGTGCGAAGGTCTGCAGGTAGCTGGCAGCCAGAAGGGGCTAGCCTGGAAAGCTGTTGCTCAGCCTCATCTGTCCATGGCACTGCTCGCACAGAGGCACAGAGAATGGGGCTGCTTGCTTGTCTTGCCACCTCAAACTTCAAACGTATCCTGGGAAAGATGGTGTACCTGCTAGGCTCCTTTCGCAGCCCTGCTCTTGAAATGCGAACGTCTGCAGATAGCTGGCAGCCAGAAGGGGCTAGCCTGGAAAGCTGTTGCTCAGCCTCATCTGTCCATGGCACTGCTCGCACAGAGGCACAGAGAATGGGGCTCCTTGCTTGTCTTGCCACCTCAAACTTCAAACGTAGCCTGGGAAAGATGGTGTACCTGCTAGGCTCCTTTCGCAGCCCTGCTCTTGAAATGCGAACGTCTGCAGATAGCTGGCAGGCAGAAGTGCCTAGCCTGGAAAGCTGTTGCTCAGCCTCATCTGCCCATGTCCCTGTTCGCATAGAGGCACAGAGAATGGGGCTGCTTGCTTATCTTGCCACTTGAAACTTCAAACGCATGCTGGGAATGGTGGTGTCCCTGCCAGGCTCCTATCGCAGCCCTGCTCCGAAAGTGCGAACGTCTGCAGATAGCTGGCAGGCAGAAGGGGCTAGCCTGGAAAGCTGTTGCTCAGCCTCATCTGCCCATGGCACTGCTCGCACAGAGGCACAGAGAATGGGGCTGCTTGCTTGTCTTGCCACCTCAAACTTCAAACGTAGCCTGGGAAAGTTGGTGTCCCAGCCAGGCTCCTATCACAGCCCTGCTCCGAAAGTGCGAAGGTCTGCAGGTAGCTGGCAGCCAGAAGGGGCTAGCCTGGAAAGCTGTTGCTCAGCCTCATCTGTCCATGGCACTGCTCGCACAGAGGCACAGAGAATGGGGCTGCTTGCTTATCTTGCCACTTGAAACTTCAAACGCATGCTGGGAATGGTGGTGTCCCTGCCAGGCTCCTATCACAGCCCTGCTCCGAAAGTGCGAACGTCTGCAGATAGCTGGCAGGCAGAAGGGGCTAGCCTGGAAAGCTGTTGCTCAGCCTCATCTGTCCATGGCAGTGCTCGCACAGAGGCACAGAGTCTGGGGCTGCTTGCTTGTCTTGCCACCTCAAACTTCAAACGTATCCTGGGAAAGATGGTGTACCTGCTAGGCTCCTTTCGCAGCCCTGCTCTTGAAATGCGAACGTCTGCAGATAGCTGGCAGGCAGAAGGGGCTAGCCTGGAAAGCTGTTGCTCAGCCTCATCTGCCCATGGCACTGTTCGCATAGAGGCACAGAGAATGGGGCTGCTTGCTTATCTTGCCACTTGAAACTTCAAACGCATGCTGGGAATGGTGGTGTCCCTGCCAGGCTCCTATCACAGCCCTGCTCCGAAAGTGCGAACGTCTGCAGGTAGATGGCAGGCAGAAGGGGCTATCCTGGAAAGCTGTTGCTCAGCCTCATCTGCCCATGGCACTGCTCGCACAGAGGCACAGAGAATGGGGCTGCTTGCTTGTCTTGCCACCTCAAACTTCAAACGTAGCCTGGGAAAGTTGGTGTCCCAGCCAGGCTCCTATCACAGCCCTGCTCCGAAAGTGCGAAGGTCTGCAGGTAGCTGGCAGCCAGAAGGGGCTAGCCTGGAAAGCTGTTGCTCAGCCTCATCTGTCCATGGCACTGCTCGCACAGAGGCACAGAGAATGGGGCTGCTTGCTTGTCTTGCCACCTCAAACTTCAAACGTATCCTGGGAAAGATGGTGTACCTGCTAGGCTCCTTTCGCAGCCCTGCTCTTGAAATGCGAACGTCTGCAGATAGCTGGCAGCCAGAAGGGGCTAGCCTGGAAAGCTGTTGCTCAGCCTCATCTGTCCATGGCACTGCTCGCACAGAGGCACAGAGAATGGGGCTCCTTGCTTGTCTTGCCACCTCAAACTTCAAACGTAGCCTGGGAAAGATGGTGTACCTGCTAGGCTCCTTTCACAGCCCTGCTCTTGAAATGCGAACGTCTGCAGAGAGCTGGCAGCCAGAAGGGGCTAGCCTGGAAAGCTGTTGCTCAGCCTCATCTGCCCATGGCACTGTTCGCATAGAGGCACAGAGAATGGGGCTGCTTGCTTATCTTGCCACTTGAAACTTCAAACGCATGCTAGGAATGGTGGTGTCCCTGCCAGGCTCCTATCACAGCCCTGCTCCGAAAGTGCGAACGTCTGCAGATAGCTGGCAGGCAGAAGGGGCTAGCCTGGAAAGCTGTTGCTCAGCCTCATCTGCCCATGGCACTGCTCGCATAGAGGCACAGAGAATGGGGCTGCTTGCTTGTCTTGCCACCTCAAACTTCAAACGTAGCCTGGGAAAGTTCGTGTCCCAGCCAGGCTCCTATCACAGCCCTGCTCCGAAAGTGCGAAGGTCTGCAGGTAGCTGGCAGCCAGAAGGGGCTAGCCTGGAAAGCTGTTGCTCAGCCTCATCTGCCCATGGCACTGCTCGCACAGAGGCACAGAGAATGGGGCTGCTTGCTTGTCTTGCCACCTCAAACTTCAAACGTATCCTGGGAAAGATGGTGTACCTGCTAGGCTCCTTTCGCAGCCCTGCTCTTGAAATGCGAACGTCTGCAGATAGCTGGCAGCCAGAAGGGGCTAGCCTGGAAAGCTGTTGCTCAGCCTCATCTGTCCATGGCACTGCTCGCACAGAGGCACAGAGAATGGGGCTCCTTGCTTGTCTTGCCACCTCAAACTTCAAACGTAGACTGGGAAAGATGGTGTACCTGCTAGGCTCCTTTCGCAGCCCTGCTCTTGAAATGCGAACGTCTGCAGATAGCTGGCAGGCAGAAGTGCCTATCCTGGAAAGCTGTTGCTCAGCCTCATCTGCCCATGGCCCTGTTCGCATAGAGGCACAGAGAACGGGGCTGCTTGCTTATCTTGCCACTTGAAACTTCAAACGCATGCTGGGAATGGTGGTGTCCCTGCCAGGCTCCTATCGCAGCCCTGCTCCGAAAGTGCGAACATCTGCAGATAGCTGGCAGCCAGAAGGGGCTAGCCTGGAAAGCTGTTGCTCAGCCTCATCTGCCCATGGCAGTGCTCGCACAGAGGCACAGAGAATGGGGCTGCTTGCTTATCTTGCCACTTGAAACTTCAAACGCATGCTGGGAAAGTTGGTGTCCCAGCCAGGCTCCTTTCGCAGCCCTGCTCCGAAAGTGCGAAGGTCTGCAGATAGCTGGCAGCCAGAAGGGGCTATCCTGGAAAGCTGTTGCTCAGCCTCATCTGCCCATGGCAGTGCTCGCACAGAGGCACAGAGAATGGGGCTCCTTGCTTGTCTTGCCACCTCAAACTTCAAACGTAGCCTGGGAAAGATGGTGTACCTGCTAGGCTCCTTTCGCAGCCCTGCTCTTGAAATGCGAACGTCTGCAGATAGCTGGCAGCCAGAAGGGGCTATCCTGGAAAGCTGTTGCTCAGCCTCATCTGCCCATGGCACTGTTCGCATAGAGGCACAGAGAATGGGGCTGCTTGCTTATCTTGCCACTTGAAACTTCAAACGCATGCTGGGAATGGTGGTGTCCCTGCCAGGCTCCTATCACAGCCCTGCTCCGAAAGTGCGAACGTCTGCAGATAGCTGGCAGCCAGAAGGGGCTATCCTGGAAAGCTGTTGCTCAGCCTGATCTGCCCATGGCAGTGCTCGCACAGAGGCACACAGAATGGGGCTGCTTGCTTGTCTTGCCACCTCAAACTTCAAACGTAGCCTGGGAAAGTTGGTGTCCCAGCCAGGCTCCTTTCGCAGCCCTGCTCCGAAAGTGCGAACGTCTGCAGATAGCTGGCAGCCAGAAGGGGCTAGCCTGGAAAGCTGTTGCTCAGCCTCATCTGCCCATGGCACTGTTCGCATAGAGGCACAGAGAATGGGGCTGCTTGCTTATCTTGCCTCTTGAAACTTCAAACGCATGCTGGGAATGGTGGTGTCCCTGCCAGGGTCCTATCACAGCCCTGCTCCGAAAGTGCGAACGTCTGCAGATAGCTGGCAGGCAGAAGGGGCTATCCTGGAAAGCTGTTGCTCAGCCTCATCTGCCCATGGCAGTGCTCGCACAGAGGCACAGAGAATGGGGCTGCTTGCTTCTCTTGCCACCTCAAACTTCAAACATAGCCTGGGAAAGATGGTGTACCTGCTAGGCTCCTATGACAGCCCTGCTCTTGAAATGCGAACTTCTGCAGATAGCTGGCAGGCAGAAGGGGCTAGCCTGGAAAGCTGTTGCTCAGCCTCATCTGCCCATGGCAGTGCTCGCACAGAGGCACAGAGAATGGGACTGCTTGCTTGTCTTGCCACCTCAAACTTCAAACGTAGACTGGGAAAGATGGTGTACCTGCTAGGCTCCTTTCGCAGCCCTGCTCTTGAAATGCGAACGTCTGCAGATAGCTGGCAGGCAGAAGTGCCTAGCCTGGAAAGCTGTTGCTCAGCCTCATCTGCCCATGGCCCTGTTCGCATAGAGGCACAGAGAATGGGGCTGCTTGCTTATCTTGCCACTTGAAACTTCAAACGCATGCTGGGAATGGTGGTGTCCCTGCCAGGCTCCTATCGCAGCCCTGCTCCGAAAGTGCGAACGTCTGCAGATAGCTGGCAGGCAGAAGGGGCTAGCCTGGAAAGCTGTTGCTCAGCCTCATCTGCCCATGGCACTGCTCGCACAGAGGCACAGAGAATGGGGCTGCTTGCTTGTCTTGCCACCTCAAACTTCAAACGTAGCCTGGGAAAGTTGGTGTCCCAGCCAGGCTCCTATCACAGCCCTGCTCCGAAAGTGCGAAGGTCTGCAGGTAGCTGGCAGCCAGAAGGGGCTAGCCTGGAAAGCTGTTGCTCAGCCTCATCTGTCCATGGCACTGCTCGCACAGAGGCACAGAGAATGGGGCTGCTTGCTTGTCTTGCCACCTCAAACTTCAAACGTATCCTGGGAAAGATGGTGTACCTGCTAGGCTCCTTTCGCAGCCCTGCTCTTGAAATGCGAACGTCTGCAGATAGCTGGCAGCCAGAAGGGGTAGCCTGGAAAGCTGTTGCTCAGCCTCATCTGTCCATGGCAGTGCTCGCACAGAGGCACAGAGTCTGGGGCTGCTTGCTTGTCTTGCCACCTCAAACTTCAAACGTATCCTGGGAAAGATGGTGTACCTGCTAGGCTCCTTTCGCAGCCCTGCTCTTGAAATGCGAACGTCTGCAGATAGCTGGCAGGCAGAAGTGCCTATCCTGGAAAGCTGTTGCTCAGCCTCATCTGCCCATGGCCCTGTTCGCATAGAGGCACAGAGAACGGGGCTGCTTGCTTATCTTGCCACTTGAAACTTCAAACGCATGCTGGGAATGGTGGTGTCCCTGCCAGGCTCCTATCGCAGCCCTGCTCCGAAAGTGCGAACGTCTGCAGATAGCTGGCAGCCAGAAGGGGCTATCCTGGAAAGCTGTTGCTCAGCCTCATCTGCCCATGGCAGTGCTCGCACAGAGGCACAGAGAATGGGGCTGCTTGCTTGTCTTGCCACCTCAAACTTCAAACGTAGCCTGGGAAAGTTGGTGTCCCAGCCAGGCTCCTTTCGCAGCCCTGCTCCGAAAGTGCGAACGTCTGCAGATAGCTGGCAGCCAGAAGGGGCTAGCCTGGAAAGCTGTTGCTCAGCCTCATCTGCCCATGGCAGTGCTCGCACAGAGGCACAGAGAATGGGGCTGCTTGCTTGTCTTGCCACCTCAAACTTCAAACGTAGCCTGGGAAAGTTGGTGTCCCAGCCAGGCTCCTTTCGCAGCCCTGCTCTGAAAGTGCGAAAGTCTGCAGATAGTTGGCAGCCAGAAGGGGCTAGCCTGGAAAGCTGTTGCTCAGCCTCATCTGCCCATGGCACTGTTCGCATAGAGGCACAGAGAATGGGGCTGCTTGCTTATCTTGCCTCTTGAAACTTCAAACGCATGCTGGGAATGGTGGTGTCCCTGCCAGGGTCCTATCACAGCCCTGCTCCGAAAGTGCGAACGTCTGCAGATAGCTGGCAGGCAGAAGGGGCTATCCTGGAAAGCTGTTGCTCAGCCTCATCTGCCCATGGCAGTGCTCGCACAGAGGCACAGAGAATGGGGCTGCTTGCTTCTCTTGCCACCTCAAACTTCAAACATAGCCTGGGAAAGATGGTGTACCTGCTAGGCTCCTATGACAGCCCTGCTCTTGAAATGCGAACTTCTGCAGATAGCTGGCAGGCAGAAGGGGCTAGCCTGGAAAGCTGTTGCTCAGCCTCATCTGCCCATGGCAGTGCTCGCACAGAGGCACAGAGAATGGGACTGCTTGCTTGTCTGCCAGTTCAAACTTCAAACACATGCTGGGAATGGTGGTGTGCCTGCCAGGCTCCTATCACAGCCCTGCTCCGAAAGTGCGAACGTCTGCAGATAGCTGGCAGGCAGAAGGGGCTAGCCTGGAAAGCTGTTGCTCAGCCTCATCTGCCCATGGCAGTGCTCGCATAGAGGCACAGAGAATGGGGCTGCTTGCTTATCTTGCCACTTGAAACTTCAAACGCATGCTGGGAATGGTGGTGTCCCTGCCAGGCTCCTACCGCAGCCCTGCTCCGAAAGTGCGAACGTCTGCAGATAGCTGGCAGGCAGAAGGGGCTAGCCTGGAAAGCTGTTGCTCAGCCTCATCTGCCCATGGCAGTGCTCGCACAGAGGCACAGAGAATGGGGCTGCTTGCTTGTCTTGCCACCTCAAACTTCAAACGTATCCTGGGAAAGATGGTGTACCTGCTAGGCTCCTTTCGCAGCCCTGCTCTTGAAATGCGAACGTCTGCAGATAGCTGGCAGCCAGAAGGGGCTAGCCTGGAAAGCTGTTGCTCAGCCTCATCTGTCCATGGCACTGCTCGCACAGAGGCACAGAGACTGGGGCTCCTTGCTTGTCTTGCCACCTCAAACTTCAAACGTAGACTGGGAAAGATGGTGTACCTGCTAGGCTCCTTTCGCAGCCCTGCTCTTGAAATGCGAACGTCTGCAGATAGCTGGCAGGCAGAAGTGCCTAGCCTGGAAAGCTGTTGCTCAGCCTCATCTGCCCATGGCCCTGTTCGCATAGAGGCACAGAGAATGGGGCTGCTTGCTTATCTTGCCACTTGAAACTTCAAACGCATGCTGGGAATGGTGGTGTCCCTGCCAGGCTCCTATCGCAGCCCTGCTCCGAAAGTGCGAACGTCTGCAGATAGCTGGCAGGCAGAAGGGGCTAGCCTGGAAAGCTGTTGCTCAGCCTCATCTGCCCATGGCACTGCTCGCACAGAGGCACAGAGAATGGGGCTGCTTGCTTGTCTTGCCACCTCAAACTTCAAACGTAGCCTGGGAAAGTTGGTGTCCCAGCCAGGCTCCTATCACAGCCCTGCTCCGAAAGTGCGAAGGTCTGCAGGTAGCTGGCAGCCAGAAGGGGCTAGCCTGGAAAGCTGTTGCTCAGCCTCATCTGTCCATGGCACTGCTCGCACAGAGGCACAGAGAATGGGGCTGCTTGCTTGTCTTGCCACCTCAAACTTCAAACGTATCCTGGGAAAGATGGTGTACCTGCTAGGCTCCTTTCGCAGCCCTGCTCTTGAAATGCGAACGTCTGCAGATAGCTGGCAGGCAGAAGGGGCTAGCCTGGAAAGCTGTTGCTCAGCCTCATCTGTCCATGGCACTGCTCGCACAGAGGCACAGAGAATGGGGCTCCTTGCTTGTCTTGCCACCTCAAACTTCAAACGTAGACTGGGAAAGATGGTGTACCTGCTAGGCTCCTTTCGCAGCCCTGCTCTTGAAATGCGAACGTCTGCAGATAGCTGGCAGGCAGAAGTGCCTAGCCTGGAAAGCTGTTGCTCAGCCTCATCTGCCCATGGCCCTGTTTGCATAGAGGCACAGAGAATGGGGCTGCTTGCTTATCTTGCCACTTGAAACTTCAAACGCATGCTGGGAATGGTGGTGTCCCTGCCAGGCTCCTATCGCAGCCCTGCTCCGAAAGTGCGAACGTCTGCAGATAGCTGGCAGGCAGAAGGGGCTAGCCTGGAAAGCTGTTGCTCAGCCTCATCTGCCCATGGCAGTGCTCGCACAGAGGCACAGAGAATGGGGCTGCTTGCTTGTCTTGCCACCTCAAACTTCAAACGTAGCCTGGGAAAGATGGTGTACCTGCTAGGCTCCTTTCGCAGCCCTGCTCTTGAAATGCGAACGTCTGCAGATAGCTGGCAGCCAGAAGGGGCTAGCCTGGAAAGCTGTTGCTCAGCCTCATCTGCCCATGGCAGTGCTCGCACAGAGGCACAGAGAATGGGGCTGCTTGCTTATCTTGCCACTTGAAACTTCAAACGCATGCTGGGAAAGATGGTGTCCCAGCCAGGCTCCTTTCGCAGCCCTGCTCCGAAAGTGCGAACGTCTGCAGATAGCTGGCAGGCAGAAGGGGCTATCCTGGAAAGCTGTTGCTCAGCCTCATCTGCCCATGGCAGTGCTCGCACAGAGGCACAGAGAAGGGGGCTCCTTGCTTGTCTTGCCACCTCAAACTTCAAACGTAGCCTGGGAAAGATGGTGTACCTGCTAGGCTCCTTTCGCAGCCCTGCTCTTGAAATGCGAACGTCTGCAGATAGCTGGCAGCCAGAAGGGGCTAGCCTGGAAAGCTGTTGCTCAGCCTCATCTGCCCATGGCACTGTTCGCATAGAGGCACAGAGAATGGGGCTGCTTGCTTATCTTGCCACTTGAAACTTCAAACGCATGCTGGGAATGGTGGTGTCCCTGCCAGGCTCCTATCACAGCCCTGCTCCGAAAGTGCGAACGTCTGCAGATAGCTGGCAGCCAGAAGGGGCTATCCTGGAAAGCTGTTGCTCAGCCTGATCTGCCCATGGCAGTGCTCGCACAGAGGCACAGAGAATGGGGCTGCTTGCTTGTCTTGCCACCTCAAACTTCAAACGTAGCCTGGGAAAGTTGGTGTCCCAGCCAGGCTCCTTTCGCAGCCCTGCTCCGAAAGTGCGAACGTCTGCAGATAGCTGGCAGGCAGAAGGGGCTAGCCTGGAAAGCTGTTGCTCAGCCTCATCTGCCCATGGCAGTGCTCGCACAGAGGCACAGAGAATGGGGCTGTTTGCTTGTCTTGCCACCTCAAACTTCAAACGTAGCCTGGGAAAGTTGGTGTCGCAGCCAGGCTCCTTTCGCAGCCCTGCTCTGAAAGTGCGAACGTCTGCAGATAGTTGGCAGACAGAAGGGGCTAGCCTGGAAAGCTGTTGCTCAGCCTCATCTGCCCATGGCACTGTTCGCATAGAGGCACAGAGAATGGGGCTGCTTGCTTATCTTGCCACTTGAAACTTCAAACGCATGCTGGGAATGGTGGTGTCCCTGCCAGGCTCCTATCACAGCCCTGCTCCGAAAGTGCGAACGTCTGCAGATAGCTGGCAGGCAGAAGGGGCTATCCTGGAAAGCTGTTGCTCAGCCTCATCTGCCCATGGCACTGCTCGCACAGAGGCACAGAGAATGGGGCTGCTTGCTTCTCTTGCCACCTCAAACTTCAAACGTAGCCTGGGAAAGATGGTGTACCTGCTAGGCTCCTATCACAGCCCTGCTCTTGAAATGCGAACTTCTGCAGATAGCTGGCAGGCAGAAGGGGCTAGCCTGGAAAGCTGTTGCTCAGCCTCATCTGCCCATGGCAGTGCTCGCACAGAGGCACAGAGAATGGGGCTGCTTGCTTGTCTGCCAGTTCAAACTTCAAACGCATGCTGGGAATGGTGGTGTCCCTGCCAGGCTCCTATCACAGCCCTGCTCCGAAAGTGCGAACGTCTGCAGATAGCTGGCAGGCAGAAGGGGCTAGCCTGGAAAGCTGTTGCTCAGCCTCATCTGCCCATGGCAGTGCTCGCATAGAGGCACAGAGAATGGGGCTGCTTGCTTATCTTGCCACTTGAAACTTCAAACGCATGCTGGGAATGGTGGTGTCCCTGCCAGGCTCCTATCGCAGCCCTGCTCCGAAAGTGCGAACGTCTGCAGATAGCTGGCAGGCAGAAGGGGCTATCCTGGAAAGCTGTTGCTCAGCCTCATCTGCCCATGGCAGTGCTCGCACAGAGGCACAGAGAATGGGGCTGCTTGCTTGTCTTGCCACCTCAAACTTCAAACGTAGCCTGGGAAAGATGGTGTACCTGCTAGGCTCCTTTCGCAGCCCTGCTCTTGAAATGCGAACGTCTGCAGATAGCTGGCAGCCAGAAGGGGCTAGCCTGGAAAGCTGTTGCTCAGCCTCATCTGCCCATGGCACTGTTCGCATAGAGGCACAGAGAATGGGGCTGCTTGCTTATCTTGCCACTTGAAACTTCAAACGCATGCTGGGAATGGTGGTGTCCCTGCCAGGCTCCTTTCGCAGCCCTGCTCCGAAAGTGCGAACGTCTGATGATAGCTGGCAGCCAGAAGATGCTAGCCTGGAAAGCTGTTGCTCAGCCTCATCTGCCCATGGCACTGTTCGCATAGAGGCACAGAGAATGGGGCTGCTTGCTTGTCTTGCCACCTCAAACTTCAAACGTAGCCTGGGAAAGTTGGTGTCCCTGCCAGGCTCCTTTCGCAGCCCTGCACCAAAAGTGCGAACGTCTGCAGATAGCTGGCAGCCAGAAGGGGCTAGCCTGGAAAGCTGTTGCTCAGCCTCATCTGTCCATGGCACTGCTCGCACAGAGGCACAGAGAACGGGGCTGCTTGCTTATCTTGCCACTTGAAACTTCAAACGCATGCTGGGAATGGTGGTGTCCCTGCCAGGCTCCTATCACAGCCCTGCTCCGAAAGTGCGAACGTCTGCAGATAGCTGGCAGCCAGAAGGGGCTAGCCTGGAAAGCTGTTGCTCAGCCTCATCTGCCCATGGCAGTGCTCCCACGGAGGCACAGAGACTGGGGCTGTTTGCTTGTCTTGCCACCTCAAACTTCAAACGTATCCTGGGAAAGATGGTGTACCTGCTAGGCTCCTTTCGCAGCCCTGCTCTTGAAATGCGAACGTCTGCAGATAGCTGGCAGCCAGAAGGGGCTAGCCTGGAAAGCTGTTGCTCAGCCTCATCTGTCCATGGCACTGCTCGCACAGAGGCACAGAGACTGGGGCTGCTTGCTTGTCTTGCCACCTCAAACTTCAAACGTAGCCTGGGAAAGATGGTGTACCTGCTAGGCTCCTTTCGCAGCCCTGCTCTTGAAATGCGAACGTCTGCAGATAGCTGGCAGGCAGAAGGGGCTAGCCTGGAAAGCTGTTGCTCAGCCTCATCTGCCCATGGCACTGTTCGCATAGAGGCACAGAGAATGGGGCTGCTTGCTTATCTTGCCACTTGAAACTTCAAACGCATGCTAGGAATGGTGGTGTCCCTGCCAGGCTCCTATCACAGCCCTGCTCCGAAAGTGCGAACGTCTGCAGGTAGATGGCAGGCAGAAGGGGCAATCCTGGAAAGCTGTTGCTCAGCCTCATCTGCCCATGGCACTGCTCGCACAGAGGCACAGAGACTGGGGCTGCTTGCTTGTCTTGCCACTTGAAACTTCAAACGTAGCCTGGGAAAGATGGTGTACCTGCTAGGCTCCTTTCGCAGCCCTGCTCTTGAAATGCGAACGTCTGCAGACAGCTGGCAGCCAGAAGGGGCTATCCTGGAAAGCTGTTGCTCAGCCTCATCTGCCCATGGCACTGCTCGCATAGAGGCACAGAGAATGGGGCTGCTTGCTTATCTTTCCACTTGAAACTTCAAACGCATGCTGGGAATGGTGGTGTCCCTGCCAGGCTCCTATCACAGCCCTGCTCCGAAAGTGCGAACGTCTGCAGATAGCTGGCAGGCAGAAGGGGCTAGCCTGGAAAGCTGTTGCTCAGCCTCATCTGCCCATGGCACTGTTCGCATAGAGGCACAGAGAATGGGGCTGCTTGCTTGTCTTGCCACCTCAAACTTCAAACGTAGCCTGGGAAAGTTGGTGTCCCAGCCAGGCTCCTTTCGCAGCCCTGCTCAGAAAGTGCGAAAGTTTGCAGATAGCTGGCAGGCAGAAGGGGCTAGCCTGGAAAGCTGTTGCTCAGCCTCATCTGCCCATGGCACTGCTCGCACAGAGGCACAGAGAATGGGGCTGCTTGCTTATCTTGCCACTTGAAACTTCAAACGCATGCTGGGAATGGTGGTGTCCCTGCCAGGCTCCTATCACAGCCCTGCTCTTGAAATGCGAACGTCTGCAGATAGCTGGCAGGCAGAAGGGGCTAGCCTGGAAAGCTGTTGCTCAGCCTCCTCTGCCCATGGCAGTGCTTGCACAGAGGCACAGAGACTGGGGCTGCTTGCTTGTCTTGCCACCTCAAACTTCAAACGTAGCCTGGGAAAGATGGTGTACCTGCTAGGCTCCTTTCGCAGCCCTGCTCTTGAAATGCGAACGTCTGCAGATAGCTGGCAGCCAGAAGGGGCTAGCCTGGAAAGCTGTTGCTCAGCCTCATCTGTCCATGGCACTGCTCGCACAGAGGCACAGAGACTGGGGCTGCTTGCTTGTCTTGCCACCTCAAACTTCAAACGTAGCCTGGGAAAGATGGTGTACCTGCTAGGCTCCTTTCGCAGCCCTACTCTTGAAATGCGAACGTCTGCAGATAGCTGGCAGCCAGAAGGGGCTAGCCTGGAAAGCTGTTGCTCAGCCTCATCTGCCCATGGCACTGTTCGCATAGAGGCACAGAGAATGGGGCTGCTTGCTTGTCTTGCCACCTCAAACTTCAAACGTAGACTGGGAAAGCTGGTGTCCCTGCCAGGCTCCTTTCGCAGCCCTGCTCCGAAAGTGCGAACGTCTGCAGATAGCTGGCAGCCAGAAGGTGCTAGCCTGGAAAGCTGTTGCTCAGCCTCATCTTCCCATGGCACTGCTCGCACAGAGGCACAGAGAATGGGGCTGCTTGCTTATCTTGCCACTTGAAACTTCAAAAGCATGCTGGGAATGATGGTGTCCCTGCCAGGCTCCTATCACAGCCCTGCTCTTGAAATGCGAACGTCTGCAGATAGCTGGCAGGCAGAAGGGGCTAGCCTGGAAAGCTGTTGCTCAGCCTCCTCTGCCCATGGCAGTGCTCGCACAGAGGCACAGAGAATGGGGCTGCTTGCTTGTCTTGCCACCTCAAACTTCAAACGTATCCTGGGAAAGATGGTGTACCTGGTAGGCTCCTTTCGCAGCCCTGCTCTTGAAATGCGAACGTCTGCAGATAGCTGGCAGCCAGAAGGGGCTAGCCTGGAAAGCTGTTGCTCAGCCTCATCTGTCCATGGCACTGCTCGCACAGAGGCACAGAGAATGGGGCTGCTTGCTTGTCTTGCCACCTCAAACTTCAAACGTATCCTGGGAAAGATGGTGTACCTGGTAGGCTCCTTTCGCAGCCCTGCTCTTGAAATGCGAACGTCTGCAGATAGCTGGCAGCCAGAAGGGGCTAGCCTGGAAAGCTGTTGCTCAGCCTCATCTGCCCATGGCACTGTTCGCATAGAGGCACAGAGAATGGGGCTGCTTGCTTATCTTGCCACTTGAAACTTCAAACGCATGCTGGGAATGGTGGTGTCCCTGCCAGGGTCCTTTCGCAGCCCTGCTCCGAAAGTGCGAACGTCTGATGATAGCTGGCAGCCAGAAGGTGCTAGCCTGGAAAGCTGTTGCTCAGCCTCATCTGCCCATGGCACTGTTCGCATAGAGGCACAGAGAATGGGGCTGCTTGCTTGTCTTGCCACCTCAAACTTCAAACGTAGCCTGGGAAAGTTGGTGTCCCTGCCAGGCTCCTTTCGCAGCCCTGCACCAAAAGTGCGAACGTCTGCAGATAGCTGGCAGCCAGAAGGGGCTAGCCTGGAAAGCTGTTGCTCAGCCTCATCTGTCCATGGCACTGCTCGCACAGAGGCACAGAGAACGGGGCTGCTTGCTTATCTTGCCACTTGAAACTTCAAACGCATGCTGGGAATGGTGGTGTCCCTGCCAGGCTCCTATCACAGCCCTGCTCCGAAAGTGCGAACGTCTGCAGATAGCTGGCAGCCAGAAGGGGCTAGCCTGGAAAGCTGTTGCTCAGCCTCATCTGCCCATGGCAGTGCTCCCACGGAGGCACAGAGACTGGGGCTGTTTGCTTGTCTTGCCACCTCAAACTTCAAACGTATCCTGGGAAAGATGGTGTACCTGCTAGGCTCCTTTCGCAGCCCTGCTCTTGAAATGCGAACGTCTGCAGATAGCTGGCAGCCAGAAGGGGCTAGCCTGGAAAGCTGTTGCTCAGCCTCATCTGTCCATGGCAGTGCTCGCACAGAGGCACAGAGAATGGGGCTGCTTGCTTGTCTTGCCACCTCAAACTTCAAACGTAGCCTGGGAAAGATGGTGTACCTGCTAGGCTCCTTTCGCAGCCCTGCTCTTGAAATGCGAACGTCTGCAGATAGCTGGCAGGCAGAAGGGGCTAGCCTGGAAAGCTGTTGCTCAGCCTCATCTGCCCATGGCACTGTTCGCATAGAGGCACAGAGAATGGGGCTGCTTGCTTATCTTGCCACTTGAAACTTCAAACGCATGCTAGGAATGGTGGTGTCCCTGCCAGGCTCCTATCACAGCCCTGCTCCGAAAGTGCGAACGTCTGCAGGTAGATGGCAGGCAGAAGGGGCAATCCTGGAAAGCTGTTGCTCAGCCTCATCTGCCCATGGCACTGCTCGCACAGAGGCACAGAGACTGGGGCTGCTTGCTTGTCTTGCCACTTGAAACTTCAAACGTAGCCTGGGAAAGATGGTGTACCTGCTAGGCTCCTTTCGCAGCCCTGCTCTTGAAATGCGAACGTCTGCAGACAGCTGGCAGCCAGAAGGGGCTAGCCTGGAAAGCTGTTGCTCAGCCTCATCTGCCCATGGCACTGCTCGCATAGAGGCACAGAGAATGGGGCTGCTTGCTTATCTTTCCACTTGAAACTTCAAACGCATGCTGGGAATGGTGGTGTCCCTGCCAGGCTCCTATCACAGCCCTGCTCCGAAAGTGCGAACGTCTGCAGATAGCTGGCAGGCAGAAGGGGCTAGCCTGGAAAGCTGTTGCTCAGCCTCATCTGCCCATGGCACTGTTCGCATAGAGGCACAGAGAATGGGGCTGCTTGCTTGTCTTGCCACCTCAAACTTCAAACGTAGCCTGGGAAAGTTGGTGTCCCAGCCAGGCTCCTTTCGCAGCCCTGCTCAGAAAGTGCGAAAGTTTGCAGATAGCTGGCAGGCAGAAGGGGCTAGCCTGGAAAGCTGTTGCTCAGCCTCATCTGCCCATGGCACTGCTCGCACAGAGGCACAGAGACTGGGGCTGCTTGCTTGTCTTGCCACCTCAAACTTCAAACGTATCCTGGGAAAGATGGTGTACCTGGTAGGCTCCTTTCGCAGCCCTGCTCTTGAAATGCGAACGTCTGCAGATAGCTGGCAGCCAGAAGGGGCTAGCCTGGAAAGCTGTTGCTCAGCCTCATCTGCCCATGGCACTGTTCGCATAGAGGCACAGAGAATGGGGCTGCTTGCTTATCTTGCCACTTGAAACTTCAAACGCATGCTGGGAACGGTGGTGT
This sequence comes from Opisthocomus hoazin, assembly GCF_030867145.1. Lineage (NCBI taxonomy): Eukaryota > Metazoa > Chordata > Aves > Opisthocomiformes > Opisthocomidae > Opisthocomus > Opisthocomus hoazin. The sequence goes on from NC_134442.1 coordinate 6,518,561, forward strand.
CCCTGCCAGGCTCCTATCACAGCCCTGCTGCGAAAGTGCGAACGTCTGCAGGTAGATGGCAGGCAGAAGGGGCTATCCTGGAAAGCTGTTGCTCAGCCTCATCTGCCCATGGCACTGCTCGCACAGAGGCACAGAGAATGGGGCTGCTTGCTTGTCTTGCCACCTCAAACTTCAAACGTAGCCTGGGAAAGTTGGTGTCCCAGCCAGGCTCCTATCACAGCCCTGCTCCGAAAGTGCGAAGGTCTGCAGGTAGCTGGCAGCCAGAAGGGGCTAGCCTGGAAAGCTGTTGCTCAGCCTCATCTGTCCATGGCACTGCTCGCACAGAGGCACAGAGAATGGGGCTGCTTGCTTATGTTGCCACTTGAAACTTCAAAAGCATGCTGGGAATGGTGGTGTCCCTGCCAGGCTCCTATCACAGCCCTGCTCTTGAAATGCGAACTTCTGCAGATAGCTGGCAGCCAGAAGGGGCTAGCCTGGAAAGCTGTTGCTCAGCCTCCTCTGCCCATGGCAGTGCTCGCACAGAGGCACAGAGACTGAGGCTGCTTGCTTGTCTTGCCACCTCAAACTTCAAACGTATCCTGGGAAAGATGGTGTACCTGGTAGGCTCCTTTCGCAGCCCTGCTCTTGAAATGCGAACGTCTGCAGATAGCTGGCAGCCAGAAGGGGCTAGCCTGGAAAGCTGTTGCTCAGCCTCATCTGTCCATGGCACTGCTCGCACAGAGGCACAGAGAATGGGGCTGCTTGCTTGTCTTGCCACCTCAAACTTCAAACGTAGCCTGGGAAAGATGGTGTACCTGCTAGGCTCCTTTCGCAGCCCTGCTCTTCAAATGCGAACGTCTGCAGATAGCTGGCAGACAGAAGGGGCTAGCCTGGAAAGCTGTTGCTCAGCCTCATCTGCCCATGCCACTGTTCGCATAGAGGCACAGAGAATGGGGCTGCTTGCTTATCTTGCCACTTGAAACTTCAAACGCATGCTGGGAACGGTGGTGTCCCTGCCAGGCTCCTATCACAGCCCTGCTCCGAAAGTGCGAACGTCTGCAGATAGCTGGCAGCCAGAAGGGGCTAGCCTGGAAAGCTGTTGCTCAGCCTCATCTGCCCATGGCACTGCTCGCACAGAGGCACAGAGAATGGGTCTGCTTGCTTGTCTTGCCACCTCAAACTTCAAACGTAGCCTGGGAAAGTTGGTGTCCCAGCCAGGCTCCTATCACAGCCCTGCTCCGAAAGTGCGAAGGTCTGCAGGTAGCTGGCAGCCAGAAGGGGCTAGCCTGGAAAGCTGTTGCTCAGCCTCCTCTGCCCATGGCAGTGCTCGCACAGAGGCACAGAGACTGAGGCTGCTTGCTTGTCTTGCCACCTCAAACTTCAAACGTATCCTGGGAAAGATGGTGTACCTGGTAGGCTCCTTTCGCAGCCCTGCTCTTGAAATGCGAACGTCTGCAGATAGCTGGCAGGCAGAAGGGGCTAGCCTGGAAAGCTGTTGCTCAGCCTCCTCTGCCCATGGCAGTGCTCGCACAGAGGCACAGAGACTGGGGCTGCTTGCTTGTCTTGCCACCTCAAACTTCAAACGTATCCTGGGAAAGATGGTGTACCTGGTAGGCTCCTTTCGCAGCCCTGCTCTTGAAATGCGAACGTCTGCAGATAGCTGGCAGGCAGAAGGGGCTAGCCTGGAAAGCTGTTGCTCAGCCTCATCTGTCCATGGCACTGCTCGCACAGAGGCACAGAGACTGGGGCTGCTTACTTGTCTTGCCACCTCAAACTTCAAACGTAGCCTGGGAAAGATGGTGTACCTGCTAGGCTCCTTTCGCAGCCCTGCTCTTGAAATGCGAACGTCTGCAGATAGCTGGCAGCCAGAAGGGGCTAGCCTGGAAAGCTGTTGCTCAGCCTCATCTGCCCATGGCACTGTTCGCATAGAGGCACAGAGAATGGGGCTGCTTGCTTATCTTGCCACTTGAAACTTCAAACGCATGCTGGGAATGGTGGTGTCCCTGCTAGGCTCCTATCACAGCCCTGCTCCGAAAGTGCGAACGTCTGCATGTAGATGGCAGGCAGAAGGGGCTATCCTGGAAAGCTGTTGCTCAGCCTCATCTGCCCATGGCACTGCTCGCACAGAGGCACAGAGAATGGGGCTGCTTGCTTGTCTTGCCACCTCAAACTTCAAACGTAGCCTGGGAAAGTTGGTGTCCCAGCCAGGCTCCTTTCGCAGCCCTGCTCCGAAAGTGCGAACGTCTGCAGATAGCTGGCAGCCAGAAGGTGCTAGCCTGGAAAGCTGTTGCTCAGCCTCATCTGCCCATGGCAGTGCTCGCACAGAGGCACAGAGAATGGGGCTGCTTGCTTATCTTGCCACTTGAAACTTCAAACGCATGCTGGGAATGGTGGTGTCCCTGCCAGGCTCCTATCACAGCCCTGCTCCGAAAGTGCGAACGTCTGCAGATAGCTGTCAGGCAGAAGGGGCTAGCCTGGAAAGCTGTTGCTCAGCCTCCTCTGCCCATGGCAGTGCTCGCACGGAGGCACAGAGACTGGGGCTGCTTGCTTGTCTTGCCACCTCAAACTTCAAACGTAGCCTGGGATAGATGGTGTACCTGCTAGGCTCCTTTCGCAGCCCTGCTCTTCAAATGCGAACGTCTGCAGATAGCTGGCAGCCAGAAGGGGCTAGCCTGGAAAGCTGTTGCTCAGCCTCATCTGCCCATGGCACTGTTCGCATAGAGGCACAGAGAATGGGGCTGCTTGCTTATCTTGCCACTTGAAACTTCAAACGCATGCTGGGAATCGTGGTGTCCCTGCCAGGCTCCTATCACAGCCCTGCTGCGAAAGTGCGAACGTCTGTAGGTAGATGGCAGGCAGAAGGGGCTATCCTGGAAAGCTGTTGCTCAGCCTCATCTGCCCATGGCAGTGCTCGCACAGAGGCACAGAGAATGGGGCTGCTTGCTTGTCTTGCCACCTCAAACTTCAAACGTAGCCTGGGAAAGATGGTGTACCTGCTAGGCTCCTTTCGCAGCCCTGCTCTTGAAATGCGAACGTCTGCAGATAGCTGGCAGCCAGAAGGGGCTAGCCTGGAAAGCTGTTGCTCAGCCTCATCTGCCCATGGCACTGCTCGCATAGAGGCACAGAGAATGGGGCTGCTTGCTTGTCTTGCCACCTCAAACTTCAAACGCATGCTGGGAAAGATGGTGTACCTGCTAGGCTCCTTTCGCAGCCCTGCTCTTGAAATGCGAACGTCTGCAGATAGCTGGCAGGCAGAAGGGGCTAGCCTGGAAAGCTGTTGCTCAGCCTCATCTGCCCATGGCAGTGCTCACACAGAGGCACAGAGAATGGGGCTGCTTGCTTGTCTTGCCACCTCAAACTTCAAACGTAGCCTGGGAAAGATGGTGTACCTGCTAGGCTCCTTTCGCCGCCCTGCTCTTGAAATGCGAACGTCTGCAGATAGCTGGCAGCCAGAAGGGGCTAGCCTGGAAAGCTGTTGCTCAGCCTCCTCTGCCCATGGCAGTGCTCGCACAGAGGCACAGAGACTGGGGCTGCTTGCTTGTCTTGCCACCTCAAACTTCAAACGTAGCCTGGGAAAGATGGTGTACCTGCTAGGCTCCTTTCGCAGCCCTGCTCTTGAAATGCGAACGTCTGCAGATAGCTGGCAGCCAGAAGGGGCTAGCCTGGAAAGCTGTTGCTCAGCCTCATCTGCCCATGGCACTGTTCGCATAGAGGCACAGAGAATGGGGCTGCTTGCTTATCTTGCCACTTGAAACTTCAAACGCATGCTGGGAATGGTGGTGTCCCTGCTAGGCTCCTATCACAGCCCTGCTCCGAAAGTGCGAACGTCTGCAGGTAGATGGCAGGCAGAAGGGGCTATCCTGGAAAGCTGTTGCTCAGCCTCATCTGCCCATGGCACTGCTCGCACAGAGGCACAGAGAATGGGGCTGCTTGCTTGTCTTGCCACCTCAAACTTCAAACGTAGCCTGGGAAAGTTGGTGTCCCAGCCAGGCTCCTTTCGCAGCCCTGCTCCGAAAGTGCGAACGTCTGCAGATAGCTGGCAGCCAGAAGGGGCTAGCCTGGAAAGCTGTTGCTCAGCCTCATCTGCCCATGGCACTGCTCGCACAGAGGCACAGAGAATGGGGCTGCTTGCTTATCTTGCCACTTGAAACTTCAAACGCATGCTGGGAATGGTGGTGTCCCTGCCAGGCTCCTATCACAGCCCTGCTCCGAAAGTGCGAACGTCTGCAGATAGCTGTCAGGCAGAAGGGGCTAGCCTGGAAAGCTGTTGCTCAGCCTCCTCTGCCCATGGCAGTGCTCGCACAGAGGCACAGAGAATGGGGCTGCTTGCTTGTCTTGCCACCTCAAACTTCAAACGTAGCCTGGGAAAGATGGTGTACCTGCTAGGCTCCTTTCGCAGCCCTGCTCTTCAAATGCGAACGTCTGCAGATAGCTGGCAGCCAGAAGGGGCTAGCCTGGAAAGCTGTTGCTCAGCCTCATCTGCCCATGGCACTGTTCGCATAGAGGCACAGAGAATGGGGCTGCTTGCTTATCTTGCCACTTGAAACTTCAAACGCATGCTGGGAATCGTGGTGTCCCTGCCAGGCTCCTATCACAGCCCTGCTGCGAAAGTGCGAACGTCTGTAGGTAGATGGCAGGCAGAAGTGCCTAGCCTGGAAAGCTGTTGCTCAGCCTCATCTGCCCATGGCCCTGTTCGCATAGAGGCACAGAGAATGGGGCTGCTTGCTTATCTTGCCACTTGAAACTTCAAACGCATGCTGGGAATGGTGGTGTCCCTGCCAGGCTCCTATCGCAGCCCTGCTCCGAAAGTGCGAAGGTCTGCAGATAGCTGGCAGCCAGAAGGGGCTATCCTGGAAAGCTGTTGCTCAGCCTCATCTGCCCATGGCACTGCTCGCACAGAGGCACAGAGAATGGGGCTGCTTGCTTATCTTGCCACTTGAAACTTCAAACGCATGCTGGGAAAGATGGTGTCCCAGCCAGGCTCCTTTCGCAGCCCTGCTCCGAAAGTGCGAAGGTCTGCAGATAGCTGGCAGCCAGAAGGGGCTATCCTGGAAAGCTGTTGCTCAGCCTCATCTGCCCATGGCAGTGCTCGCACAGAGGCACAGAGAATGGGGCTCCTTGCTTGTCTTGCCACCTCAAACTTCAAACGTAGCCTGGGAAAGATGGTGTACCTGCTAGGCTCCTTTCGCAGCCCTGCTCTTGAAATGCGAACGTCTGCAGATAGCTGGCAGCCAGAAGGGGCTAGCCTGGAAAGCTGTTGCTCAGCCTCATCTGCCCATGGCACTGTTCGCATAGAGGCACAGAGAATGGGGCTGCTTGCTTATCTTGCCACTTGAAACTTCAAACGCATGCTGGGAATGGTGGTGTCCCTGCCAGGCTCCTATCACAGCCCTGCTCCGAAAGTGCGAACGTCTGCAGATAGCTGGCAGCCAGAAGGGGCTAGCCTGGAAAGCTGTTGCTCAGCCTCATCTGCCCATGGCAGTGCTCGCACAGAGGCACAGAGAATGGGGCTGCTTGCTTGTCTTGCCACCTCAAACTTCAAACGTAGCCTGGGAAAGATGGTGTACCTGCTAGGCTCCTTTCGCAGCCCTGCTCTTGAAATGCGAACGTCTGCAGATAGCTGGCAGCCAGAAGGGGCTAGCCTGGAAAGCTGTTGCTCAGCCTCATCTGCCCATGGCAGTGCTCGCACAGAGGCACAGAGAATGGGGCTGCTTGCTTGTCTTGCCACCTCAAACTTCAAACGTAGCCTGGGAAAGTTGGTGTCCCAGCCAGGCTCCATTCGCAGCCCTGCTCTGAAAGTGCGAACGTCTGCAGATAGTTGGCAGACAGAAGGGGCTAGCCTGGAAAGCTGTTGCTCAGCCTCATCTGCCCATGGCACTGTTCGCATAGAGGCACAGAGAATGGGGCTGCTTGCTTATCTTGCCACTTGAAACTTCAAACGCATGCTGGGAATGGTGGTGTCCCTGCCAGGGTCCTATCACAGCCCTGCTCCGAAAGTGCGAACGTCTGCAGATAGCTGGCAGGCAGAAGGGGCTAGCCTGGAAAGCTGTTGCTCAGCCTCATCTGCCCATGGCAGTGCTCGCATAGAGGCACAGAGAATGGGGCTGCTTGCTTATCTTGCCACCTCAAACTTCAAACGCATGCTGGGAATGGTGGTGTCCCTGCCAGGCTCCTATCACAGCCCTGCTCCGAAAGTGCGAACGTCTGCAGATAGTTGGCAGACAGAAGGGGCTAGCCTGGAAAGCTGTTGCTCAGCCTCATCTGCCCATGGCAGTGCTCGCATAGAGGCACAGAGAATGGGGCTGCTTGCTTATCTTGCCACTTGAAACTTCAAACGCATGCTGGGAATGGTGGTGTCCCTGCCAGGCTCCTATCGCAGCCCTGCTCCGAAAGTGCGAACGTCTGCAGATAGCTGGCAGGCAGAAGGGGCTAGCCTGGAAAGCTGTTGCTCAGCCTCATCTGCCCATGGCAGTGCTCGCACAGAGGCACAGAGAATGGGGCTGCTTGCTTGTCTTGCCACCTCAAACTTCATACGTAGCCTGGGAAAGATGGTGTACCTGCTAGGCTCCTTTCGCAGCCCTGCTCTTGAAATGCGAACGTCTGCAGATAGCTGGCAGCCAGAAGGGGCTAGCCTGGAAAGCTGTTGCTCAGCCTCATCTGCCCATGGCACTGTTCGCATAGAGGCACAGAGAATGGGGCTGCTTGCTTATCTTGCCACTTGAAACTTCAAACGCATGCTGGGAATGGTGGTGTCCCTGTCAGGCTCCTTTCGCAGCCCTGCTCCGAAAGTGCGAACGTCTGATGATAGCTGGCAGCCAGAAGATGCTAGCCTGGAAAGCTGTTGCTCAGCCTCATCTGCCCATGGCACTGTTCGCATAGAGGCACAGAGAATGGGGCTGCTTGCTTGTCTTGCCACCTCAAACTTCAAACGTAGCCTGGGAAAGTTGGTGTCCCTGCCAGGCTCCTTTCGCAGCCCTGCACCAAAAGTGCGAACGTTTGCAGATAGCTGGCAGCCAGAAGGGGCTAGCCTGGAAAGCTGTTGCTCAGCCTCATCTGTCCATGGCACTGCTCGCACAGAGGCACAGAGAATGGGGCTGCTTGCTTATCTTGCCACTTGAAACTTCAAACGCATGCTGGGAATGGTGGTGTCCCTGCCAGGCTCCTATCACAGCCCTGCTCCGAAAGTGCGAACGTCTGCAGATAGCTGGCAGCCAGAAGGGGCTAGCCTGGAAAGCTGTTGCTCAGCCTCCTCTGCCCATGGCAGTGCTCTCACGGAGGCACAGAGACTGGGGCTGTTTGCTTGTCTTGCCACCTCAAACTTCAAACGTATCCTGGGAAAGATGGTGTACCTGCTAGGCTCCTTTCGCAGCCCTGCTCTTGAAATGCGAACGTCTGCAGATAGCTGGCAGCCAGAAGGGGCTAGCCTGGAAAGCTGTTGCTCAGCCTCATCTGTCCATGGCAGTGCTCGCACAGAGGCACAGAGACTGGGGCTGCTTGCTTGTCTTGCCACCTCAAACTTCAAACGTATCCTGGGAAAGATGGTGTACCTGCTAGGCTCCTTTCGCAGCCCTGCTCTTGAAATGCGAACGTCTGCAGATAGCTGGCAGGCAGAAGGGGCTAGCCTGGAAAGCTGTTGCTCAGCCTCATCTGCCCATGGCACTGTTCGCATAGAGGCACAGAGAATGGGGCTGCTTGCTTATCTTGCCACTTGAAACTTCAAACGCATGCTGGGAATGGTGGTGTCCCTGCCAGGCTCCTATCACAGCCCTGCTCCGAAAGTGCGAACGTCTGCAGGTAGATGGCAGGCAGAAGGGGCTATCCTGGAAAGCTGTTGCTCAGCCTCATCTGCCCATGGCACTGCTCGCACAGAGGCACAGAGAATGGGGCTGCTTGCTTGTCTTGCCACCTCAAACTTCAAACGTAGCCTGGGAAAGTTGGTGTCCCAGCCAGGCTCCTATCACAGCCCTGCTCCGAAAGTGCGAAGGTCTGCAGGTAGCTGGCAGCCAGAAGGGGCTAGCCTGGAAAGCTGTTGCTCAGCCTCATCTGTCCATGGCACTGCTCGCACAGAGGCACAGAGAATGGGGCTGCTTGCTTGTCTTGCCACCTCAAACTTCAAACGTATCCTGGGAAAGATGGTGTACCTGCTAGGCTCCTTTCGCAGCCCTGCTCTTGAAATGCGAACGTCTGCAGATAGCTGGTAGCCAGAAGGGGCTAGCCTGGAAAGCTGTTGCTCAGCCTCATCTGTCCATGGCACTGCTCGCACAGAGGCACAGAGAATGGGGCTCCTTGCTTGTCTTGCCACCTCAAACTTCAAACGTAGACTGGGAAAGATGGTGTACCTGCTAGGCTCCTTTCACAGCCCTGCTCTTGAAATGCGAACGTCTGCAGACAGCTGGCAGCCAGAAGGGGCTAGCCTGGAAAGCTGTTGCTCAGCCTCATCTGCCCATGGCACTGTTCGCATAGAGGCACAGAGAATGGGGCTGCTTGCTTATCTTGCCACTTGAAACTTGAAACGCATGCTAGGAATGGTGGTGTCCCTGCCAGGCTCCTATCACAGCCCTGCTCCGAAAGTGCGAACGTCTGCAGATAGCTGGCAGGCAGAAGGGGCTAGCCTGGAAAGCTGTTGCTCAGCCTCATCTGCCCATGGCACTGCTCGCATAGAGGCACAGAGAATGGGGCTGCTTGCTTGTCTTGCCACCTCAAACTTCAAACGTAGCCTGGGAAAGTTGGTGTCCCAGCCAGGCTCCTATCACAGCCCTGCTCCGAAAGTGCGAAGGTCTGCAGGTAGCTGGCAGCCAGAAGGGGCTAGCCTGGAAAGCTGTTGCTCAGCCTCATCTGTCCATGGCACTGCTCGCACAGAGGCACAGAGAATGGGGCTCCTTGCTTGTCTTGCCACCTCAAACTTCAAACGTAGACTGGGAAAGATGGTGTACCTGCTAGGCTCCTTTCGCAGCCCTGCTCTTGAAATGCGAACGTCTGCAGATAGCTGGCAGGCAGAAGTGCCTAGCCTGGAAAGCTGTTGCTCAGCCTCATCTGCCCATGTCCCTGTTCGCATAGAGGCACAGAGAATGGGGCTGCTTGCTTATCTTGCCACTTGAAACTTCAAACGCATGCTGGGAATGGTGGTGTCCCTGCCAGGCTCCTATCGCAGCCCTGCTCCGAAAGTGCGAACGTCTGCAGATAGCTGGCAGGCAGAAGGGGCTAGCCTGGAAAGCTGTTGCTCAGCCTCATCTGCCCATGGCACTGCTCGCACAGAGGCACAGAGAATGGGGCTGCTTGCTTGTCTTGCCACCTCAAACTTCAAACGTAGCCTGGGAAAGTTGGTGTCCCAGCCATGCTCCTATCACAGCCCTGCTCCGAAAGTGCGAAGGTCTGCAGGTAGCTGGCAGCCAGAAGGGGCTAGCCTGGAAAGCTGTTGCTCAGCCTCATCTGTCCATGGCACTGCTCGCACAGAGGCACAGAGAATGGGGCTGCTTGCTTATCTTGCCACTTGAAACTTCAAACGCATGCTGGGAATGGTGGTGTCCCTGCCAGGCTCCTATCACAGCCCTGCTCCGAAAGTGCGAACGTCTGCAGATAGCTGGCAGGCAGAAGGGGCTAGCCTGGAAAGCTGTTGCTCAGCCTCATCTGTCCATGGCAGTGCTCGCACAGAGGCACAGAGTCTGGGGCTGCTTGCTTGTCTTGCCACCTCAAACTTCAAACGTATCCTGGGAAAGATGGTGTACCTGCTAGGCTCCTTTCGCAGCCCTGCTCTTGAAATGCGAACGTCTGCAGATAGCTGGCAGGCAGAAGGGGCTAGCCTGGAAAGCTGTTGCTCAGCCTCATCTGCCCATGGCACTGTTCGCATAGAGGCACAGAGAATGGGGCTGCTTGCTTATCTTGCCACTTGAAACTTCAAACGCATGCTGGGAATGGTGGTGTCCCTGCCAGGCTCCTATCACAGCCCTGCTCCGAAAGTGCGAACGTCTGCAGGTAGATGGCAGGCAGAAGGGGCTATCCTGGAAAGCTGTTGCTCAGCCTCATCTGCCCATGGCACTGCTCGCACAGAGGCACAGAGAATGGGGCTGCTTGCTTGTCTTGCCACCTCAAACTTCAAACGTAGCCTGGGAAAGTTGGTGTCCCAGCCAGGCTCCTATCACAGCCCTGCTCCGAAAGTGCGAAGGTCTGCAGGTAGCTGGCAGCCAGAAGGGGCTAGCCTGGAAAGCTGTTGCTCAGCCTCATCTGTCCATGGCACTGCTCGCACAGAGGCACAGAGAATGGGGCTGCTTGCTTGTCTTGCCACCTCAAACTTCAAACGTATCCTGGGAAAGATGGTGTACCTGCTAGGCTCCTTTCGCAGCCCTGCTCTTGAAATGCGAACGTCTGCAGATAGCTGGCAGCCAGAAGGGGCTAGCCTGGAAAGCTGTTGCTCAGCCTCATCTGTCCATGGCACTGCTCGCACAGAGGCACAGAGAATGGGGCTCCTTGCTTGTCTTGCCACCTCAAACTTCAAACGTAGACTGGGAAAGATGGTGTACCTGCTAGGCTCCTTTCACAGCCCTGCTCTTGAAATGCGAACGTCTGCAGAGAGCTGGCAGCCAGAAGGGGCTAGCCTGGAAAGCTGTTGCTCAGCCTCATCTGCCCATGGCACTGTTCGCATAGAGGCACAGAGAATGGGGCTGCTTGCTTATCTTGCCACTTGAAACTTCAAACGCATGCTAGGAATGGTGGTGTCCCTGCCAGGCTCCTATCACAGCCCTGCTCCGAAAGTGCGAACGTCTGCAGATAGCTGGCAGGCAGAAGGGGCTAGCCTGGAAAGCTGTTGCTCAGCCTCATCTGCCCATGGCACTGCTCGCATAGAGGCACAGAGAATGGGGCTGCTTGCTTGTCTTGCCACCTCAAACTTCAAACGTAGCCTGGGAAAGTTGGTGTCCCAGCCAGGCTCCTATCACAGCCCTGCTCCGAAAGTGCGAAGGTCTGCAGGTAGCTGGCAGCCAGAAGGGGCTAGCCTGGAAAGCTGTTGCTCAGCCTCATCTGCCCATGGCACTGCTCGCACAGAGGCACAGAGAATGGGGCTGCTTGCTTGTCTTGCCACCTCAAACTTCAAACGTATCCTGGGAAAGATGGTGTACCTGCTAGGCTCCTTTCGCAGCCCTGCTCTTGAAATGCGAACGTCTGCAGATAGCTGGCAGCCAGAAGGGGCTAGCCTGGAAAGCTGTTGCTCAGCCTCATCTGTCCATGGCACTGCTCACACAGAGGCACAGAGAATGGGGCTCCTTGCTTGTCTTGCCACCTCAAACTTCAAACGTAGACTGGGAAAGATGGTGTACCTGCTAGGCTCCTTTCGCAGCCCTGCTCTTGAAATGCGAACGTCTGCAGATAGCTGGCAGGCAGAAGTGCCTATCCTGGAAAGCTGTTGCTCAGCCTCATCTGCCCATGGCCCTGTTCGCATAGAGGCACAGAGAACGGGGCTGCTTGCTTATCTTGCCACTTGAAACTTCAAACGCATGCTGGGAATGGTGGTGTCCCTGCCAGGCTCCTATCGCAGCCCTGCTCCGAAAGTGCGAACGTCTGCAGATAGCTGGCAGCCAGAAGGGGCTAGCCTGGAAAGCTGTTGCTCAGCCTCATCTGCCCATGGCAGTGCTCGCACAGAGGCACAGAGAATGGGGCTGCTTGCTTATCTTGCCTCTTGAAACTTCAAACGCATGCTGGGAATGGTGGTGTCCCTGCCAGGGTCCTATCACAGCCCTGCTCCGAAAGTGCGAACGTCTGCAGATAGCTGGCAGGCAGAAGGGGCTATCCTGGAAAGCTGTTGCTCAGCCTCATCTGCCCATGGCAGTGCTCGCACAGAGGCACAGAGAATGGGGCTGCTTGCTTCTCTTGCCACCTCAAACTTCAAACATAGACTGGGAAAGATGGTGTACCTGCTAGGCTCCTATGACAGCCCTGCTCTTGAAATGCGAACTTCTGCAGATAGCTGGCAGGCAGAAGGGGCTAGCCTGGAAAGCTGTTGCTCAGCCTCATCTGCCCATGGCAGTGCTCGCACAGAGGCACAGAGAATGGGACTGCTTGCTTGTCTTGCCACCTCAAACTTCAAACGTAGACTGGGAAAGATGGTGTACCTGCTAGGCTCCTTTCGCAGCCCTGCTCTTGAAATGCGAACGTCTGCAGATAGCTGGCAGGCAGAAGTGCCTAGCCTGGAAAGCTGTTGCTCAGCCTCATCTGCCCATGGCCCTGTTCGCATAGAGGCACAGAGAATGGGGCTGCTTGCTTATCTTGCCACTTGAAACTTCAAACGCATGCTGGGAATGGTGGTGTCCCTGCCAGGCTCCTATCGCAGCCCTGCTCCGAAAGTGCGAACGTCTGCAGATAGCTGGCAGGCAGAAGGGGCTAGCCTGGAAAGCTGTTGCTCAGCCTCATCTGCCCATGGCACTGCTCGCACAGAGGCACAGAGAATGGGGCTGCTTGCTTGTCTTGCCACCTCAAACTTCAAACGTAGCCTGGGAAAGTTGGTGTCCCAGCCAGGCTCCTATCACAGCCCTGCTCCGAAAGTGCGAAGGTCTGCAGGTAGCTGGCAGCCAGAAGGGGCTAGCCTGGAAAGCTGTTGCTCAGACTCATCTGTCCATGGCACTGCTCGCACAGAGGCACAGAGAATGGGGCTGCTTGCTTGTCTTGCCACCTCAAACTTCAAACGTATCCTGGGAAAGATGGTGTACCTGCTAGGCTCCTTTCGCAGCCCTGCTCTTGAAATGCGAACGTCTGCAGATAGCTGGCAGCCAGAAGGGGTAGCCTGGAAAGCTGTTGCTCAGCCTCATCTGTCCATGGCACTGCTCGCACAGAGGCACAGAGAATGGGGCTCCTTGCTTGTCTTGCCACCTCAAACTTCAAACGTAGACTGGGAAAGATGGTGTACCTGCTAGGCTCCTTTCGCAGCCCTGCTCTTGAAATGCGAACGTCTGCAGATAGCTGGCAGGCAGAAGTGCCTATCCTGGAAAGCTGTTGCTCAGCCTCATCTGCCCATGGCCCTGTTCGCATAGAGGCACAGAGAACGGGGCTGCTTGCTTATCTTGCCACTTGAAACTTCAAACGCATGCTGGGAATGGTGGTGTCCCTGCCAGGCTCCTATCGCAGCCCTGCTCCGAAAGTGCGAACGTCTGCAGATAGCTGGCAGCCAGAAGGGGCTATCCTGGAAAGCTGTTGCTCAGCCTCATCTGCCCATGGCAGTGCTCGCACAGAGGCACAGAGAATGGGGCTGCTTGCTTGTCTTGCCACCTCAAACTTCAAACGTAGCCTGGGAAAGTTGGTGTCCCAGCCAGGCTCCTTTCGCAGCCCTGCTCCAAAAGTGCGAACGTCTGCAGATAGCTGGCAGCCAGAAGGGGCTAGCCTGGAAAGCTGTTGCTCAGCCTCATCTGCCCATGGCAGTGCTCGCACAGAGGCACAGAGAATGGGGCTGCTTGCTTGTCTTGCCACCTCAAACTTCAAACGTAGCCTGGGAAAGTTGGTGTCCCAGCCAGGCTCCTTTCGCAGCCCTGCTCTGAAAGTGCGAACGTCTGCAGATAGTTGGCAGCCAGAAGGGGCTAGCCTGGAAAGCTGTTGCTCAGCCTCATCTGCCCATGGCACTGTTCGCATAGAGGCACAGAGAATGGGGCTGCTTGCTTATCTTGCCTCTTGAAACTTCAAACGCATGCTGGGAATGGTGGTGTCCCTGCCAGGGTCCTATCACAGCCCTGCTCCGAAAGTGCGAACGTCTGCAGATAGCTGGCAGGCAGAAGGGGCTATCCTGGAAAGCTGTTGCTCAGCCTCATCTGCCCATGGCAGTGCTCGCACAGAGGCACAGAGAATGGGGCTGCTTGCTTCTCTTGCCACCTCAAACTTCAAACATAGCCTGGGAAAGATGGTGTACCTGCTAGGCTCCTATGACAGCCCTGCTCTTGAAATGCGAACTTCTGCAGATAGCTGGCAGGCAGAAGGGGCTAGCCTGGAAAGCTGTTGCTCAGCCTCATCTGCCCATGGCAGTGCTCGCACAGAGGCACAGAGAATGGGACTGCTTGCTTGTCTGCCAGTTCAAACTTCAAACACATGCTGGGAATGGTGGTGTGCCTGCCAGGCTCCTATCACAGCCCTGCTCCGAAAGTGCGAACGTCTGCAGATAGCTGGCAGGCAGAAGGGGCTAGCCTGGAAAGCTGTTGCTCAGCCTCATCTGCCCATGGCAGTGCTCGCATAGAGGCACAGAGAATGGGGCTGCTTGCTTATCTTGCCACTTGAAACTTCAAACGCATGCTGGGAATGGTGGTGTCCCTGCCAGGCTCCTACCGCAGCCCTGCTCCGAAAGTGCGAACGTCTGCAGATAGCTGGCAGGCAGAAGGGGCTAGCCTGGAAAGCTGTTGCTCAGCCTCATCTGCCCATGGCAGTGCTCGCACAGAGGCACAGAGAATGGGGCTGCTTGCTTGTCTTGCCACCTCAAACTTCAAACGTATCCTGGGAAAGATGGTGTACCTGCTAGGCTCCTTTCGCAGCCCTGCTCTTGAAATGCGAACGTCTGCAGATAGCTGGCAGCCAGAAGGGGCTAGCCTGGAAAGCTGTTGCTCAGCCTCATCTGTCCATGGCACTGCTCGCACAGAGGCACAGAGACTGGGGCTCCTTGCTTGTCTTGCCACCTCAAACTTCAAACGTAGACTGGGAAAGATGGTGTACCTGCTAGGCTCCTTTCGCAGCCCTGCTCTTGAAATGCGAACGTCTGCAGATAGCTGGCAGGCAGAAGTGCCTAGCCTGGAAAGCTGTTGCTCAGCCTCATCTGCCCATGGCCCTGTTCGCATAGAGGCACAGAGAATGGGGCTGCTTGCTTATCTTGCCACTTGAAACTTCAAACGCATGCTGGGAATGGTGGTGTCCCTGCCAGGCTCCTATCGCAGCCCTGCTCCGAAAGTGCGAACGTCTGCAGATAGCTGGCAGGCAGAAGGGGCTAGCCTGGAAAGCTGTTGCTCAGCCTCATCTGCCCATGGCACTGCTCGCACAGAGGCACAGAGAATGGGGCTGCTTGCTTGTCTTGCCACCTCAAACTTCAAACGTAGCCTGGGAAAGTTGGTGTCCCAGCCAGGCTCCTATCACAGCCCTGCTCCGAAAGTGCGAAGGTCTGCAGGTAGCTGGCAGCCAGAAGGGGCTAGCCTGGAAAGCTGTTGCTCAGCCTCATCTGTCCATGGCACTGCTCGCACAGAGGCACAGAGAATGGGGCTGCTTGCTTGTCTTGCCACCTCAAACTTCAAACGTATCCTGGGAAAGATGGTGTACCTGCTAGGCTCCTTTAGCAGCCCTGCTCTTGAAATGCGAACGTCTGCAGATAGCTGGCAGGCAGAAGGGGCTAGCCTGGAAAGCTGTTGCTCAGCCTCATCTGTCCATGGCACTGCTCGCACAGAGGCACAGAGAATGGGGCTCCTTGCTTGTCTTGCCACCTCAAACTTCAAACGTAGACTGGGAAAGATGGTGTACCTGCTAGGCTCCTTTCGCAGCCCTGCTCTTGAAATGCGAACGTCTGCAGATAGCTGGCAGGCAGAAGTGCCTAGCCTGGAAAGCTGTTGCTCAGCCTCATCTGCCCATGGCCCTGTTTGCATAGAGGCACAGAGAATGGGGCTGCTTGCTTATCTTGCCACTTGAAACTTCAAACGCATGCTGGGAATGGTGGTGTCCCTGCCAGGCTCCTATCGCAGCCCTGCTCCGAAAGTGCGAACGTCTGCAGATAGCTGGCAGGCAGAAGGGGCTAGCCTGGAAAGCTGTTGCTCAGCCTCATCTGCCCATGGCACTGCTCGCACAGAGGCACAGAGAATGGGGCTGCTTGCTTGTCTTGCCACCTCAAACTTCAAACGTAGCCTGGGAAAGATGGTGTACCTGCTAGGCTCCTTTCGCAGCCCTGCTCTTGAAATGCGAACGTCTGCAGATAGCTGGCAGCCAGAAGGGGCTAGCCTGGAAAGCTGTTGCTCAGCCTCATCTGCCCATGGCAGTGCTCGCACAGAGGCACAGAGAATGGGGCTGCTTGCTTATCTTGCCACTTGAAACTTCAAACGCATGCTGGGAAAGATGGTGTCCCAGCCAGGCTCCTTTCGCAGCCCTGCTCCGAAAGTGCGAACGTCTGCAGATAGCTGGCAGGCAGAAGGGGCTATCCTGGAAAGCTGTTGCTCAGCCTCATCTGCCCATGGCAGTGCTCGCACAGAGGCACAGAGAAGGGGGCTCCTTGCTTGTCTTGCCACCTCAAACTTCAAACGTAGCCTGGGAAAGATGGTGTACCTGCTAGGCTCCTTTCGCAGCCCTGCTCTTGAAATGCGAACGTCTGCAGATAGCTGGCAGCCAGAAGGGGCTAGCCTGGAAAGCTGTTGCTCAGCCTCATCTGCCCATGGCACTGTTCGCATAGAGGCACAGAGAATGGGGCTGCTTGCTTATCTTGCCACTTGAAACTTCAAACGCATGCTGGGAATGGTGGTGTCCCTGCCAGGCTCCTATCACAGCCCTGCTCCGAAAGTGCGAACGTCTGCAGATAGCTGGCAGCCAGAAGGGGCTATCCTGGAAAGCTGTTGCTCAGCCTGATCTGCCCATGGCAGTGCTCGCACAGAGGCACAGAGAATGGGGCTGCTTGCTTGTCTTGCCACCTCAAACTTCAAACGTAGCCTGGGAAAGTTGGTGTCCCAGCCAGGCTCCTTTCGCAGCCCTGCTCCGAAAGTGCGAACGTCTGCAGATAGCTGGCAGGCAGAAGGGGCTAGCCTGGAAAGCTGTTGCTCAGCCTCATCTGCCCATGGCAGTGCTCGCACAGAGGCACAGAGAATGGGGCTGTTTGCTTGTCTTGCCACCTCAAACTTCAAACGTAGCCTGGGAAAGTTGGTGTCGCAGCCAGGCTCCTTTCGCAGCCCTGCTCTGAAAGTGCGAACGTCTGCAGATAGTTGGCAGACAGAAGGGGCTAGCCTGGAAAGCTGTTGCTCAGCCTCATCTGCCCATGGCACTGTTCGCATAGAGGCACAGAGAATGGGGCTGCTTGCTTATCTTGCCACTTGAAACTTCAAACGCATGCTGGGAATGGTGGTGTCCCTGCCAGGCTCCTATCACAGCCCTGCTCCGAAAGTGCGAACGTCTGCAGATAGCTGGCAGGCAGAAGGGGCTATCCTGGAAAGCTGTTGCTCAGCCTCATCTGCCCATGGCACTGCTCGCACAGAGGCACAGAGAATGGGGCTGCTTGCTTCTCTTGCCACCTCAAACTTCAAACGTAGCCTGGGAAAGATGGTGTACCTGCTAGGCTCCTATCACAGCCCTGCTCTTGAAATGCGAACTTCTGCAGATAGCTGGCAGGCAGAAGGGGCTAGCCTGGAAAGCTGTTGCTCAGCCTCATCTGCCCATGGCAGTGCTCGCACAGAGGCACAGAGAATGGGGCTGCTTGCTTGTCTGCCAGTTCAAACTTCAAACGCATGCTGGGAATGGTGGTGTCCCTGCCAGGCTCCTATCACAGCCCTGCTCCGAAAGTGCGAACGTCTGCAGATAGCTGGCAGGCAGAAGGGGCTAGCCTGGAAAGCTGTTGCTCAGCCTCATCTGCCCATGGCAGTGCTCGCATAGAGGCACAGAGAATGGGGCTGCTTGCTTATCTTGCCACTTGAAACTTCAAACGCATGCTGGGAATGGTGGTGTCCCTGCCAGGCTCCTATCGCAGCCCTGCTCCGAAAGTGCGAACGTCTGCAGATAGCTGGCAGGCAGAAGGGGCTATCCTGGAAAGCTGTTGCTCAGCCTCATCTGCCCATGGCAGTGCTCGCACAGAGGCACAGAGAATGGGGCTGCTTGCTTGTCTTGCCACCTCAAACTTCAAACGTAGCCTGGGAAAGATGGTGTACCTGCTAGGCTCCTTTCGCAGCCCTGCTCTTGAAATGCGAACGTCTGCAGATAGCTGGCAGCCAGAAGGGGCTAGCCTGGAAAGCTGTTGCTCAGCCTCATCTGCCCATGGCACTGTTCGCATAGAGGCACAGAGAATGGGGCTGCTTGCTTATCTTGCCACTTGAAACTTCAAACGCATGCTGGGAATGGTGGTGTCCCTGCCAGGCTCCTTTCGCAGCCCTGCTCCGAAAGTGCGAACGTCTGATGATAGCTGGCAGCCAGAAGATGCTAGCCTGGAAAGCTGTTGCTCAGCCTCATCTGCCCATGGCACTGTTCGCATAGAGGCACAGAGAATGGGGCTGCTTGCTTGTCTTGCCACCTCAAACTTCAAACGTAGCCTGGGAAAGTTGGTGTCCCTGCCAGGCTCCTTTCGCAGCCCTGCACCAAAAGTGCGAACGTCTGCAGATAGCTGGCAGCCAGAAGGGGCTAGCCTGGAAAGCTGTTGCTCAGCCTCATCTGTCCATGGCACTGCTCGCACAGAGGCACAGAGAACGGGGCTGCTTGCTTATCTTGCCACTTGAAACTTCAAACGCATGCTGGGAATGGTGGTGTCCCTGCCAGGCTCCTATCACAGCCCTGCTCCGAAAGTGCGAACGTCTGCAGATAGCTGGCAGCCAGAAGGGGCTAGCCTGGAAAGCTGTTGCTCAGCCTCATCTGCCCATGGCAGTGCTCCCACGGAGGCACAGAGACTGGGGCTGTTTGCTTGTCTTGCCACCTCAAACTTCAAACGTATCCTGGGAAAGATGGTGTACCTGCTAGGCTCCTTTCGCAGCCCTGCTCTTGAAATGCGAACGTCTGCAGATAGCTGGCAGCCAGAAGGGGCTAGCCTGGAAAGCTGTTGCTCAGCCTCATCTGTCCATGGCACTGCTCGCACAGAGGCACAGAGACTGGGGCTGCTTGCTTGTCTTGCCACCTCAAACTTCAAACGTAGCCTGGGAAAGATGGTGTACCTGCTAGGCTCCTTTCGCAGCCCTGCTCTTGAAATGCGAACGTCTGCAGATAGCTGGCAGGCAGAAGGGGCTAGCCTGGAAAGCTGTTGCTCAGCCTCATCTGCCCATGGCACTGTTCGCATAGAGGCACAGAGAATGGGGCTGCTTGCTTATCTTGCCACTTGAAACTTCAAACGCATGCTAGGAATGGTGGTGTCCCTGCCAGGCTCCTATCACAGCCCTGCTCCGAAAGTGCGAACGTCTGCAGGTAGATGGCAGGCAGAAGGGGCAATCCTGGAAAGCTGTTGCTCAGCCTCATCTGCCCATGGCACTGCTCGCACAGAGGCACAGAGACTGGGGCTGCTTGCTTGTCTTGCCACTTGAAACTTCAAACGTAGCCTGGGAAAGATGGTGTACCTGCTAGGCTCCTTTCGCAGCCCTGCTCTTGAAATGCGAACGTCTGCAGACAGCTGGCAGCCAGAAGGGGCTATCCTGGAAAGCTGTTGCTCAGCCTCATCTGCCCATGGCACTGCTCGCATAGAGGCACAGAGAATGGGGCTGCTTGCTTATCTTTCCACTTGAAACTTCAAACGCATGCTGGGAATGGTGGTGTCCCTGCCAGGCTCCTATCACAGCCCTGCTCCGAAAGTGCGAACGTCTGCAGATAGCTGGCAGGCAGAAGGGGCTAGCCTGGAAAGCTGTTGCTCAGCCTCATCTGCCCATGGCACTGTTCGCATAGAGGCACAGAGAATGGGGCTGCTTGCTTGTCTTGCCACCTCAAACTTCAAACGTAGCCTGGGAAAGTTGGTGTCCCAGCCAGGCTCCTTTCGCAGCCCTGCTCAGAAAGTGCGAAAGTTTGCAGATAGCTGGCAGGCAGAAGGGGCTAGCCTGGAAAGCTGTTGCTCAGCCTCATCTGCCCATGGCACTGCTCGCACAGAGGCACAGAGAATGGGGCTGCTTGCTTATCTTGCCACTTGAAACTTCAAACGCATGCTGGGAATGGTGGTGTCCCTGCCAGGCTCCTATCACAGCCCTGCTCTTGAAATGCGAACGTCTGCAGATAGCTGGCAGGCAGAAGGGGCTAGCCTGGAAAGCTGTTGCTCAGCCTCCTCTGCCCATGGCAGTGCTTGCACAGAGGCACAGAGACTGGGGCTGCTTGCTTGTCTTGCCACCTCAAACTTCAAACGTAGCCTGGGAAAGATGGTGTACCTGCTAGGCTCCTTTCGCAGCCCTGCTCTTGAAATGCGAACGTCTGCAGATAGCTGGCAGCCAGAAGGGGCTAGCCTGGAAAGCTGTTGCTCAGCCTCATCTGTCCATGGCACTGCTCGCACAGAGGCACAGAGACTGGGGCTGCTTGCTTGTCTTGCCACCTCAAACTTCAAACGTAGCCTGGGAAAGATGGTGTACCTGCTAGGCTCCTTTCGCAGCCCTACTCTTGAAATGCGAACGTCTGCAGATAGCTGGCAGCCAGAAGGGGCTAGCCTGGAAAGCTGTTGCTCAGCCTCATCTGCCCATGGCACTGTTCGCATAGAGGCACAGAGAATGGGGCTGCTTGCTTGTCTTGCCACCTCAAACTTCAAACGTAGACTGGGAAAGCTGGTGTCCCTGCCAGGCTCCTTTCGCAGCCCTGCTCCGAAAGTGCGAACGTCTGCAGATAGCTGGCAGCCAGAAGGTGCTAGCCTGGAAAGCTGTTGCTCAGCCTCATCTTCCCATGGCACTGCTCGCACAGAGGCACAGAGAATGGGGCTGCTTGCTTATCTTGCCACTTGAAACTTCAAAAGCATGCTGGGAATGATGGTGTCCCTGCCAGGCTCCTATCACAGCCCTGCTCTTGAAATGCGAACGTCTGCAGATAGCTGGCAGGCAGAAGGGGCTAGCCTGGAAAGCTGTTGCTCAGCCTCCTCTGCCCATGGCAGTGCTCGCACAGAGGCACAGAGAATGGGGCTGCTTGCTTGTCTTGCCACCTCAAACTTCAAACGTATCCTGGGAAAGATGGTGTACCTGGTAGGCTCCTTTCGCAGCCCTGCTCTTGAAATGCGAACGTCTGCAGATAGCTGGCAGCCAGAAGGGGCTAGCCTGGAAAGCTGTTGCTCAGCCTCATCTGTCCATGGCACTGCTCGCACAGAGGCACAGAGAATGGGGCTGCTTGCTTGTCTTGCCACCTCAAACTTCAAACGTATCCTGGGAAAGATGGTGTACCTGGTAGGCTCCTTTCGCAGCCCTGCTCTTGAAATGCGAACGTCTGCAGATAGCTGGCAGCCAGAAGGGGCTAGCCTGGAAAGCTGTTGCTCAGCCTCATCTGCCCATGGCACTGTTCGCATAGAGGCACAGAGAATGGGGCTGCTTGCTTATCTTGCCACTTGAAACTTCAAACGCATGCTGGGAATGGTGGTGTCCCTGCCAGGGTCCTTTCGCAGCCCTGCTCCGAAAGTGCGAACGTCTGATGATAGCTGGCAGCCAGAAGGTGCTAGCCTGGAAAGCTGTTGCTCAGCCTCATCTGCCCATGGCAGTGCTCGCATAGAGGCACAGAGAATGGGGCTGCTTGCTTGTCTTGCCACCTCAAACTTCAAACGTAGCCTGGGAAAGCTGGTGTCCCTGCCAGGCTCCTTTCGCAGCACTGCACCAAAAGTGCGAACGTCTGCAGATAGCTGGCAGCCAGAAGGGGCTAGCCTGGAAAGCTGTTGCTCAGCCTCATCTGTCCATGGCACTGCTCGCACAGAGGCACAGAGAACGGGGCTGCTTGCTTATCTTGCCACTTGAAACTTCAAACGCATGCTGGGAATGGTGGTGTCCCTGCCAGGCTCCTATCACAGCCCTGCTCCGAAAGTGCGAACGTCTGCAGATAGCTGGCAGCCAGAAGGGGCTAGCCTGGAAAGCTGTTGCTCAGCCTCATCTGCCCATGGCAGTGCTCCCACGGAGGCACAGAGACTGGGGCTGTTTGCTTGTCTTGCCACCTCAAACTTCAAACGTATCCTGGGAAAGATGGTGTACCTGCTAGGCTCCTTTCGCAGCCCTGCTCTTGAAATGCGAACGTCTGCAGATAGCTGGCAGCCAGAAGGGGCTAGCCTGGAAAGCTGTTGCTCAGCCTCCTCTGCCCATGGCAGTGCTCGCACAGAGGCACAGAGACTGGGGCTGCTTGCTTGTCTTGCCACCTCAAACTTCAAACGTAGCCTGGGAAAGATGGTGTACCTGCTAGGCTCCTTTCGCAGCCCTGCTCTTGAAATGCGAACGTCTGCAGATAGCTGGCAGGCAGAAGGGGCTAGCCTGGAAAGCTGTTGCTCAGCCTCATCTGCCCATGGCACTGTTCGCATAGAGGCACAGAGAATGGGGCTGCTTGCTTATCTTGCCACTTGAAACTTCAAACGCATGCTAGGAATGGTGGTGTCCCTGCCAGGCTCCTATCACAGCCCTGCTCCGAAAGTGCGAACGTCTGCAGGTAGATGGCAGGCAGAAGGGGCAATCCTGGAAAGCTGTTGCTCAGCCTCATCTGCCCATGGCACTGCTCGCACAGAGGCACAGAGACTGGGGCTGCTTGCTTGTCTTGCCACTTGAAACTTCAAACGTAGCCTGGGAAAGATGGTGTACCTGCTAGGCTCCTTTCGCAGCCCTGCTCTTGAAATGCGAACGTCTGCAGACAGCTGGCAGCCAGAAGGGGCTATCCTGGAAAGCTGTTGCTCAGCCTCATCTGCCCATGGCACTGCTCGCATAGAGGCACAGAGAATGGGGCTGCTTGCTTATCTTTCCACTTGAAACTTCAAACGCATGCTGGGAATGGTGGTGTCCCTGCCAGGCTCCTATCACAGCCCTGCTCCGAAAGTGCGAACGTCTGCAGATAGCTGGCAGGCAGAAGGGGCTAGCCTGGAAAGCTGTTGCTCAGCCTCATCTGCCCATGGCACTGTTCGCATAGAGGCACAGAGAATGGGGCTGCTTGCTTGTCTTGCCACCTCAAACTTCAAACGTAGCCTGGGAAAGTTGGTGTCCCAGCCAGGCTCCTTTCGCAGCCCTGCTCAGAAAGTGCGAAAGTTTGCAGATAGCTGGCAGGCAGAAGGGGCTAGCCTGGAAAGCTGTTGCTCAGCCTCATCTGCCCATGGCACTGCTCGCACAGAGGCACAGAGACTGGGGCTGCTTGCTTGTCTTGCCACCTCAAACTTCAAACGTATCCTGGGAAAGATGGTGTACCTGGTAGGCTCCTTTCGCAGCCCTGCTCTTGAAATGCGAACGTCTGCAGATAGCTGGCAGCCAGAAGGGGCTAGCCTGGAAAGCTGTTGCTCAGCCTCATCTGCCCATGGCACTGTTCGCATAGAGGCACAGAGAATGGGGCTGCTTGCTTATCTTGCCACTTGAAACTTCAAACGCATGCTGGGAACGGTGGTGTCCCTGCCAGGCTCCTATCACAGCCCTGCTGCGAAAGTGCGAACGTCTGCAGGTAGATGGCAGGCAGAAGGGGCTATCCTGGAAAGCTGTTGCTCAGCCTCATCTGCCCATGGCACTGCTCGCACAGAGGCACAGAGAATGGGGCTGCTTGCTTGTCTTGCCACCTCAAACTTCAAACGTAGCCTGGGAAAGTTGGTGTCCCAGCCAGGCTCCTATCACAGCCCTGCTCCGAAAGTGCGAAGGTCTGCAGGTAGCTGGCAGCCAGAAGGGGCTAGCCTGGAAAGCTGTTGCTCAGCCTCATCTGTCCATGGCACTGCTCGCACAGAGGCACAGAGAATGGGGCTGCTTGCTTATGTTGCCACTTGAAACTTCAAAAGCATGCTGGGAATGGTGGTGTCCCTGCCAGGCTCCTATCACAGCCCTGCTCTTGAAATGCGAACTTCTGCAGATAGCTGGCAGCCAGAAGGGGCTAGCCTGGAAAGCTGTTGCTCAGCCTCCTCTGCCCATGGCAGTGCTCGCACAGAGGCACAGAGACTGAGGCTGCTTGCTTGTCTTGCCACCTCAAACTTCAAACGTATCCTGGGAAAGATGGTGTACCTGGTAGGCTCCTTTCGCAGCCCTGCTCTTGAAATGCGAACGTCTGCAGATAGCTGGCAGCCAGAAGGGGCTAGCCTGGAAAGCTGTTGCTCAGCCTCATCTGTCCATGGCACTGCTCGCACAGAGGCACAGAGAATGGGGCTGCTTGCTTGTCTTGCCACCTCAAACTTCAAACGTAGCCTGGGAAAGATGGTGTACCTGCTAGGCTCCTTTCGCAGCCCTGCTCTTCAAATGCGAACGTCTGCAGATAGCTGGCAGCCAGAAGGGGCTAGCCTGGAAAGCTGTTGCTCAGCCTCATCTGCCCATGCCACTGTTCGCATAGAGGCACAGAGAATGGGGCTGCTTGCTTATCTTGCCACTTGAAACTTCAAACGCATGCTGGGAACGGTGGTGTCCCTGCCAGGCTCCTATCACAGCCCTGCTCCGAAAGTGCGAACGTCTGCAGATAGCTGGCAGCCAGAAGGGGCTAGCCTGGAAAGCTGTTGCTCAGCCTCATCTGCCCATGGCACTGCTCGCACAGAGGCACAGAGAATGGGTCTGCTTGCTTGTCTTGCCACCTCAAACTTCAAACGTAGCCTGGGAAAGTTGGTGTCCCAGCCAGGCTCCTATCACAGCCCTGCTCCGAAAGTGCGAAGGTCTGCAGGTAGCTGGCAGCCAGAAGGGGCTAGCCTGGAAAGCTGTTGCTCAGCCTCCTCTGCCCATGGCAGTGCTCGCACAGAGGCACAGAGACTGAGGCTGCTTGCTTGTCTTGCCACCTCAAACTTCAAACGTATCCTGGGAAAGATGGTGTACCTGGTAGGCTCCTTTCGCAGCCCTGCTCTTGAAATGCGAACGTCTGCAGATAGCTGGCAGGCAGAAGGGGCTAGCCTGGAAAGCTGTTGCTCAGCCTCCTCTGCCCATGGCAGTGCTCGCACAGAGGCACAGAGACTGGGGCTGCTTGCTTGTCTTGCCACCTCAAACTTCAAACGTATCCTGGGAAAGATGGTGTACCTGGTAGGCTCCTTTCGCAGCCCTGCTCTTGAAATGCGAACGTCTGCAGATAGCTGGCAGGCAGAAGGGGCTAGCCTGGAAAGCTGTTGCTCAGCCTCATCTGTCCATGGCACTGCTCGCACAGAGGCACAGAGACTGGGGCTGCTTACTTGTCTTGCCACCTCAAACTTCAAACGTAGCCTGGGAAAGATGGTGTACCTGCTAGGCTCCTTTCGCAGCCCTGCTCTTGAAATGCGAACGTCTGCAGATAGCTGGCAGCCAGAAGGGGCTAGCCTGGAAAGCTGTTGCTCAGCCTCATCTGCCCATGGCACTGTTCGCATAGAGGCACAGAGAATGGGGCTGCTTGCTTATCTTGCCACTTGAAACTTCAAACGCATGCTGGGAATGGTGGTGTCCCTGCTAGGCTCCTATCACAGCCCTGCTCCGAAAGTGCGAACGTCTGCATGTAGATGGCAGGCAGAAGGGGCTATCCTGGAAAGCTGTTGCTCAGCCTCATCTGCCCATGGCACTGCTCGCACAGAGGCACAGAGAATGGGGCTGCTTGCTTGTCTTGCCACCTCAAACTTCAAACGTAGCCTGGGAAAGTTGGTGTCCCAGCCAGGCTCCTTTCGCAGCCCTGCTCCGAAAGTGCGAACGTCTGCAGATAGCTGGCAGCCAGAAGGTGCTAGCCTGGAAAGCTGTTGCTCAGCCTCATCTGCCCATGGCAGTGCTCGCACAGAGGCACAGAGAATGGGGCTGCTTGCTTATCTTGCCACTTGAAACTTCAAACGCATGCTGGGAATGGTGGTGTCCCTGCCAGGCTCCTATCACAGCCCTGCTCCGAAAGTGCGAACGTCTGCAGATAGCTGTCAGGCAGAAGGGGCTAGCCTGGAAAGCTGTTGCTCAGCCTCCTCTGCCCATGGCAGTGCTCGCACGGAGGCACAGAGACTGGGGCTGCTTGCTTGTCTTGCCACCTCAAACTTCAAACGTAGCCTGGGATAGATGGTGTACCTGCTAGGCTCCTTTCGCAGCCCTGCTCTTCAAATGCGAACGTCTGCAGATAGCTGGCAGCCAGAAGGGGCTAGCCTGGAAAGCTGTTGCTCAGCCTCATCTGCCCATGGCACTGTTCGCATAGAGGCACAGAGAATGGGGCTGCTTGCTTATCTTGCCACTTGAAACTTCAAACGCATGCTGGGAATCGTGGTGTCCCTGCCAGGCTCCTATCACAGCCCTGCTGCGAAAGTGCGAACGTCTGTAGGTAGATGGCAGGCAGAAGGGGCTATCCTGGAAAGCTGTTGCTCAGCCTCATCTGCCCATGGCAGTGCTCGCACAGAGGCACAGAGAATGGGGCTGCTTGCTTGTCTTGCCACCTCAAACTTCAAACGTAGCCTGGGAAAGATGGTGTACCTGCTAGGCTCCTTTCGCAGCCCTGCTCTTGAAATGCGAACGTCTGCAGATAGCTGGCAGCCAGAAGGGGCTAGCCTGGAAAGCTGTTGCTCAGCCTCATCTGCCCATGGCACTGCTCGCATAGAGGCACAGAGAATGGGGCTGCTTGCTTGTCTTGCCACCTCAAACTTCAAACGCATGCTGGGAAAGATGGTGTACCTGCTAGGCTCCTTTCGCAGCCCTGCTCTTGAAATGCGAACGTCTGCAGATAGCTGGCAGGCAGAAGGGGCTAGCCTGGAAAGCTGTTGCTCAGCCTCATCTGCCCATGGCAGTGCTCACACAGAGGCACAGAGAATGGGGCTGCTTGCTTGTCTTGCCACCTCAAACTTCAAACGTAGCCTGGGAAAGATGGTGTACCTGCTAGGCTCCTTTCGCCGCCCTGCTCTTGAAATGCGAACGTCTGCAGATAGCTGGCAGCCAGAAGGGGCTAGCCTGGAAAGCTGTTGCTCAGCCTCCTCTGCCCATGGCAGTGCTCGCACAGAGGCACAGAGACTGGGGCTGCTTGCTTGTCTTGCCACCTCAAACTTCAAACGTAGCCTGGGAAAGATGGTGTACCTGCTAGGCTCCTTTCGCAGCCCTGCTCTTGAAATGCGAACGTCTGCAGATAGCTGGCAGCCAGAAGGGGCTAGCCTGGAAAGCTGTTGCTCAGCCTCATCTGCCCATGGCACTGTTCGCATAGAGGCACAGAGAATGGGGCTGCTTGCTTATCTTGCCACTTGAAACTTCAAACGCATGCTGGGAATGGTGGTGTCCCTGCTAGGCTCCTATCACAGCCCTGCTCCGAAAGTGCGAACGTCTGCAGGTAGATGGCAGGCAGAAGGGGCTATCCTGGAAAGCTGTTGCTCAGCCTCATCTGCCCATGGCACTGCTCGCACAGAGGCACAGAGAATGGGGCTGCTTGCTTGTCTTGCCACCTCAAACTTCAAACGTAGCCTGGGAAAGTTGGTGTCCCAGCCAGGCTCCTTTCGCAGCCCTGCTCCGAAAGTGCGAACGTCTGCAGATAGCTGGCAGCCAGAAGGTGCTAGCCTGGAAAGCTGTTGCTCAGCCTCATCTGCCCATGGCACTGCTCGCACAGAGGCACAGAGAATGGGGCTGCTTGCTTATCTTGCCACTTGAAACTTCAAACGCATGCTGGGAATGGTGGTGTCCCTGCCAGGCTCCTATCACAGCCCTGCTCCGAAAGTGCGAACGTCTGCAGATAGCTGTCAGGCAGAAGGGGCTAGCCTGGAAAGCTGTTGCTCAGCCTCCTCTGCCCATGGCAGTGCTCGCACAGAGGCACAGAGAATGGGGCTGCTTGCTTGTCTTGCCACCTCAAACTTCAAACGTAGCCTGGGAAAGATGGTGTACCTGCTAGGCTCCTTTCGCAGCCCTGCTCTTCAAATGCGAACGTCTGCAGATAGCTGGCAGCCAGAAGGGGCTAGCCTGGAAAGCTGTTGCTCAGCCTCATCTGCCCATGGCACTGTTCGCATAGAGGCACAGAGAATGGGGCTGCTTGCTTATCTTGCCACTTGAAACTTCAAACGCATGCTGGGAATCGTGGTGTCCCTGCCAGGCTCCTATCACAGCCCTGCTGCGAAAGTGCGAACGTCTGTAGGTAGATGGCAGGCAGAAGGGGCTATCCTGGAAAGCTGTTGCTCAGCCTCATCTGCCCATGGCACTGCTCGCACAGAGGCACAGAGAATGGGGCTGCTTGCTAGTCTTGCCACCTCAAACTTCAAACGTAGCCTGGGAAAGTTGGTGTCCCAGCCAGGCTCCTATCACAGCCCTGCTCCGAAAGTGCGAAGGTCTGCAGGTAGCTGGCAGCCAGAAGGGGCTAGCCTGGAAAGCTGTTGCTCAGCCTCATCTGTCCATGGCACTGCTCGCACAGAGGCACAGAGAATGGGGCTGCTTGCTTATGTTGCCACTTGAAACTTCAAAAGCATGCTGGGAATGGTGGTGTCCCTGCCAGGCTCCTATCACAGCCCTGCTCTTGAAATGCGAACTTCTGCAGATAGCTGGCAGGCAGAAGGGGCTAGCCTGGAAAGCTGTTGCTCAGCCTCCTCTGCCCATGGCAGTGCTCGCACAGAGGCACAGAGACTGAGGCTGCTTGCTTGTCTTGCCACCTCAAACTTCAAACGTATCCTGGGAAAGATGGTGTACCTGGTAGGCTCCTTTCGCAGCCCTGCTCTTGAAATGCGAACGTCTGCAGATAGCTGGCAGCCAGAAGGGGCTAGCCTGGAAAGCTGTTGCTCAGCCTCATCTGTTCATGGCACTGCTCGCACAGAGGCACAGAGAATGGGGCTGCTTGCTTGTCTTGCCACCTCAAACTTCAAACGTAGCCTGGGAAAGATGGTGTACCTGCTAGGCTCCTTTCGCAGCCCTGCTCTTGAAAAGCGAACGTCTGCAGATAGCTGGCAGCCAGAAGGGGCTAGCCTGGAAAGCTGTTGCTCAGCCTCATCTGCCCATGGCACTGTTCGCATAGAGGCACACAGAATGGGGCTGCTTGCTTATCTTGCCACTTGAAACTTCAAACGCATGCTGGGAATGGTGGTGTCCCTGCCAGGCTCCTATCACAGCCCTGCTCCGAAAGTGCGAACGTCTGCAGGTAGATGGCAGGCAGAAGGGGGTATCCTGGAAAGCTGTTGCTCAGCCTCTTCTGCCCATGGCACTGCTCGCACAGAGGCACAGAGAATGGGGCTGCTTGCTTGTCTTGCCACCTCAAACTTCAAACGTAGCCTGGGAAAGTTGGTGTCCCAGCCAGGCTCCTTTCGCAGCCCTGCTCCGAAAGTGCGAACGTCTGCAGATAGCTGGCAGCCAGAAGGTGCTAGCCTGGAAAGCTGTTGCTCAGCCTCATCTGCCCATGGCACTGCTCGCACAGAGGCACAGAGAACGGGGCTGCTTGCTTATCTTGCCACTTGAAACTTCAAAAGCATGCTGGGAATGGTGGTGTCCCTGCCAGGCTCCTATCACAGCCCTGCTCCGAAAGTGCGAACGTCTGCAGATAGCTGGCAGCCAGAAGGGGCTAGCCTGGAAAGCTGTTGCTCAGCCTCCTCTGCCCATGGCAGTGCTCGCACAGAGGCACAGAGACTGGGGCTGCTTGCTTGTCTTGCCACCTCAAACTTCAAACGTATAATGGGAAAGATGGTGTACCTGCTAGGCTCCTTTCGCAGCCCTGCTCTTGAAATGCGAACGTTTGCAGATAGCTGGCAGGCAGAAGGGGCTAGCCTGGAAAGCTGTTGCTCAGCCTCATCTGTCCATGGCACTGCTCGCACAGAGGCACAGAGACTGGGGCTGCTTGCTTGTCTTGCCACCTCAAACTTCAAACGTAGCCTGGGAAAGATGGTGTACCTGCTAGGCTCCTTTCCAAGCCCTGCTCTTCAAATGCGAACGTCTGCAGATAGCTGGCAGCCAGAAGGGGCTAGCCTGGAAAGCTGTTGCTCAGCCTCATCTGCCCATGCCACTGTTCGCATAGAGGCACAGAGAATGGGGCTGCTTGCTTATCTTGCCACTTGAAACTTCAAACGCATGCTGGGAACGGTGGTGTCCCTGCCAGGCTCCTATCACAGCCCTGCTCCGAAAGTGCGAACGTCTGCAGATAGCTGGCAGCCAGAAGGGGCTAGCCTGGAAAGCTGTTGCTCAGCCTCATCTGCCCATGGCACTGCTCGCACAGAGGCACAGAGAATGGGTCTGCTTGCTTGTCTTGCCACCTCAAACTTCAAACGTAGCCTGGGAAAGTTGGTGTCCCAGCCAGGCTCCTATCACAGCCCTGCTCCGAAAGTGCGAAGGTCTGCAGGCAGCTGGCAGCCAGAAGGGGCTAGCCTGGAAAGCTGTTGCTCAGCCTCATCTGTCCATGGCACTGCTCGCACAGAGGCACAGAGAATGGGGCTGCTTGCTTATCTTGCCACTTGAAACTTCAAAAGCATGCTGGGAATGGTGGTGTCCCTGCCAGGCTCCTATCACAGCCCTGCTCTTGAAATGCGAACGTCTGCAGATAGCTGGCAGGCAGAAGGGGCTAGCCTGGAAAGCTGTTGCTCAGCCTCCTCTGCCCATGGCAGTGCTCGCACAGAGGCACAGAGACTGGGGCTGCTTGCTTGTCTTGCCACCTCAAACTTCAAACGTATCCTGGGAAAGATGGTGTACCTGGTAGGCTCCTTTCGCAGCCCTGCTCTTGAAATGCGAACGTCTGCAGATAGCTGGCAGGCAGAAGGGGCTAGCCTGGAAAGCTGTTGCTCAGCCTCATCTGTTCATGGCACTGCTCGCACAGAGGCACAGAGACTGGGGCTGCTTGCTTGTCTTGCCACCTCAAACTTCAAACGTAGCCTGGGAAAGATGGTGTACCTGCTAGGCTCCTTTCGCAGCCCTGCTCTTCAAATGCGAACGTCTGCAGATAGCTGGCAGGCAGAAGGGGCTAGCCTGGAAAGCTGTTGCTCAGCCTCATCTGCCCATGGCACTGTTCGCATAGAGGCACAGAGAATGGGGCTGCTTGCTTATCTTGCCACTTGAAACTTCAAACGCATGCTGGGAATGGTGGTGTCCCTGCCAGGCTCCTATCACAGCCCTGCTCCGAAAGTGCGAACGTCTGCAGATAGCTGGCAGGCAGAAGGGGCTAGCCTGGAAAGCTGTTGCTCAGCCTCCTCTGCCCATGGCAGTGCTCGCACAGAGGCACAGAGACTGGGGCTGCTTGCTTGTCTTGCCACCTCAAACTTCAAACGTAGCCTGGGAAAGATGGTGTACCTGCTAGGCTCCTTTCGCAGCCCTGCTCTTCAAATGCGAACGTCTGCAGATAGCTGGCAGCCAGAAGGGGCTAGCCTGGAAAGCTGTTGCTCAGCCTCATCTGCCCATGGCACTGTTCGCATAGAGGCACAGAGAATGGGGCTGCTTGCTTATCTTGCCACTTGAAACTTCAAACGCATGCTGGGAATCGTGGTGTCCCTGCCAGGCTCCTATCACAGCCCTGCTGCGAAAGTGCGAACGTCTGTAGGTAGATGGCAGGCAGAAGGGGCTATCCTGGAAAGCTGTTGCTCAGCCTCATCTGCCCATGGCACTGCTCGCACAGAGGCACAGAGAATGGGGCTGCTTGCTAGTCTTGCCACCTCAAACTTCAAACGTAGCCTGGGAAAGTTGGTGTCCCAGCCAGGCTCCTATCACAGCCCTGCTCCGAATGTGCGAAGGTCTGCAGGTAGCTGGCAGCCAGAAGGGGCTAGCCTGGAAAGCTGTTGCTCAGCCTCATCTGTCCATGGCACTGCTCGCACAGAGGCACAGAGAATGGGGCTGCTTGCTTATGTTGCCACTTGAAACTTCAAAAGCATGCTGGGAATGGTGGTGTCCCTGCCAGGCTCCTATCACAGCCCTGCTCTTGAAATGCGAACTTCTGCAGATAGCTGGCAGGCAGAAGGGGCTAGCCTGGAAAGCTGTTGCTCAGCCTCCTCTGCCCATGGCAGTGCTCGCACAGAGGCACAGAGACTGAGGCTGCTTGCTTGTCTTGCCACCTCAAACTTCAAACGTATCCTGGGAAAGATGGTGTACCTGGTAGGCTCCTTTCGCAGCCCTGCTCTTGAAATGCGAACGTCTGCAGATAGCTGGCAGCCAGAAGGGGCTAGCCTGGAAAGCTGTTGCTCAGCCTCATCTGTCCATGGCACTGCTCGCACAGAGGCACAGAGAATGGGGCTGCTTGCTTGTCTTGCCACCTCAAACTTCAAACGTAGCCTGGGAAAGATGGTGTACCTGCTAGGCTCCTTTCGCAGCCCTGCTCTTGAAAAGCGAACGTCTGCAGATAGCTGGCAGCCAGAAGGGGCTAGCCTGGAAAGCTGTTGCTCAGCCTCATCTGCCCATGGCACTGTTCGCATAGAGGCACAGAGAATGGGGCTGCTTGCTTATCTTGCCACTTGAAACTTCAAACGCATGCTGGGAATGGTGGTGTCCCTGCTAGGCTCCTATCACAGCCCTGCTCCGAAAGTGCGAACGTCTGCAGGTAGATGGCAGGCAGAAGGGGGTATCCTGGAAAGCTGTTGCTCAGCCTCTTCTGCCCATGGCAGTGCTCGCACAGAGGCACAGAGAATGGGGCTGCTTGCTTGTCTTGCCACCTCAAACTTCAAACGTAGCCTGGGAAAGTTGGTGTCCCAGCCAGGCTCCTTTCGCAGCCCTGCTCCGAAAGTGCGAACGTCTGCAGATAGCTGGCAGCCAGAAGGTGCTAGCCTGGAAAGCTGTTGCTCAGCCTCATCTGCCCATGGCACTGCTCGCACAGAGGCACAGAGAACGGGGCTGCTTGCTTATCTTGCCACTTGAAACTTCAAAAGCATGCTGGGAATGGTGGTGTCCCTGCCAGGCTCCTATCACAGCCCTGCTCCGAAAGTGCGAACGTCTGCAGATAGCTGGCAGCCAGAAGGGGCTAGCCTGGAAAGCTGTTGCTCAGCCTCCTCTGCCCATGGCAGTGCTCGCACAGAGGCACAGAGACTGGGGCTGCTTGCTTGTCTTGCCACCTCAAACTTCAAACGTATAATGGGAAAGATGGTGTACCTGGTAGGCTCCTTTCGCAGCCCTGCTCTTGAAATGCGAACGTTTGCAGATAGCTGGCAGCCAGAAGGGGCTAGCCTGGAAAGCTGTTGCTCAGCCTCATCTGCCCATGGCACTGCTCGCACAGAGGCACAGAGACTGGGGCTGCTTGCTTGTCTTGCCACCTCAAACTTCAAACGTAGCCTGGGAAAGATGGTGTACCTGCTAGGCTCCTTTCGCAGCCCTGCTCTGAAAATGCGAACGTCTGAAGATAGCTGGCAGCCAGAAGGGGCTAGCCTGGAAAGCTGTTGCTCAGCCTCATCTGCCCATGCCACTGTTCGCATAGAGGCACAGAGAATGGGGCTGCTTGCTTATCTTGCCACTTGAAACTTCAAAAGCATGCTGGGAATGGTGGTGTCCCTGCCAGGCTCCTATCACAGCCCTGCTCTTGAAATGCGAACTTCTGCAGATAGCTGGCAGGCAGAAGGGGCTAGCCTGGAAAGCTGTTGCTCAGCCTCCTCTGCCCATGGCAGTGCTCGCACAGAGGCACAGAGACTGAGGCTGCTTGCTTGTCTTGCCACCTCAAACTTCAAACGTATCCTGGGAAAGATGGTGTACCTGGTAGGCTCCTTTCGCAGCCCTGCTCTTGAAATGCGAACGTCTGCAGATAGCTGGCAGCCAGAAGGGGCTAGCCTGGAAAGCTGTTGCTCAGCCTCATCTGTCCATGGCACTGCTCGCACAGAGGCACAGAGAATGGGGCTGCTTGCTTGTCTTGCCACCTCAAACTTCAAACGTAGCCTGGGAAAGATGGTGTACCTGCTAGGCTCCTTTCGCAGCCCTGCTCTTGAAAAGCGAACGTCTGCAGATAGCTGGCAGCCAGAAGGGGCTAGCCTGGAAAGCTGTTGCTCAGCCTCATCTGCCCATGGCACTGTTCGCATAGAGGCACAGAGAATGGGGCTGCTTGCTTATCTTGCCACTTGAAACTTCAAACGCATGCTGGGAATGGTGGTGTCCCTGCTAGGCTCCTATCACAGCCCTGCTCCGAAAGTGCGAACGTCTGCAGGTAGATGGCAGGCAGAAGGGGGTATCCTGGAAAGCTGTTGCTCAGCCTCTTCTGCCCATGGCAGTGCTCGCACAGAGGCACAGAGAATGGGGCTGCTTGCTTGTCTTGCCACCTCAAACTTCAAACGTAGCCTGGGAAAGTTGGTGTCCCAGCCAGGCTCCTTTCGCAGCCCTGCTCCGAAAGTGCGAACGTCTGCAGATAGCTGGCAGCCAGAAGGTGCTAGCCTGGAAAGCTGTTGCTCAGCCTCATCTGCCCATGGCACTGCTCGCACAGAGGCACAGAGAACGGGGCTGCTTGCTTATCTTGCCACTTGAAACTTCAAAAGCATGCTGGGAATGGTGGTGTCCCTGCCAGGCTCCTATCACAGCCCTGCTCCGAAAGTGCGAACGTCTGCAGATAGCTGGCAGCCAGAAGGGGCTAGCCTGGAAAGCTGTTGCTCAGCCTCCTCTGCCCATGGCAGTGCTCGCACAGAGGCACAGAGACTGGGGCTGCTTGCTTGTCTTGCTACCTCAAACTTCAAACGTATAATGGGAAAGATGGTGTACCTGCTAGGCTCCTTTCGCAGCCCTGCTCTTGAAATGCGAACGTTTGCAGATAGCTGGCAGCCAGAAGGGGCTAGCCTGGAAAGCTGTTGCTCAGCCTCATCTGTCCATGGCACTGCTCGCACAGAGGCACAGAGACTGGGGCTGCTTGCTTGTCTTGCCACCTCAAACTTCAAACGTAGCCTGGGAAAGATGGTGTACCTGCTAGGCTCCTTTCGCAGCCCTGCTCTGAAAATGCGAACGTCTGCAGATAGCTGGCAGCCAGAAGGGGCTAGCCTGGAAAGCTGTTGCTCAGCCTCATCTGCCCATGCCACTGTTCGCATAGAGGCACAGAGAATGGGGCTGCTTGCTTATCTTGCCACTTGAAACTTCAAACGCATGCTGGGAACGGTGGTGTCCCTGCCAGGCTCCTATCACAGCCCTGCTCCGAAAGTGCGAACGTCTGCAGATAGCTGGCAGCCAGAAGGGGCTAGCCTGGAAAGCTGTTGCTCAGCCTCATCTGCCCATGGCACTGCTCGCACAGAGGCACAGAGAATGGGTCTGCTTGCTTGTCTTGCCACCTCAAACTTCAAACGTAGCCTGGGAAAGTTGGTGTCCCAGCCAGGCTCCTATCACAGCCCTGCTCCGAAAGTGCGAAGGTCTGCAGGTAGCTGGCAGCCAGAAGGGGCTAGCCTGGAAAGCTGTTGCTCAGCCTCATCTGTCCATGGCACTGCTCGCACAGAGGCACAGAGAATGGGGCTGCTTGCTTATGTTGCCACTTGAAACTTCAAAAGCATGCTGGGAATGGTGGTGTCCCTGCCAGGCTCCTATCACAGCCCTGCTCTTGAAATGCGAACGTCTGCAGATAGCTGGCAGGCAGAAGGGGCTAGCCTGGAAAGCTGTTGCTCAGCCTCCTCTGCCCATGGCAGTGCTCGCACAGAGGCACAGAGACTGGGGCTGCTTGCTTGTCTTGCCACCTCAAACTTCAAACGTATCCTGGGAAAGATGGTGTAGCTGGTAGGCTCCTTTCGCAGCCCTGCTCTTCAAATGCGAACGTCTGCAGATAGCTGGCAGCCAGAAGGGGCTAGCCTGGAAAGCTGTAGCTCAGCCTCATCTGTCCATGGCACTGCTCGCACAGAGGCACAGAGACTGGGGCTGCTTGCTTGTCTTGCCACCTCAAACTTCAAACGTAGCCTGGGAAAGATGGTGTACCTGCTAGGCTCCTTTCGCAGCCCTGCTCTTGAAATGCGAACGTCTGCAGATAGCTGGCAGCCAGAAGGGGCTAGCCTGGAAAGCTGTTGCTCAGCCTCATCTGCCCATGGCACTGTTCGCATAGAGGCACAGAGAATGGGGCTGCTTGCTTATCTTGCCACTTGAAACTTCAAACGCATGCTGGGAATTGTGGTGTCCCTGCCAGGCTCCTATCACAGCCCTGCTCCGAAAGTGCGAACGTCTGCAGGTAGATGGCAGGCAGAAGGGGCTATCCTGGAAAGCTGTTGCTCAGCCTCATCTGCCCATGGCACTGCTCGCACAGAGGCACAGAGAATGGGGCTGCTTGCTTGTCTTGCCACCTCAAACTTCAAACGTAGCCTGGGAAAGTTGGTGTCCCAGCCAGGCTCCTTTCGCAGCCCTGCTCCGAAAGTGCGAACGTCTGCAGATAGCTGGCAGCCAGAAGGGGCTAGCCTGGAAAGCTGTTGCTCAGCCTCATCTGCCCATGGCAGTGCTCGCACAGAGGCACAGAGAATGGGGCTGCTTGCTTATCTTGCCACTTGAAACTTCAAACGCATGCTGGGAATGGTGGTGTCCCTGCCAGGCTCCTATCACAGCCCTGCTCCGAAAGTGCGAACGTCTGCAGATAGCTGTCAGGCAGAAGGGGCTAGCCTGGAAAGCTGTTGCTCAGCCTCCTCTGCCCATGGCAGTGCTCGCACAGAGGCACAGAGAATGGGGCTGCTTGCTTGTCTTGCCACCTCAAACTTCAAACGTAGCCTGGGAAAGATGGTGTACCTGCTAGGCTCCTTTCGCAGCCCTGCTCTTCAAATGCGAACGTCTGCAGATAGCTGGCAGCCAGAAGGGGCTAGCCTGGAAAGCTGTTGCTCAGCCTCATCTGCCCATGGCACTGTTCGCATAGAGGCACAGAGAATGGGGCTGCTTGCTTATCTTGCCACTTGAAACTTCAAACGCATGCTGGGAATCGTGGTGTCCCTGCCAGGCTCCTATCACAGCCCTGCTGCGAAAGTGCGAACGTCTGTAGGTAGATGGCAGGCAGAAGGGGCTATCCTGGAAAGCTGTTGCTCAGCCTCATCTGCCCATGGCACTGCTCGCACAGAGGCACAGAGAATGGGGCTGCTTGCTAGTCTTGCCACCTCAAACTTCAAACGTAGCCTGGGAAAGTTGGTGTCCCAGCCAGGCTCCTATCACAGCCCTGCTCCGAAAGTGCGAAGGTCTGCAGGTAGCTGGCAGCCAGAAGGGGCTAGCCTGGAAAGCTGTTGCTGAGCCTCATCTGTCCATGGCACTGCTCGCACAGAGGCACAGAGAATGGGGCTGCTTGCTTATGTTGCCACTTGAAACTTCAAAAGCATGCTGGGAATGGTGGTGTCCCTGCCAGGCTCCTATCACAGCCCTGCTCTTGAAATGCGAACTTCTGCAGATAGCTGGCAGGCAGAAGGGGCTAGCCTGGAAAGCTGTTGCTCAGCCTCCTCTGCCCATGGCACTGCTCGCACAGAGGCACAGAGAATGGGGCTGCTTGCTTGTCTTGCCACCTCAAACTTCAAACGTAGCCTGGGAAAGATGGTGTACCTGCTAGGCTCCTTTCGCAGCCCTGCTCTTGAAAAGCGAACGTCTGCAGATAGCTGGCAGCCAGAAGGGGCTAGCCTGGAAAGCTGTTGCTCAGCCTCATCTGCCCATGGCACTGTTCGCATAGAGGCACACAGAATGGGGCTGCTTGCTTATCTTGCCACTTGAAACTTCAAACGCATGCTGGGAATGGTGGTGTCCCTGCTAGGCTCCTATCACAGCCCTGCTCCGAAAGTGCGAACGTCTGCAGGTAGATGGCAGGCAGAAGGGGGTATCCTGGAAAGCTGTTGCTCAGCCTCTTCTGCCCATGGCACTGCTCGCACAGAGGCACAGAGAATGGGGCTGCTTGCTTGTCTTGCCACCTCAAACTTCAAACGTAGCCTGGGAAAGTTGGTGTCCCAGCCAGGCTCCTTTCGCAGCCCTGCTCCGAAAGTGCGAACGTCTGCAGATAGCTGGCAGCCAGAAGGTGCTAGCCTGGAAAGCTGTTGCTCAGCCTCATCTGCCCATGGCACTGCTCGCAAAGAGGCACAGAGAACGGGGCTGCTTGCTTATCTTGCCACTTGAAACTTCAAAAGCATGCTGGGAATGGTGGTGTCCCTGCCAGGCTCCTATCACAGCCCTGCTCCGAAAGTGCGAACGTCTGCAGATAGCTGGCAGGCAGAAGGGGCTAGCCTGGAAAGCTGTTGCTCAGCCTCCTCTGCCCATGGCAGTGCTCGCACAGAGGCACAGAGAATGGGGCTGCTTGCTTGTCTTGCCACCTCAAACTTCAAACGTAGCCTGGGAAAGATGGTGTACCTGCTAGGCTCCTTTCGCAGCCCTGCTCTTCAAATGCGAACGTCTGCAGATAGCTGGCAGCCAGAAGGGGCTAGCCTGGAAAGCTGTTGCTCAGCCTCATCTGCCCATGGCACTGTTCGCATAGAGGCACAGAGAATGGGGCTGCTTGCTTATCTTGCCACTTGAAACTTCAAACGCATGCTGGGAACGGTGGTGTCCCTGCCAGGCTCCTATCACAGCCCTGCTGCGAAAGTGCGAACGTCTGCAGGTAGATGGCAGGCAGAAGGGGCTATCCTGGAAAGCTGTTGCTCAGCCTCATCTGCCCATGGCACTGCTCGCACAGAGGCACAGAGAATGGGGCTGCTTGCTAGTCTTGCCACCTCAAACTTCAAACGTAGCCTGGGAAAGTTGGTGTCCCAGCCAGGCTCCTATCACAGCCCTGCTCCGAAAGTGCGAAGGTCTGCAGGTAGCTGGCAGCCAGAAGGGGCTAGCCTGGAAAGCTGTTGCTGAGCCTCATCTGTCCATGGCACTGCTCGCACAGAGGCACAGAGAATGGGGCTGCTTGCTTATGTTGCCACTTGAAACTTCAAAAGCATGCTGGGAATGGTGGTGTCCCTGCCAGGCTCCTATCACAGCCCTGCTCTTGAAATGCGAACTTCTGCAGATAGCTGGCAGGCAGAAGGGGCTAGCCTGGAAAGCTGTTGCTCAGCCTCCTCTGCCCATGGCACTGCTCGCACAGAGGCACAGAGAATGGGGCTGCTTGCTTGTCTTGCCACCTCAAACTTCAAACGTAGCCTGGGAAAGATGGTGTACCTGCTAGGCTCCTTTCGCAGCCCTGCTCTTGAAAAGCGAACGTCTGCAGATAGCTGGCAGCCAGAAGGGGCTAGCCTGGAAAGCTGTTGCTCAGCCTCATCTGCCCATGGCACTGTTCGCATAGAGGCACAGAGAATGGGGCTGCTTGCTTATCTTGCCACTTGAAACTTCAAACGCATGCTGGGAATGGTGGTGTCCCTGCTAGGCTCCTATCACAGCCCTGCTCCGAAAGTGCGAACGTCTGCAGGTAGATGGCAGGCAGAAGGGGGTATCCTGGAAAGCTGTTGCTCAGCCTCTTCTGCCCATGGCACTGCTCGCACAGAGGCACAGAGAATGGGGCTGCTTGCTTGTCTTGCCACCTCAAACTTCAAACGTAGCCTGGGAAAGTTGGTGTCCCAGCCAGGCTCCTTTCGCAGCCCTGCTCCGAAAGTGCGAACGTCTGCAGATAGCTGGCAGCCAGAAGGTGCTAGCCTGGAAAGCTGTTGCTCAGCCTCATCTGCCCATGGCACTGCTCGCAAAGAGGCACAGAGAACGGGGCTGCTTGCTTATCTTGCCACTTGAAACTTCAAAAGCATGCTGGGAATGGTGGTGTCCCTGCCAGGCTCCTATCACAGCCCTGCTCCGAAAGTGCGAACGTCTGCAGATAGCTGGCAGCCAGAAGGGGCTAGCCTGGAAAGCTGTTGCTCAGCCTCCTCTGCCCATGGCAGTGCTCGCACAGAGGCACAGAGACTGGGGCTGCTTGCTTGTCTTGCCACCTCAAACTTCAAACGTATAATGGGAAAGATGGTGTACCTGCTAGGCTCCTTTCGCAGCCCTGCTCTTGAAATGCGAACGTTTGCAGATAGCTGGCAGGCAGAAGGGGCTAGCCTGGAAAGCTGTTGCTCAGCCTCATCTGTCCATGGCACTGCTCGCACAGAGGCACAGAGACTGGGGCTGCTTGCTTGTCTTGCCACCTCAAACTTCAAACGTAGCCTGGGAAAGATGGTGTACCTGCTAGGCTCCTTTCGCAGCCCTGCTCTTCAAATGCGAACGTCTGCAGATAGCTGGCAGCCAGAAGGGGCTAGCCTGGAAAGCTGTTGCTCAGCCTCATCTGCCCATGCCACTGTTCGCATAGAGGCACAGAGAATGGGGCTGCTTGCTTATCTTGCCACTTGAAACTTCAAACGCATGCTGGGAACGGTGGTGTCCCTGCCAGGCTCCTATCACAGCCCTGCTCCGAAAGTGCGAACGTCTGCAGATAGCTGGCAGCCAGAAGGGGCTAGCCTGGAAAGCTGTTGCTCAGCCTCATCTGCCCATGGCACTGCTCGCACAGAGGCACAGAGAATGGGTCTGCTTGCTTGTCTTGCCACCTCAAACTTCAAACGTAGCCTGGGAAAGTTGGTGTCCCAGCCAGGCTCCTATCACAGCCCTGCTCCGAAAGTGCGAAGGTCTGCAGGTAGCTGGCAGCCAGAAGGGGCTAGCCTGGAAAGCTGTTGCTCAGCCTCATCTGTCCATGGCACTGCTCGCACAGAGGCACAGAGAATGGGGCTGCTTGCTTATCTTGCCACTTGAAACTTCAAAAGCATGCTGGGAATGGTGGTGTCCCTGCCAGGCTCCTATCACAGCCCTGCTCTTGAAATGCGAACGTCTGCAGATAGCTGGCAGGCAGAAGGGGCTATCCTGGAAAGCTGTTGCTCAGCCTCCTCTGCCCATGGCAGTGCTCGCATAGAGGCACAGAGAATGGGGCTGCTTGCTTATCTTGCCACTTGAAACTTCAAACGCATGCTGGGAATGGTGGTGTCCCTGCCAGGCTCCTATCACAGCCCTGCTCCGAAAGTGCGAACGTCTGCAGATAGCTGTCAGGCAGAAGGGGCTAGCCTGGAAAGCTGTTGCTCAGCCTCCTCTGCCCATGGCAGTGCTCGCACAGAGGCACAGAGACTGGGGCTGCTTGCTTGTCTTGCCACCTCAAACTTCAAACGTAGCCTGGGAAAGATGGTGTACCTGCTAGGCTCCTTTCGCAGCCCTGCTCTTCAAATGCGAACGTCTGCAGATAGCTGGCAGCCAGAAGGGGCTAGCCTGGAAAGCTGTTGCTCAGCCTCATCTGCCCATGGCACTGTTCGCATAGAGGCACAGAGAATGGGGCTGCTTGCTTATCTTGCCACTTGAAACTTCAAACGCATGCTGGGAATCGTGGTGTCCCTGCCAGGCTCCTATCACAGCCCTGCTGCGAAAGTGCGAACGTCTGTAGGTAGATGGCAGGCAGAAGGGGCTATCCTGGAAAGCTGTTGCTCAGCCTCATCTGCCCATGGCACTGCTCGCACAGAGGCACAGAGAATGGGGCTGCTTGCTAGTCTTGCCACCTCAAACTTCAAACGTAGCCTGGGAAAGTTGGTGTCCCAGCCAGGCTCCTATCACAGCCCTGCTCCGAAAGTGCGAAGGTCTGCAGGTAGCTGGCAGCCAGAAGGGGCTAGCCTGGAAAGCTGTTGCTCAGCCTCATCTGTCCATGGCACTGCTCGCACAGAGGCACAGAGAATGGGGCTGCTTGCTTATGTTGCCACTTGAAACTTCAAAAGCATGCTGGGAATGGTGGTGTCCCTGCCAGGCTCCTATCACAGCCCTGCTCTTGAAATGCGAACTTCTGCAGATAGCTGGCAGGCAGAAGGGGCTAGCCTGGAAAGCTGTTGCTCAGCCTCCTCTGCCCATGGCAGTGCTCGCACAGAGGCACAGAGACTGAGGCTGCTTGCTTGTCTTGCCACCTCAAACTTCAAACGTATCCTGGGAAAGATGGTGTACCTGGTAGGCTCCTTTCGCAGCCCTGCTCTTGAAATGCGAACGTCTGCAGATAGCTGGCAGCCAGAAGGGGCTAGCCTGGAAAGCTGTTGCTCAGCCTCATCTGTCCATGGCACTGCTCGCACAGAGGCACAGAGAATGGGGCTGCTTGCTTGTCTTGCCACCTCAAACTTCAAACGTAGCCTGGGAAAGATGGTGTACCTGGTAGGCTCCTTTCGCAGCCCTGCTCTTGAAATGCGAACGTCTGCAGATAGCTGGCAGCCAGAAGGGGCTAGCCTGGAAAGCTGTTGCTCAGCCTCATCTGTTCATGGCACTGCTCGCACAGAGGCACAGAGACTGGGGCTGCTTGCTTGTCTTGCCACCTCAAACTTCAAACGTAGCCTGGGAAAGATGGTGTACCTGCTAGGCTCCTTTCGCAGCCCTGCTCTTCAAATGCGAACGTCTGCAGATAGCTGGCAGCCAGAAGGGGCTAGAATGGAAAGCTGTTGCTCAGCCTCATCTGCCCATGGCACTGTTCGCATAGAGGCACAGAGAATGGGGCTGCTTGCTTATCTTTCCACTTGAAACTTCAAACGCATGCTGGGAATGGTGGTGTCCCTGCCAGGCTCCTATCACAGCCCTGCTCCGAAAGTGCGAACGTCTGCAGATAGCTGTCAGGCAGAAGGGGCTAGCCTGGAAAGCTGTTGCTCAGCCTCCTCTGCCCATGGCAGTGCTCGCACAGAGGCACAGAGACTGGGGCTGCTTGCTTGTCTTGCCACCTCAAACTTCAAACGTAGCCTGGGAAAGATGGTGTACCTGCTAGGCTCCTTTCGCAGCCCTGCTCTTCAAATGCGAACGTCTGCAGATAGCTGGCAGCCAGAAGGGGCTAGCCTGGAAAGCTGTTGCTCAGCCTCATCTGCCCATGGCACTGTTCGCATAGAGGCACAGAGAATGGGGCTGCTTGCTTATCTTGCCACTTGAAACTTCAAACGCATGCTGGGAATGGTGGTGTCCCTGCCAGGCTCCTATCACAGCCCTGCTGCGAAAGTGCGAACGTCTGTAGGTAGATGGCAGGCAGAAGGGGCTATCCTGGAAAGCTGTTGCTCAGCCTCATCTGCCCATGGCACTGCTCGCACAGAGGCACAGAGAATGGGGCTGCTTGCTAGTCTTGCCACCTCAAACTTCAAACGTAGCCTGGGAAAGTTGGTGTCCCAGCCAGGCTCCTATCACAGCCCTGCTTCGAAAGTGCGAAGGTCTGCAGGTAGCTGGCAGCCAGAAGGGGCTAGCCTGGAAAGCTGTTGCTCAGCCTCATCTGCCCATGGCACTGTTCGCATAGAGGCACAGAGAATGGGGCTGCTTGCTTATGTTGCCACTTGAAACTTCAAACGCATGCTGGGAATCGTGGTGTCCCTGCCAGGCTCCTATCACAGCCCTGCTGCGAAAGTGCGAACGTCTGTAGGTAGATGGCAGGCAGAAGGGGCTATCCTGGAAAGCTGTTGCTCAGCCTCATCTGCCCATGGCACTGCTCGCACAGAGGCACAGAGAATGGGGCTGCTTGCTAGTCTTGCCACCTCAAACTTCAAACGTAGCCTGGGAAAGTTGGTGTCCCAGCCAGGCTCCTATCACAGCCCTGCTCCGAAAGTGCGAAGGTCTGCAGGTAGCTGGCAGCCAGAAGGGGCTAGCCTGGAAAGCTGTTGCTCAGCCTCATCTGTCCATGGCACTGCTCGCACAGAGGCACAGAGAATGGGGCTGCTTGCTTATGTTGCCACTTGAAACTTCAAAAGCATGCTGGGAATGGTGGTGTCCCTGCCAGGCTCCTATCACAGCCCTGCTCTTGAAATGCGAACTTCTGCAGATAGCTGGCAGGCAGAAGGGGCTAGCCTGGAAAGCTGTTGCTCAGCCTCCTCTGCCCATGGCAGTGCTCGCACAGAGGCACAGAGACTGAGGCTGCTTGCTTGTCTTGCCACCTCAAACTTCAAACGTATCCTGGGAAAGATGGTGTACCTGGTAGGCTCCTTTCGCAGCCCTGCTCTTGAAATGCGAACGTCTGCAGATAGCTGGCAGCCAGAAGGGGCTAGCCTGGAAAGCTGTTGCTCAGCCTCATCTGTCCATGGCACTGCTCGCACAGAGGCACAGAGAATGGGGCTGCTTGCTTGTCTTGCCACCTCAAACTTCAAACGTAGCCTGGGAAAGATGGTGTACCTGCTAGGCTCCTTTCGCAGCCCTGCTCTTGAAAAGCGAACGTCTGCAGATAGCTGGCAGCCAGAAGGGGCTAGCCTGGAAAGCTGTTGCTCAGCCTCATCTGCCCATGGCACTGTTCGCATAGAGGCACAGAGAATGGGGCTGCTTGCTTATCTTGCCACTTGAAACTTCAAACGCATGCTGGGAATGGTGGTGTCCCTGCTAGGCTCCTATCACAGCCCTGCTCCGAAAGTGCGAACGTCTGCAGGTAGATGGCAGGCAGAAGGGGGTATCCTGGAAAGCTGTTGCTCAGCCTCTTCTGCCCATGGCACTGCTCGCACAGAGGCACAGAGAATGGGGCTGCTTGCTTGTCTTGCCACCTCAAACTTCAAACGTAGCCTGGGAAAGTTGGTGTCCCAGCCAGGCTCCTTTCGCAGCCCTGCTCCGAAAGTGCGAACGTCTGCAGATAGCTGGCAGCCAGAAGGTGCTAGCCTGGAAAGCTGTTGCTCAGCCTCATCTGCCCATGGCACTGCTCGCACAGAGGCACAGAGAACGGGGCTGCTTGCTTATCTTGCCACTTGAAACTTCAAAAGCATGCTGGGAATGGTGGTGTCCCTGCCAGGCTCCTATCACAGCCCTGCTCCGAAAGTGCGAACGTCTGCAGATAGCTGGCAGCCAGAAGGGGCTAGCCTGGAAAGCTGTTGCTCAGCCTCCTCTGCCCATGGCAGTGCTCGCACAGAGGCACAGAGACTGGGGCTGCTTGCTTGTCTTGCCACCTCAAACTTCAAACGTATAATGGGAAAGATGGTGTACCTGCTAGGCTCCTTTCGCAGCCCTGCTCTTGAAATGCGAACGTTTGCAGATAGCTGGCAGCCAGAAGGGGCTAGCCTGGAAAGCTGTTGCTCAGCCTCATCTGTCCATGGCACTGCTCGCACAGAGGCACAGAGACTGGGGCTGCTTGCTTGTCTTGCCACCTCAAACTTCAAACGTAGCCTGGGAAAGATGGTGTACCTGCTAGGCTCCTTTCGCAGCCCTGCTCTTCAAATGCGAACGTCTGCAGATAGCTGGCAGCCAGAAGGGGCTAGCCTGGAAAGCTGTTGCTCAGCCTCATCTGCCCATGCCACTGTTCGCACAGAGGCACAGAGAATGGGGCTGCTTGCTTATCTTGCCACTTGAAACTTCAAACGCATGCTGGGAATGGTGG
This sequence comes from Opisthocomus hoazin, assembly GCF_030867145.1. Taxonomy (NCBI): domain Eukaryota; kingdom Metazoa; phylum Chordata; class Aves; order Opisthocomiformes; family Opisthocomidae; genus Opisthocomus; species Opisthocomus hoazin. Next base: position 6,563,303 of record NC_134442.1, read on the forward strand.
TGTCCCTGCCAGGCTCCTATCACAGCCCTGCTCCGAAAGTGCGAACGTCTGCAGATAGCTGGCAGCCAGAAGGGGCTAGCCTGGAAAGCTGTTGCTCAGCCTCATCTGCCCATGGCACTGCTCGCACAGAGGCACAGAGAATGGGTCTGCTTGCTTGTCTTGCCACCTCAAACTTCAAACGTAGCCTGGGAAAGTTGGTGTCCCAGCCAGGCTCCTATCACAGCCCTGCTCCGAAAGTGCGAAGGTCTGCAGGTAGCTGGCAGCCAGAAGGGGCTAGCCTGGAAAGCTGTTGCTCAGCCTCATCTTCCCATGGCACTGCTCGCACAGAGGCACAGAGAATGGGGCTGCTTGCTTATGTTGCCACTTGAAACTTCAAAAGCATGCTGGGAATGGTGGTGTCCCTGCCAGGCTCCTATCACAGCCCTGCTCTTGAAATGCGAACGTCTGCAGATAGCTGGCAGGCAGAAGGGGCTAGCCTGGAAAGCTGTTGCTCAGCCTCCTCTGCCCATGGCAGTGCTCGCACAGAGGCACAGAGAATGGGGCTGCTTGCTTGTCTTGCCACCTCAAACTTCAAACGTATCCTGGGAAAGATGGTGTAGCTGGTAGGCTCCTTTCGCAGCCCTGCTCTTGAAATGCGAACGTCTGCAGATAGCTGGCAGCCAGAAGGGGCTAGCCTGGAAAGCTGTAGCTCAGCCTCATCTGTCCATGGCACTGCTCGCACAGAGGCACAGAGACTGGGGCTGCTTGCTTGTCTTGCCACCTCAAACTTCAAACGTAGCCTGGGAAAGATGGTGTACCTGCTAGGCTCCTTTCGCAGCCCTGCTCTTGAAATGCGAACGTCTGCAGATAGCTGGCAGCCAGAAGGGGCTAGCCTGGAAAGCTGTTGCTCAGCCTCATCTGCCCATGGCACTGTTCGCATAGAGGCACAGAGAATGGGGCTGCTTGCTTATCTTGCCACTTGAAACTTCAAACGCATGCTGGGAATGGTGGTGTCCCTGCTAGGCTCCTATCACAGCCCTGCTCCGAAAGTGCGAACGTCTGCAGGTAGATGGCAGGCAGAAGGGGCTATCCTGGAAAGCTGTTGCTCAGCCTCATCTGCCCATGGCACTGCTCGCACAGAGGCACAGAGAATGGGGCTGCTTGCTTGTCTTGCCACCTCAAACTTCAAACGTAGCCTGGGAAAGTTGGTGTCCCAGCCAGGCTCCTTTCGCAGCCCTGCTCCGAAAGTGCGAACGTCTGCAGATAGCTGGCAGCCAGAAGGTGCTAGCCTGGAAAGCTGTTGCTCAGCCTCATCTGCCCATGGCAGTGCTCGCACAGAGGCACAGAGAATGGGGCTGCTTGCTTATCTTGCCACTTGAAACTTCAAACGCATGCTGGGAATGGTGGTGTCCCTGCCAGGCTCCTATCACAGCCCTGCTCCGAAAGTGCGAACGTCTGCAGATAGCTGTCAGGCAGAATGGGCTAGCCTGGAAAGCTGTTGCTCAGCCTCCTCTGCCCATGGCAGTGCTCGCACAGAGGCACAGAGACTGGGGCTGCTTGCTTGTCTTGCCACCTCAAACTTCAAACGTAGCCTGGGATAGATGGTGTACCTGCTAGGCTCCTTTCGCAGCCCTGCTCTTCAAATGCGAACGTCTGCAGATAGCTGGCAGCCAGAAGGGGCTAGCCTGGAAAGCTGTTGCTCAGCCTCATCTGCCCATGGCACTGTTCGCATAGAGGCACAGAGAATGGGGCTGCTTGCTTATCTTGCCACTTGAAACTTCAAACGCATGCTAGGAATGGTGGTGTCCCTGCCAGGCTCCTATCACAGCCCTGCTCCGAAAGTGCGAACGTCTGCAGGTAGATGGCAGGCAGAAGGGGCTATCCTGGAAAGCTGTTGCTCAGCCTCATCTGCCCATGGCACTGTTCGCATAGAGGCACAGAGAATGGGGCTGCTTGCTTGTCTTGCCACCTCAAACTTCAAACGTTGCCTGGAAAAGTTGGTGTCCCAGCCAGGCTCCTTTCGCAGCCCTGCCCCGAAAGTGCGAACGTTTGCAGATAGCTGGCAGGCAGAAGGGGCTAGCCTGGAAAGCTGTTGCTCAGCCTCATCTGCCCATGGCACTGCTCGCACAGAGGCACAGAGAATGGGGCTGCTTGCTTGTCTTGCCACTTGAAACTTCAAACGTAGCCTGGGAAAGATGGTGTACCTGCTAGGCTCCTTTCGCAGCCCTGCTCTTGAAATGCGAACGTCTGCAGATAGCTGGCAGCCAGAAGGGGCTAGCCTGGAAAGCTGTTGCTCAGCCTCATCTGCCCATGGCACTGCTCGCATAGAGGCACAGAGAATGGGGCTGCTTGCTTGTCTTGCCACCTCAAACTTCAAACGCATTCTGGGAAAGATGGTGTACCTGCTAGGCTCCTTTCGCAGCCCTGCTCTTGAAATGCGAACGTCTGCAGATAGCTGGCAGGCAGAAGGGGCTAGCCTGGAAAGCTGTTGCTCAGCCTCATCTGCCCATGGCAGTGCTCACACAGAGGCACAGAGAATGGGGCTGCTTGCTTGTCTTGCCACCTCAAACTTCAAACGTAGCCTGGGAAAGATGGTGTACCTGCTAGGCTCCTTTCGCCGCCCTGCTCTTGAAATGCGAACGTCTGCAGATAGCTGGCAGCCAGAAGGGGCTAGCCTGGAAAGCTGTTGCTCAGCCTCCTCTGCCCATGGCAGTGCTCGCACAGAGGCACAGAGACTGGGGCTGCTTGCTTGTCTTGCCACCTCAAACTTCAAACGTAGCCTGGGAAAGATGGTGTACCTGCTAGGCTCCTTTCGCAGCCCTGCTCTTGAAATGCGAACGTCTGCAGATAGCTGGCAGCCAGAAGGGGCTAGCCTGGAAAGCTGTTGCTCAGCCTCATCTGCCCATGGCACTGTTCGCATAGAGGCACAGAGAATGGGGCTGCTTGCTTATCTTGCCACTTGAAACTTCAAACACATGCTGGGAATGGTGGTGTCCCTGCTAGGCTCCTATCACAGCCCTGCTCCGAAAGTGCGAACGTCTGCAGGTAGATGGCAGGCAGAAGGGGCTATCCTGGAAAGCTGTTGCTCAGCCTCATCTGCCCATGGCAGTGCTCGCACAGAGGCACAGAGAATGGGGCTGCTTGCTTGTCTTGCCACCTCAAACTTCAAACGTAGCCTGGGAAAGTTGGTGTCCCAGCCAGGCTCCTTTCGCAGCCCTGCTCCGAAAGTGCGAACGTCTGCAGATAGCTGGCAGCCAGAAGGTGCTAGCCTGGAAAGCTGTTGCTCAGCCTCATCTGCCCATGGCAGTGCTCGCACAGAGGCACAGAGAATGGGGCTGCTTGCTAGTCTTGCCACCTCAAACTTCAAACGTAGCCTGGGAAAGTTGGTGTCCCAGCCAGGCTCCTATCACAGCCCTGCTCCGAAAGTGCGAAGGTCTGCAGGTAGCTGGCAGCCAGAAGGGGCTAGCCTGGAAAGCTGTTGCTCAGCCTCATCTGTCCATGGCACTGCTCGCACAGAGGCACAGAGAATGGGGCTGCTTGCTTGTCTTGCCACCTCAAACTTCAAACGTATCCTGGGAAAGATGGTGTACCTGCTAGGCTCCTTTCGCAGCCCTGCTCTTGAAATGCGAACGTCTGCAGATAGCTGGCAGCCAGAAGGGGCTAGCCTGGAAAGCTGTTGCTCAGCCTCATCTGTCCATGGCACTGCTCGCACAGAGGCACAGAGAATGGGGCTCCTTACTTGTCTTGCCACCTCAAACTTCAAACGTAGCCTGGGAAAGATGGTGTACCTGCTAGGCTCCTTTCGCAGCCCTGCTCTTCAAATGCGAACGTCTGCAGATAGCTGGCAGCCAGAAGGGGCTAGCCTGGAAAGCTGTTGCTCAGCCTCATCTGCCCATGGCACTGTTCGCATAGAGGCACAGAGAATGGGGCTGCTTGCTTATCTTGCCACTTGAAACTTCAAACGCATGCTAGGAATGGTGGTGTCCCTGCCAGGCTCCTATCACAGCCCTGCTCCGAAAGTGCGAACGTCTGCAGTTAGATGGCAGGCAGAAGGGGCTATCCTGGAAAGCTGTTGCTCAGCCTCATCTGCCCATGGCACTGTTCGCATAGAGGCACAGAGAATGGGGCTGCTTGCTTGTCTTGCCACCTCAAACTTCAAACGTTGCCTGGAAATGTTGGTGTCCCAGCCAGGCTCCTTTCGCAGCCCTGCTCCGAAAGTGCGAACGTTTGCAGATAGCTGGCAGGCAGAAGGGGCTAGCCTGGAAAGCTGTTGCTCAGCCTCATCTGCCCATGGCACTGCTCGCACAGAGGCACAGAGAATGGGGCTGCTTGCTTGTCTTGCCACTTGAAACTTCAAACGTAGCCTGGGAAAGATGGTGTACCTGCTAGGCTCCTTTCGCAGCCCTGCTCTTGAAATGCGAACGTCTGCAGATAGCTGGCAGCCAGAAGGGGCTAGCCTGGAAAGCTGTTGCTCAGCCTCATCTGCCCATGGCACTGCTCGCATAGAGGCACAGAGAATGGGGCTGCTTGCTTGTCTTGCCACCTCAAACTTCAAACGTAGCCTGGGAAAGATGGTGTACCTGCTAGGCTCCTTTCGCAGCCCTGCTCTTGAAATGCGAACGTCTGCAGATAGCTGGCAGGCAGAAGGGGCTAGCCTGGAAAGCTGTTGCTCAGCCTCATCTGCCCATGGCAGTGCTCACACAGAGGCACAGAGAATGGGGCTGCTTGCTTGTCTTGCCACCTCAAACTTCAAACGTAGCCTGGGAAAGATGGTGTACCTGCTAGGCTCCTTTCGCCGCCCTGCTCTTGAAATGCGAACGTCTGCAGATAGCTGGCAGCCAGAAGGGGCTAGCCTGGAAAGCTGTTGCTCAGCCTCCTCTGCCCATGGCAGTGCTCGCACAGAGGCACAGAGACTGGGGCTGCTTGCTTGTCTTGCCACCTCAAACTTCAAACGTATCCTGGGAAAGATGGTGTACCTGGTAGGCTCCTTTCGCAGCCCTGCTCTTGAAATGCGAACGTCTGCAGATAGCTGGCAGCCAGAAGGGGCTAGCCTGGAAAGCTGTTGCTCAGCCTCATCTGTCCATGGCACTGCTCGCACAGAGGCACAGAGACTGGGGCTGCTTGCTTGTCTTGCCACCTCAAACTTCAAACGTAGCCTGGGAAAGATGGTGTACCTGCTAGGCTCCTTTTGCAGCCCTGCTCTTGAAATGCGAACGTCTGCAGATAGCTGGCAGCCAGAAGGGGCTAGCCTGGAAAGCTGTTGCTCAGCCTCATCTGCCCATGGCACTGTTCGCATAGAGGCACAGAGAATGGGGCTGCTTGCTTGTCTTGCCACCTCAAACTTCAAACGTAGCCTGGGAAAGATGGTGTACCTGCTAGGGTCCTTTTGCAGCCCTGCTCTTGAAATGCGAACGTCTGCAGATAGCTGGCAGCCAGAAGGGGCTAGCCTGGAAAGCTGTTGCTCAGCCTCATCTTCCCATGGCACTGCTCGCACAGAGGCACAGAGAATGGGGCTGCTTGCTTATCTTGCCACTTGAAACTTCAAAAGCATGCTAGGAATGGTGGTGTCCCTGCTAGGCTCCTATCACAGCCCTGCTCCGAAAGTGCGAACGTCTGCAGGTAGATGGCAGGCAGAAGGGGCTATCCTGGAAAGCTGTTGCTCAGCCTCATCTGCCCATGGCACTGCTCGCACAGAGGCACAGAGACTGGGGCTGCTTGCTTGTCTTGCCACCTCAAACTTCAAACGTAGCCTGGGAAAGTTGGTGTCCCAGCCAGGCTCCTTTCGCAGCCCTGCTCCGAAAATGCGAACGTTTGCAGATAGCTGGCAGGCAGAAGGGGCTAGCCTGGAAAGCTGTTGCTCAGCCTCATCTGCCCATGGCACTGCTCGCACAGAGGCACAGAGAATGGGGCTGCTTGCTTGTCTTGCCACTTGAAACTTCAAACGTAGCCTGGGAAAGATGGTGTACCTGCTAGGCTCCTTTCGCAGCCCTGCTCTTGAAATGCGAACGTCTGCAGATAGCTGGCAGGCAGAAGGGGCTAGCCTGGAAAGCTGTTGCTCAGCCTCATCTGCCCATGGCACTGTTCGCATAGAGGCACAGAGAATGGGGCTGCTTGCTTGTCTTGCCACCTCAAACTTCAAACGCATGCTGGGAAAGATGGTGTACCTGCTAGGCTCCTTTCGCAGCCCTGCTCTTGAAATGCGAACGTCTGCAGATAGCTGTCAGGCAGAAGGGGCTAGCCTGGAAAGCTGTTGCTCAGCCTCCTCTGCCCATGGCAGTGCTCGCACAGAGGCACAGAGACTGGGGCTGCTTGCTTGTCTTGCCACCTCAAACTTCAAACGTAGCCTGGGAAAGATGGTGTACCTGGTAGGCTCCTTTCGCAGCCCTGCTCTTGAAATGCGAACGTCTGCAGATAGCTGGCAGCCAGAAGGGGCTAGCCTGGAAAGCTGTTGCTCAGCCTCCTCTGCCCATGGCAGTGCTCGCACAGAGGCACAGAGACTGGGGCTGCTTGCTTGTCTTGCCACCTCAAACTTCAAACGTATCCTGGGAAAGATGGTGTACCTGGTAGGCTCCTTTCGCAGCCCTGCTCTTGAAATGCGAACGTCTGCAGATAGCTGGCAGCCAGAAGGGGCTAGCCTGGAAAGCTGTTGCTCAGCCTCATCTGTCCATGGCACTGCTCGCACAGAGGCACAGAGAATGCGGCTGCTTGCTTGTCTTGCCACCTCAAACTTCAAACGTAGCCTGGGAAAGATGGTGTACCTGCTAGGCTCCTTTTGCAGATCTGCTCTTGAAATGCGAACGTCTGCAGATAGCTGGCAGCCAGAAGGGGCTAGCCTGGAAAGCTGTTGCTCAGCCTCATCTGCCCATGGCACTGCTCGCACAGAGGCACAGAGAATGGGGCTGCTTGCTTATCTTGCCACTTGAAACTTCAAAAGCATGCTAGGAATGGTGGTGTCCCTGCCAGGCTCCTATCACAGCCCTGCTCCGAAAGTGCGAACGTCTGCAGGTAGATGGCAGGCAGAAGGGGCTATCCTGGAAAGCTGTTGCTCAGCCTCATCTGCCCATGGCACTGCTCGCACAGAGGCACAGAGAATGGGGCTGCTTGCTTGTCTTGCCACCTCAAACTTCAAACGTAGCCTGGGAAAGTTGGTGTCCCAGCCAGGCTCCTTTCGCAGCCCTGCTCCGAAAGTGCGAACGTCTGCAGATAGCTGGCAGCCAGAAGGTGCTAGCCTGGAAAGCTGTTGCTCAGCCTCATCTGCCCATGGCACTGCTCGCACAGAGGCACAGAGACTGGGGCTGCTTGCTTGTCTTGCCACCTCAAACTTCAAACGTAGCCTGGGAAAGATGGTGTACCTGCTAGGCTCCTTTCGCAGCCCTGCTCTTGAAATGCGAACGTCTGCAGATAGCTGGCAGCCAGAAGGGGCTAGCCTGGAAAGCTGTTGCTCAGCCTCATCTGCCCATGGCACTGCTCGCATAGAGGCACAGAGAATGGGGCTGCTTGCTTATCTTTCCACTTGAAACTTCAAACGCATGCTGGGAATGGTGGTGTCCCTGCCAGGCTCCTATCACAGCCCTGCTCCGAAAGTGCGAACGTCTGCAGATAGCTGGCAGCCAGAAGGGGCTAGCCTGGAAAGCTGTTGCTCAGCCTCATCTGCCCATGGCACTGTTCGCATAGAGGCACAGAGAATGGGGCTGCTTGCTTGTCTTGCCACCTCAAACTTCAAACGTTGCCTGGAAAAGTTGGTGTCCCTGCCAGGCTCCTTTCGCAGCCCTGCTCCGAAAGTGCGAACGTTTGCAGATAGCTGGCAGGCAGAAGGGGCTAGCCTGGAAAGCTGTTGCTCAGCCTCATCTGCCCATGGCACTGCTCGCACAGAGGCACAGAGAATGGGGCTGCTTGCTTATCTTGCCACTTGAAACTTCAAAAGCATGCTGGGAATGGTGGTGTCCCTGCCAGGCTCCTATCACAGCCCTGCTCTTGAAATGCGAACGTCTGCAGATAGCTGGCAGCCAGAAGGGGCTAGCCTGGAAAGCTGTTGCTCAGCCTCATCTGTCCATGGCACTGCTCGCACAGAGGCACAGATACTGGGGCTGCTTGCTTGTCTTTCCACCTCAAACTTCAAACGTAGCCTGGGAAAGATGGTGTACCTGCTAGGCTCCTTTCGCAGCCCTGCTCTTGAAATGCGAACGTCTGCAGATAGCTGGCAGCCAGAAGGGGCTAGCCTGGAAAGCTGTTGCTCAGCCTCATCTGCCCATGGCACTGTTCGCACAGAGGCACAGAGAATGGGGCTGCTTGCTTGTCTTGCCACCTCAAACTTCAAACGTAGCCTGGGAAAGATGGTGTCCCAGACAGGCTCCTTTCGCAGCCCTGCTCCGAAAGTGCGAATGTCTGCAGATAGCTGGCAGCCAGAAGGTGCTAGCCTGGAAAGCTGTTGCTCAGCCTCATCTTCCCATGGCACTGCTCGCACAGAGGCACAGAGAATGGGGCTGCTTGCTTATCTTGCCACTTGAAACTTCAAAAGCATGCTGGGAATGGTGGTGTCCCTGCCAGGCTCCTATCACAGCCCTGCTCTTGAAATGCGAACGTCTGCAGATAGCTGGCAGCCAGAAGGGGCTAGCCTGGAAAGCTGTTGCTCAGCCTCCTCTGCCCATGGCAGTGCTCGCACAGAGGCACAGAGACTGGGGCTGCTTGCTTGTCTTGCCACCTCAAACTTCAAACGTAGCCTGGAAAAGTTGGTGTCCCAGCCAGGCTCCTTTCGCAGCCCTGCTCCGAAAGTGCGAACGTTTGCAGATAGCTGGCAGGCAGAAGGGGCTAGCCTGGAAAGCTGTTGCTCAGCCTCCTCTGCCCATGGCAGTGCTCGCACAGAGGCACAGAGACTGGGGCTGCTTGCTTGTCTTGCCACCTCAAACTTCAAAAGTATCCTGGGAAAGATGGTGTACCTGGTAGGCTCCTTTCGCAGCCCTGCTCTTGAAATGCGAACGTCTGCAGATAGCTGGCAGCCAGAAGGGGCTAGCCTGGAAAGCTGTTGCTCAGCCTCATCTGTCCATGGCACTGCTCGCACAGAGGCACAGAGACTGGGGCTGCTTGCTTGTCTTGCCACCTCAAACTTCAAACGTAGCCTGGGAAAGATGGTGTACCTGCTAGGCTCCTTTTGCAGCCCTGCTCTTGAAATGCGAACGTCTGCAGATAGCTGGCAGCCAGAAGGGGCTAGCCTGGAAAGCTGTTGCTCAGCCTCATCTGCCCATGGCACTGTTCGCATAGAGGCACAGAGAATGGGGCTGCTTGCTTATCTTGCCACTTGAAACTTCAAACGCATGCTGGGAACGGTGGTGTCCCTGCCAGGCTCCTATCACAGCCCTGCTCCGAAAGTGCGAACGTCTGCAGATAGCTGTCAGGCAGAAGGGGCTAGCCTGGAAAGCTGTTGCTCAGCCTCATCTGCCCATGGCACTGTTCGCATAGAGGCACAGAGAATGGGGCTGCTTGCTTGTCTTGCCACCTCAAACTTCAAACGTAGCCTGGAAAAGTTGGTGTCCCAGCCAGGCTCCTTTCGCAGCCCTGCTCCGAAAGTGCGAACGTTTGCAGATAGCTGGCAGCCAGAAGGGGCTAGCCTGGAAAGCTGTTGCTCAGCCTCATCTGCCCATGGCACTGCTCGCACAGAGGCACAGAGAATGGGGCTGCTTGCTTATCTTGCCACTTGAAACTTCAAAAGCATGCTGGGAATAGTGGTGTCCCTGCCGGGCTCCTATCACAGCCCTGCTCTTGAAATGCGAACGTCTGCAGATAGCTGGCAGGCAGAAGGGGCTAGCCTGGAAAGCTGTTGCTCAGCCTCCTCTGCCCATGGCAGTGCTCGCACAGAGGCACAGAGACTGGGGCTTCTTGCTTGTCTTGCCACCTCAAACTTCAAAAGTATCCTGGGAAAGATGGTGTACCTGGTAGGCTCCTTTCGCAGCCCTGCTCTTGAAATGCGAACGTCTGCAGATAGCTGGCAGCCAGAAGGGGCTAGCCTGGAAAGCTGTTGCTCAGCCTCATCTGCCCATGGCACTGCTCGCACAGAGGCACAGAGAATGGGGCTGCTTGCTTGTCTTGCCACCTCAAACTTCAAACGTAGCCTGGGAAAGATGGTGTCCCAGACAGGCTCCTTTCGCAGCCCTGCTCCGAAAGTGCGAATGTCTGCAGATAGCTGGCAGCCAGAAGGTGCTAGCCTGGAAAGCTGTTGCTCAGCCTCATCTTCCCATGGCACTGCTCGCACAGAGGCACAGAGAATGGGGCTGCTTGCTTATCTTGCCACTTGAAACTTCAAAAGCATGCTGGGAATGGTGGTGTCCCTGCCAGGCTCCTATCACAGCCCTGCTCTTGAAATGCGAACGTCTGCAGATAGCTGGCAGCCAGAAGGGGCTAGCCTGGAAAGCTGTTGCTCAGCCTCCTCTGCCCATGGCAGTGCTCGCACAGAGGCACAGAGACTGGGGCTGCTTGCTTGTCTTGCCACCTCAAACTTCAAACGTAGCCTGGAAAAGTTGGTGTCCCAGCCAGGCTCCTTTCGCAGCCCTGCTCCGAAAGTGCGAACGTTTGCAGATAGCTGGCAGCCAGAAGGGGCTAGCCTGGAAAGCTGTTGCTCAGCCTCATCTGCCCATGGCACTGCTCGCACAGAGGCACAGAGAATGGGGCTGCTTGCTTATCTTGCCACTTGAAACTTCAAAAGCATGCTGGGAATAGTGGTGTCCCTGCCGGGCTCCTATCACAGCCCTGCTCTTGAAATGCGAACGTCTGCAGATAGCTGGCAGGCAGAAGGGGCTAGCCTGGAAAGCTGTTGCTCAGCCTCCTCTGCCCATGGCAGTGCTCGCACAGAGGCACAGAGACTGGGGCTGCTTGCTTGTCTTGCCACCTCAAACTTCAAAAGTATCCTGGGAAAGATGGTGTACCTGGTAGGCTCCTTTCGCAGCCCTGCTCTTGAAATGCGAACGTCTGCAGATAGCTGGCAGCCAGAAGGGGCTAGCCTGGAAAGCTGTTGCTCAGCCTCATCTGTCCATGGCACTGCTCGCACAGAGGCACAGAGACTGGGGCTGCTTGCTTGTCTTGCCACCTCAAACTTCAAACGTATCCTGGGAAAGATGGTGTACCTGCTAGGCTCCTTTTGCAGCCCTGCTCTTGAAATGCGAACGTCTGCAGATAGCTGGCAGCCAGAAGGGGCTAGCCTGGAAAGCTGTTGCTCAGCCTCATCTGCCCATGGCACTGTTCGCATAGAGGCACAGAGACTGGGGCTGCTTGCTTATCTTGCCACTTGAAACTTCAAACGCATGCTGGGAACGGTGGTGTCCCTGCCAGGCTCCTATCACAGCCCTGCTCCGAAAGTGCGAACGTCTGCAGATAGCTGTCAGGCAGAAGGGGCTAGCCTGGAAAGCTGTTGCTCAGCCTCATCTGCCCATGGCACTGTTCGCATAGAGGCACAGAGAATGGGGCTGCTTGCTTGTCTTGCCACCTCAAACTTCAAACGTAGCCTGGAAAAGTTGGTGTCCCAGCCAGGCTCCTTTCGCAGCCCTGCTCCGAAAGTGCGAACGTTTGCAGATAGCTGGCAGCCAGAAGGGGCTAGCCTGGAAAGCTGTTGCTCAGCCTCATCTGCCCATGGCACTGCTCGCACAGAGGCACAGAGAATGGGGCTGCTTGCTTATCTTGCCACTTGAAACTTCAAACGCATGCTGGGAATGGTGGTGTCCCTGCTAGGCTCCTATCACAGCCCTGCTCCGAAAGTGCGAACGTCTGCAGGTAGATGGCAGGCAGAAGGGGCTATCCTGGAAAGCTGTTGCTCAGCCTCATCTGCCCATGGCACTGCTCGCACAGAGGCACAGAGAATGGGGCTGCTTGCTTGTCTTGCCACCTCAAACTTCAAACGTAGCCTGGGAAAGTTGGTGTCCCAGCCAGGCTCCTTTCGCAGCCCTGCTCCGAAAGTGCGAACGTCTGCAGATAGCTGGTAGCCAGAAGGTGCTAGCCTGGAAAGCTGTTGCTCAGCCTCATCTGCCCATGGCAGTGCTCGCACAGAGGCACAGAGAATGGGGCTGCTTGCTTATCTTGCCACTTGAAACTTCAAACGCATGCTGGGAATGGTGGTGTCCCTGCCAGGCTCCTATCACAGCCCTGCTCCGAAAGTGCGAACGTCTGCAGATAGCTGTTAGGCAGAATGGGCTAGCCTGGAAAGCTGTTGCTCAGCCTCCTCTGCCCATGGCAGTGCTCGCACAGAGGCACAGAGACTGGGGCTGCTTGCTTGTCTTGCCACCTCAAACTTCAAACGTAGCCTGGGATAGATGGTGTACCTGCTAGGCTCCTTTCGCAGCCCTGCTCTTCAAATGCGAACGTCTGCAGATAGCTGGCAGCCAGAAGGGGCTAGCCTGGAAAGCTGTTGCTCAGCCTCATCTGCCCATGGCACTGTTCGCATAGAGGCACAGAGAATGGGGCTGCTTGCTTATCTTGCCACTTGAAACTTCAAACGCATGCTAGGAATGGTGGTGTCCCTGCCAGGCTCCTATCACAGCCCTGCTCCGAAAGTGCGAACGTCTGCAGGTAGATGGCAGGCAGAAGGGGCTATCCTGGAAAGCTGTTGCTCAGCCTCATCTGCCCATGGCACTGTTCGCATAGAGGCACAGAGAATGGGGCTGCTTGCTTGTCTTGCCACCTCAAACTTCAAACGTTGCCTGGAAAAGTTGGTGTCCCAGCCAGGCTCCTTTCGCAGCCCTGCCCCGAAAGTGCGAACGTTTGCAGATAGCTGGCAGGCAGAAGGGGCTAGCCTGGAAAGCTGTTGCTCAGCCTCATCTGCCCATGGCACTGCTCGCACAGAGGCACAGAGAATGGGGCTGCTTGCTTGTCTTGCCACTTGAAACTTCAAACGTAGCCTGGGAAAGATGGTGTACCTGCTAGGCTCCTTTCGCAGCCCTGCTCTTGAAATGCGAACGTCTGCAGATAGCTGGCAGCCAGAAGGGGCTAGCCTGGAAAGCTGTTGCTCAGCCTCATCTGCCCATGGCACTGCTCGCATAGAGGCACAGAGAATGGGGCTGCTTGCTAGTCTTGCCACCTCAAACTTCAAACGTAGCCTGGGAAAGTTGGTGTCCCAGCCAGGCTCCTATCACAGCCCTGCTCCGAAAGTGCGAACGTCTGCAGGTAGATGGCAGGCAGAAGGGGCTAGCCTGGAAAGCTGTTGCTCAGCCTCATCTGTCCATGGCACTGCTCGCACAGAGGCACAGAGAATGGGGCTGCTTGCTTGTCTTGCCACCTCAAACTTCAAACGTATCCTGGGAAAGATGGTGTACCTGCTAGGCTCCTTTCGCAGCCCTGCTCTTGAAATGCGAACGTCTGCAGATAGCTGGCAGCCAGAAGGGGCTAGCCTGGAAAGCTGTTGCTCAGCCTCATCTGTCCATGGCACTGCTCGCACAGAGGCACAGAGAATGGGGCTCCTTGCTTGTCTTGCCACCTCAAACTTCAAACGTAGCCTGGGAAAGATGGTGTACCTGCTAGGCTCCTTTCGCAGCCCTGCTCTTGAAATGCGAACGTCTGCAGATAGCTGGCAGCCAGAAGGGGCTAGCCTGGAAAGCTGTTGCTCAGCCTCCTCTGCCCATGGCACTGTTCGCATAGAGGCACAGAGAATGGGGCTGCTTGCTTATCTTGCCACTTGAAACTTCAAACGCATGCTAGGAATGGTGGTGTCCCTGCCAGGCTCCTATCACAGCCCTGCTCCGAAAGTGCGAACGTCTGCAGTTAGATGGCAGGCAGAAGGGGCTATCCTGGAAAGCTGTTGCTCAGCCTCATCTGCCCATGGCACTGTTCGCATAGAGGCACAGAGAATGGGGCTGCTTGCTTGTCTTGCCACCTCAAACTTCAAACGTTGCCTGGAAAAGTTGGTGTCCCAGCCAGGCTCCTTTCGCAGCCCTGCTCCGAAAGTGCGAACGTTTGCAGATAGCTGGCAGGCAGAAGGGGCTAGCCTGGAAAGCTGTTGCTCAGCCTCATCTGCCCATGGCACTGCTCGCACAGAGGCACAGAGAATGGGGCTGCTTGCTTGTCTTGCCACTTGAAACTTCAAACGTAGCCTGGGAAAGATGGTGTACCTGCTAGGCTCCTTTCGCAGCCCTGCTCTTGAAATGCGAACGTCTGCAGATAGCTGGCAGCCAGAAGGGGCTAGCCTGGAAAGCTGTTGCTCAGCCTCATCTGCCCATGGCACTGCTCGCATAGAGGCACAGAGAATGGGGCTGCTTGCTTGTCTTGCCACCTCAAACTTCAAACGTAGCCTGGGAAAGATGGTGTACCTGCTAGGCTCCTTTCGCAGCCCTGCTCTTGAAATGCGAACGTCTGCAGATAGCTGGCAGCCAGAAGGGGCTAGCCTGGAAAGCTGTTGCTCAGCCTCATCTGTCCATGGCACTGCTCGCACAGAGGCACAGAGACTGGGGCTGCTTGCTTGTCTTGCCACCTCAAACTTCAAACGTAGCCTGGGAAAGATGGTGTACCTGCTAGGCTCCTTTTGCAGCCCTGCTCTTGAAATGCGAACGTCTGCAGATAGCTGGCAGCCAGAAGGGGCTAGCCTGGAAAGCTGTTGCTCAGCCTCCTCTGCCCATGGCACTGTTCGCATAGAGGCACAGAGAATGGGGCTGCTTGCTTGTCTTGCCACCTCAAACTTCAAACGTAGCCTGGGAAAGATGGTGTACCTGCTAGGGTCCTTTTGCAGCCCTGCTCTTGAAATGCGAACGTCTGCAGATAGCTGGCAGCCAGAAGGGGCTAGCCTGGAAAGCTGTTGCTCAGCCTCATCTTCCCATGGCACTGCTCGCACAGAGGCACAGAGAATGGGGCTGCTTGCTTATCTTGCCACTTGAAACTTCAAAAGCATGCTAGGAATGGTGGTGTCCCTGCCAGGCTCCTATCACAGCCCTGCTCCGAAACTGCGAACGTCTGCAGGTAGATGGCAGGCAGAAGGGGCTATCCTGGAAAGCTGTTGCTCAGCCTCATCTGCCCATGGCACTGCTCGCACAGAGGCACAGAGACTGGGGCTGCTTGCTTGTCTTGCCACCTCAAACTTCAAACGTAGCCTGGGAAAGTTGGTGTCCCAGCCAGGCTCCTTTCGCAGCCCTGCTCCGAAAATGCGAACGTTTGCAGATAGCTGGCAGGCAGAAGGGGCTAGCCTGGAAAGCTGTTGCTCAGCCTCATCTGCCCATGGCACTGCTCGCACAGAGCTACAGAGAATGGGGCTGCTTGCTTGTCTTGCCACTTGAAACTTCAAACGTAGCCTGGGAAAGATGGTGTACCTGCTAGGCTCCTTTCGCAGCCCTGCTCTTGAAATGCGAACGTCTGCAGATAGCTGGCAGCCAGAAGGGGCTAGCCTGGAAAGCTGTTGCTCAGCCTCATCTGCCCATGGCAGTGCTCGCACAGAGGCACAGAGACTGGGGCTGCTTGCTTGTCTTGCCACCTCAAACTTCAAACGTAGCCTGGGAAAGATGGTGTACCTGCTAGGCTCCTTTCGCTGCCCTGCTCTAGAAATGCGAACGTCTGCAGATAGCTGGCAGCCAGAAGGGGCTAGCCTGGAAAGCTGTTGCTCAGCCTCCTCTGCCCATGGCAGTGCTCGCACAGAGGCACAGAGACTGGGGCTGCTTGCTTGTCTTGCCACCTCAAACTTCAAACGTATCCTGGGAAAGATGGTGTACCTGGTAGGCTCCTTTCGCAGCCCTGCTCTTGAAATGCGAACGTCTGCAGATAGCTGGCAGCCAGAAGGGGCTAGCCTGGAAAGCTGTTGCTCAGCCTCATCTGTCCATGGCACTGCTCGCACAGAGGCACAGAGAATGCGGCTGCTTGCTTGTCTTGCCACCTCAAACTTCAAACGTAGCCTGGGAAAGATGGTGTACCTGCTAGGCTCCTTTTGCAGATCTGCTCTTGAAATGCGAACGTCTGCAGATAGCTGGCAGCCAGAAGGGGCTAGCCTGGAAAGCTGTTGCTCAGCCTCATCTGCCCATGGCACTGCTCGCACAGAGGCACAGAGAATGGGGCTGCTTGCTTATCTTGCCACTTGAAACTTCAAAAGCATGCTAGGAATGGTGGTGTCCCTGCCAGGCTCCTATCACAGCCCTGCTCCGAAAGTGCGAACGTCTGCAGGTAGATGGCAGGCAGAAGGGGCTATCCTGGAAAGCTGTTGCTCAGCCTCATCTGCCCATGGCACTGCTCGCACAGAGGCACAGAGAATGGGGCTGCTTGCTTGTCTTGCCACCTCAAACTTCAAACGTAGCCTGGGAAAGTTGGTGTCCCAGCCAGGCTCCTTTCGCAGCCCTGCTCCGAAAGTGCGAACGTCTGCAGATAGCTGGCAGCCAGAAGGTGCTAGCCTGGAAAGCTGTTGCTCAGCCTCATCTGCCCATGGCACTGCTCGCACAGAGGCACAGAGACTGGGGCTGCTTGCTTGTCTTGCCACCTCAAACTTCAAACGTAGCCTGGGAAAGATGGTGTACCTGCTAGGCTCCTTTCGCAGCCCTGCTCTTGAAATGCGAACGTCTGCAGATAGCTGGCAGCCAGAAGGGGCTAGCCTGGAAAGCTGTTGCTCAGCCTCATCTGCCCATGGCACTGCTCGCATAGAGGCACAGAGAATGGGGCTGCTTGCTTATCTTTCCACTTGAAACTTCAAACGCATGCTGGGAATGGTGGTGTCCCTGCCAGGCTCCTATCACAGCCCTGCTCCGAAAGTGCGAACGTCTGCAGATAGCTGGCAGCCAGAAGGGGCTAGCCTGGAAAGCTGTTGCTCAGCCTCATCTGCCCATGGCACTGTTCGCATAGAGGCACAGAGAATGGGGCTGCTTGCTTGTCTTGCCACCTCAAACTTCAAACGTTGCCTGGAAAAGTTGGTGTCCCTGCCAGGCTCCTTTCGCAGCCCTGCTCCGAAAGTGCGAACGTTTGCAGATAGCTGGCAGGCAGAAGGGGCTAGCCTGGAAAGCTGTTGCTCAGCCTCATCTGCCCATGGCACTGCTCGCACAGAGGCACAGAGAATGGGGCTGCTTGCTTATCTTGCCACTTGAAACTTCAAAAGCATGCTGGGAATGGTGGTGTCCCTGCCAGGCTCCTATCACAGCCCTGCTCTTGAAATGCGAACGTCTGCAGATAGCTGGCAGCCAGAAGGGGCTAGCCTGGAAAGCTGTTGCTCAGCCTCATCTGTCCATGGCACTGCTCGCACAGAGGCACAGATACTGGGGCTGCTTGCTTGTCTTTCCACCTCAAACTTCAAACGTAGCCTGGGAAAGATGGTGTACCTGCTAGGCTCCTTTCGCAGCCCTGCTCTTGAAATGCGAACGTCTGCAGATAGCTGGCAGCCAGAAGGGGCTAGCCTGGAAAGCTGTTGCTCAGCCTCATCTGCCCATGGCACTGTTCGCATAGAGGCACAGAGAATGGGGCTGCTTGCTTGTCTTGCCACCTCAAACTTCAAACGTAGCCTGGGAAAGATGGTGTCCCAGACAGGCTCCTTTCGCAGCCCTGCTCCGAAAGTGCGAATGTCTGCAGATAGCTGGCAGCCAGAAGGTGCTAGCCTGGAAAGCTGTTGCTCAGCCTCATCTTCCCATGGCACTGCTCGCACAGAGGCACAGAGAATGGGGCTGCTTGCTTATCTTGCCACTTGAAACTTCAAAAGCATGCTGGGAATGGTGGTGTCCCTGCCAGGCTCCTATCACAGCCCTGCTCTTGAAATGCGAACGTCTGCAGATAGCTGGCAGCCAGAAGGGGCTAGCCTGGAAAGCTGTTGCTCAGCCTCCTCTGCCCATGGCAGTGCTCGCACAGAGGCACAGAGACTGGGGCTGCTTGCTTGTCTTGCCACCTCAAACTTCAAACGTAGCCTGGAAAAGTTGGTGTCCCAGCCAGGCTCCTTTCGCAGCCCTGCTCCGAAAGTGCGAACGTTTGCAGATAGCTGGCAGCCAGAAGGGGCTAGCCTGGAAAGCTGTTGCTCAGCCTCATCTGCCCATGGCACTGCTCGCACAGAGGCACAGAGAATGGGGCTGCTTGCTTATCTTGCCACTTGAAACTTCAAAAGCATGCTGGGAATAGTGGTGTCCCTGCCGGGCTCCTATCACAGCCCTGCTCTTGAAATGCGAACGTCTGCAGATAGCTGGCAGGCAGAAGGGGCTAGCCTGGAAAGCTGTTGCTCAGCCTCATCTGCCCATGGCAGTGCTCGCACAGAGGCACAGAGACTGGGGCTGCTTGCTTGTCTTGCCACCTCAAACTTCAAAAGTATCCTGGGAAAGATGGTGTACCTGGTAGGCTCCTTTCGCAGCCCTGCTCTTGAAATGCGAACGTCTGCAGATAGCTGGCAGCCAGAAGGGGCTAGCCTGGAAAGCTGTTGCTCAGCCTCATCTGTCCATGGCACTGCTCGCACAGAGGCACAGAGACTGGGGCTGCTTGCTTGTCTTGCCACCTCAAACTTCAAACGTAGCCTGGGAAAGATGGTGTACCTGCTAGGCTCCTTTTGCAGCCCTGCTCTTGAAATGCGAACGTCTGCAGATAGCTGGCAGCCAGAAGGGGCTAGCCTGGAAAGCTGTTGCTCAGCCTCATCTGCCCATGGCACTGCTCGCATAGAGGCACAGAGAATGGGGCTGCTTGCTTATCTTGCCACTTGAAACTTCAAACGCATGCTGGGAACGGTGGTGTCCCTGCCAGGCTCCTATCACAGCCCTGCTCCGAAAGTGCGAACGTCTGCAGATAGCTGTCAGGCAGAAGGGGCTAGCCTGGAAAGCTGTTGCTCAGCCTCATCTGCCCATGGCACTGTTCGCATAGAGGCACAGAGAATGGGGCTGCTTGCTTGTCTTGCCACCTCAAACTTCAAACGTAGCCTGGAAAAGTTGGTGTCCCAGCCAGGCTCCTTTCGCAGCCCTGCTCCGAAAGTGCGAACGTTTGCAGATAGCTGGCAGCCAGAAGGGGCTAGCCTGGAAAGCTGTTGCTCAGCCTCATCTGCCCATGGCACTGCTCGCACAGAGGCACAGAGAATGGGGCTGCTTGCTTATCTTGCCACTTGAAACTTCAAAAGCATGCTGGGAATAGTGGTGTCCCTGCCGGGCTCCTATCACAGCCCTGCTCTTGAAATGCGAACGTCTGCAGATAGCTGGCAGGCAGAAGGGGCTAGCCTGGAAAGCTGTTGCTCAGCCTCCTCTGCCCATGGCAGTGCTCGCACAGAGGCACAGAGACTGGGGCTGCTTGCTTGTCTTGCCACCTCAAACTTCAAAAGTATCCTGGGAAAGATGGTGTACCTGGTAGGCTCCTTTCGCAGCCCTGCTCTTGAAATGCGAACGTCTGCAGATAGCTGGCAGCCAGAAGGGGCTAGCCTGGAAAGCTGTTGCTCAGCCTCATCTGCCCATGGCACTGCTCGCACAGAGGCACAGAGAATGGGGCTGCTTGCTTGTCTTGCCACCTCAAACTTCAAACGTAGCCTGGGAAAGATGGTGTCCCAGACAGGCTCCTTTCGCAGCCCTGCTCCGAAAGTGCGAATGTCTGCAGATAGCTGGCAGCCAGAAGGTGCTAGCCTGGAAAGCTGTTTCTCAGCCTCATCTTCCCATGGCACTGCTCGCACAGAGGCACAGAGAATGGGGCTGCTTGCTTATCTTGCCACTTGAAACTTCAAAAGCATGCTGGGAATGGTGGTGTCCCTGCCAGGCTCCTATCACAGCCCTGCTCTTGAAATGCGAACGTCTGCAGATAGCTGGCAGCCAGAAGGGGCTAGCCTGGAAAGCTGTTGCTCAGCCTCCTCTGCCCATGGCAGTGCTCGCACAGAGGCACAGAGACTGGGGCTGCTTGCTTGTCTTGCCACCTCAAACTTCAAACGTAGCCTGGAAAAGTTGGTGTCCCAGCCAGGCTCCTTTCGCAGCCCTGCTCCGAAAGTGCGAACGTTTGCAGATAGCTGGCAGCCAGAAGGGGCTAGCCTGGAAAGCTGTTGCTCAGCCTCATCTGCCCATGGCACTGCTCGCACAGAGGCACAGAGAATGGGGCTGCTTGCTTATCTTGCCACTTGAAACTTCAAAAGCATGCTGGGAATAGTGGTGTCCCTGCCGGGCTCCTATCACAGCCCTGCTCTTGAAATGCGAACGTCTGCAGATAGCTGGCAGGCAGAAGGGGCTAGCCTGGAAAGCTGTTGCTCAGCCTCCTCTGCCCATGGCAGTGCTCGCACAGAGGCACAGAGACTGGGGCTGCTTGCTTGTCTTGCCACCTCAAACTTCAAAAGTATCCTGGGAAAGATGGTGTACCTGGTAGGCTCCTTTCGCAGCCCTGCTCTTGAAATGCGAACGTCTGCAGATAGCTGGCAGCCAGAAGGGGCTAGCCTGGAAAGCTGTTGCTCAGCCTCATCTGTCCATGGCACTGCTCGCACAGAGGCACAGAGACTGGGGCTGCTTGCTTGTCTTGCCACCTCAAACTTCAAACGTAGCCTGGGAAAGATGGTGTACCTGCTAGGCTCCTTTTGCAGCCCTGCTCTTGAAATGCGAACGTCTGCAGATAGCTGGCAGCCAGAAGGGGCTAGCCTGGAAAGCTGTTGCTCAGCCTCATCTGCCCATGGCACTGTTCGCATAGAGGCACAGAGAATGGGGCTGCTTGCTTATCTTGCCACTTGAAACTTCAAACGCATGCTGGGAACGGTGGTGTCCCTGCCAGGCTCCTATCACAGCCCTGCTCCGAAAGTGCGAACGTCTGCAGATAGCTGTCAGGCAGAAGGGGCTAGCCTGGAAAGCTGTTGCTCAGCCTCATCTGCCCATGGCACTGTTCGCATAGAGGCACAGAGAATGGGGCTGCTTGCTTGTCTTGCCACCTCAAACTTCAAACGTAGCCTGGAAAAGTTGGTGTCCCAGCCAGGCTCCTTTCGCAGCCCTGCTCCGAAAGTGCGAACGTTTGCAGATAGCTGGCAGCCAGAAGGGGCTAGCCTGGAAAGCTGTTGCTCAGCCTCATCTGCCCATGGCACTGCTCGCACAGAGGCACAGAGAATGGGGCTGCTTGCTTATCTTGCCACTTGAAACTTCAAAAGCATGCTGGGAATAGTGGTGTCCCTGCCGGGCTCCTATCACAGCCCTGCTCTTGAAATGCGAACGTCTGCAGATAGCTGGCAGGCAGAAGGGGCTAGCCTGGAAAGCTGTTGCTCAGCCTCCTCTGCCCATGGCAGTGCTCGCACAGAGGCACAGAGACTGGGGCTGCTTGCTTGTCTTGCCACCTCAAACTTCAAAAGTATCCTGGGAAAGATGGTGTACCTGGTAGGCTCCTTTCGCAGCCCTGCTCTTGAAATGTGAACGTCTGCAGATAGCTGGCAGCCAGAAGGGGCTAGCCTGGAAAGCTGTTGCTCAGCCTCATCTGTCCATGGCACTGCTCGCACAGAGGCACAGAGACTGGGGCTGCTTGCTTGTCTTGCCACCTCAAACTTCAAACGTAGCCTGGGAAAGATGGTGTACCTGCTAGGCTCCTTTTGCAGCCCTGCTCTTGAAATGCGAACGTCTGCAGATAGCTGGCAGCCAGAAGGGGCTAGCCTGGAAAGCTGTTGCTCAGCCTCATCTGCCCATGGCACTGTTCGCATAGAGGCACAGAGAATGGGGCTGCTTGCTTGTCTTGCCACCTCAAACTTCAAACGTAGCCTGGGAAAGTTGGTGTCCCAGCCAGGCTCCTTTCGCAGCCCTGCTCCGAAAGTGCGAACGTCTGCAGATAGCTGGCAGCCAGAAGGTGCTAGCCTGGAAAGCTGTTGCTCAGCCTCATCTGTCCATGGCACTGCTCGCACAGAGGCACAGAGAATGGGGCTGCTTGCTTGTCTTGCCACCTCAAACTTCAAACGTAGACTGGGAAAGATGGTGTACCTGCTAGGCTCCTTTCGCAGCCCTGCTCTTGAAATGCGAACGTCTGCAGATAGCTGGCAGCCAGAAGGGGCTAGCCTGGAAAGCTGTTGCTCAGCCTCCTCTGCCCATGGCAGTGCTCGCACAGAGGCACAGAGACTGGGGCTGCTTGCTTGTCTTGCCACCTCAAACTTCAAACGTAGCCTGGAAAAGTTGGTGTCCCAGCCAGGCTCCTTTCGCAGCCCTGCTCCGAAAGTGCGAACGTTTGCAGATAGCTGGCAGCCAGAAGGGGCTAGCCTGGAAAGCTGTTGCTCAGCCTCATCTGCCCATGGCACTGCTCGCACAGAGGCACAGAGAACGGGGCTGCTTGCTTATCTTGCCACTTGAAATTTCAAAAGCATGCTGGGAATAGTGGTGTCCCTGCCGGGCTCCTATCACAGCCCTGCTCTTGAAATGCGAACGTCTGCAGATAGCTGGCAGGCAGAAGGGGCTAGCCTGGAAAGCTGTTGCTCAGCCTCCTCTGCCCATGGCAGTGCTCGCACAGAGGCACAGAGACTGGGGCTGCTTGCTTGTCTTGCCACCTCAAACTTCAAAAGTATCCTGGGAAAGATGGTGTACCTGGTAGGCTCCTTTCGCAGCCCTGCTCTTGAAATGCGAACGTCTGCAGATAGCTGGCAGCCAGAAGGGGCTAGCCTGGAAAGCTGTTGCTCAGCCTCATCTGTCCATGGCACTGCTCGCACAGAGGCACAGAGACTGGGGCTGCTTGCTTGTCTTGCCACCTCAAACTTCAAACGTAGCCTGGGAAAGATGGTGTACCTGCTAGGCTCCTTTTGCAGCCCTGCTCTTGAAATGCGAACGTCTGCAGATAGCTGGCAGCCAGAAGGGGCTAGCCTGGAAAGCTGTTGCTCAGCCTCATCTGCCCATGGCACTGTTCGCATAGAGGCACAGAGAATGGGGCTGCTTGCTTATCTTGCCACTTGAAACTTCAAACGCATGCTGGGAACGGTGGTGTCCCTGCCAGGCTCCTATCACAGCCCTGCTCCGAAAGTGCGAACGTCTGCAGATAGCTGTCAGGCAGAAGGGGCTAGCCTGGAAAGCTGTTGCTCAGCCTCATCTGCCCATGGCACTGTTCGCATAGAGGCACAGAGAATGGGGCTGCTTGCTTGTCTTGCCACCTCAAACTTCAAACGTAGCCTGGAAAAGTTGGTGTCCCAGCCAGGCTCCTTTCGCAGCCCTGCTCCGAAAGTGTGAACGTTTGCAGATAGCTGGCAGCCAGAAGGGGCTAGCCTGGAAAGCTGTTGCTCAGCCTCATCTGCCCATGGCACTGCTCGCACAGAGGCACAGAGAATGGGGCTGCTTGCTTATCTTGCCACTTGAAACTTCAAAAGCATGCTGGGAATAGTGGTGTCCCTGCCGGGCTCCTATCACAGCCCTGCTCTTGAAATGCGAACGTCTGCAGATAGCTGGCAGGCAGAAGGGGCTAGCCTGGAAAGCTGTTGCTCAGCCTCCTCTGCCCATGGCAGTGCTCGCACAGAGGCACAGAGACTGGGGCTGCTTGCTTGTCTTGCCACCTCAAACTTCAAAAGTATCCTGGGAAAGATGGTGTACCTGGTAGGCTCCTTTCGCAGCCCTGCTCTTGAAATGCGAACGTCTGCAGATAGCTGGCAGCCAGAAGGGGCTAGCCTGGAAAGCTGTTGCTCAGCCTCATCTGCCCATGGCACTGCTCGCACAGAGGCACAGAGAATGGGGCTGCTTGCTTGTCTTGCCACCTCAAACTTCAAACGTAGCCTGGGAAAGATGGTGTCCCAGACAGGCTCCTTTCGCAGCCCTGCTCCGAAAGTGCGAATGTCTGCAGATAGCTGGCAGCCAGAAGGTGCTAGCCTGGAAAGCTGTTGCTCAGCCTCATCTTCCCATGGCACTGCTCGCACAGAGGCACAGAGAATGGGGCTGCTTGCTTATCTTGCCACTTGAAACTTCAAAAGCATGCTGGGAATGGTGGTGTCCCTGCCAGGCTCCTATCACAGCCCTGCTCTTGAAATGCGAACGTCTGCAGATAGCTGGCAGCCAGAAGGGGCTAGCCTGGAAAGCTGTTGCTCAGCCTCCTCTGCCCATGGCAGTGCTCGCACAGAGGCACAGAGACTGGGGCTGCTTGCTTGTCTTGCCACCTCAAACTTCAAACGTAGCCTGGAAAAGTTGGTGTCCCAGCCAGGCTCCTTTCGCAGCCCTGCTCCGAAAGTGCGAACGTTTGCAGATAGCTGGCAGCCAGAAGGGGCTAGCCTGGAAAGCTGTTGCTCAGCCTCATCTGCCCATGGCACTGCTCGCACAGAGGCACAGAGAATGGGGCTGCTTGCTTATCTTGCCACTTGAAACTTCAAAAGCATGCTGGGAATAGTGGTGTCCCTGCCGGGCTCCTATCACAGCCCTGCTCTTGAAATGCGAACGTCTGCAGATAGCTGGCAGGCAGAAGGGGCTAGCCTGGAAAGCTGTTGCTCAGCCTCCTCTGCCCATGGCAGTGCTCGCACAGAGGCACAGAGACTGGGGCTGCTTGCTTGTCTTGCCACCTCAAACTTCAAAAGTATCCTGGGAAAGATGGTGTACCTGGTAGGCTCCTTTCGCAGCCCTGCTCTTGAAATGCGAACGTCTGCAGATAGCTGGCAGCCAGAAGGGGCTAGCCTGGAAAGCTGTTGCTCAGCCTCATCTGTCCATGGCACTGCTCGCACAGAGGCACAGAGACTGGGGCTGCTTGCTTGTCTTGCCACCTCAAACTTCAAACGTAGCCTGGGAAAGATGGTGTACCTGCTAGGCTCCTTTTGCAGCCCTGCTCTTGAAATGCGAACGTCTGCAGATAGCTGGCAGCCAGAAGGGGCTAGCCTGGAAAGCTGTTGCTCAGCCTCATCTGTCCATGGCACTGCTCGCACAGAGGCACAGAGAATGGGGCTGCTTGCTTGTCTTGCCACCTCAAACTTCAAACGTAGACTGGGAAAGATGGTGTACCTGCTAGGCTCCTTTCGCAGCCCTGCTCTTGAAATGCGAACGTCTGCAGATAGCTGGCAGCCAGAAGGGGCTAGCCTGGAAAGCTGTTGCTCAGCCTCCTCTGCCCATGGCAGTGCTCGCACAGAGGCACAGAGACTGGGGCTGCTTGCTTGTCTTGCCACCTCAAACTTCAAACGTAGCCTGGAAAAGTTGGTGTCCCAGCCAGGCTCCTTTCGCAGCCCTGCTCCGAAAGTGCGAACGTTTGCAGATAGCTGGCAGCCAGAAGGGGCTAGCCTGGAAAGCTGTTGCTCAGCCTCATCTGCCCATGGCACTGCTCGCACAGAGGCACAGAGAACGGGGCTGCTTGCTTATCTTGCCACTTGAAATTTCAAAAGCATGCTGGGAATAGTGGTGTCCCTGCCGGGCTCCTATCACAGCCCTGCTCTTGAAATGCGAACGTCTGCAGATAGCTGGCAGGCAGAAGGGGCTAGCCTGGAAAGCTGTTGCTCAGCCTCCTCTGCCCATGGCAGTGCTCGCACAGAGGCACAGAGACTGGGGCTGCTTGCTTGTCTTGCCACCTCAAACTTCAAAAGTATCCTGGGAAAGATGGTGTACCTGGTAGGCTCCTTTCGCAGCCCTGCTCTTGAAATGCGAACGTCTGCAGATAGCTGGCAGCCAGAAGGGGCTAGCCTGGAAAGCTGTTGCTCAGCCTCATCTGTCCATGGCACTGCTCGCACAGAGGCACAGAGACTGGGGCTGCTTGCTTGTCTTGCCACCTCAAACTTCAAACGTAGCCTGGGAAAGATGGTGTACCTGCTAGGCTCCTTTTGCAGCCCTGCTCTTGAAATGCGAACGTCTGCAGATAGCTGGCAGCCAGAAGGGGCTAGCCTGGAAAGCTGTTGCTCAGCCTCATCTGCCCATGGCACTGTTCGCATAGAGGCACAGAGAATGGGGCTGCTTGCTTATCTTGCCACTTGAAACTTCAAACGCATGCTGGGAACGGTGGTGTCCCTGCCAGGCTCCTATCACAGCCCTGCTCCGAAAGTGCGAACGTCTGCAGATAGCTGTCAGGCAGAAGGGGCTAGCCTGGAAAGCTGTTGCTCAGCCTCATCTGCCCATGGCACTGTTCGCATAGAGGCACAGAGAATGGGGCTGCTTGCTTGTCTTGCCACCTCAAACTTCAAACGTAGCCTGGAAAAGTTGGTGTCCCAGCCAGGCTCCTTTCGCAGCCCTGCTCCGAAAGTGCGAACGTTTGCAGATAGCTGGCAGCCAGAAGGGGCTAGCCTGGAAAGCTGTTGCTCAGCCTCATCTGCCCATGGCACTGCTCGCACAGAGGCACAGAGAATGGGGCTGCTTGCTTATCTTGCCACTTGAAACTTCAAAAGCATGCTGGGAATAGTGGTGTCCCTGCCGGGCTCCTATCACAGCCCTGCTCTTGAAATGCGAACGTCTGCAGATAGCTGGCAGGCAGAAGGGGCTAGCCTGGAAAGCTGTTGCTCAGCCTCCTCTGCCCATGGCAGTGCTCGCACAGAGGCACAGAGACTGGGGCTGCTTGCTTGTCTTGCCACCTCAAACTTCAAAAGTATCCTGGAAAGATGGTGTACCTGGTAGGCTCCTTTCGCAGCCCTGCTCTTGAAATGCGAACGTCTGCAGATAGCTGGCAGCCAGAAGGGGCTAGCCTGGAAAGCTGTTGCTCAGCCTCATCTGCCCATGGCACTGCTCGCACAGAGGCACAGAGAATGGGGCTGCTTGCTTGTCTTGCCACCTCAAACTTCAAACGTAGCCTGGGAAAGATGGTGTCCCAGACAGGCTCCTTTCGCAGCCCTGCTCCGAAAGTGCGAATGTCTGCAGATAGCTGGCAGCCAGAAGGTGCTAGCCTGGAAAGCTGTTGCTCAGCCTCATCTTCCCATGGCACTGCTCGCACAGAGGCACAGAGAATGGGGCTGCTTGCTTATCTTGCCACTTGAAACTTCAAAAGCATGCTGGGAATGGTGGTGTCCCTGCCAGGCTCCTATCACAGCCCTGCTCTTGAAATGCGAACGTCTGCAGATAGCTGGCAGCCAGAAGGGGCTAGCCTGGAAAGCTGTTGCTCAGCCTCCTCTGCCCATGGCAGTGCTCGCACAGAGGCACAGAGACTGGGGCTGCTTGCTTGTCTTGCCACCTCAAACTTCAAACGTAGCCTGGAAAAGTTGGTGTCCCAGCCAGGCTCCTTTCGCAGCCCTGCTCCGAAAGTGCGAACGTTTGCAGATAGCTGGCAGCCAGAAGGGGCTAGCCTGGAAAGCTGTTGCTCAGCCTCATCTGCCCATGGCACTGCTCGCACAGAGGCACAGAGAATGGGGCTGCTTGCTTATCTTGCCACTTGAAACTTCAAAAGCATGCTGGGAATAGTGGTGTCCCTGCCGGGCTCCTATCACAGCCCTGCTCTTGAAATGCGAACGTCTGCAGATAGCTGGCAGGCAGAAGGGGCTAGCCTGGAAAGCTGTTGCTCAGCCTCCTCTGCCCATGGCAGTGCTCGCACAGAGGCACAGAGACTGGGGCTGCTTGCTTGTCTTGCCACCTCAAACTTCAAAAGTATCCTGGGAAAGATGGTGTACCTGGTAGGCTCCTTTCGCAGCCCTGCTCTTGAAATGCGAACGTCTGCAGATAGCTGGCAGCCAGAAGGGGCTAGCCTGGAAAGCTGTTGCTCAGCCTCATCTGTCCATGGCACTGCTCGCACAGAGGCACAGAGACTGGGGCTGCTTGCTTGTCTTGCCACCTCAAACTTCAAACGTAGCCTGGGAAAGATGGTGTACCTGCTAGGCTCCTTTTGCAGCCCTGCTCTTGAAATGCGAACGTCTGCAGATAGCTGGCAGCCAGAAGGGGCTAGCCTGGAAAGCTGTTGCTCAGCCTCATCTGCCCATGGCACTGTTCGCATAGAGGCACAGAGAATGGGGCTGCTTGCTTATCTTGCCACTTGAAACTTCAAACGCATGCTGGGAACGGTGGTGTCCCTGCCAGGCTCCTATCACAGCCCTGCTCCGAAAGTGCGAACGTCTGCAGATAGCTGTCAGGCAGAAGGGGCTAGCCTGGAAAGCTGTTGCTCAGCCTCATCTGCCCATGGCACTGTTCGCATAGAGGCACAGAGAATGGGGCTGCTTGCTTGTCTTGCCACCTCAAACTTCAAACGTAGCCTGGAAAAGTTGGTGTCCCAGCCAGGCTCCTTTCGCAGCCCTGCTCCGAAAGTGCGAACGTTTGCAGATAGCTGGCAGCCAGAAGGGGCTAGCCTGGAAAGCTGTTGCTCAGCCTCATCTGCCCATGGCACTGCTCGCACAGAGGCACAGAGAATGGGGCTGCTTGCTTATCTTGCCACTTGAAACTTCAAAAGCATGCTGGGAATAGTGGTGTCCCTGCCGGGCTCCTATCACAGCCCTGCTCTTGAAATGCGAACGTCTGCAGATAGCTGGCAGGCAGAAGGGGCTAGCCTGGAAAGCTGTTGCTCAGCCTCCTCTGCCCATGGCAGTGCTCGCACAGAGGCACAGAGACTGGGGCTGCTTGCTTGTCTTGCCACCTCAAACTTCAAAAGTATCCTGGGAAAGATGGTGTACCTGGTAGGCTCCTTTCGCAGCCCTGCTCTTGAAATGCGAACGTCTGCAGATAGCTGGCAGCCAGAAGGGGCTAGCCTGGAAAGCTGTTGCTCAGCCTCATCTGTCCATGGCACTGCTCGCACAGAGGCACAGAGACTGGGGCTGCTTGCTTGTCTTGCCACCTCAAACTTCAAACGTAGCCTGGGAAAGATGGTGTACCTGCTAGGCTCCTTTTGCAGCCCTGCTCTTGAAATGCGAACGTCTGCAGATAGCTGGCAGCCAGAAGGGGCTAGCCTGGAAAGCTGTTGCTCAGCCTCATCTGCCCATGGCACTGTTCGCATAGAGGCACAGAGAATGGGGCTGCTTGCTTGTCTTGCCACCTCAAACTTCAAACGTAGCCTGGGAAAGTTGGTGTCCCAGCCAGGCTCCTTTCGCAGCCCTGCTCCGAAAGTGCGAACGTCTGCAGATAGCTGGCAGCCAGAAGGTGCTAGCCTGGAAAGCTGTTGCTCAGCCTCATCTGCCCATGGCACTGCTCGCACAGAGGCACAGAGAATGGGGCTGCTTGCTTGTCTTGCCACCTCAAACTTCAAACGTAGACTGGGAAAGATGGTGTACCTGCTAGGCTCCTTTCGCAGCCCTGCTCTTGAAATGCGAACGTCTGCAGATAGCTGGCAGCCAGAAGGGGCTAGCCTGGAAAGCTGTTGCTCAGCCTCATCTGCCCATGGCACTGTTCGCATAGAGGCACAGAGAATGGGGCTGCTTGCTTATCTTGCCACTCGAAACTTCAAACGCATGCTAGGAATGGTGGTGTCCCTGCCAGGCTCCTATCACAGCCCTGCTCCGAAAGTGCGAACGTCTGCAGGTAGATGGCAGGCAGAAGGGGCTATCCTGGAAAGCTGTTGCTCAGCCTCATCTGCCCATGGCACTGCTCGCACAGAGGCACAGAGAATGGGGCTGCTTGCTTGTCTTGCCACCTCAAACTTCAAACGTAGCCTGGGAAAGTTGGTGTCCCAGCCAGGCTCCTTTCGCAGCCCTGCTCCGAAAGTGCGAACGTCTGCAGATAGCTGGCAGCCAGAAGGTGCTAGCCTGGAAAGCTGTTGCTCAGCCTCATCTTCCCATGGCACTGCTCACACAGAGGCACAGAGAATGGGGCTGCTTGCTTATCTTGCCACTTGAAACTTCAAACGCATGCTGGGAATGGTGGTGTCCCTGCCAGGCTCCTATCACAGCCGTGCTCTTGAAATGCGAACGTCTGCAGATAGCTGGCAGCCAGAAGGGGCTAGCCTGGAAAGCTGTTGCTCAGCCTCCTCTGCCCATGGCAGTGCTCGCACAGAGGCACAGAGACTGGGGCTGCTTGCTTGTCTTGCCACCTCAAACTTCAAACGTATCCTGGGAAAGATGGTGTACCTGGTAGGCTCCTTTCGCAGCCCTGCTCTTGAAATGCGAACGTCTGCAGATAGCTGGCAGCCAGAAGGGGCTAGCCTGGAAAGCTGTTGCTCAGCCTCATCTGTCCATGGCACTGCTCGCACAGAGGCACAGAGACTGGGGCTGCTTGCTTGTCTTGCCAGCTCAAACTTCAAACGTAGCCTGGGAAAGATGGTGTACCTGCTAGGCTCCTTTCGCAGCCCTGCTCTTGAAATGCGAACGTCTGCAGATAGCTGGCAGGCAGAAGGGGCTAGCCTGGAAAGCTGTTGCTCAGCCTCATCTGCCCATGGCACTGTTCGCATAGAGGCACAGAGAATGGGGCTGCTTGCTTGTCTTGCCACCTCAAACTTCAAACGTAGCCTGGGAAAGTTGGTGTCCCAGCCAGGCTCCTTTCGCAGCCCTGCTCCGAAAGTGCGAACGTCTGCAGATAGCTGGCAGCCAGAAGGTGCTAGCCTGGAAAGCTGTTGCTCAGCCTCATCTGCCCATGGCGCTGCTCGCACAGAGGCACAGAGACTGGGGCTGCTTGCTTGTCTTGCCACCTCAAACTTCAAACGTAGCCTGGGAAAGATGGTGTACCTGCTAGGCTGCTTTCGCAGCCCTGCTCTTGAAATGCGAACGTCTGCAGATAGCTGGCAGGCAGAAGGGGCTAGCCTGGAAAGCTGTTGCTCAGCCTCATCTGCCCATGGCACTGTTCGCATAGAGGCACAGAGAATGGGGCTGCTTGCTTATCTTGCCACTTGAAACTTCAAACGCATGCTGGGAACGGTGGTGTCCCTGCCAGGCTCCTATCACAGCCCTGCTCCGAAAGTGCGAACGTCTGCAGATAGCTGGCAGGCAGAAGGGGCTAGCCTGGAAAGCTGTTGCTCAGCCTCATCTGCCCATGGCACTGTTCGCATAGAGGCACAGAGAATGGGGCTGCTTGCTTGTCTTGCCACCTCAAACTTCAAACGTTGCCTGGAAAAGTTGGTGTCCCAGCCAGGCTCCTTTCGCAGCCCTGCTCCGAAAGTGCGAACGTTTGCAGATAGCTGGCAGGCAGAAGGGGCTAGCCTGGAAAGCTGTTGCTCAGCCTCATCTGCCCATGGCACTGCTCGCACAGAGGCACAGAGAACGGGGCTGCTTGCTTATCTTGCCACTTGAAACTTCAAAAGCATGCTGGGAATGGTGGTGTCCCTGCAAGGCTCCTATCACAGCCCTGCTCTTGAAATGCGAACGTCTGCAGATAGCTGGCAGGCAGAAGGGGCTAGCCTGGAAAGCTGTTGCTCAGCCTCCTCTGCCCATGGCAGTGCTCGCACAGAGGCACAGAGACTGGGGCTGCTTGCTTGTCTTGCCACCTCAAACTTCAAACGTATCCTGGGAAAGATGGTGTACCTGGTAGGCTCCTTTCGCAGCCCTGCTCTTGAAATGCGAACGTCTGCAGATAGCTGGCAGCCAGAAGGGGCTAGCCTGGAAAGCTGTTGCTCAGCCTCATCTGCCCATGGCACTGCTCGCAAAGAGGCACAGAGACTGGGGCTGCTTGCTTGTCTTGCCACCTCAAACTTCAAACGTAGCCTGGGAAAGATGGTGTACCTGCTAGGCTCCTTTCGCAGCCCTGCTCTTGAAATGCGAACGTCTGCAGATAGCTGGCAGCCAGAAGGGGCTAGCCTGGAAAGCTGTTGCTCAGCCTCATCTGCCCATGGCACTGTTCGCATAGAGGCACAGAGAATGGGGCTGCTTGCTTATCTTGCCACTTGAAACTTCAAACGCATGCTGGGAATGGTGGTGTCCCTGCTAGGCTCCTATCACAGCCCTGCTCCGAAAGTGCGAACGTCTGCAGGTAGATGGCAGCCAGAAGGGGCTATCCTGGAAAGCTGTTGCTCAGCCTCATCTGCCCATGGCAGTGCTCGCACAGAGGCACAGAGAATGGGGCTGCTTGCTTGTCTTGCCACCTCAAACTTCAAACGTAGCCTGGGAAAGTTGGTGTCCCAGCCAGGCTCCTTTCGCAGCCCTGCTCCGTAAGTGCGAACGTTTGCAGATAGCTTGCAGGCAGAAGGGGCTAGCCTGGAAAGCTGTTGCTCAGCCTCATCTGCCCATGGCACTGCTCGCACAGAGGCACAGAGAACGGGGCTGCTTGCTTATCTTGCCACTTGAAACTTCAAAAGCATGCTGGGAATGGTGGTGTCCCTGCCAGGCTCCTATCACAGCCCTGCTCCGAAAGTGCGAACGTCTGCAGATAGCTGGCAGCCAGAAGGGGCTAGCCTGGAAAGCTGTTGCTCAGCCTCCTCTGCCCATGGCAGTGCTCGCACAGAGGCACAGAGACTGGGGCTGCTTGCTTGTCTTGCCACCTCAAACTTCAAACGTTGCCTGGAAAAGATGGTGTACCTGCTAGGCTCCTTTCGCAGCCCTGCTCTTCAAATGCGAACGTCTGCAGATAGCTGGCAGCCAGAAGGGGCTAGCCTGGAAAGCTGTTGCTCAGCCTCATCTGCCCATGGCACTGCTCGCATAGAGGCACAGAGAATGGGGCTGCTTGCTTATCTTTCCACTTGAAACTTCAAACGCATGCTGGGAATGGTGGTGTCCCTGCCAGGCTCCTATCACAGCCCTGCTCCGAAAGTGCGAACGTCTGCAGATAGCTGGCAGCCAGAAGGGGCTAGCCTGGAAAGCTGTTGCTCAGCCTCATCTGCCCATGGCACTGTTCGCATAGAGGCACAGAGAATGGGGCTGCTTGCTTGTCTTGCCACCTCAAACTTCAAACGTTGCCTGGAAAAGTTGGTGTCCCAGACAGGCTCCTTTCGCAGCCCTGCTCCGAAAGTGCGAACGTTTGCAGATAGCTGGCAGGCAGAAGGGGCTAGCCTGGAAAGCTGTTGCTTAGCCTCATCTGCCCATGGCACTGCTCGCACAGAGGCACAGAGAATGGGGCTGCTTGCTTATCTTGCCACTTGAAACTTCAAACGCATGCTGGGAATGGTGGTGTCCCTGCCAGGCTCCTATCACACCCCTGCTCTTGAAATGCGAACGTCTGCAGATAGCTGGCAGGCAGAAGGGGCTAGCCTGGAAAGCTGTTGCTCAGCCTCCTCTGCCCATGGCAGTGCTCGCACAGAGGCACAGAGACTGGGGCTGCTTGCTTGTCTTGCCACCTCAAACTTCAAACGTAGCCTGGGAAAGATGGTGTACCTGCTAGGCTCCTTTCGCAGCCCTGCTCTTGAAATGCGAACGTCTGCAGATAGCTGGCAGCCAGAAGGGGCTAGCCTGGAAAACTGTTGCTCAGCCTCATCTGCCCATGGCACTGTTCGCATAGAGGCACAGAGAATGGGGCTGCTTGCTTGTCTTGCCACCTCAAACTTCAAACGTAGCCTGGGAAAGATGGTGTCCCAGCCAGGCTCCTTTCGCAGCCCTGCTCTGAAAGTGCGAACGTCTGCAGATAGCTGGCAGCCAGAAGGTGCTAGCCTGGAAAGCTGTTGCTCAGCCTCATCTTCCCATGGCACTGCTCGCACAGAGGCACAGAGAATGGGGCTGCTTGCTTATCTTGCCACTTGAAACTTCAAAAGCATGCTGGGAATGGTGATGTCCCTGCCAGGCTCCTATCACAGCCCTGCTCTTGAAATGCGAACGTCTGCAGATAGCTGGCAGCCAGAAGGGGCTAGCCTGGAAAGCTGTTGCTCAGCCTCCTCTGCCCATGGCACTGTTCGCATAGAGGCACAGAGAATGGGGCTGCTTGCTTGTCTTGCCACCTCAAACTTCAAACGTATCCTGGGAAAGATGGTGTACCTGGTAGGCTCCTTTCGCAGCCCTGCTCTTGAAATGCGAACGTCTGCAGATAGCTGGCAGCCAGAAGGGGCTAGCCTGGAAAGCTGTTGCTCAGCCTCATCTGTCCATGGCACTGCTCGCACAGAGGCACAGAGACTGGGGCTGCTTGCTTGTCTTGCCACCTCAAACTTCAAACGTAGCCTGGGAAAGATGGTGTACCTGCTAGGCTCCTTTCGCAGCCCTGCTCTTGAAATGCGAATATCTGCAGATAGCTGGCAGCCAGAAGGGGCTAGCCTGGAAAGCTGTTGCTCAGCCTCATCTGCCCATGGCACTGCTCGCATAGAGGCACAGAGAATGGGGCTGCTTGCTTATCTTTCCACTTGAAACTTCAAACGCATGCTGGGAATGGTGGTGTCCCTGCCAGGCTCCTATCACAGCCCTGCTCCGAAAGTGCGAACGTCTGCAGATAGCTGGCAGGCAGAAGGGGCTAGCCTGGAAAGCTGTTGCTCAGCCTCATCTGCCCATGGCACTGTTCGCATAGAGGCACAGAGAATGGGGCTGCTTGCTTGTCTTGCCACCTCAAACTTCAAACGTTGCCTGGAAAAGTTGGTGTCCCAGCCAGGGTCCTTTCGCAGCCCTGCTCCGAAAGTGCGAACGTTTGCAGATAGCTGGCAGGCAGAAGGGGCTAGCCTGGAAAGCTGTTGCTCAGCCTCATCTGCCCATGGCACTGCTCGCACAGAGGCACAGAGAATGGGGCTGCTTGCTTATCTTGCCACTTGAAACTTCAAAAGCATGCTGGGAATGGTGGTGTCCCTGCCAGGCTCCTATCACAGCCCTGCTCTTGAAATGCGAACGTCTGCAGATAGCTGGCAGCCAGAAGGGGCTAGCCTGGAAAGCTGTTGCTCAGCCTCCTCTGCCCATGGCAGTGCTCGCACAGAGGCACAGAGACTGGGGCTGCTTGCTTGTCTTGCCACCTCAAACTTCAAACGTAGCCTGGGAAAGATGGTGTACCTGCTAGGCTCCTTTCGCAGCCCTGCTCTTGAAATGCGAACGTCTGCAGATAGCTGGCAGGCAGAAGGGGCTAGCCTGGAAAGCTGTTGCTCAGCCTCATCTGTACATGGCACTGCTCGCACAGAGGCACAGAGACTGGGGCTGCTTGCTTGTCTTTCCACCTCAAACTTCAAACGTAGCCTGGGAAAGATGGTGTACCTGCTAGGCTCCTTTCGCAGCCCTGCTCTTGAAATGCGAACGTCTGCAGATAGCTGGCAGCCAGAAGGGGCTAGCCTGGAAAGCTGTTGCTCAGCCTCATCTGCCCATGGCACTGTTCACATAGAGGCACAGAGAATGGGGCTGCTTGCTTGTCTTGCCAGCTCAAACTTCAAACGTAGCCTGGGAAAGATGGTGTCCCAGCCAGGCTCCTTTCGCAGCCCTGCTCCGAAAGTGCGAACGTCTGCAGATAGCTGGCAGCCAGAAGGTGCTAGCCTGGAAAGCTGTTGCTCAGCCTCATCTGCCCATGGCACTGCTCGCACAGAGGCACAGAGACTGGGGCTGCTTGCTTGTCTTGCCACCTCAAACTTCAAACGTAGACTGGGAAAGATGATGTACCTGCTAGGCTGCTTTCGCAGCCCTGCTCTTGAAATGCGAACGTCTGCAGATAGCTGGCAGGCAGAAGGGGCTAGCCTGGAAAGCTGTTGCTCAGCCTCATCTGCCCATGGCACTGTTCGCATAGAGGCACAGAGAATGGGGCTGCTTACTTATCTTGCCACTTGAAACTTCAAACGCATGCTGGGAACGGTGGTGTCCCTGCCAGGCTCCTATCACAGCCCTGCTCCGAAAGTGCGAACGTCTGCAGATAGCTGGCAGCCAGAAGGGGCTAGCCTGGAAAGCTGTTGCTCAGCCTCATCTGCCCATGGCACTGTTCGCATAGAGGCACAGAGAATGGGGCTGCTTGCTTGTCTTGCCACCTCAAACTTCAAACGTAGCCTGGAAAAGTTGGTGTCCCAGCCAGGCTCCTTTCGCAGCCCTGCTCCGAAAGTGCGAACGTTTGCAGATAGCTGGCAGCCAGAAGGGGCTAGCCTGGAAAGCTGTTGCTCAGCCTCATCTTCCCATGGCACTGCTCACACAGAGGCACAGAGAATGGGGCTGCTTGCTTATCTTGCCACTTGAAACTTCAAAAGCATGCTGGGAATGCTGGTGTCCCTGCCAGGCTCCTATCACAGCCCTGCTCTTGAAATGCGAACGTCTGCAGATAGCTGGCAGCCAGAAGGGGCTAGCCTGGAAAGCTGTTGCTCAGCCTCCTCTGCCCATGGCAGTGCTCGCACAGAGGCACAGAGACTGGGGCTGCTTGCTTGTCTTGCCACCTCAAACTTCAAACATATCCTGGGAAAGATGGTGTACCTGGTAGGCTCCTTTCGCAGCCCTGCTCTTGAAATGCGAACGTCTGCAGATAGCTGGCAGCCAGAAGGGGCTAGCCTGGAAAGCTGTTGCTCAGCCTCATCTGTCCATGGCACTGCTCGCACAGAGGCACAGAGACTGGGGCTGCTTGCTTGTCTTGCCACCTCAAACTTCAAACGTAGCCTGGGAAAGATGGTGTACCTGCTAGGCTCCTTTCGCAGCCCTGCTCTTGAAATGCGAACGTCTGCAGATAGCTGGCAGGCAGAAGGGGCTAGCCTGGAAAGCTGTTGCTCAGCCTCATCTGCCCATGGCACTGTTCGCATAGAGGCACAGAGAATGGGGCTGCTTGCTTGTCTTGCCACCTCAAACTTCAAACGTAGCCTGGGAAAGTTGGTGTCCCAGCCAGGCTCCTTTCGCAGCCCTGCTCCGAAAATGCGAACGTCTGCAGATAGCTGGCAGCCAGAAGGTGCTAGCCTGGAAAGCTGTTGCTCAGCCTCATCTGCCCATGGCACTGCTCGCACAGAGGCACAGAGACTGGGGCTGCTTGCTTGTCTTGCCACCTCAAACTTCAAACGTAGACTGGGAAAGATGATGTACCTGCTAGGCTGCTTTCGCAGCCCTGCTCTTGAAATGCGAACGTCTGCAGATAACTGGCAGGCAGAAGGGGCTAGCCTGGAAAGCTGTTGCTCAGCCTCATCTGCCCATGGCACTGTTCGCATAGAGGCACAGAGAATGGGGCTGCTTGCTTATCTTGCCACTTGAAACTTCAAACGCATGCTGGGAACGGTGGTGTCCCTGCCAGGCTCCTATCACAGCCCTGCTCCGAAAGTGCGAACGTCTGCAGATAGCTGGCAGCCAGAAGGGGCTAGCCTGGAAAGCTGTTGCTCAGCCTCATC
The DNA here is from genome assembly GCF_030867145.1 of Opisthocomus hoazin. Taxonomy (NCBI): domain Eukaryota; kingdom Metazoa; phylum Chordata; class Aves; order Opisthocomiformes; family Opisthocomidae; genus Opisthocomus; species Opisthocomus hoazin. The sequence goes on from NC_134442.1 coordinate 6,600,038, forward strand.
TGCCCATGGCACTGTTCGCATAGAGGCACAGAGAATGGGGCTGCTTGCTTGTCTTGCCACCTCAAACTTCAAACGTAGCCTGGAAAAGTTGGTGTCCCAGCCAGGCTCCTTTCGCAGCCCTGCTCCGAAAGTGCGAACGTTTGCAGATAGCTGGCAGCCAGAAGGGGCTAGCCTGTAAAGCTGTTGCTCAGCCTCATCTGCCCATGGCACTGCTCGCACAGAGGCACAGAGAATGGGGCTGCTTGCTTATCTTGCCACTTGAAACTTCAAAAGCATGCTGGGAATGGTGGTGTCCCTGCCAGGCTCCTATCACAGCCCTGCTCTTGAAATGCGAACGTCTGCAGATAGCTGGCAGGCAGAAGGGGCTAGCCTGGAAAGCTGTTGCTCAGCCTCCTCTGCCCATGGCAGTGCTCGCACAGAGGCACAGAGACTGGGGCTGCTTGCTTATCTTGCCACCTCAAACTTCAAACGTATCCTGGGAAAGATGGTGTACCTGGTAGGCTCCTTTCGCAGCCCTGCTCTTGAAATGCGAACGTCTGCAGATAGCTGGCAGCCAGAAGGGGCTAGCCTGGAAAGCTGTTGCTCAGCCTCATCTGTCCATGGCACTGCTCGCAAAGAGGCACAGAGACTGGGGCTGCTTGCTTGTCTTGCCACCTCAAACTTCAAACGTAGCCTGGGAAAGATGGTGTACCTGCTAGGCTCCTTTCGCAGCCCTGCTCTTGAAATGCGAACGTCTGCAGATAGCTGGCAGCCAGAAGGGGCTAGCCTGGAAAGCTGTTGCTCAGCCTCATCTGCCCATGGCACTGTTCGCATAGAGGCACAGAGAATGGGGCTGCTTGCTTATCTTGCCACTTGAAACTTCAAACGCATGCTGGGAATGGTGGTGTCCCTGCTAGGCTCCTATCACAGCCCTGCTCCGAAAGTGCGAACGTCTGCAGGTAGATGGCAGCCAGAAGGGGCTATCCTGGAAAGCTGTTGCTCAGCCTCATCTGCCCATGGCAGTGCTCGCACAGAGGCACAGAGAATGGGGCTGCTTGCTTGTCTTGCCACCTCAAACTTCAAACGTAGCCTGGGAAAGATGGTGTACCTGCTAGGCTCCTTTCGCAGCCCTGCTCTTCAAATGCGAACGTCTGCAGATAGCTGGCAGCGAGAAGGGGCTAGCCTGGAAAGCTGTTGCTCAGCCTCATCTGCCCATGGCACTGCTCGCATAGAGGCACAGAGAATGGGGCTGCTTGCTTATCTTTCCACTTGAAACTTCAAACGCATGCTGGGAATGGTGGTGTCCCTGCCAGGCTCCTATCACAGCCCTGCTCCGAAAGTGCGAACGTCTGCAGATAGCTGGCAGCCAGAAGGGGCTAGCCTGGAAAGCTGTTGCTCAGCCTCATCTGCCCATGGCACTGTTCGCATAGAGGCACAGAGAATGGGGCTGCTTGCTTGTCTTGCCACCTCAAACTTCAAACGTTGCCTGGAAAAGTTGGTGTCCCAGACAGGCTCCTTTCGCAGCCCTGCTCCGAAAGTGCGAACGTTTGCAGATAGCTGGCAGGCAGAAGGGGCTAGCCTGGAAAGCTTTTGCTCAGCCTCATCTGCCCATGGCACTGCTCGCACAGAGGCACAGAGAATGGGGCTGCTTGCTTCTCTTGCCACTTGAAACTTCAAACGCATGCTGGGAATGGTGGTGTCCCTGCCAGGCTCCTATCACACCCCTGCTCTTGAAATGCGAACGTCTGCAGATAGCTGGCAGGCAGAAGGGGCTAGCCTGGAAAGCTGTTGCTCAGCCTCCTCTGCCCATGGCAGTGCTCGCACAGAGGCACAGAGACTGGGGCTGCTTGCTTGTCTTGCCACCTCAAACTTCAAACGTAGCCTGGGAAAGATGGTGTACCTGCTAGGCTCCTTTCGCAGCCCTGCTCTTGAAATGCGAACTTCTGCAGATAGCTGGCAGCCAGAAGGGGCTAGCCTGGAAAGCTGTTGCTCAGCCTCATCTGCCCATGGCACTGTTCGCATAGAGGCACAGAGAATGGGGCTGCTTGCTTGTCTTGCCACCTCAAACTTCAAACGTAGCCTGGGAAAGATGGTGTTCCAGCCAGGCTCCTTTCGCAGCCCTGCTCTGAAAGTGCGAACGTCTGCAGATAGCTGGCAGCCAGAAGGTGCTAGCCTGGAAAGCTGTTGCTCAGCCTCATCTTCCCATGGCACTGCTCGCACAGAGGCACAGAGAATGGGGCTGCTTGCTTATCTTGCCACTTGAAACTTCAAAAGCATGCTGGGAATGGTGGTGTCCCTGCCAGGCTCCTATCACAGCCCTGCTCTTCAAATGCGAACGTCTGCAGATAGCTGGCAGCCAGAAGGGGCTAGCCTGGAAAGCTGTTGCTCAGCCTCCTCTGCCCATGGCAGTGCTCGCACAGAGGCACAGAGAATGGGGCTGCTTGCTTGTCTTGCCACCTCAAACTTCAAACGTATCCTGGGAAAGATGGTGTACCTGGTAGGCTCCTTTCGCAGCCCTGCTCTTGAAATGCGAACGTCTGCAGATAGCTGGCAGCCAGAAGGGGCTAGCCTGGAAAGCTGTTGCTCAGCCTCATCTGTCCATGGCACTGCTCGCACAGAGGCACAGAGAATGGGGCTGCTTGCTTGTCTTGCCACCTCAAACTTCAAACGTAGCCTGGGAAAGATGGTGTACCTGCTAGGCTCCTTTCGCAGCCCTGCTCTTGAAATGCGAATATCTGCAGATAGCTGGCAGCCAGAAGGGGCTAGCCTGGAAAGCTGTTGCTCAGCCTCATCTGCCCATGGCACTGTTCGCATAGAGGCACAGAGAATGGGGCTGCTTGCTTGTCTTGCCACCTCAAACTTCAAACGTAGCCTGGGAAAGTTGGTGTCCCAGCCAGGCTCCTTTCGCAGCCCTGCTCCGAAAGTGCGAACGTCTGCAGATAGCTGGCAGCCAGAAGGTGCTAGCCTGGACAGCTGTTGCTCAGCCTCATCTGCCCATGGCACTGCTCGCACAGAGGCACAGAGACTGGGGCTGCTTGCTTGTCTTGCCACCTCAAACTTCAAACGTAGCCTGGGAAAGATGGTGTACCTGCTAGGCTCCTTTCGCAGCCCTGCTCTTGAAATGCGAACGTCTGCAGATAGCTGGCAGGCAGAAGGGGCTAGCCTGGAAAGCTGTTGCTCAGCCTCATCTGCCCATGGCACTGTTCGCATAGAGGCACAGAGAATGGGGCTGCTTGCTTATCTTGCCACTTGAAACTTCAAACGCATGCTGGGAACGGTGGTGTCCCTGCCAGGCTCCTATCACAGCCCTGCTCCGAAAGTGCGAACGTCTGCAGATAGCTGGCAGCCAGAAGGGGCTAGCCTGGAAAGCTGTTGCTCAGCCTCATCTGCCCATGGCACTGTTCGCATAGAGGCACAGAGAATGGGGCTGCTTGCTTGTCTTGCCACCTCAAACTTCAAACGTAGCCTGGAAAAGTTGGTGTCCCAGCCAGGCTCCTTTCGCAGCCCTGCTCCGAAAGTGCGAACGTTTGCAGATAGCTGGCAGCCAGAAGGGGCTAGCCTGGAAAGCTGTTGCTCAGCCTCATCTGCCCATGGCACTGCTCGCACAGAGGCACAGAGAACGGGGCTGCTTGCTTATCTTGCCACTTGAAACTTCAAAAGCATGCTGGGAATGGTGGTGTCCCTGCCAGGCTCCTATCACAGCCCTGCTCCGAAAGTGCGAACGTCTGCAGATAGCTGGCAGCCAGAAGGGGCTAGCCTGGAAAGCTGTTGCTCAGCCTCCTCTGCCCATGGCAGTGCTCGCACAGAGGCACAGAGACTGGGGCTGCTTGCTTGTCTTGCCACCTCAAACTTCAAACGTAGCCTGGGAAAGATGGTGTACCTGCTAGGCTCCTTTCGCAGCCCTGCTCTTGAAATGCGAACGTCTGCAGATAGCTGGCAGCCAGAAGGGGCTAGCCTGGAAAGCTGTTGCTCAGCCTCATCTGTCCATGGCACTGCTCGCACAGAGGCACAGACACTGGGGCTGCTTGCTTGTCTTGCCACCTCAAACTTCAAACGTAGCCTGGGAAAGATGGTGTACCTGCTAGGCTCCTTTCGCAGCCCTGCTCTTGAAATGCGAACGTCTGCAGATAGCTGGCAGCCAGAAGGGGCTAGCCTGGAAAGCTGTTGCTCAGCCTCATCTGCCCATGGCACTGTTCGCATAGAGGCACAGAGAATGGGGCTGCTTGCTTATCTTGCCTCTTGAAACTTCAAACGCATGCTGGGAATCGTGGTGTCCCTGCCAGGCTCCTATCACAGCCCTGCTGCGAAAGTGCGAACGTCTGAAGGTAGATGGCAGGCAGAAGGGGCTATCCTGGAAAGCTGTTGCTCAGCCTCATCTGCCCATGGCACTGCTCGCACAGAGGCACAGAGAATGGGGCTGCTTGCTTGTCTTGCCACCTCAAACTTCAAACGTAGCCTGGGAAAGTTGGTGTCCCAGCCAGGCTCCTTTCGCAGCCCTGCTCCGAAAGTGCGAACGTCTGCAGATAGCTGGCAGGCAGAAGGGGCTAGCCTGGAAAGCTGTTGCTCAGCCTCATCTGCCCATGGCACTGTTTGCATAGAGGCACAGAGAATGGGGCTGCTTGCTTATCTTGCCACTTGAAACTTCAAACGCATGCTGGGAATGGTGGTGTCCCTGCCAGGCTCCTATCACAGCCCTGCTCCGAAAGTGCGAACGTCTGCAGATAGCTGGCAGCCAGAAGGGGCTAGCCTGGAAAGCTGTTGCTCAGCCTCCTCTGCCCATGGCAGTGCTCGCACAGAGGCACAGAGAATGGGGCTGCTTGCTTGTCTTGCCACCTCAAACTTCAAACGCATGCTGGGAAAGATGGTGTACCTGCTAGGCTCCTTTCGCAGCCCTGCTCTTGAAATGCGAACGTCTGCAGATAGCTGGCAGGCAGAAGGGGCTAGCCTGGAAAGCTGTTGCTCAGCCTCATCTGCCCATGGCAGTGCTCGCACAGAGGCACAGAGACTGGGGCTGCTTGCTTGTCTTGCCACCTCAAACTTCAAACGTAGCCTGGGAAAGATGGTGTACCTGCTAGGCTCCTTTCGCCGCCCTGCTCTTGAAATGAGAACGTCTGCAGATAGCTGGCAGCCAGAAGGGGCTAGCCTGGAAAGCTGTTGCTCAGCCTCATCTGTCCATGGCACTGCTCGCACAGAGGCACAGAGACTGGGGCTGCTTGCTTGTCTTTCCACCTCAAACTTCAAACGTAGCCTGGGAAAGATGGTGTACCTGCTAGGCTCCTTTCGCAGCCCTGCTCTTGAAATGCGAACGTCTGCAGATAGCTGGCAGGCAGAAGGGGCTAGCCTGGAAAGCTGTTGCTCAGCCTCATCTGCCCATGGCACTGTTCGCATAGAGGCACAGAGAATGGGGCTGCTTGCTTATCTTGCCACTTGAAACTTCAAACGCATGCTGGGAATGGTGCTGTCCCTGCCAGGCTCCTATCACAGCCCTGCTCCGAAAGTGCGAACGTCTGCAGATAGCTGGCAGCCAGAAGGGGCTAGCCTGGAAAGCTGTTGCTCAGCCTCATCTGCCCATGGCACTGCTCGCACAGAGGCACAGAGAATGGGGATGCTTGCTTGTCTTGCCACCTCAAACTTCAAACGTAGCCTGGGAAAGTTGGTGTCCCAGCCAGGCTCCTTTCGCAGCCCTGCTCCGAAAGTGCGAACGTCTGCAGATAGCTGGCAGGCAGAAGGGGCTAGCCTGGAAAGCTGTTGCTCAGCCTCATCTGCCCATGGCACTGTTCGCATAGAGGCACAGAGAATGGGGCTGCTTGCTTATCTTGCCACTTGAAACTTCAAACGCATGCTGGGAATGGTGGTGTCCCTGCCAGGCTCCTATCACAGCCCTGCTCTTGAAAGTGCGAATGTCTGCAGATAGCTGGCAGGCAGAAGGGGCTAGCCTGGAAAGCTGTTGCTCAGCCTCCTCTGCCCATGGCAGTGCTCGCACAGAGGCACAGAGACTGGGGCTGCTTGCTTGTCTTGCCACCTCAAACTTCAAAAGTAGCCTGGGAAAGATGGTGTACCTGCTAGGCTCCTTTCGCAGCCCTGCTCTTGAAATGCGAACATCTGCAGATAGCTGGCAGGCAGAAGGGGCTAGCCTGGAAAGCTGTTGCTCAGCCTCATCTGCCCATGGCACTGTTCGCAGAGAGGCACAGAGAATGGGGCTGCTTGCTTATCTTGCCACTTGAAACTTCAAACGCATGCTGGGAATGGTCGTGTCCCTGCCAGGCTCCTATCACAGCCCTGCTACGAAAATGCGAACGTCTGCAGATAGCTGGCAGCCAGAAGGGGCTAGCCTGGAAAGCTGTTGCTCAGCCTCATCTGCCCATGGCAGTGCTCGCACAGAGGCACAGAGAATGGGGCTGCTTGCTTGTCTTGCCACCTCAAACTTCAAACGTAGCCTGGGAAAGTTGGTGTCCCAGCCAGGCTCCTTTCGCAGTCCTGCTCCGAAAGTGCGAACGTCTGCAGATAGCTGGCAGGCAGAAGGGGCTAGCCTGGAAAGCTGTTGCTCAGCCTCATCTGCCCATGGCACTGTTCGCATAGAGGCACAGAGAATGGGGCTGCTTGCTTATCTTGCCACTTGAAACTTCAAACGCATGCTGGGAATGGTGGTGTCCCTGCCAGGCTCCTATCACAGCCCTGCTCTTGAAAGTGCGAACGTCTGAAGATAGCTGGCAGGCAGAAGGGACTATCCTGGAAAGCTGTTGCTCAGCCTCATCTGCCCATGGCACTGCTCGCACAGAGGCACAGACAATGGGGCTGCTTGCTTGTCTTGCCACCTCAAACTTCAAACGTAGCCTGCGAAAGATGGTGTACCTGCTAGGCTCCTTTCGCAGCCCTGCTCTTGAAATGCGAACATCTGCAGATAGCTGGCAGGCAGAAGGGGCTAGCCTGGAAAGCTGTTGCTCAGCCTCATCTGCCCATGGCACTGTTCGCATAGAGGCACAGAGAATGGGGCTGCTTGCTTATCTTGCCACTTGAAACTTCAAACGCATGCTGGGAACGGTGGTGTCCCTGCCAGGCTCCTATCACAGCCCTGCTCCGAAAGTGCGAACGTCTGCAGATAGCTGGCAGCCAGAAGGGGCTAGCCTGGAAAGCTGTTGCTCAGCCTCATCTGCCCATGGCACTGCTCGCACAGAGGCACAGAGAATGGGGCTGCTTACTTGTCTTGCCACCTCAAACTTCAAACGTAGCCTGGGAAAGTTGGTGTCCCAGCCAGGCTCCTTTCGCAGCCCTGCTCCGAAAGTGCGAACGTCTGCAGATAGCTGTCAGCCAGAAGGGGCTAGCCTGGAAAGCTGTTGCTCAGCCTCATCTGCCCATGGCACTGCTCGCACAGAGGCACAGAGAATGGGGCTGCTTGCTTGTCTTGCCACCTCAAACTTCAAACGTAGCCTGGGAAAGATGGTGTACCTGCTAGGCTCCTTTCGTAGCCCTGCTCTTGAAACGCGAACGTCTGCAGATAGCTGGCAGCCAGAAGGGGCTAGCCTGGAAAGCTGTTGCTCATCCTCATCTGCCCATGGCACTGTTCGCATAGAGGCACAGAGAATGGGGCTGCTTGCTTATCTTGACACTTGAAAATTCAAACGCATGCTGGGAATGGTGGTGTCCCTGCCAGGCTCCTATCACAGCCCTGCTCCGAAAGTGCGATCATCTGCAGATAGCTGGCAGGCAGAAGGGCCTATCCTGGAAAGCTGTTGCTCAGCCTCCTCTGCCCATGGCACTGCTCGCACAGAGGCACAGAGAATGGGGCTGCTTGCTTGTCTTTCCACCTCAAACTTCAAACGTAGCCTGGGAAAGTTGGTGTCCCTGCCAGGCTCCTTTCGCAGCTCTGCTCCGAAAGTGCGAACGTCTGCAGATAGCTGGCAGCCAGAAGGGGCTAGCCTGGAAAGCTGTTGCTCAACCTCCTCTGCCCATGGCAGTGCTCACACAGAGGCACAGAGAATGGGGCTGCTTGCTTGTCTTGCCACCTCAAACTTCAAACGTAGCCTGGGAAAGTTGGTGTCCCTGCCAGGCTCCTTTCGCAGCCCTGCTCCGAAAGTGCGAACGTCTGCAGATAGCTGGCAGGCAGAAGGTGCTAGCCTGGAAAGCTGTTGCTCAGCCTCATCTGCCCATGGCACTGCTCGCACAGAGGCACAGAGAATGGGGCTCCTTGCTTGTCTTCCCACCTCAAACTTCAAACGTAGCCTGGGAAAGATGGTGTATCTGTAAGGCTCCTTTCGCAGCCCTGCTCTTGAAATGCGAACGTCTGCAGATAGCTGGCAGCCAGAAGGGGCTAGCCTGGAAAGCTGTTGCTCAGCCTCATCTGCCCATGGCACTGCTCGCACAGAAGCACAGAGAATGGGGCTGCTTGCTTGTCTTGCCATATCAAACTTAAAATGTAAACTGGAATAGGGGTGTGTCCCTGCCAGGCTCCTTTCGCATCCCTGCTATGAAAATGCGAATGTCTGCAGATAGCTGGCAGCCGGAAGGGGCTAGCCTGGAAAGCTGTTGCTCAGCCTCATCTGCCCATGGCACTGCTCGCACAGAGGCACAGAGACTGGGGCTGCTTGCTTGTCTTGCCACCTCAAACTTCAAACGTAGACTGGAATGTGGAAGTCCCTGCCAGGCTCGTTTCGCAGCCCTGCTCCGAAACTGCGAACGTCTGCAGATAGCTGGCAGCCAGAAGGGGCTAGCCTGGAAAACTGTTGCTCAGCCTCATCTGCCCATGGCACTGCCTGCACAGAGGCACAGAGACTGGGGCTGCTTGCTTGTCTTGCCACCTCAAACTTCAAACGTATACTGGAATGGCGGAGTCTCTGCCAGGCTCCTATCACAGCCCTGTTCTGAAAATGCGAACGTCTGCAGATAGCTGGCAGCCAGAAGGGGCTAGCCTGGAAAGCTGTTGCTCAGCCTCATCTGCCCATGGCACTGCTCGCACAGAGGCACAGAGACTGGGGCTGCTTGCTTATCTTGAAACTTGAAACTTCAAACGCATGCTGGGAATGGTGGTGTCCCTGCCAGGCTCCTTTCGCAGCCCTGCTCCGAAAGTGCGAACGTCTGCAGATAGCTGGCAGCCAGAAGGTGCTAGCCTGGAAAGCTGTTGCTCAGCCTCATCTGCCCATGGCACTGCTCGCACAGAGGCACAGAGAATGGGGCTCCTTGCTTGTCTTGCCACCTCAAACTTCAAACGTAGCCTGGGAAAGATGGCGTACCTGCTAGGCTCCTTTCGCAGCCCTGCTCTTGAAAGTGCGAACGTCTGCAGATAGCTGGCAGCCAGAAGGGGCTAGCCTGGAAAGCTGTTGCTCAGCCTCATCTGCCCATGGCACTGCTCGCACAGAGGCACAGAGACTGGGGCTGCTTGCTTGTCTTGCCACCTCAAACTTCAAACGTAGACTGGAATGTGGAAGTCCCTGCCAGGCTCCTTTTGCAGCCCTGCTCCAAAAATGCGAACATCTGCAGATAGCTGGCAGCCAGAAGGGGCTAGCCTGGAAAGCTGTTGCTCAGCCTCATCTGCCCATGGCACTGCTCGCACAGAAGCACAGAGACTGGGGCTGCTTACTTGTCTTGCCACCTCAAACTTCAAACGTAGACTGGAAATGGGGGGAGTCCCTGCCAGGCTCCTTTCGCAGCCCTGCTCCGAAAATGCGAACATCTGCAGATAGCTGGCAGCCAGAAGGGGCTAGCCTGGAAAGCTGTTGCTCAGCCTCATCTGCCCATGGCAGTGCTCGCACAGAGGCACAGAGAATGGGGCTGCTTGCTTGTCTTGCCACCTTAAACCTCAAACGTAGACTGGAATGGCGCAGTCCCTGCCAGGCTCCTTTCGCAGCCCTGCTCCGAAAGTGCGAACATCTGCAGATAGCTGGCAGCCAGAAGGGGCTAGCCTGGAAAGCTGTTGCTCAGCGTCATCTGCCCATGGCACTGCTCGCACAGAGGCACAGAGACTGGGGCTGCTTGCTTGTCTTGACACCTCAAACTTCAAACGTAGCCTGGGAAAGTTGGTGTCCCTGCCAGGCTCCTTTTACAGCGCTGCTCTGAAACTGCGAATGTCTGCAGATAGCTGGCAACCAGAAGGGGCTATCCTGGAAAGCTGTTGCTCAGCCTCATCTGCCCATGGCACTGCTCGCACAGAGGCACAGAGATTGGGGCTGCTTGCTTGTCTTGCCACCTCAAACTTCAAAAGTAGCCTGGGAAAGATGGTGTACCTGCTAGGCTCCTTTCACAGCCCTGCTCTTGAAATGCGAACATCTGCAGATAGCTGGCAGGCAGAAGGGGCTAGCCTGGAAAGCTGTTGCTCAGCCTCATCTGCCCATGGCAGTGCTCGCACAGAGGCACAGAGAATGGGTCTGCTTGCTTGTCTTGCCACCTCAAACTTCAAACGTAGCCTGGGAAAGTTGGTGTCCCAGCCAGGCTCCTTTCGCAGACCTGCTCCGAAAGTGCGAACGTCTGCAGATAGCTGGCAGCCAGAAGGGGCTATCCTGGAAAGCTGTTGCTCAGCCTCATCTGCCCATGGCAGTGCTCGCACAGAGGCACAGAGAATGGTGCTGCTTGCTTGTCTTGCCACCTCAAACTTCAAACGTAGCCTGGGAAAGATGGTGTACCTGCTAGGCTCCTTTCGTAGCCCTGCTGTTGAAATGCGAACGTCTGCAGATAGCTGGCAGCCAGAAGGGGCTAGCCTGGAAATCTGTTGCTCAGCCTCATCTGCCCATGGCACTGCTCGCATAGAGGCACAGAGAATGGGGCTGCTTGCTTATCTTGCCACTTGAAACTTCAAACGCATGCTGGGAATGGTGGTGTCCCTGCCAGGCTCCTATCACAGCCCTGCTCCGAAAGTGCGATCGTCTGCAGATAGCTGGCAGGCAGAAGGGCCTATCCTGGAAAGCTGTTGCTCAGCCTCCTCTGCCCATGGCACTGCTCGCACAGAGGCACAGAGAATGGGGCTGCTTGCTTGTCTTGCCACCTCAAACTTCAAACGTAGCCTGGGAAAGTTGGTGTCCCTGCCAGGCTCCTTTCGCAGCTCTGCTCCGAAAGTGCGAACGTCTGCAGATAGCTGGCAGGCAGAAGGTGCTAGCCTGGAAAGCTGTTGCTCAGCCTCATCTGCCCATGGCACTGCTCGCACAGAGGCACAGAGAATGGCGCTCCTTGCTTGTCTTCCCACCTCAAACTTCAAACGTAGCCTGGGAAAGATGGTGTATCTGCTAGGCTCCTTTCGCAGCCCTGCTCTTGAAATGCGAACGTCTGCAGATAGCTGGCAGCCAGAAGGGGCTAGCCTGGAAAGCTGTTGCTCAGCCTCATCTGCCCATGGCACTGCTCGCACAGAAGCACAGAGACTGGGGCTGCTTACTTGTCTTGCCATCTCAAACTTAAAACGTAGACTGGAATAGGGGGGTGTCCCTGCCAGGCTGCTTTCGCGGCCCTGCTGTGAAAATGCGAACATCTGCAGATAGCTGGCAGCCAGAAGGGGCTAGCCTGGAAAGCTGTTGCTCAGCCTCATCTGCCCATGGCACTGCTCGCACAGAGACACAGAGAATGGGGCTGCTTGCTTGTCATGCCACCTCAAACTTCAAACGTAGACTGGAATAGGGGGGAGTCCCTGCCAGGCTCCTTTTGCAGCCCTGCTCCGAAAATGCGAACATCTGCAGATAGCTGGCACCCAGAAGGGGCTAGCCTGGAAAGCTGTTGCTCAGCCTCATCTGCCCATGGCACTGCTCTCACAGAAGCACAGAGAATGGGGCTGCTTGCTTGTCTTGCCATATCAAACTTAAAATGTAAACTGGAATAGGGGGGTGTCCCTGCCAGGCTCCTTTCGCATCCCTGCTACGAAAATGCGAATGTCTGCAGATTCCTGGCAGCCGGAAGGGGCTAGCCTGGAAAGCTGTTGCTCAGCCTCATCTGCCCATGGCACTGCTCGCACAGAGGCACAGAGACTGGGGCTGCTTGCTTGTCTTGCCACCTCAAACTTCAAACGTAGACTGGAATGGCGGAGTCTCTGCCAGGCTCCTATCACAGCCCTGCTCTGAAAATGCAAACGTCTGCAGATAGCTGGCAGCCAGAAGGGGCTAGCCTGGAAAGCTGTTGCTCAGCCTCATCTGCCCATGGCACTGCTCGCACAGAGGCACAGAGACTGGGACTGCTTGCTTATCTTGAAACTTGAAACTTCAAACGCATGCTGGGAATGGTGGTGTCCCTGCCAGGCTCCTATCACAGCCCTGCTCCGAAAGTGCGAACGTCTGCAGATAGCTGGCAGCCAGAAGGGGCTATCCTGCAAAGCTGTTGCTCAGCCTCCTCTGCCCATGGCAGTGCTCGCACAGAGGCACAGAGAATGGGGCTGCTTGCTTGTCTTGCCACCTCAAACTTCAAACGTAGCCTGGGAAAGTTGGTGTCCCAGCCAGGCTCCTATCACAGCCCTGCTCCGAAAGTGCGAACGTCTGCAGATAGCTGGCAGCCAGAAGGGGCTAGCCTGGAAAGCTGTTGCTCAGCCTCATCTGCCCATGGCACTGCTCGCACAGAGGCACAGAGAATGGGGCTGCTTGCTTGTCTTGCCACCTCAAACTTCAAACGTAGCCTGCGAAAGATGGTGTACCTGCTAGGCTCCTTTCGCAGCCCTGCTCTTGAAAGTGCGAACGTCTGCAGATAGCTGGCAGGCAGAAGGGACTAGCCTGGAAAGCTGTTGCTCAGCCTCATCTGCCCATGGCACTGCTCGCACAGAGGCACAGAGAATGGGGCTCCTTGCTTGTCTTCCCACCTCAAACTTCAAACGTAGCCTGGGAAAAATGGTGTATCTGCTAGGCTCCTTTCGCAGCCCTGCTCTTGAAATGCGAACGTCTGCAGATAGCTGGCAGCCAGAAGGGGCTAGCCTGGAAAGCTGTTGCTCAGCCTCATCTGCCCATGGCACTGCTCGCACAGAAGCACAGAGACTGGGGCTGCTTGCTTGTCTTGCCATCTCAAACTTAAAACGTAGACTGGAATAGGGGGGTGTCCCTGCCAGGCTGCTTTCGCGGCCCTGCTGCGAAAATGTGAACGTTCTGCAGATAGCTGGCAGCCAGAAGGGGCTAGCCTGGAAAGCTGTTGCTCAGCCTCATCTGCCCATGGCACTGCTCGCACAGAGGCACAGAGAATGGGGCTGCTTGCTTGTCATGCCACCTCAAACTTCAAACGTAGACTGGAATGTGGAAGTCCCTGCCAGGCTCCTTTTGCAGCCCTGCTCCAAAAATGCGAACATCTGAAGATCGCTGGCACCCAGAAGGGGCTAGCCTGGAAAGCTGTTGCTCAGCCTCATCTGCCCATGGCAGTGCTCGCACAGAGGCACAGAGAATGGGGCTGCTTGCTTGTCTTGCCACCTTAAACTTCAAACGTAGACTGGAATGGCGCAGTCCCTGCCAGGCTCCTTTCGCAGCCCTGCTCCTAAAGTGTGAACATCTGCAGATAGCTGGCAGCCAGAAGGGGCTAGCCTGCAAAGCTGCTGCTCAGCGTCATCTGCCCATGGCACTGCTCGCACAGAGGCACAGAGACTGGGGCTGCTTGCTTGTCTTGCCACCTCAAACTTCAAACGTAGCCTGGGAAAGTTGGTGTCCCTGCCAGGCTCCTTTTACAGCCCTGCTCTGAAAGTGCGAATGTCTGCAGATAGCTGGCAACCAGAAGGGGCTATCCTGGAAAGCTGTTGCTCAGCCTCATCTGCCCATGGCACTGCTCGCACAGAGGCACAGAGATTGGGGCTGCTTGCTTGTCTTGCCACCTCAAACTTCAAAAGTAGCCTGGGAAAGATGGTGTACCTGCTAGGCTCCTTTCACAGCCCTGCTCTTGAAATGCGAACATCTGCAGATAGCTGGCAGGCAGAAGGGGCTAGCCTGGAAAGCTGTTGCTCAGCCTCATCTGCCCATGGCAGTGCTCGCACAGAGGCACAGAGAATGGGTCTGCTTGCTTGTCTTGCCACCTCAAACTTCAAACGTAGCCTGGGAAAGTTGGTGTCCCAGCCAGGCTCCTTTCGCAGCCCTGCTCCGAAAGTGCGAACGTCTGCAGATAGCTGGCAGCCAGAAGGGGCTATCCTGGAAAGCTGTTGCTCAGCCTCATCTGCCCATGGCAGTGCTCGCACAGAGGCACAGAGAATGGTGCTGCTTGCTTGTCTTGCCACCTCAAACTTCAAACGTAGCCTGGGAAAGATGGTGTACCTGCTAGGCTCCTTTCGTAGCCCTGCTGTTGAAATGCGAACGTCTGCAGATAGCTGGCATCCAGAAGGGGCTAGCCTGGAAATCTGTTGCTCAGCCTCATCTGCCCATGGCACTGCTCGCATAGAGGCACAGAGAATGGGGCTGCTTGCTTATCTTGCCACTTGAAAATTCAAACGCATGCTGGGAATGGTGGTGTCCCTGCCAGGCTCCTATCACAGCCCTGCTCCGAAAGTGCGATCGTCTGCAGATAGCTGGCAGGCAGAAGGGCCTATCCTGGAAAGCTGTTGCTCAGCCTCCTCTGCCCATGGCACTGCTCGCACAGAGGCACAGAGAATGGGGCTGCTTGCTTGTCTTGCCACCTCAAACTTCAAACGTAGCCTTGGAAAGTTGGTGTCCCTGCCAGGCTCCTTTCGCAGCTCTGCTCCGAAAGTGCGAACGTCTGCAGATAGCTGGCAGGCAGAAGGGGCTAGCCTGGAAAGCTGTTGCTCAGCCTCATCTGCCCATGGCACTGCTTGCACAGAGGCACAGAGACTGGGGCTGCTTGCTTGTCTTGCACCTGAAACTTCAAACGTACACTGGAAATGGGTGGTGTCCCTGACAAGCTCCTTTCGCAGCCCTGCTCTGAAAATGCGAACGTCTGCAGATAGCTGGCAGGCAGAAGGGGCTAGCCTGGAAAGCTGTTGCTCAGCCTCATCTGCCCATGGCACTGCTCGCACAGAGGCACAGAGACTGGGGCTGCTTGCTTGTCTTGCCATCTCAAACTTCAAACATAGACTGGAAATGGGGGGTGTCCCTGCCAGGCTCCTTTTGCACCCCTGCTCCGAAAATGCGAACATCTGCAGATAGCTGGCAGGCAGAAGGGGCTAGCCTGGAAAGCTGTTGCTCAGCCTCATCTGCCCATGGCACTGCTCGCACAGAGGCACAGAGACTGGGGCTGCTTACTTGTCTTGCCACCTCAAACTTCAAACGTAGACTGGAAATGGGGGGAGTCCCTGCCAGGCTCCTTTTGCACCCCTGCTCCGAAAATGCGAACATCTGCAGATAGCTGGCAGGCAGAAGGGGCTAGCCTGGAAAGCTGTTGCTCAGCCTCATCTGCCCATGGCACTGCTCGCACAGAGGCACAGAGACTGGGGCTGCTTGCTTGTCATGCCACCTCAAACTTCAAACGTACACTGGAATAGTGGGAAGTCCCTGCCAGGCTCCTTTTGCAGCCCTGCTCCGAAAATGCGAAAGTCTGCAGATAGCTGGCAGCCAGAAGGGGCTAGCCTGGAAAGCTGTTGCTCAGCCTCATCTGCCCATGGCACTGCTCGCACAGAAGCACAGAGACTGGGGCTGCTTGCTTGTCTTGCCATCTCAAACTTAAAATGTAGACTGGAATAGGGGGGTGTCCCTGCCAGGCTCCTTTCGCAACCCTGCTGCGAAAATGCGAATGTCTGCAGATAGCTGGCAGGCAGAAGGGGCTAGCCTGGAAAGCTGTTGCTCAGCCTCATCTGCCCATGGCACTGCTAGCACAGAGGCACAGAGACTGGGGCTGCTTGCTTGTCTTGCCACCTCAAACTTCAAACGTAGCCTGGAATGGGGGAGTCACTGTCAGGCTCCTTTTACAGCCCTGCTCCGAAAGTGCGAACGTCTGCAGATAGCTGGCAGGCAGAAGGGGCTAGCCTGGAAAGCTGTTGCTCAGCCTCATCTGCCCATGGCACTGCTCGCACAGAGGCACAGAGACTGGGGCTGCTTGCTTGTCTTGCCATCTGAAACTTCAAACATAGACTGGAAATGGGGGGAGTCCCTGCCAGGCTCCTTTCGCAGCCCTGCTATGAAAATGCGAATGTCTGCAGATAGCTGGCAGCCAGAAGGGGCTAGCCTGGAAAGCTGTTACTCAACCTCATCTGCCCATGGCACTGCTCGCACAGAGGCACAGAGACTGGGGCTGCTTGCTTGTCTTGCCACCTCAAACTTCAAACGTAGACTGGAATGGAGGAGTCCCTGCCAGGCTCCTTTTACAGTCCTGTTCCGAAAATGCGAACATCTGCAGATAGCTAGCAGGCAGAAGGGGCTAGCCTGGAAAGCTGTTGCTCAGCCTCATCTGCCCATGGCACTGCTCGCACAGAGGCACAGAGACTGGGGCTGCTTGCTTATCTTGACCCTTGAAACTTCAAACGCATGCTGGGAATGGTCGTGTCCCTGCCAGGCTCCTATCACAGCCCTGCTCCGAAAGTGCGAACGTCTGCAGATAGCTGGCAGCCAGAAGGGGCTATCCTGCAAACCTGTTGCTCAGCCTCCTCTGCCCATGGCTGTGCTCGCACAGAGGCACAGAGAATGGGGCTGCTTGCTTGTCTTGCCACCTCAAACTTCAAACGTAGCCTGGGAAAGTTGGTGTCCCAGCCAGGCTCCTTTCGCAGCCCTGCTCCGAAAGTGCGAACGTCTGCAGATAGCTGGCAGCCAGAAGGTGCTAGCCTGGAAAGCTGTTGCTCAGCCTCATCTGCCCATGGCACTGCTCGCACAGAGGCACAGAGAATGGGGCTCCTTGCTTGTCTTGCCACCTCAAACTTCAAACGTAGCCTGGGAAAGATGGTGTACCTGCTAGGCTCCTTTCGCAGCCCTGCTCTTGAAAGTGCGAACGTCTGCAGATAGCTGGCAGGCAGAAGGGGCTAGCCTGGAAAGCTGTTGCTCAGCCTCATCTGCCCATGGCACTGCTCGCACAGAGGCACAGAGACTGGGGCTGCTTGCTTGTCTTGCCACCTCAAACTTCAAACGTAGACTGGAATGGCGGAGTCCCTGCCAGGCTCCTTTTGCAGCCCTGCTCCAAAAATGCGAACATCTGCAGATAGCTGGCAGCCAGAAGGGGCTAGCCTGGAAAGCTGTTGCTCAGCCTCATCTGCCCATGGCAGTGCTCGCACAGAAGCACAGAGACTGGGGCTGCTTACTTGTCTTGCCACCTCAAACTTCAAACGTAGACTGGAAATGGGGGGAGTCCCTGCCAGGCTGCTTTTGCACCCCTGCTCCGAAAATGCAAACATCTGCAGATAGCTGGCAGGCAGAAGGGGCTAGCCTGGAAAGCTGTTGCTCAGCCTCATCTGCCCATGGCAGTGCTCGCACAGAGGCACAGAGAATGGGGCTGCTTGCTTGTCTTGCCACCTCAAACTTCAAACGTAGCCTGGGAAAGATGGTGTACCTGCTAGGCTCCTTTCGCAGCCCTGCTCTTGAAATGCGAACATCTGCAGATAGCTGGCAGCCAGAAGGGGCTAGACTGGAAAGCTGTTTCTCAGCCTCATCTGCCCATGGCACTGCTCGCACAGAGGCACAGAGACTGAAGCTGCTTGCTTGTCTTTCCCCTTGAATCTTTAAACGTAGACTGGAATGGCTTAGTCCCTGCCAGGCTCCTTTCGCAGCCCTGCTCCGAAAATGCGAACATCTGCAGATAGCTGGCAGCCAGAAGGGGCTAGCCTGGAAAGCTGTTGCTCAGCCTCATCTGCCCATGGCACTGCTCGCACAGAGGCACAGAGACTGGGGCTGCTTGCTTGTCATGCCACCTCAAACTTCAAACGTACACTGGAATAGTGGGAAGTCCCTGCCAGGCTCCTTTTGCAGCTATGCTCCGAAAATGCGAAAGTCTGCAGATAGCTGGCAGCCAGAAGGGGCTAGCCTGGAAAGCTGTTGCTCAGCCTCATCTGCCCATGGCACTGCTCGCACAGAAGCACAGAGACTGGGGCTGCTTGCTTGTCTTGCCATCTCAAACTTAAAATGTAGACTGGAATAGGGGGGTGTCCCTGCCAGGCTCCTTTCGCAACCCTGCTGCGAAAATGCGAATGTCTGCAGATAGCTGGCAGGCAGAAGGGGCTAGCCTGGAAAGCTGTTGCTCAGCCTCATCTGCCCATGGCACTGCTAGCACAGAGGCACAGAGACTGGGGCTGCTTGCTTGTCTTGCCACCTCAAACTTCAAACGTAGCCTGGAATGGGGGAGTCACTGTCAGGCTCCTTTTACAGCCCTGCTCCGAAAATGCGAACGTCTGCAGATAGCTGGCTGGCAGAAGGGGCTAGCCTGGAAAGCTGTTGCTCAGCCTCATCTGCCCATGGCACTGCTCGCACAGAGGCACAGAGACTGGGGCTGCTTGCTTGTCTTGCCATCTCAAACTTCAAACATAGACTGGAAATGGGGGAGTCCCTGCCAGGCTCCTTTCGCAGCCCTGCTATGAAAATGCGAATGTCTGCAGATAGCTGGCAGCCAGAAGGGGCTAGCCTGGAAAGCTGTTGCTCAGCCTCATCTGCCCATGGCACTGCTCGCACAGAGGCACAGAGACTGGGGCTGCTTGCTTATCTTAACCCTTGAAACTTCAAACGCATGCTGGGAATGGTCGTGTCCCTGCCAGGCTCCTATCACAGCCCTGCTCCGAAAGTGCGAACGTCTGCAGATAGCTGGCAGCCAGAAGGGGCTATCCTGCAAACCTGTTGCTCAGCCTCCTCTGCCCATGGCAGTGCTCGCACAGAGGCACAGAGAATGGGGCTGCTTGCTTGTCTTGCCACCTCAAACTTCAAACGTAGCCTGGGAAAGTTGGTGTCCCAGCCAGGCTCCTTTCGCAGCCCTGCTCCGAAAGTGCGAACGTCTGCAGATAGCTGGCAGCCAGAAGGTGCTAGCCTGGAAAGCTGTTGCTCAGCCTCATCTGCCCATGGCACTGCTCGCACAGAGGCACAGAGAATGGGGCTCCTTGCTTGTCTTGCCACCTCAAACTTCAAACGTAGCCTGGGAAAGATGGTGTACCTGCTAGGCTCCTTTCGCAGCCCTGCTCTTGAAAGTGCGAACGTCTGCAGATAGCTGGCAGGCAGAAGGGGCTAGCCTGGAAAGCTGTTGCTCAGCCTCATCTGCCCATGGCACTGCTCGCACAGAGGCACAGAGACTGGGGCTGCTTGCTTGTCTTGCCACCTCAAACTTCAAACGTAGACTGGAATGGCGGAGTCCCTGCCAGGCTCCTTTTGCAGCCCTGCTCCAAAAATGCGAACATCTGCAGATAGCTGGCAGCCAGAAGGGGCTAGCCTGGAAAGCTGTTGCTCAGCCTCATCTGCCCATGGCACTGCTCGCACAGAAGCACAGAGACTGGGGCTGCTTATTTGTCTTGCCACCTCAAACTTCAAACGTAGACTGGAAATGGGGGGAGTCCCTGCCAGGCTCCTTTTGCACCCCTGCTCCGAAAATGCAAACATCTGCAGATAGCTGGCAGGCAGAAGGGGCTAGCCTGGAAAGCTGTTGCTCAGCCTCATCTGCCCATGGCAGTGCTCGCACAGAGGCACAGAGAATGGGGCTGCTTGCTTGTCTTGCCACCTCAAATTTCAAACGTAGCCTGGGAAAGATGGTGTACCTGCTAGGCTCCTTTCGCAGCCCTGCTCTTGAAATGCGAACGTCTGCAGATAGCTGGCAGCCAGAAGGGGCTAGACTGGAAAGCTGTTTCTCAGCCTCATCTGCCCATGGCACTGCTCGCACAGAGGCACAGAGACTGAAGCTGCTTGCTTGTCTTGCCCCTTGAATCTTTAAACGTAGACTGGAATGGCTTAGTCCCTGCCAGGCTCCTTTCGCAGCCCTGCTCCGAAAATGCGAACATCTGCAGATAGCTGGCAGCCAGAAGGGGCTAGCCTGGAAAGCTGTTGCTCAGCCTCATCTGCCCATGGCACTGCTCGCACAGAGGCACAGAGACTGGGGCTGCTTGCTTGTCATGCCACCTCAAACTTCAAACGTAGACTGGAATAGTGGGAAGTCCCTGCCAGGCTCCTTTTGCAGCCCTGCTCCGAAAATGCGAAAGTCTGCAGATAGCAGGCAGCCAGAAGGGGCTAGCCTGGAAAGCTGTTGCTCAGCCTCATCTGCCCATGGCACTGCTCGCACAGAAGCACAGAGACTGGGGCTGCTTGCTTGTCTTGCCATCTCAAACTTAAAATGTAGACTGGAAATGGGGGGAGTCCCTGCCAGGCTCCTTTCGCAAACCTGCTATGAAAATGCGAACGTCTGCAGATAGCTGGCAGGCAGAAGGGGCTAGCCTGGAAAACTGTTGCTCAGCCTCATCTGCCCATGGCACTGCTTGCACAGAGGCACAGAGATTGAGGCTGCTTGCTTGTCTTGCCACCTCAAACTTCAAACGTAGACTGGAAATGGGTGGTGTCCCTGCCAGGCTCGTTTCGCAGCCCTGCTCCGAAAATGCGAACGTCTGCAGATAGCTGGCAGCCAGAAGGGGCTAGCCTGGAAAGCTGTTGCTCAGCCTCATCTGCCCATGGCACTGCTCGCACAGAGGCACAGAGACTGGGGCTGCTTGCTTGTCTTGCCACCTCAAACTTCAAACGTAGACTGGAAATGGGTGGTGTCCCTGCCAGGCTCCTTTCGCAGCCCTGCTCCGAAAATACGAACGTCTGCAGATAGCTGGCAGCCAGAAGGGGCTAGCCTGGAAAGCTGTTGCTCAGCCTCATCTGCCCATGGCACTGCTCGCACAGAGGCACAGAGACTGGGGCTGCTTGCTTGTCATGCCACCTCAAACTTCAAACGTAGACTGGAATAGGGGGGAGTCCCTGCCAGGCTCCTTTTGCAGCCCTGCTCCGAAAATGCGAAAGTCTGCAGATAGCTGGCAGCCAGAAGGGGCTAGCCTGGAAAGCTGTTGCTCAGCCTCATCTGCCCATGGCACTGCTCGCACAGAGGCACAGAGACTGGGGCTGCTTGCTTGTCTTGCCATCTCAAACTTAAAATGCAGACTGGAATAGGGGGGTGTCCCTGCCAGGCTCCTTTCGCAACCCTGCTGCGAAAATGCGAATGTCTGCAGATAGCTGGCAGGCAGAAGGGGCTAGCCTGGAAAGCTGTTGCTCAGCCTCATCTGCCCATGGCACTGCTCGCACAGAGGCACAGAGACTGGGGCTGCTTGCTTGTCTTGCCACCTCAAACTTCAAACGTAGCCTGGAATGGGGGAGTCACTGTCAGGCTCCTTTCGCAGCCCTGCTCCGAAAATGCGAACGTCTGCAGATAGCTGGCAGGCAGAAGGGGCTAGCCTGGAAAGCTGTTGCTCAGCCTCATCTGCCCATGGCACTGCTCGCACAGAGGCACAGAGACTGGGGCTGCTTGCTTATCTTGACCCTTGAAACTTCAAACGCATGCTGGGAATGGTCGTGTCCCTGCCAGGCTCCTATCACAGCCCTGCTCCGAAAGTGCGAACGTCTGCAGATAGCTGGCAGCCAGAAGGGGCTATCCTGCAAACCTGTTGCTCAGCCTCCTCTGCCCATGGCAGTGCTCGCACAGAGGCACAGAGAATGGGGCTGCTTGCTTGTCTTGCCACCTCAAACTTCAAACGTAGCCTGGGAAAGTTGGTGTCCCAGCCAGGCTCCTTTCGCAGCCCTGCTCCGAAAGTGCGAACGTCTGCAGATAGCTGGCAGCCAGAAGGGGCTAGCCTGGAAAGCTGTTGCTCAGCCTCATCTGCCCATGGCACTGCTCGCACAGAGGCACAGAGACTGGGGCTGCTTGCTTGTCTTGCCCCTTGAATCTTTAAACGTAGACTGGAATGGCTTAGTCCCTGCCAGGCTCCTTTCGCAGCCCTGCTCCGAAAATGCGAACATCTGCAGATAGCTGGCAGCCAGAAGGGGCTAGCCTGGAAAGCTGTTGCTCAGCCTCATCTGCCCATGGCACTGCTCGCACAGAGGCACAGAGACTGGGGCTGCTTGCTTGTCATGCCACCTCAAACTTCAAACGTAGACTGGAATAGTGGGAAGTCCCTGCCAGGCTCCTTTTGCAGCCCTGCTCCGAAAATGCGAAAGTCTGCAGATAGCAGGCAGCCAGAAGGGGCTAGCCTGGAAAGCTGTTGCTCAGCCTCATCTGCCCATGGCACTGCTCGCACAGAAGCACAGAGACTGGGGCTGCTTGCTTGTCTTGCCATCTCAAACTTAAAATGTAGACTGGAAATGGGGGGAGTCCCTGCCAGGCTCCTTTCGCAAACCTGCTATGAAAATGCGAACGTCTGCAGATAGCTGGCAGGCAGAAGGGGCTAGCCTGGAAAACTGTTGCTCAGCCTCATCTGCCCATGGCACTGCTTGCACAGAGGCACAGAGATTGAGGCTGCTTGCTTGTCTTGCCACCTCAAACTTCAAACGTAGACTGGAAATGGGTGGTGTCCCTGCCAGGCTCGTTTCGCAGCCCTGCTCCGAAAATGCGAACGTCTGCAGATAGCTGGCAGCCATAAGGGGCTAGCCTGGAAAGCTGTTGCTCAGCCTCATCTGCCCATGGCACTGCTCGCACAGAGGCACAGAGACTGGGGCTGCTTGCTTGTCTTGCCACCTCAAACTTCAAACGTAGACTGGAAATGGGTGGTGTCCCTGCCAGGCTCCTTTCGCAGCCCTGCTCCGAAAATACGAACGTCTGCAGATAGCTGGCAGCCAGAAGGGGCTAGCCTGGAAAGCTGTTGCTCAGCCTCATCTGCCCATGGCACTGCTCGCACAGAGGCACAGAGACTGGGGCTGCTTGCTTGTCATGCCACCTCAAACTTCAAACGTAGACTGGAATAGGGGGGAGTCCCTGCCAGGCTCCTTTTGCAGCCCTGCTCCGAAAATGCGAAAGTCTGCAGATAGCTGGCAGCCAGAAGGGGCTAGCCTGGAAAGCTGTTGCTCAGCCTCATCTGCCCATGGCACTGCTCGCACAGAGGCACAGAGACTGGGGCTGCTTGCTTGTCTTGCCATCTCAAACTTAAAATGCAGACTGGAATAGGGGGGTGTCCCTGCCAGGCTCCTTTCGCAACCCTGCTGCGAAAATGCGAATGTCTGCAGATAGCTGGCAGGCAGAAGGGGCTAGCCTGGAAAGCTGTTGCTCAGCCTCATCTGCCCATGGCACTGCTCGCACAGAGGCACAGAGACTGGGGCTGCTTGCTTGTCTTGCCACCTCAAACTTCAAACGTAGCCTGGAATGGGGGAGTCACTGTCAGGCTCCTTTCGCAGCCCTGCTCCGAAAATGCGAACGTCTGCAGATAGCTGGCAGGCAGAAGGGGCTAGCCTGGAAAGCTGTTGCTCAGCCTCATCTGCCCATGGCACTGCTCGCACAGAGGCACAGAGACTGGGGCTGCTTGCTTATCTTGACCCTTGAAACTTCAAACGCATGCTGGGAATGGTCGTGTCCCTGCCAGGCTCCTATCACAGCCCTGCTCCGAAAGTGCGAACGTCTGCAGATAGCTGGCAGCCAGAAGGGGCTATCCTGCAAACCTGTTGCTCAGCCTCCTCTGCCCATGGCAGTGCTCGCACAGAGGCACAGAGAATGGGGCTGCTTGCTTGTCTTGCCACCTCAAACTTCAAACGTAGCCTGGGAAAGTTGGTGTCCCAGCCAGGCTCCTTTCGCAGCCCTGCTCCGAAAGTGCGAACGTCTGCAGATAGCTGGCAGCCAGAAGGGGCTAGCCTGGAAAGCTGTTGCTCAGCCTCATCTGCCCATGGCACTGCTCGCACAGAGGCACAGAGACTGGGGCTGCTTGCTTGTCTTGCCACCTCAAACTTCAAACGTAGACTGGAATGGCGGAGTCCCTGCCAGGCTCCTTTTGCAGCCCTGCTCCAAAAATGCGAACATCTGCAGATAGCTGGCAGCCAGAAGGGGCTAGCCTGGAAAGCTGTTGCTCAGCCTCATCTGCCCATGGCACTGCTCGCACAGAAGCACAGAGACTGGGGCTGCTTATTTGTCTTGCCACCTCAAACTTCAAACGTAGACTGGAAATGGGGGGAGTCCCTGCCAGGCTCCTTTTGCACCCCTGCTCCGAAAATGCAAACATCTGCAGATAGCTGGCAGGCAGAAGGGGCTAGCCTGGAAAGCTGTTGCTCAGCCTCATCTGCCCATGGCAGTGCTCGCACAGAGGCACAGAGAATGGGGCTGCTTGCTTGTCTTGCCACCTCAAATTTCAAACGTAGCCTGGGAAAGATGGTGTACCTGCTAGGCTCCTTTCGCAGCCCTGCTCTTGAAATGCGAACGTCTGCAGATAGCTGGCAGCCAGAAGGGGCTAGACTGGAAAGCTGTTTCTCAGCCTCATCTGCCCATGGCACTGCTCGCACAGAGGCACAGAGACTGAAGCTGCTTGCTTGTCTTGCCCCTTGAATCTTTAAACGTAGACTGGAATGGCTTAGTCCCTGCCAGGCTCCTTTCGCAGCCCTGCTCCGAAAATGCGAACATCTGCAGATAGCTGGCAGCCAGAAGGGGCTAGCCTGGAAAGCTGTTGCTCAGCCTCATCTGCCCATGGCACTGCTCGCACAGAGGCACAGAGACTGGGGCTGCTTGCTTGTCATGCCACCTCAAACTTCAAACGTAGACTGGAATAGTGGGAAGTCCCTGCCAGGCTCCTTTTGCAGCCCTGCTCCGAAAATGCGAAAGTCTGCAGATAGCAGGCAGCCAGAAGGGGCTAGCCTGGAAAGCTGTTGCTCAGCCTCATCTGCCCATGGCACTGCTCGCACAGAAGCACAGAGACTGGGGCTGCTTGCTTGTCTTGCCATCTCAAACTTAAAATGTAGACTGGAAATGGGGGGAGTCCCTGCCAGGCTCCTTTCGCAAACCTGCTATGAAAATGCGAACGTCTGCAGATAGCTGGCAGGCAGAAGGGGCTAGCCTGGAAAACTGTTGCTCAGCCTCATCTGCCCATGGCACTGCTTGCACAGAGGCACAGAGATTGAGGCTGCTTGCTTGTCTTGCCACCTCAAACTTCAAACGTAGACTGGAAATGGGTGGTGTCCCTGCCAGGCTCGTTTCGCAGCCCTGCTCCGAAAATGCGAACGTCTGCAGATAGCTGGCAGCCAGAAGGGGCTAGCCTGGAAAGCTGTTGCTCAGCCTCATCTGCCCATGGCACTGCTCGCACAGAGGCACAGAGACTGGGGCTGCTTGCTTGTCTTGCCACCTCAAACTTCAAACGTAGACTGGAAATGGGTGGTGTCCCTGCCAGGCTCCTTTCGCAGCCCTGCTCCGAAAATGCGAACGTCTGCAGATAGCTGGCAGCCAGAAGGGGCTAGCCTGGAAAGCTGTTGCTCAGCCTCATCTGCCCATGGCACTGCTCGCACAGAGGCACAGAGACTGGGGCTGCTTGCTTGTCATGCCACCTCAAACTTCAAACGTAGACTGGAATAGGGGGGAGTCCCTGCCAGGCTCCTTTTGCAGCCCTGCTCCGAAAATGCGAAAGTCTGCAGATAGCTGGCAGCCAGAAGGGGCTAGCCTGGAAAGCTGTTGCTCAGCCTCATCTGCCCATGGCACTGCTCGCACAGAGGCACAGAGACTGGGGCTGCTTGCTTGTCTTGCCATCTCAAACTTAAAATGCAGACTGGAATAGGGGGGTGTCCCTGCCAGGCTCCTTTCGCAACCCTGCTGCGAAAATGCGAATGTCTGCAGATAGCTGGCAGGCAGAAGGGGCTAGCCTGGAAAGCTGTTGCTCAGCCTCATCTGCCCATGGCACTGCTCGCACAGAGGCACAGAGACTGGGGCTGCTTGCTTGTCTTGCCACCTCAAACTTCAAACGTAGCCTGGAATGGGGGAGTCACTGTCAGGCTCCTTTCGCAGCCCTGCTCCGAAAATGCGAACGTCTGCAGATAGCTGGCAGGCAGAAGGGGCTAGCCTGGAAAGCTGTTGCTCAGCCTCATCTGCCCATGGCACTGCTCGCACAGAGGCACAGAGACTGGGGCTGCTTGCTTATCTTGACCCTTGAAACTTCAAACGCATGCTGGGAATGGTCGTGTCCCTGCCAGGCTCCTATCACAGCCCTGCTCCGAAAGTGCGAACGTCTGCAGATAGCTGGCAGCCAGAAGGGGCTATCCTGCAAACCTGTTGCTCAGCCTCCTCTGCCCATGGCAGTGCTCGCACAGAGGCACAGAGAATGGGGCTGCTTGCTTGTCTTGCCACCTCAAACTTCAAACGTAGCCTGGGAAAGTTGGTGTCCCAGCCAGGCTCCTTTCGCAGCCCTGCTCCGAAAGTGCGAACGTCTGCAGATAGCTGGCAGCCAGAAGGTGCTAGCCTGGAAAGCTGTTGCTCAGCCTCATCTGCCCATGGCACTGCTCGCACAGAGGCACAGAGAATGGGGCTCCTTGCTTGTCTTGCCACCTCAAACTTCAAACGTAGCCTGGGAAAGATGGTGTACCTGCTAGGCTCCTTTCGCAGCCCTGCTCTTGAAAGTGCGAACGTCTGCAGATAGCTGGCAGGCAGAAGGGGCTAGCCTGGAAAGCTGTTGCTCAGCCTCATCTGCCCATGGCACTGCTCGCACAGAGGCACAGAGACTGGGGCTGCTTGCTTGTCTTGCCACCTCAAACTTCAAACGTAGACTGGAAATGGGTGGTGTCCCTGCCAGGCTCCTTTCGCAGCCCTGCTCCGAAAATGCGAACGTCTGCAGATAGCTGGCAGCCAGAAGGGGCTAGCCTGGAAAGCTGTTGCTCAGCCTCATCTGCCCATGGCACTGCTCGCACAGAAGCACAGAGACTGGGGCTGCTTGCTTGTCTTGCCATCTCAAACTTAAAATGTAGACTGGAAATGGGGGGAGTCCCTGCCAGGCTCCTTTCGCAAACCTGCTATGAAAATGCGAACGTCTGCAGATAGCTGGCAGGCAGAAGGGGCTAGCCTGGAAAACTGTTGCTCAGCCTCATCTGCCCATGGCACTGCTTGCACAGAGGCACAGAGATTGAGGCTGCTTGCTTGTCTTGCCACCTCAAACTTCAAACGTAGACTGGAAATGGGTGGTGTCCCTGCCAGGCTCGTTTCGCAGCCCTGCTCCGAAAATGCGAACGTCTGCAGATAGCTGGCAGCCAGAAGGGGCTAGCCTGGAAAGCTGTTGCTCAGCCTCATCTGCCCATGGCACTGCTCGCACAGAGGCACAGAGACTGGGGCTGCTTGCTTGTCTTGCCACCTCAAACTTCAAACGTAGACTGGAAATGGGTGGTGTCCCTGCCAGGCTCCTTTCGCAGCCCTGCTCCGAAAATGCGAACGTCTGCAGATAGCTGGCAGCCAGAAGGGGCTAGCCTGGAAAGCTGTTGCTCAGCCTCATCTGCCCATGGCACTGCTCGCACAGAGGCACAGAGACTGGGGCTGCTTGCTTGTCATGCCACCTCAAACTTCAAACGTAGACTGGAATAGGGGGGAGTCCCTGCCAGGCTCCTTTTGCAGCCCTGCTCCGAAAATGCGAAAGTCTGCAGATAGCTGGCAGCCAGAAGGGGCTAGCCTGGAAAGCTGTTGCTCAGCCTCATCTGCCCATGGCACTGCTCGCACAGAGGCACAGAGACTGGGGCTGCTTGCTTGTCTTGCCATCTCAAACTTAAAATGCAGACTGGAATAGGGGGGTGTCCCTGCCAGGCTCCTTTCGCAACCCTGCTGCGAAAATGCGAATGTCTGCAGATAGCTGGCAGGCAGAAGGGGCTAGCCTGGAAAGCTGTTGCTCAGCCTCATCTGCCCATGGCACTGCTCGCACAGAGGCACAGAGACTGGGGCTGCTTGCTTGTCTTGCCACCTCAAACTTCAAACGTAGCCTGGAATGGGGGAGTCACTGTCAGGCTCCTTTCGCAGCCCTGCTCCGAAAATGCGAACGTCTGCAGATAGCTGGCAGGCAGAAGGGGCTAGCCTGGAAAGCTGTTGCTCAGCCTCATCTGCCCATGGCACTGCTCGCACAGAGGCACAGAGACTGGGGCTGCTTGCTTATCTTGACCCTTGAAACTTCAAACGCATGCTGGGAATGGTCGTGTCCCTGCCAGGCTCCTATCACAGCCCTGCTCCGAAAGTGCGAACGTCTGCAGATAGCTGGCAGCCAGAAGGGGCTATCCTGCAAACCTGTTGCTCAGCCTCCTCTGCCCATGGCAGTGCTCGCACAGAGGCACAGAGAATGGGGCTGCTTGCTTGTCTTGCCACCTCAAACTTCAAACGTAGCCTGGGAAAGTTGGTGTCCCAGCCAGGCTCCTTTCGCAGCCCTGCTCCGAAAGTGCGAACGTCTGCAGATAGCTGGCAGCCAGAAGGTGCTAGCCTGGAAAGCTGTTGCTCAGCCTCATCTGCCCATGGCACTGCTCGCACAGAGGCACAGAGAATGGGGCTCCTTGCTTGTCTTGCCACCTCAAACTTCAAACGTAGCCTGGGAAAGATGGTGTACCTGCTAGGCTCCTTTCGCAGCCCTGCTCTTGAAAGTGCGAACGTCTGCAGATAGCTGGCAGGCAGAAGGGGCTAGCCTGGAAAGCTGTTGCTCAGCCTCATCTGCCCATGGCACTGCTCGCACAGAGGCACAGAGACTGGGGCTGCTTGCTTGTCTTGCCACCTCAAACTTCAAACGTAGACTGGAATGGCGGAGTCCCTGCCAGGCTCCTTTTGCACCCCTGCTCCGAAAATGCGAACATCTGCAGATAGCTGGCAGCCAGAAGGGGCTAGCCTGGAAAGCTGTTGCTCAGCCTCATCTGCCCATGGCACTGCTCGCACAGAGGCACAGAGACTGGGGCTGCTTGCTTGTCATGCCACCTCAAACTTCAAACGTAGACTGGAATAGGGGGGAGTCCCTGCCAGGCTCCTTTTGCAGCCCTGCTCCGAAAATGTGAAAGTCTGCAGATAGCTGGCAGCCAGAAGGGGCTAGCCTGGAAAGCTGTTGCTCAGCCTCATCTGCCCATGGCACTGCTCGCACAGAGGCACAGAGACTGGGGCTGCTTGCTTGTCATGCCACCTCAAACTTCAAACGTAGACTGGAATAGGGGGGAGTCCCTGCCAGGCTCCTTTTGCAGCCCTGCTCCGAAAATGCGAAAGTCTGCAGATAGCTGGCAGCCAGAAGGGGCTAGCCTGGAAAGCTGTTGCTCAGCCTCATCTGCCCATGGCACTGCTCGCACAGAGGCACAGAGACTGGGGCTGCTTGCTTGTCTTGCCATCTCAAACTTAAAATGCAGACTGGAATAGGGGGGTGTCCCTGCCAGGCTCCTTTCGCAACCCTGCTGCGAAAATGCGAATGTCTGCAGATAGCTGGCAGGCAGAAGGGGCTAGCCTGGAAAGCTGTTGCTCAGCCTCATCTGCCCATGGCACTGCTCGCACAGAGGCACAGAGACTGGGGCTGCTTGCTTGTCTTGCCACCTCAAACTTCAAACGTAGCCTGGAATGGGGGAGTCACTGTCAGGCTCCTTTCGCAGCCCTGCTCCGAAAATGCGAACGTCTGCAGATAGCTGGCAGGCAGAAGGGGCTAGCCTGGAAAGCTGTTGCTCAGCCTCATCTGCCCATGGCACTGCTCGCACAGAGGCACAGAGACTGGGGCTGCTTGCTTATCTTGACCCTTGAAACTTCAAACGCATGCTGGGAATGGTCGTGTCCCTGCCAGGCTCCTATCACAGCCCTGCTCCGAAAGTGCGAACGTCTGCAGATAGCTGGCAGCCAGAAGGGGCTATCCTGCAAACCTGTTGCTCAGCCTCCTCTGCCCATGGCAGTGCTCGCACAGAGGCACAGAGAATGGGGCTGCTTGCTTGTCTTGCCACCTCAAACTTCAAACGTAGCCTGGGAAAGTTGGTGTCCCAGCCAGGCTCCTTTCGCAGCCCTGCTCCGAAAGTGCGAACGTCTGCAGATAGCTGGCAGCCAGAAGGTGCTAGCCTGGAAAGCTGTTGCTCAGCCTCATCTGCCCATGGCACTGCTCGCACAGAGGCACAGAGAATGGGGCTCCTTGCTTGTCTTGCCACCTCAAACTTCAAACGTAGCCTGGGAAAGATGGTGTACCTGCTAGGCTCCTTTCGCAGCCCTGCTCTTGAAAGTGCGAACGTCTGCAGATAGCTGGCAGGCAGAAGGGGCTAGCCTGGAAAGCTGTTGCTCAGCCTCATCTGCCCATGGCACTGCTCGCACAGAGGCACAGAGACTGGGGCTGCTTGCTTGTCTTGCCACCTCAAACTTCAAACGTAGACTGGAATGGCGGAGTCCCTGCCAGGCTCCTTTTGCACCCCTGCTCCGAAAATGCGAACATCTGCAGATAGCTGGCAGCCAGAAGGGGCTAGCCTGGAAAGCTGTTGCTCAGCCTCATCTGCCCATGGCACTGCTCGCACAGAGGCACAGAGACTGGGGCTGCTTGCTTGTCATGCCACCTCAAACTTCAAACGTACACTGGAATAGTGGGAAGTCCCTGCCAGGCTCCTTTTGCAGCTATGCTCCGAAAATGCGAAAGTCTGCAGATAGCTGGCAGCCAGAAGGGGCTAGCCTGGAAAGCTGTTGCTCAGCCTCATCTGCCCATGGCACTGCTCGCACAGAAGCACAGAGACTGGGGCTGCTTGCTTGTCTTGCCATCTCAAACTTAAAATGTAGACTGGAAATGGGGGGAGTCCCTGCCAGGCTCCTTTCGCAACCCTGCTATGAAAATGCGAACGTCTGCAGATAGCTTTCAGGCAGAAGGGGCTAGCCTGGAAAACTGTTGCTCAGCCTCATCTGCCCATGGCACTGCTTGCACAGAGGCACAGAGATTGAGCCTGCTTGCTTGTCTTGCCACCTCAAACTTCAAACGTAGACTGGAAATGGGTGGTGTCCCTGCCAGGCTCGTTTCGCAGCCCTGCTCCGAAAATGCGAACGTCTGCAGATAGCTGGCAGCCAGAAGGGGCTAGCCTGGAAAGCTGTTGCTCAGCCTCATCTGCCCATGGCACTGCTCGCACAGAGGCACAGAGAATGGGGCTGCTTGCTTGTCTTGCCACCTCAAACTTCAAACGTAGACTGGAAATGGGTGGTGTCCCTGCCAGGCTCCTTTCGCAGCCCTGCTCCGAAAATGCGAACGTCTGCAGATAGCTGGCAGCCAGAAGGGGCTAGCCTGGAAAGCTGTTGCTCAGCCTCATCTGCCCATGGCACTGCTCGCACAGAGGCACAGAGACTGGGGCTGCTTGCTTGTCATGCCACCTCAAACTTCAAACGTAGACTGGAATAGGGGGGAGTCCCTGCCAGGCTCCTTTCGCAGCCCTGCTCTGAAAATGTGAACGTCTGCAGATAGCTGGCAGCCAGAAGGGGCTAGCCGGGAAAGCTGTTGCTCAGCCTCATCTGCCCATGGCACTGCTCGCACAGACGCACAGAGACTGGGGCTGCTTGCTTGTCTTGCCACCTCAAACTTCAAACGTAGACTGGAATGGGGGAGTCACTGCCAGGCTCCTTTCACAGCGCTGCTCCGAAAATGCGAACGTCTGCAGACAGCTGGCAGCCAGAAGGGGCTAGCCTGGAAAGCTGTTGCTCAGACTCATCTGCCCATGGCACTGCTCGCACAGAGGCACAGAGACTGGGGCTGCTTGCTTGTCTTGCCACCTCAAACTTCAAACGTAGACTGGAATGGGGGAGTCTCTGCCAGGCTCCTTTCGAAGCCCTGCTCCGAAAATGCGAACGTCTGCAGATAGCTGGCAGCCAGAAGGGGCTAGCCTGGAAAGCTGTTGCTCAGCCTCATCTGCCCATGGCACTGCTCGCACAGAGGCACAGAGACTGGGGCTGCTTGCTTGTCTTGCCACCTCAAACTTCAAAAGTAGACTAGAAATGGGGGGTGTCCCTGCCAGGCTCCTTTCGCAGCCCTGCTCCGAAAATGCGAACATCTGCAGATAGCTGGCAGACAGAAGGGGCTAGCCTGGAAAGCTGTTGCTCGGCCTTATCTGCCCATGGCACTGCTCGCACCGAGGCACAGAGTCTGGAGCTGCTTGCTTGTCTTGCCATCTCAAACTTAAAACGTACACTGGAAATGGGTGGTGTCCCTGCCAGGCTCCTTTCGCATCCCTGCTGCGAAAATGCGAATGTCTGCAGATAGCTGGCAGCCAGAAGGGGCTAGCCTGGAAAGCTGTTGCTCAGCCTCATCTGCCCATGGCACTGCTCGCACAGAGGCACAGAGACTGGGGCTGCTTGCTTGTCTTGCCACCTGAAACTTCAAACGTAGACTGGAATGGAGGAGTACCTGCCAGGCTCCTTTTACAGTTCTGCTCCGAAAATGCGAACATCTGCAGATAGCTAGCAGCCAGAAGGGGCTAGCCTGGAAAGCTGTTGCTCAGCCTCATCTGCCCATGGCACTACTGGCACAGAGGCACAGAGACTGGGGCTGCTTGCTTGTCTTGCCACCTCAAACTTCAAACGTAGCCTGGGAAAGATGGTGTACCTGATAGGCTCCCTTCGCAGCCCTGCTCTTGAAAGTGCGAACGTCTGCAGATAGCTGGCAGCCAGAAGGGGCTAGCCTGGAAAGCTGTTGCTCAGCCTCATCTGCCCATGGCACTGCTCGCACAGAGGCACAGAGACTGGGGCTGCTTGCTTGTCTTGCCACCTCAAACTTCAAACGTAGACTGGAAATGGGTGGTGTCCCTGCCAGGCTCCTTTCGCAGCCCTGCTCCGAAAATACGAACGTCTGCAGATAGCTGGCAGCCAGAAGGGGCTAGCCTGGAAAGCTGTTGCTCAGCCTCATCTGCCCATGGCACTGCTCGCACAGAGGCACAGAGACTGGGGCTGCTTGCTTGTCATGCCACCTCAAACTTCAAACGTAGACTGGAATAGGGGGGAGTCCCTGCCAGGCTCCTTTTGCAGCCCTGCTCCGAAAATGCGAAAGTCTGCAGATAGCTGGCAGCCAGAAGTGGCTAGCCTGGAAAGCTGTTGCTCAGCCTCATCTGCCCATGGCACTGCTCGCACAGAGGCACAGAGACTGGGGCTGCTTGCTTGTCTTGCCATCTCAAACTTAAAATGCAGACTGGAATAGGGGGGTGTCCCTGCCAGGCTCCTTTCGCAACCCTGCTGCGAAAATGCGAATGTCTGCAGATAGCTGGCAGGCAGAAGGGGCTAGCCTGGAAAGCTGTTGCTCAGCCTCATCTGCCCATGGCACTGCTCGCACAGAGGCACAGAGACTGGGGCTGCTTGCTTGTCTTGCCACCTCAAACTTCAAACGTAGCCTGGAATGGGGGAGTCACTGTCAGGCTCCTTTCGCAGCCCTGCTCCGAAAATGCGAACGTCTGCAGATAACTGGCAGGCAGAAGGGGCTAGCCTGGAAAGCTGTTGCTCAGCCTCATCTGCCCATGGCACTGCTCGCACAGAGGCACAGAGACTGGGGCTGCTTGCTTATCTTGACCCTTGAAACTTCAAACGCATGCTGGGAATGGTCGTGTCCCTGCCAGGCTCCTATCACAGCCCTGCTCCGAAAGTGCGAACGTCTGCAGATAGCTGGCAGCCAGAAGGGGCTATCCTGCAAACCTGTTGCTCAGCCTCCTCTGCCCATGGCAGTGCTCGCACAGAGGCACAGAGAATGGGGCTGCTTGCTTGTCTTGCCACCTCAAACTTCAAACGTAGCCTGGGAAAGTTGGTGTCCCAGCCAGGCTCCTTTCGCAGCCCTGCTCCGAAAGTGCGAACGTCTGCAGATAGCTGGCAGCCAGAAGGTGCTAGCCTGGAAAGCTGTTGCTCAGCCTCATCTGCCCATGGCACTGCTCGCACAGAGGCACAGAGAATGGGGCTCCTTGCTTGTCTTGCCACCTCAAACTTCAAATGTAGCCTGGGAAAGATGGTGTACCTGCTAGGCTCCTTTCGCAGCAGTGCTCTTGAAAGTGCGAACGTCTGCAGATAGCTGGCAGGCAGAAGGGGCTAGCCTGGAAAGCTGTTGCTCAGCCTCATCTGCCCATGGCACTGCTCGCACAGAGGCACAGAGACTGGGGCTGCTTGCTTGTCTTGCCACCTCAAACTTCAAACGTAGACTGGAATGGCGGAGTCCCTGCCAGGCTCCTTTTGCACCCCTGCTCCGAAAATGCGAACATCTGCAGATAGCTGGCAGCCAGAAGGGGCTAGCCTGGAAAGCTGTTGCTCAGCCTCATCTGCCCATGGCACTGCTCGCACCGAGGCACAGAGTCTGGAGCTGCTTGCTTGTCTTGCCATCTCAAACTTAAAACGTACACTGGAAATGGGTGGTGTCCCTGCCAGGCTCCTTTCGCATCCCTGCTGCGAAAATGCGAATGTCTGCAGATAGCTGGCAGCCAGAAGGGGCTAGCCTGGAAAGCTGTTGCTCAGCCTCATCTGCCCATGGCACTGCTCGCACAGAGGCACAGAGACTGGGGCTGCTTGCTTGTCTTGCCACCTGAAACTTCAAACGTAGACTGGAATGGAGGAGTACCTGCCAGGCTCCTTTTACAGTTCTGCTC
Organism: Opisthocomus hoazin; assembly: GCF_030867145.1. Lineage (NCBI taxonomy): Eukaryota > Metazoa > Chordata > Aves > Opisthocomiformes > Opisthocomidae > Opisthocomus > Opisthocomus hoazin. Next base: position 6,634,255 of record NC_134442.1, read on the forward strand.
CGAAAATGCGAACATCTGCAGATAGCTAGCAGCCAGAAGGGGCTAGCCTGGAAAGCTGTTGCTCAGCCTCATCTGCCCATGGCACTACTGGCACAGAGGCACAGAGACTGGGGCTGCTTGCTTGTCTTGCCACCTCAAACTTCAAACGTAGCCTGGGAAAGATGGTGTACCTGATAGGCTCCCTTCGCAGCCCTGCTCTTGAAAGTGCGAACGTCTGCAGATAGCTGGCAGCCAGAAGGGGCTAGCCTGGAAAGCTGTTGCTCAGCCTCATCTGCCCATGGCACTGCTCGCACAGAGGCACAGAGACTGGGGCTGCTTGCTTGTCTTGCCACCTCAAACTTCAAACGTAGACTGGAAATGGGTGGTGTCCCTGCCAGGCTCCTTTCGCAGCCCTGCTCCGAAAATACGAACGTCTGCAGATAGCTGGCAGCCAGAAGGGGCTAGCCTGGAAAGCTGTTGCTCAGCCTCATCTGCCCATGGCACTGCTCGCACAGAGGCACAGAGACTGGGGCTGCTTGCTTGTCATGCCACCTCAAACTTCAAACGTAGACTGGAATAGGGGGGAGTCCCTGCCAGGCTCCTTTTGCAGCCCTGCTCCGAAAATGCGAAAGTCTGCAGATAGCTGGCAGCCAGAAGTGGCTAGCCTGGAAAGCTGTTGCTCAGCCTCATCTGCCCATGGCACTGCTCGCACAGAGGCACAGAGACTGGGGCTGCTTGCTTGTCTTGCCATCTCAAACTTAAAATGCAGACTGGAATAGGGGGGTGTCCCTGCCAGGCTCCTTTCGCAACCCTGCTGCGAAAATGCGAATGTCTGCAGATAGCTGGCAGGCAGAAGGGGCTAGCCTGGAAAGCTGTTGCTCAGCCTCATCTGCCCATGGCACTGCTCGCACAGAGGCACAGAGACTGGGGCTGCTTGCTTGTCTTGCCACCTCAAACTTCAAACGTAGCCTGGAATGGGGGAGTCACTGTCAGGCTCCTTTCGCAGCCCTGCTCCGAAAATGCGAACGTCTGCAGATAACTGGCAGGCAGAAGGGGCTAGCCTGGAAAGCTGTTGCTCAGCCTCATCTGCCCATGGCACTGCTCGCACAGAGGCACAGAGACTGGGGCTGCTTGCTTATCTTGACCCTTGAAACTTCAAACGCATGCTGGGAATGGTCGTGTCCCTGCCAGGCTCCTATCACAGCCCTGCTCCGAAAGTGCGAACGTCTGCAGATAGCTGGCAGCCAGAAGGGGCTATCCTGCAAACCTGTTGCTCAGCCTCCTCTGCCCATGGCAGTGCTCGCACAGAGGCACAGAGAATGGGGCTGCTTGCTTGTCTTGCCACCTCAAACTTCAAACGTAGCCTGGGAAAGTTGGTGTCCCAGCCAGGCTCCTTTCGCAGCCCTGCTCCGAAAGTGCGAACGTCTGCAGATAGCTGGCAGCCAGAAGGTGCTAGCCTGGAAAGCTGTTGCTCAGCCTCATCTGCCCATGGCACTGCTCGCACAGAGGCACAGAGAATGGGGCTCCTTGCTTGTCTTGCCACCTCAAACTTCAAATGTAGCCTGGGAAAGATGGTGTACCTGCTAGGCTCCTTTCGCAGCCCTGCTCTTGAAAGTGCGAACGTCTGCAGATAGCTGGCAGGCAGAAGGGGCTAGCCTGGAAAGCTGTTGCTCAGCCTCATCTGCCCATGGCACTGCTCGCACAGAGGCACAGAGACTGGGGCTGCTTGCTTGTCTTGCCACCTCAAACTTCAAACGTAGACTGGAATGGCGGAGTCCCTGCCAGGCTCCTTTTGCACCCCTGCTCCGAAAATGCGAACATCTGCAGATAGCTGGCAGCCAGAAGGGGCTAGCCTGGAAAGCTGTTGCTCAGCCTCATCTGCCCATGGCACTGCTCGCACAGAGGCACAGAGACTGGGGCTGCTTGCTTGTCATGCCACCTCAAACTTCAAACGTAGACTGGAATAGGGGGGAGTCCCTGCCAGGCTCCTTTTGCAGCCCTGCTCCGAAAATGCGAAAGTCTGCAGATAGCTGGCAGCCAGAAGGGGCTAGCCTGGAAAGCTGTTGCTCAGCCTCATCTGCCCATGGCACTGCTCGCACAGAGGCACAGAGACTGGGGCTGCTTGCTTGTCATGCCACCTCAAACTTCAAACGTAGACTGGAATAGGGGGGAGTCCCTGCCAGGCTCCTTTTGCAGCCCTGCTCCGAAAATGCGAAAGTCTGCAGATAGCTGGCAGCCAGAAGGGGCTAGCCTGGAAAGCTGTTGCTCAGCCTCATCTGCCCATGGCACTGCTCGCACAGAGGCACAGAGACTGGGGCTGCTTGCTTGTCTTGCCATCTCAAACTTAAAATGCAGACTGGAATAGGGGGGTGTCCCTGCCAGGCTCCTTTCGCAACCCTGCTGCGAAAATGCGAATGTCTGCAGATAGCTGGCAGGCAGAAGGGGCTAGCCTGGAAAGCTGTTGCTCAGCCTCATCTGCCCATGGCACTGCTCGCACAGAGGCACAGAGACTGGGGCTGCTTGCTTGTCTTGCCACCTCAAACTTCAAACGTAGCCTGGAATGGGGGAGTCACTGTCAGGCTCCTTTCGCAGCCCTGCTCCGAAAATGCGAACGTCTGCAGATAGCTGGCAGGCAGAAGGGGCTAGCCTGGAAAGCTGTTGCTCAGCCTCATCTGCCCATGGCACTGCTCGCACAGAGGCACAGAGACTGGGGCTGCTTGCTTATCTTGACCCTTGAAACTTCAAACGCATGCTGGGAATGGTCGTGTCCCTGCCAGGCTCCTATCACAGCCCTGCTCCGAAAGTGCGAACGTCTGCAGATAGCTGGCAGCCAGAAGGGGCTATCCTGCAAACCTGTTGCTCAGCCTCCTCTGCCCATGGCAGTGCTCGCACAGAGGCACAGAGAATGGGGCTGCTTGCTTGTCTTGCCACCTCAAACTTCAAACGTAGCCTGGGAAAGTTGGTGTCCCAGCCAGGCTCCTTTCGCAGCCCTGCTCCGAAAGTGCGAACGTCTGCAGATAGCTGGCAGCCAGAAGGTGCTAGCCTGGAAAGCTGTTGCTCAGCCTCATCTGCCCATGGCACTGCTCGCACAGAGGCACAGAGAATGGGGCTCCTTGCTTGTCTTGCCACCTCAAACTTCAAACGTAGCCTGGGAAAGATGGTGTACCTGCTAGGCTCCTTTCGCAGCCCTGCTCTTGAAAGTGCGAACGTCTGCAGATAGCTGGCAGGCAGAAGGGGCTAGCCTGGAAAGCTGTTGCTCAGCCTCATCTGCCCATGGCACTGCTCGCACAGAGGCACAGAGACTGGGGCTGCTTGCTTGTCTTGCCACCTCAAACTTCAAACGTAGACTGGAATGGCGGAGTCCCTGCCAGGCTCCTTTTGCACCCCTGCTCCGAAAATGCGAACATCTGCAGATAGCTGGCAGCCAGAAGGGGCTAGCCTGGAAAGCTGTTGCTCAGCCTCATCTGCCCATGGCACTGCTCGCACAGAGGCACAGAGACTGGGGCTGCTTGCTTGTCATGCCACCTCAAACTTCAAACGTACACTGGAATAGTGGGAAGTCCCTGCCAGGCTCCTTTTGCAGCTATGCTCCGAAAATGCGAAAGTCTGCAGATAGCTGGCAGCCAGAAGGGGCTAGCCTGGAAAGCTGTTGCTCAGCCTCATCTGCCCATGGCACTGCTCGCACAGAAGCACAGAGACTGGGGCTGCTTGCTTGTCTTGCCATCTCAAACTTAAAATGTAGACTGGAAATGGGGGGAGTCCCTGCCAGGCTCCTTTCGCAACCCTGCTATGAAAATGCGAACGTCTGCAGATAGCTTTCAGGCAGAAGGGGCTAGCCTGGAAAACTGTTGCTCAGCCTCATCTGCCCATGGCACTGCTTGCACAGAGGCACAGAGACTGGGGCTGCTTGCTTGTCTTGCCACCTCAAACTTCAAACGTAGACTGGAATGGGGGAGTCACTGCCAGGCTCCTTTCACAGCGCTGCTCCGAAAATGCGAACGTCTGCAGACAGCTGGCAGCCAGAAGGGGCTAGCCTGGAAAGCTGTTGCTCAGACTCATCTGCCCATGGCACTGCTCGCACAGAGGCACAGAGACTGGGGCTGCTTGCTTGTCTTGCCACCTCAAACTTCAAACGTAGACTGGAATGGGGGAGTCTCTGCCAGGCTCCTTTCGAAGCCCTGCTCCGAAAATGCGAACGTCTGCAGATAGCTGGCAGCCAGAAGGGGCTAGCCTGGAAAGCTGTTGCTCAGCCTCATCTGCCCATGGCACTGCTCGCACAGAGGCACAGAGACTGGGGCTGCTTGCTTGTCTTGCCACCTCAAACTTCAAAAGTAGACTAGAAATGGGGGGTGTCCCTGCCAGGCTCCTTTCGCAGCCCTGCTCCGAAAATGCGAACATCTGCAGATAGCTGGCAGACAGAAGGGGCTAGCCTGGAAAGCTGTTGCTCAGCCTCATCTGCCCATGGCACTGCTCGCACCGAGGCACAGAGTCTGGAGCTGCTTGCTTGTCTTGCCATCTCAAACTTAAAACGTACACTGGAAATGGGTGGTGTCCCTGCCAGGCTCCTTTCGCATCCCTGCTGCGAAAATGCGAATGTCTGCAGATAGCTGGCAGCCAGAAGGGGCTAGCCTGGAAAGCTGTTGCTCAGCCTCATCTGCCCATGGCACTGCTCGCACAGAGGCACAGAGACTGGGGCTGCTTGCTTGTCTTGCCACCTGAAACTTCAAACGTAGACTGGAATGGAGGAGTACCTGCCAGGCTCCTTTTACAGTTCTGCTCCGAAAATGCGAACATCTGCAGATAGCTAGCAGCCAGAAGGGGCTAGCCTGGAAAGCTGTTGCTCAGCCTCATCTGCCCATGGCACTACTGGCACAGAGGCACAGAGACTGGGGCTGCTTGCTTGTCTTGCCACCTCAAACTTCAAACGTAGCCTGGGAAAGATGGTGTACCTGATAGGCTCCCTTCGCAGCCCTGCTCTTGAAAGTGCGAACGTCTGCAGATAGCTGGCAGCCAGAAGGGGCTAGCCTGGAAAGCTGTTGCTCAGCCTCATCTGCCCATGGCACTGCTCGCACAGAGGCACAGAGAATGGGGCTCCTTGCTTGTCTTCCCACCTCAAACTTCAAACGTAGCCTGGGAAAGATGGTGTATCTGCTAGGCTCCTTACGCAGCTCTGCTCTTGAAATGCGAACGTCTGCAGATAGCTGGCAGCCAGAAGGGGCTAGCCTGGAAAGCTGTTGCTCAGCCTCATCTGCCCATGGCACTGCTCGCACAGAAGCACAGAGACTGGGGCTGCTTGCTTGTCTTGCAATCTCAAACTTAAAAAGTAGATTGGAATAGGGGGGTGTCCCTGCCAGGCTGCTTACGCGGCCCTGCTGCGAAAATGCGAACATCTGCAGATAGCTGGCAGCCAGAAGGGGCTAGCCTGGAAAGCTGTTGCTCAGCCTCATCTGCCCATGGCACTGCTCGCACAGAAGCACAGAGACTGGGGCTGCTTACTTGTCTTGCCACCTCAAACTTCAAACGTAGACTGGAAATGGGGGGAGTACCTGCCAGGCTCCTTTTGCACCCCTGTTCCGAAAATGCGAACATCTGCAGATACCTGGCAGGCAGAAGGGGCTAGCCTGGAAAGCTGTTGCTCAACCTCATCTGCCCATGGCAGTGCTCGCACAGAGGCACAGAGAATGGGGCTGCTTGCTTGTCTTGCCACCTCAAATTTCAAACGTAGCCTGGGAAAGATGGTGTACCTGCTAGGCTCCTTTCGCAGCCCTGCTCTTGAAATGCGAACGTCTGCAGATAGCTGGCAGCCAGAAGGGGCTAGCCTGGAAAGCTGTTGCTCAGCCTCATCTGCCCATGGCAGTGTTCGCATAGAGGCACAGAGAATGGGGCTGCTTGCTTATCTTGCCATTTGAAACTTCAAACGCATGCTGGGAATGGTGGTGTCCCTGCCAGGCTCCTATCACAGCCCTACTCCGAAAATGCGAACGTCTGCAGATAGCTGGCAGCCAGAAGGGGCTATCCTGGAAAGCTGTTGCTCAACCTCATCTGCCCATGGCACTGCTCGCACAGAGGCACAGAGAATGGGGCTCCTTGCTTGTCTTGCCATCTCAAACTTCAAACGTAGAATGGGAAAGATGATGTACCTGCTAGGCTCCTTTCGCAGCCCTGCTCTTGAAATGCGAACGTCTGCAGATAGCTGGCAGCCAGAAGGGGCTAGACTGGAAAGCTGTTTCTCAGCCTCATCTGCCCATGGCACTGCTCGCACAGAGGCACAGAGACTGGGGCTGCTTGCTTGTCTTGCCCCTTGAATCTTTAAATGTAGACTGGAATGGCGGAGTCCCTGCCAGGCTGCTTTCGCAGCCCTGCTCCGAAAATGCGAACATCTGCAGATAGCTGGCAGCCAGAAGGGGCTAGCCTGGAAAGCTGTTGCTCAGCCTCATCTGCCCATGGCACTGCTCGCACAGAGGCACAGAGACTGGGGCTGCTTGCTTGTCATGCCACCTCAAACTTCAAACGTACACTGGAATAGTGGGGAGTCCCTGCCAGGCTCCTTTTGCAGCCCTGCTCCGAAAATGCGAAAGTCTGCAGATAGCTGGCAGGCAGAAGGGGCTAGCCTGGAAAGCTGTTGCTCAGCCTCATCTGCCCATGGCACTGCTCGCACAGAGGCACAGAGACTGGGGCTGCTTGCTTGTCTTGCCATCTCAAACTTAAAACGTAGACTGGAATGGAGGAGTCCCTGCCAGGCTCCTTTTACAGTCCTGTTCCGAAAATGCGAACATCTGCAGATAGCTAGCAGCCAGAAGGGGCTAGCCTGGAAAGCTGTTGCTCAGCCTCATCTGCCCATGGCACTGCTCGCACCGGGCACAGAGACTGGGGCTGCTTGCTTGTCTTGCCACCTCAAACTTCAAACGTAGACTGGAATGGAGGAGTCTCTGCCAGGCTCATTTCACAGCGCTGCTCCGAAAATGTGAACGTCTGCAGATAGCTGGCAGGCAGAAGGGGCTATCCTGGAAAGCTTTTGCTAAGCCTCATCTGCCCATGGCACTGCTCGCACAGAGGCACAGAGACTGGGGCTGCTTGCTTGTCTTGCCACCTCAAACTTCAAACGTAGACTGGAAATGGGGGGAGTCCCTGCCAGGCTCCTTTCGCAGCCCTGTTATGAAAATGCGAACGTCTGCAGATAGCGGGCACACAGAAGGAGCTTGCCTGGAAATCTGTTGCTCAGCCTCATCTGCCCATGGCACTGCTCGCACAGAGGCACAGAGATTGAGGCTGCTTGCTTGTCTTGCCACCTCAAACTTCAAACGTAGACTGGAAATGGGGAGTGTCCCTGCCAGTCTCCTTTCGCAGCCCTGCTCTGAAAATGTGAACGTCTGCAGATAGCTGGCAGGCAGAAGGGGCTAGCCTGGAAAGCTGTTGCTCAGCCTCATCTGCCCATGGCACTGCTCGCACAGAGGCACAGAGACTGGGGCTGCTTGCTTGTCTTGCCATCTCAAACTTAAAACGTACACTGGAATGTGGAAGTCACTGTCAGGCTCCTTTCGAAGCCCTGCTCCGAAAATGCGAACGTCTGCAGATAGCTGGCAGACACAAGGGGCTAGCCTGGAAAGCTGTTGCTCAGCCTCATCTGCCCATGGCACTGCTCGCACAGAGGCACAGAGATTGGCGCTGCTTGCTTGTCTTGCCACCTCAAACTTGAAATGTAGACTGGAAATGGGGGGAGTCCCTGCCAGGCTCCTTTCGCAGCCCTGCTATGAAAATGCGAACGTCTGCAGATAGCTGGCATGCAGAAGGGTCTAGCCTGGAAAGCTGTTGCTCAACCTCATCTGCCCATGGCACTGCTCGCACAGAGGCACAGAGATTGAGGCTGCTTCCTTGTCTTGCCACCTCAAACTTTAAACGTAGACTGGAAATGGGGGGTGTCCCTGCCAGGCTCGTTTCGCAGCCCTGCTCCGAAAATGCGAACGTCTGCAGATAGCTGGCAGCCAGAAGGGGCTAGCCTGGAAAGCTGTTGCTCAGCCTCATCTGCCCACGGCACTGCTCGCACAGAGGCACAGAGACTGGGGCTGCTTGCTTGTCATGCCACCTCAAACTTCAAACGTAGACTGCAATGGGGGGGAGTCCCTGCCAGGCTCCTTTCGCAGCCCTGCTCTGAAAAAGTGAACGTCTGCAGATAGCTGGCAGCCAGAAGGGGCTAGCCTGGAAAGCTGTTGCTCAGCCTCATCTGCCCATGGCACTGCTCGCACAGAGGCACAGAGATTGAGGCTGCTTGCTTGTCTTGCCACCTCAAACTTCAAACGTAGACTGGAAATGGGGAGTGTCCCTGCCAGTCTCCTTTCGCAGTCCTGCTCTGAAAATGCGAACGTCTGCAGATAGCTGGCAGGCAGAAGGGGCTAGCCTGGAAAGCTGTTGCTCAGCCTCATCTGCCCATGGCACTGCTCGCACAGAGGCACAGAGAGTGGGACTGCTTGCTTGTCTTGCCACCTCAAACTTCAAACGTAGACTGGAAATGGGGGGTGTCCCTGCCAGGCTCCTTTCGCAGCCCTGCTCCGAAAATGCGAACGTCTGCAGATAGCTGGCAGCCAGAAGGTGCTAGCCTGGAAAGCTGTTGCTCAGCCTCATCTGCCCATGGCACTGCTCGCACAGAGGCACAGAGACTGGGGCTGCTTGCTTGTCTTGCCACCTCAAACTTCAAACGTAGACTGGAATAGGGGGGTTTCCCTGCCAGTCTCCTTTCGCATCCCTGCTCTGAAAATGTGAACGTCTGCAGATAGCTGGCAGCCAGAAGGGGCTAGCCTGGAAAGCTGTTGCTCAGCCTCATCTGCCCATGGCACTGCTCGCACAGAGGCACAGAGACTGGGGCTGCTTGCTTGTCTTGCCACCTCAAACTTCAAACGTAGAGTAGAAATGGGGGGTGTCCCTGACAGGCTCCTTTCGCAGCCCTGCTCCGAAAATGCGAACATCTGCAGATAGCTGGCAGCCAGAAGGGGCTAGCCTGGAAAGCTGTTGCTCAGCCTCATCTGCCCATGGCACTGCTCGCACAGAGGCACAGAGATTGAGGCTGCTTGCTTGTCTTGCCAACTCAAACTTCAAACGTAGCCTGGAAATGGGGGGTGTCCCTGCCAGGCTCCTTTCGCAGCCCTGCTCCGAACATGCGAACGTCTGCAGATAGCTGGCAGGCAGAAGGGGCTAGCCTGGAAAGCTGTTGCTCAGCCTCATCTGCCCATGGCACTGCTCGCACAGAGGCACAGAGACTGGGGCTGCTTGCTTGTCATGCCACCTCAAACTTCAAACGTAGACTGGAAATGGGGGGAGTCCCTGCCAGGCTCCTTTCGCAGCCCTGTTATGAAAATGCGAACGTCTGCAGATAGCTGGCAGGCAGAAGGGGCTAGCCTGGAAAGCTGTTGCTCAGCCTCATCTGCCCATGGCACTGCTCGCACAGAGGCACAGAGATTGAGGCTGCTTTCTTGTCTTGCCACCTCAAACTTCAAACATAGACTGGAAATGGGGAGTGTCCCTGCCAGTCTCCTTTCGCAGCCCTGCTCCGAAAATGCGAACGTCTGCAGATAGCTGGCAGACACAAGGGGCTAGCCTGGAAAGCTGTTGCTCAGCCTCATCTGCCCATGGCACTGCTCGCACAGAGGCACAGAGACTGGGGCTGCTTGCTTGTCATGCCACCTCAAACTTCAAACGTAGACTGGAAATGGGGGGAGTCCCTGCCAGGCTCCTTTCGCAGCCCTGTTATGAAAATGCGAACGTCTGCAGATAGCTGGCAGCCAGAAGGGGCTAGCCTGGAAAGCTGTTGCTCAACCTCATCTGCCCATGGCACTGCTCGCACAGAGGCACAGAGCTTGAGGCTGCTTGCTTGTCTTGCCACCTCAAACTTCAAACGTAGACTGGAAATGGGGGGAGTCCCTGCCAGGCTCCTTTCGCAGCCCTGCTCCGAAAATGCGAACGTCTGCAGATAGCTGGCAGGCAGAAGGGGCTAGCCTGGAAAGCTGTTGCTCAGCCTCATCTGCCCATGGCACTGCTCGCACAGAGGCACAGAGACTGGGGCTGCTTGCTTGTCATGCCACCTCAAACTTCAAACGTAGACTGGAATAGGGGGGAGTCCCTGCCAGGCTCCTTTCGCAGCCCTGCTCTGAAAATGTGAACGTCTGCAGATAGCTGGCAGCCAGAAGGGGCTAGCCGGGAAAGCTGTTGCTCAGCCTCATCTGCCCATGGCAGTGCTCGCACAGAGGCACAGAGACTGGGGCTGCTTGCTTGTCTTGCCACCTCAAACTTCAAACGTAGACTGGAATGGGGGAGTCTCTGCCAGGCTCCTTTCGAAGCCCTGCTCCGAAAATGCGAACGTCTGCAGATAGCTGGCAGCCAGAAGGTGCTAGCCTGGAAAGCTGTTGCTCAGCCTCATCTGCCCATGGCACTGCTCGCACAGAGGCACAGAGACTGGGGCTGCTTGCTTGTCATGCCACCTCAAACTTCAAACGTAGACTGGAATAGGGGGGTTTCCCTGCCAGGCTCCTTTCGCATCCCTGCTCTGAAAATGTGAACGTCTGCAGATAGCTGGCAGCCAGAAGGGGCTAGCCTGGAAAGCTGTTGCTCAGCCTCATCTGCCCATGGCACTGCTCGCACAGAGGCACAGAGACTGGGGCTGCTTGCTTGTCTTGCCACCTCAAACTTCAAACGTAGAGTAGAAATGGGGGGTGTCCCTGACAGGCTCCTTTCGCAGCCCTGCTCCGAAAATGCGAACATCTGCAGATAGCTGGCAGCCAGAAGGGGCTAGCCTGGAAAGCTGTTGCTCAGCCTCATCTGCCCATGGCACTGCTCGCACAGAGGCACAGAGATTGAGGCTGCTTGCTTGTCTTGCCATCTCAAACTTCAAACGTAGACTGGAAATGGGGGGTGTCCCTGCCAGGCTCCTTTCGCAGCCCTGCTCCGAACATGCGAACGTCTGCAGATAGCTGGCAGGCAGAAGGGGCTAGCCTGGAAAGCTGTTGCTCAGCCTCATCTGCCCATGGCACTGCTCGCACAGAGGCACAGAGACTGGGGCTGCTTGCTTGTCATGCCACCTCAAACTTCAAACGTAGACTGGAAATGGGGGGAGTCCCTGCCAGGCTCCTTTCGCAGCCCTGTTATGAAAATGCGAATGTCTGCAGATAGCTGGCAGGCAGAAGGGGCTAGCCTGGAAAGCTGTTGCTCAGCCTCATCTGCCCATGGCACTGCTCGCACAGAGGCACAGAGATTGAGGCTGCTTGCTTGTCTTGCCACCTCAAACTTCAAACGTAGACTGGAAATGGGGAGTGTCCCTGCCAGTCTCCTTTCGCAGCCCTGCTCCGAAAATGCGAACGTCTGCAGATAGCTGGCAGACACAAGGGGCTAGCCTGGAAAGCTGTTGCTCAGCCTCATCTGCCCATGGCACTGCTCGCACAGAGGCACAGAGATTGGGGCTGCTTGCTTGTCTTGCCACCTCAAACTTCAAACGTAGACTGGAAATGGGGGGAGTCCCTGCCAGGCTCCTTTCGCAGCCCTGCTATGAAAATGAGAACGTCTGCAGATAGCTGGCAGCCAGAAGGGGCTAGCCTGGAAAGCTGTTGCTCAACCTCATCTGCCCATGGCACTGCTCGCACAGAGGCACAGAGCTTGAGGCTGCTTGCTTGTCTTGCCACCTCAAACTTCAAACGTAGACTGGAAATGGGGGGTGTCCCTGCCAGGCTCCTTTCGCAGCCCTGCTCCGAAAATGCGAACGTCTGCAGATAGCTGGCAGGCAGAAGGGGCTAGCCTGGAAAGCTGTTGCTCAGCCTCATCTGCCCATGGCACTGCTCGCACAGAGGCACAGAGACTGGGGCTGCTTGCTTGTCATGCCACCTCAAACTTCAAACGTAGACTGGAATAGGGGGGAGTCCCTGCCAGGCTCCTTTCGCAGCCCTGCTCTGAAAATGTGAACGTCTGCAGATAGCTGGCAGCCAGAAGGGGCTAGCCGGGAAAGCTGTTGCTCAGCCTCATCTGCCCATGGCAGTGCTCGCACAGAGGCACAGAGACTGGGGCTGCTTGCTTGTCTTGCCACCTCAAACTTCAAACGTAGACTGGAATGGGGGAGTCTCTGCCAGGCTCCTTTCGAAGCCCTGCTCCGAAAATGCGAACGTCTGCAGATAGCTGGCAGCCAGAAGGTGCTAGCCTGGAAAGCTGTTGCTCAGCCTCATCTGCCCATGGCACTGCTCGCACAGAGGCACAGAGACTGGGGCTGCTTGCTTGTCTTGCCACCTCAAACTTCAAACGTAGAGTAGAAATGGGGGGTGTCCCTGACAGGCTCCTTTCGCAGCCCTGCTCCGAAAATGCGAACATCTGCAGATAGCTGGCAGCCAGAAGGGGCTAGCCTGGAAAGCTGTTGCTCAGCCTCATCTGCCCATGGCACTGCTCGCACAGAGGCACAGAGATTGAGGCTGCTTGCTTGTCTTGCCAACTCAAACTTCAAACGTAGACTGGAAATGGGGGGTGTCCCTGCCAGGCTCCTTTCGCAGCCCTGCTCCGAACATGCGAACGTCTGCAGATAGGTGGCAGGCAGAAGGGGCTAGCCTGGAAAGCTGTTGCTCAGCCTCATCTGCCCATGGCACTGCTCGCACAGAGGCACAGAGACTGGGGCTGCTTGCTTGTCATGCCACCTCAAACTTCAAACGTACACTGGAAATGGGGGGAGTCCCTGCCAGGCTCCTTTCGCAGCCCTGTTATGAAAATGCGAACGTCTGCAGATAGCTGGCAGCCAGAAGGGGCTAGCCTGGAAAGCTGTTGCTCAACCTCATCTGCCCATGGCACTGCTCGCACAGAGGCACAGAGATTGAGGCTGCTTGCTTGTCTTGCCACCTCAAACTTCAAATGTAGACTGGAAATGGGGAGTGTCCCTGCCAGTCTCCTTTCGCAGTCCTGCTCTGAAAATGTGAACATCTGCAGATAGCTGGCAGGCAGAAGGGGCTAGCCTGGAAAGCTGTTGCTCAGCCTCATCTGCCCATGGCTCTGCTCGCACAGAGGCACAGAGACTGGGGCTGCTTGCTTGTCTTGCCATCTCAAACTTAAAACGTACACTGGAATGTGGAAGTCACTGTCAGGCTCCTTTCGCAGCCCTGCTCCGAAAATGCGAACGTCTGCAGATAGCTGGCAGACACAAGGGGCTAGCCTGGAAAGCTGTTGCTCAGCCTCATCTGCCCATGGCACTGCTCGCACAGAGGCACAGAGAATGGGGCTGCTTGCTTGTCATGCCACCTCAAACTTCAAACGTAGACTGGAAATGGGGGGAGTCCCTGCCAGGCTCCTTTCACAGCCCTGTTATGAAAATGCGAACGTCTGCAGATAGCTGGCAGGCAGAAGGGGCTAGCCTGGAAAGCTGTTGCTCAGCCTCATCTGCCCATGGCACTGCTCGCACAGAGGCACAGAGATTGAGGCTGCTTGCTTGTCTTGCCACCTCAAACTTCAAACGTAGACTGGAAATGGGGAGTGTCCCTGCCAGTCTCCTTTCGCAGCCCTGCTCCGAAAATGCGAACGTCTGCAGATAGCTGGCAGACACAAGGGGCTAGCCTGGAAAGCTGTTGCTCAGCCTCATCTGCCCATGGCACTGCTCGCACAGAGGCACAGAGATTGGGGCTGCTTGCTTGTCTTGCCACCTCAAACTTCAAACGTAGACTGGAAATGGGGGGAGTCCCTGCCAGGCTCCTTTCGCAGCCCTGCTATGAAAATGAGAACGTCTGCAGATAGCTGGCAGCCAGAAGGGGCTAGCCTGGAAAGCTGTTGCTCAACCTCATCTGCCCATGGCACTGCTCGCACAGAGGCACAGAGCTTGAGGCTGCTTGCTTGTCTTGCCACCTCAAACTTCAAACGTAGACTGGAAATGGGGGGTGTCCCTGCCAGGCTCCTTTCGCAGCCCTGCTCCGAAAATGCGAACGTCTGCAGATAGCTGGCAGGCAGAAGGGGCTAGCCGGGAAAGCTGTTGCTCAGCCTCATCTGCCCATGGCAGTGCTCGCACAGAGGCACAGAGACTGGGGCTGCTTGCTTGTCTTGCCACCTCAAACTTCAAACGTAGACTGGAATGGGGGAGTCTCTGCCAGGCTCCTTTCGAAGCCCTGCTCCGAAAATGCGAACGTCTGCAGATAGCTGGCAGCCAGAAGGTGCTAGCCTGGAAAGCTGTTGCTCAGCCTCATCTGCCCATGGCACTGCTCGCACAGAGGCACAGAGACTGGGGCTGCTTGCTTGTCTTGCCACCTCAAACTTCAAACGTAGAGTAGAAATGGGGGGTGTCCCTGACAGGCTCCTTTCGCAGCCCTGCTCCGAAAATGCGAACATCTGCAGATAGCTGGCAGCCAGAAGGGGCTAGCCTGGAAAGCTGTTGCTCAGCCTCATCTGCCCATGGCACTGCTCGCACAGAGGCACAGAGATTGAGGCTGCTTGCTTGTCTTGCCAACTCAAACTTCAAACGTAGACTGGAAATGGGGGGTGTCCCTGCCAGGCTCCTTTCGCAGCCCTGCTCCGAACATGCGAACGTCTGCAGATAGGTGGCAGGCAGAAGGGGCTAGCCTGGAAAGCTGTTGCTCAGCCTCATCTGCCCATGGCACTGCTCGCACAGAGGCACAGAGACTGGGGCTGCTTGCTTGTCATGCCACCTCAAACTTCAAACGTAGACTGGAAATGGGGGGAGTCCCTGCCAGGCTCCTTTCGCAGCCCTGTTATGAAAATGCGAACGTCTGCAGATAGCTGGCAGCCAGAAGGGGCTAGCCTGGAAAGCTGTTGCTCAACCTCATCTGCCCATGGCACTGCTCGCACAGAGGCACAGAGATTGAGGCTGCTTGCTTGTCTTGCCACCTCAAACTTCAAATGTAGACTGGAAATGGGGAGTGTCCCTGCCAGTCTCCTTTCGCAGTCCTGCTCTGAAAATGTGAACATCTGCAGATAGCTGGCAGGCAGAAGGGGCTAGCCTGGAAAGCTGTTGCTCAGCCTCATCTGCCCATGGCTCTGCTCGCACAGAGGCACAGAGACTGGGGCTGCTTGCTTGTCTTGCCACCTCAAACTTCAAACGTAGACTGGAAATGGGGGGTGTCCCTGCCAGGCTCGTTTCGCAGCCCAGCTCCGAAAATGCGAACGTCTGCAGATAGCTGGCAGCCAGAAGGGGCTAGCCTGGAAAGCTGTTGCTCAGCCTCATCTGCCCATGGCACTGTTCGCACAGAGGCACAGAGACTGGGGCTGCTTGCTTGTCATGCCACCTCAAACTTCAAACGTAGACTGCAATGGGGGGGAGTCCCTGCCAGGCTCCTTTAGCAGCCCTGCTCTGAAAAAGTGAACGTCTGCAGATAGCTGGCAGCCAGAAGGTGCTAGCCGGGAAAGCTGTTGCTCAGCCTCATCTGCCCATGGCACTGCTCGCACGGACGCACAGAGACTGGGGCTGCTTGCTTGTCTTGCCACCTCAAACTTCAAACGTAGACTGGAATGGGGGAGTCACTGCCAGGCTCCTTTCACAGCGCTGCTCTGAAAATGCGAACGTCTGCAGACAGCTGGCAGGCAGAAGGGGCTAGCCTGGAAAGCTGTTGCTCAACCTCATCTGCCCATGGCACTGCTCGCACAGAGGCACAGAGACTGGGGCTGCTTGCTTGTCTTGCCACCTCAAACTTCAAACGTAGACTGGAAATGGGGGGAGTCCCTGCCAGGCTCCTTTCACAGTCCTGCTCCGAAAATGCGAATGTCTGCAGATAGCTGGCAGCCAGAAGGGGCTAGCCTGGAAAGCTGTTGCTCAGCCTCATCTGCCCATGGCACTGCTCGCACAGAGGCACAGAGATTGGGGCTGCTTGCTTGTCTTGCCACCTCAAACTTCAAACGTAGACTGGAATGGGGGAGTCACTGCCAGGCTCCTTTCGCAGCCCTGCTGCGAAAATGCGAACATCTGCAGATAGCTGGCAGACAGAAGGGGCTAGCCTGGAAAGCTGTTGCTCAGCCTCATCTGCCCATGGCACTGCTCGCACCGAGGCACAGAGACTGGAGCTGCTTGCTTGTCTTGCCATCTCAAACTTGAAACGTACACTGGAATAGGGGGGTGTCCCTGCCAGGCTACTTTCGCATCCCTGCTGCGAAAATGCGAATGTCTGCAGATAGCTGGCAGCCAGAAGGGGCTAGCCTGGAAAGCTGTTGCTCAGCCTCATCTGCCCATGGCACTGCTCGCACAGAGGCACAGAGACTGGGGCTGCTTGCTTGTCTTGCCCCCTGAAACTTCAAACGTAGACTGGAATGGCGGAGTCTATGCCAGGCTCCTTTTACAGTCCTGCTCCGAAAATGCGAACATCTGCAGATAGCTAGCAGCCAGAAGGGGCTAGCCTGGAAAGCTGTTGCTCAGCCTCATCTGCCCATGGCACTACTCGCACAGAGGCACAGAGACTGGGGCTGCTTGCTTGTCTTGCCATCTCAAACTTAAAACGTACACTGGAATGTGGAAGTCACTGTCAGGCTCCTTTCGAAGCCCTGCTCCGAAAATGCGAACGTCTGCAGATAGCTGGCAGACACAAGGGGCTAGCCTGGAAAGCTGTTGCTCAGCCTCATCTGCCCATGGCACTGCTCGCACAGAGGCACAGAGATTGGGGCTGCTTGCTTGTCTTGCCACCTCAAACTTCAAACGTAGACTGGAAATGGGGGGAGTCCCTGCCAGGCTCCTTTCGCAGCCCTGCTATGAAAATGCAAACGTCTGCAGATAGCTGGCAGACAGAAGGGGCTAGCCTGGAAAGCTGTTGCTCAACCTCATCTGCCCATGGCACTGCTCGCACAGAGGCACAGAGATTGAGGCTGCTTGCTTGTCTTGCCACCTCAAACTTCAAACGTAGATTGGAAATGGGGGGTGTCCCTGCCAGGCTCGTTTCGCAGCCCTGCTCCGAAAATGCGAACGTCTGCAGATAGCTGGCAGACAGAAGGGGCTAGCCTGGAAAGCTGTTGCTCAGCCTCATCTGCCCATGGCACTGCTCGCACAGAGGCACAGAGACTGGGGCTGCTTGCTTGTCATGCCACCTCAAACTTCAAACGTAAACTGCAATGCGGGGGAGTCCCTGCCAGGCTCCTTTCGCAGCCCTGCTCTGAAAAAGTGAACGTCTGCAGATAGCTGGCAGCCAGAAGGGGCTAGCCGGGAAAGCTGTTGCTCAGCCTCATCTGCCCATGGCACTGCTCGCACAGAGGCACAGAGACTGGGGCTGCTTGCTTGTCTTGCCACCTCAAACTTCAAACGTAGACTGGAAATGGGGAGTGTCCCTGCCAGTCTCCTTTCGCAGTCCTGCTCTGAAAATGCGAACATCTGCAGATAGCTGGCAGGCAGAAGGGGCTAGCCTGGAAAGCTCTTGCTCAGCCTCATCTGCCCATGGCACTGCTCGCACAGAGGCACAGAGACTGGGGCTGCTTGCTTGTCTTGCCATCTCAAACTTAAAACGTACACTGGAATGTGGAAGTCGCTGTCAGGCTCCTTTCGAAGCCCTGCTCCGAAAATTCGAACGTCTGCAGATAGCTGGCAGACAGAAGGGGCTAGCCTGGAAAGCTGTTGCTCAGCCTCATCTGCCCATGGCACTGCTCGCACAGAGGCACAGAGATTGAGGCTGCTTGCTTGTCTTGCCATCTCAAACTTCAAACGTAGACTGGAAATGGGGGGTGTCCCAGCCAGGCTCCTTTCGCAGCCCAGCTGCGAAAATGCGAATGTCTGCAGATAGCTGGCAGCCAGAAGGGGCTAGCCTGGAAAGCTGTTGCTCAACCTCATCTGCCCATGGCACTGCTCGCACAGAGGCACAGAGACTGGGGCTGCTTGCTTGTCTTGCCATCTCAAACTTAAAACGTAGACTGGAATAGGGGGGAGTCTCTGCCAGGCTCCTTTCGCAGCCCAGCTGCGAAAATGCGAATGTCTGCAGATAGCTGGCAGCCAGAACGGGCTAGCCTGGAAAGCTGTTGCTCAACCTCATCTGCCCATGGCACTGCTCGCACAGAGGCACAGAGATTGAGGCTGCTTGCTTGTCTTGCCACCTCAAACTTCAAACGTAGACTGGAAATGGGGGGTGTCCCAGCCAGGCTCCTTTCGCAGCCCTGCTCCGAAAATGCGAACGTCTGCAGATAGCTGGCAGGCAGAAGGGGCTAGCCTGGAAAGCTGTTGCTCAGCCTCATCTGCCCATGGCACTGCTCGCACAGAGGCACAGAGACTGGGGCTGCTTGCTTGTCTTGCCATCTCAAACTTAAAACGTAGACTGGAATAGGGGGGAGTCTCTGCCAGGCTCCTTTCGCAGCCCAGCTGCGAAAATGCGAACATCTGCAGATAGCTAGCAGCCAGAAGGGGCTAGCCTGGAAAGCTGTTGCTCAGCCTCATCTGCCCATGGCACTACTCGCACAGAGGCACAGAGATTGAGGCTGCTTGCTTGTCTTGCCACCTCAAACTTCAAACGTAGACTGCAAATGGGGGGTGTCCCAGCCAGGCTCCTTTCGCAGCCCTGCTCCGAAAATGCGAACGTCTGCAGATAGCTGGCAGCCAGAAGGGGCTAGCCTGGAAAGCTGTTGCTCAGCCTCATCTGCCCATGGCACTGCTCGCACAGAGGCACAGAGACTGGGGCTGCTTGCTTGTCTTGCCACCTCAAACTTCAAACGTAGACTGGAAATGGGGGGAGTCCCTGCCAGGCTCCTTTCGCAGCCCTGCTATGAAAATGCGAACGTCTGCAGATAGCTGGCAGCCAGAAGGGGCTAGCCTGGAAAGCTGTTGCTCAACCTCATCTGCCCATGGCACTGCTCGCACAGAGGCACAGAGATTGAGGCTGCTTGCTTGTCTTGCCACCTCAAACTTCAAACGTAGACTGGAAATGGGGGGTGTCCCTGCCAGGCTCGTTTCGCAGCCCTGCTCCGAAAATGCGAACGTCTGCAGATAGCTGGCAGACAGAAGGGGCTAGCCTGGAAAGCTGTTGCTCAGCCTCATCTGCCCATGGCACTGCTCGCACAGAGGCACAGAGACTGGGGCTGCTTGCTTGTCATGCCACCTCAAACTTCAAACGTAAACTGCAATGCGGGGGAGTCCCTGCCAGGCTCCTTTCGCAGCCCTGCTCCGAAAATGCGAACGTCTGCAGATAGCTGGCAGACACAAGGGGCTAGCCTGGAAAGCTGTTGCTCAGCCTCATCTGCCCATGGCACTGCTCCCACAGAGGCACAGAGACTGGGGCTGCTTGCTTGTCATGCCACCTCAAACTTCAAACGTAGACTGCAATGCGGGGGAGTCCCTGCCAGGCTCCTTTCGCAGCCCTGCTCTGAAAAAGTGAACGTCTGCAGATAGCTGGCAGCCAGAAGGGGCTAGCCGGGAAAGCTGTTGCTCAGCCTCATCTGCCCATGGCACTGCTCGCACAGAGGCACAGAGACTGGGGCTCCTTGCTTGTTTTGCCACCTCAACCTTCAAACGTAGACTGGAATGGGGGAGTCACTGCCAGGCTCCTTTCACAGCGCTGCTCTGAAAATGCGAACGTCTGCAGACAGCTGGCAGCCAGAAGGGGCTAGCCTGGAAAGCTGTTGCTCAGCCTCATCTGCCCATGGCACTGCTCGCACAGAGGCACAGAGATTGAGGCTGCTTGCTTGTCTTGCCACCTCAAACTTCAAACGTAGACTGGAAATGGGGAGTGTCCCTGCCAGTCTCCTTTCGCAGTCCTGCTCTGAAAATGCGAACGTCTGCAGATAGCTGGCAGGCAGAAGGGGCTAGCCTGGAAAGCTCTTGCTCAGCCTCATCTGCCCATGGCACTGCTCGCACAGAGGCACAGAGACTGGGGCTGCTTGCTTGTCTTGCCATCTCAAACTTAAAACGTACACTGGAATGTGGAAGTCACTGTCAGGCTCCTTTCGAAGCCCTGCTCCGAAAATTCGAACGTCTGCAGATAGCTGGCAGACAGAAGGGGCTAGCCTGGAAAGCTGTTGCTCAGCCTCATCTGCCCATGGCACTGCTCGCACAGAGGCACAGAGATTGGGGCTGCTTGCTTCTCTTGCCACCTCAAACTTCAAACGTAGACTGGAAATGGGGGGAGTCCCTGCCAGGCTCCTTTCGCAGCCCTGCTATGAAAATGCGAACGTCTGCAGATAGCTGGCAGCCAGAAGGGGCTAGCCTGGAAAGCTGTTGCTCAACCTCATCTGCCCATGGCACTGCTCGCACAGAGGCACAGAGACTGGGGCTGCTTGCTTGTCTTGCCACCTCAAACTTCAAACGTAGACTAGAAATGGGGGGTGTCCCTGACAGGCTCCTTTCACAGCCCTGCTCCGAAAATGCGAACATCTGCAGATAGCTGGCAGACAGAAGGGGCTAGCCGGGAAAGCTGTTGCTCAGCCTCATCTGCCCATGGCACTGCTCGCACAGAGGCACAGAGACTGGGGCTGCTTGCTTGTCATGCCATCTCAAACTTCAAACGTACACTGGAATAGGGGGGTGTCCCTGCCAGGCTCCTTTCGCATCCCTGCTGCGAAAATGCGAATGTCTGCAGATAGCTGGCAGCCAGAAGGGGCTAGCCTGGAAAGCTGTTGCTCAGCCTCATCTGTCCATGGCAGTGCTCGCACAGAGGCACAGAGACTGGGGCTGCTTGCTTGTCTTGCCCCCTGAAACTTCAAACGTAGACTGGAATGGAGGAGTCCCTGCCAGGCTTGTTTTACAGTTCTGCTCCGAAAATGCGAACATCTGCAGATAGCTAGCAGCCAGAAGGGGCTAGCCTGGAAAGCTGTTGCTCAGCCTCATCTGCCCATGGCACTACTCGCACAGAGGCACAGAGACTGGGGCTGCTTGCTTGTCTTGCCACCTCAAACTTCAAACGTAGACTGGAATGGGGGAGTCCCTGCCAGGCTCCTTTCGAAGCCCTGCTCCGAAAATGTGAACGTCTGCAGATAGCTGGCAGGCAGAAGGGGCTAGCCTGGAAAGCTGTTGCTCAGCCTCATCTGCCCATGGCACTGCTCGCACAGAGGCACAGAGACTGGGGCTGCTTGCTTGTCATGCCACCTCAAACTTCAAACGTAGACTGGAAATGGGGGGAGTCCCTGCCAGGCTCATTTCGCAGCCCTGCTCTGAAAATGTGAACGTCTGCAGATAGCTGGCAGGCAGAAGGGGCTAGCCTGGAAAGCTGTTGCTCAGCCTCATCTGCCCATGGCACTGCTCGCACAGAGGCACAGAGATTGAGGCTGCTTGCTTGTCTTGCCACCTCAAACTTCAAACGTAGACTGGAAATGGGGGGTGTCCCTGCCAGGCTCCTTTCGCAGCCCTGCTCCAAACATGCGAACGTCTGCAGATAGCTGGCAGGCAGAAGGGGCTAGCCTGGACAGCTGTTGCTCAGCCTCATCTGCCCATGGCACTGCTCGCACAGAGGCACAGAGACTGGGGCTGCTTGCTTGTCATGCCACCTCAAACTTCAAACGTAGCCTGGAAATGGGGGGAGTCCCTGCCAGGCTCCTTTCGCAGCCCTGTTATGAAAATGCGAACGTCTGCAGATAGCTGGCAGCCAGAAGGGGCTAGCCTGGAAAGCTGTTGCTCAGCCTCATCTGCCCATGGCACTGCTCGTACAGAGGCACAGAGATTGAGGCTGCTTGCTTGTCTTGCCACCTCAAACTTCAAACGTAGACTGGAAATGGGGAGTGTCCCTGCCAGTCTCCTTTCGCAGCCCTGCTCTGAAAATGTGATCGTCTGCAGATAGCTGGCAGGCAGAAGGGGCTAGCCTGGAAAGCTGTTGCTCAGCCTCATCTGCCCATGGCACTGCTCGCACAGAGGCACAGAGACTGGGGCTGCTTGCTTGTCTTGCCATCTCAAACTTAAAACGTAGACTGGAATGTGGAAGTCACTGTCAGGCTCCTTTCGAAGCCCTGCTCCGAAAATGCGAACGTCTGCAGATAGCTGGCAGCCAGAAGGGGCTAGCCTGGAAAGCTGTTGCTCAACCTCATCTGCCCATGGCACTGCTCGCACAGAGGCACAGAGATTGAGGCTGCTTGCTTGTCTTGCCACCTCAAACTTCAAACGTAGACTGCAATGGGGGGGAGTCCCTGCCAGGCTCCTTTCGCAGCCCTGCTCTGAAAAAGTGAACGTCTGCAGATAGCTGGCAGCCAGAAGGGACTAGCCGGGAAAGCTGTTGCTCAGCCTCATCTGCCCATGGCACTGCTCGCACAGAAGCACAGAGACTGGGGCTGCTTGCTTGTCTTGCCACCTCAAACTTCAAACGTAGACTGGAAATGGGGGGTGTCCCTGCCAGGCTCGTTTCGCAGCCCTGCTCCGAAAATGCGAACGTCTGCAGATAGCTGGCAGCCAGAAGGGGCTAGCCTGGAAAGCTGTTGCTCAGCCTCATCTGCCCATGGCACTGCTCGCACAGAGGCACAGAGACTGGGGCTGCTTGCTTGTCATGCCACCTCAAACTTCAAACGTAGACTGCAATGGGGGGGAGTCCCTGCCAGGCTCCTTTCGCAGCCCTGCTCTGAAAAAGTGAACGTCTGCAGACAGCTGGCAGCCAGAAGGGGCTAGCCTGGAAAGCTGTTGCTCAGCCTCATCTGCCCATGGCACTGCTCGCACAGAGGCACAGAGATTGGGGCTGCTTGCTTGTCTTGCCACCTCAAACTTCACACGTAGACTGGAATGGGGGAGTCACTGCCAGGCTCCTTTCGAAGCCCTGCACCGAAAGTGCGAACGTCTGCAGATAGCTGGCAGGCAGAAGGGGCTAGCCTGGAAAGCTGTTGCTCAGCCTCATCTGCCCATGGCACTGCTCGCACAGAGGCACAGAGACTGGGGCTGCTTGCTTGTCTTGCCATCTCAAACTTAAAACGTACACTGGAATAGGGGTGTGTCCCTGCCAGGCTCCTTTCGCATCCCTGCTGCGAAAATGCGAACGTCTGCAGATAGCTGGCAGCCAGAAGGGGCTAGCCTGGAAAGCTGTTGCTCAGCCTCATCTGCCCATGGCACTGCTCGCACAGAGGCACAGAGACTGGGGCTGCTTGCTTGTCTTGCCCTCTGAAACTTCAAACGTAGACTGGAATGGCGGAGTCCCTGCCAGGCTCCTTTTACAGCCCTGCTCTTAAAATGCGAACATCTGCAGATAGCTGGCAGCCAGAAGGGGCTAGCCTGGAAAGCTGTTGCTCAGCCTCATCTGCCCATGGCACTGCTCGCACAGAGGCACAGAGACTGGGGCTGCTTGCTTGTCTAGCCACCTCAAACTTCAAACGTATACTGGAAATGTGTGGTGTCCCTGCCAGGCTCCTTTCGCAGCCCTGATCCGAAAATGCGAACGTCTGCAGATAGCTGGCAGCCAGAAGGGGCTAGCCTGGAAAGCTGTTGCTCAGCCTCATCTGCCCATGGCAGTGCTCGCACAGAGGCACAGAGAATGGGGCTGCTTGCTTGTCTAGCCACCTCAAACTTCAAACGTAGACTGGAAATGGGGGGTGTCCCTGCCAGGCTCCTTTCGCAGCCATGCTCCGAAAATGCGAACGTCTGCAAATAGTTGGCAGCCAGAAGGGGCTAGCCTGGAAAGCTGTTGCTCAGCCTCATCTACCCATGGCACTGCTCGCACGGAGGCACAGAGACTGGGGCTGCTTGCTTGTCTTGCCATCTCAAACTTAAAACGTAGACTGGAATAGGGGGGAGTCTCTGCCAGGCTCCTTTCCAGCCCTGCTCTGAAAATGTGAACGTCTGCAGATACCTGGCAGCCAGAAGGGGCTAGACTGGAAAGCTGTTGCTCAGCCTCATCTGCCCATGGCACTGTTCGCACAGAGGCACAGAGACTGGGGCTGCTTACTTGTCATGCCACCTCAAACTTCAAACGTAGACTGGAATCGGGGAGTCACTGTCAGGCTCCTTTCGAAGCCCTGCTCCGAAAATGCGAACGTCTGCAGATAGCTGGCAGGCAGAAGGGGCTAGACTGGAAAGCTGTTGCTCAGCCTCATCTGCCCATGGCACTGCTCGCACAGAGGCACAGAGACTGGGGCTTCTTGCTTGTCTTGCCACCTCAAACTTCAAACGTAGACTGGAAATGGGGGGAGTCCCTGCCAGGCTCCTTTCGAAGCCCTGTTATCAAAATGCGAAAGTCTGCAGATAGCTGGCAGCCAGAAGGGGCTAGCCTGGAAAGCTGTTGCTCAGCCTCATCTGCCCATGGCACTGCTCGCACAGAGGCACAGAGACTGGGGCTGCTTGCTTGTCTTGCCACCTCAAACTTCAAACGTAGCCTGGGAAAGACGGTGTACCTGCTAGGCTCCTTTCGCAGCCCTGCTCTGAAAATGCGAACGTCTGCAGATAGCTGGCAGCCAGAAGGGGCTATCCTGGAAAGCTGTTGCTCAGCCTCATCTGCCCATGGCAGTGCTCTCACAGAGGCACAGAGATTGGGGCTGCTTGCTTGTCTTGCCACCTCAAACTTCAAACGTAGACTGGAAATTAGGGGAGTCCCTGCCAGGCTCCTTTGGCAGCCCTGCTCTGAAAATGCGAACGTCTGCAGATAGCTGGCAGCCAGAAGGGGCTAGCCTGGAAAGCTGTTGCTCAACCTCATCTGCCCATGGCACTGCTCACACAGAGGCACAGAGCTTGAGGCTGCTTGCTTGTCTTGCCACCTCAAACTTCAAACGTAGACTGGAAATGGGGGGTGTCCGTGCCAGGCTCCTTTCGCAGCCCTGCTCCGAAAATGCGAACGTCTGCAGATAGCTGGCAGCCAGAAGGGGCTAGCCTGGAAAGCTGTTGCTCAGCCTCATCTGCCCATGGCACTGCTCGCACAGAGGCACAGAGAATGGGGCTGCTTGCTTGTCTTGCTCCCTGAAACTTCAAACGTAGACTGGAATGGGGGAGTCTCTGCCAGGCTACTTTCGCAGCCCTGCTCCGAAAATGAGAACGTCTGCAGATAGCTGGCAGACAGAAGGTGCTAGCCTGGAAAGCTGTTGCTCAGCCTCATCTGCCCATGGCACTGCTTGCACAGAGGCACAGAGACTGGGGCTGCTTGCTTGTCTTGCCCCCTGAAATTTCAAACGTATACTGGAATGGCGGAGTCCCTGCCAGGCTCCTTTTACAGCCCTCCTACGAAAATGCGAACGTCTGCAGATAGCTGGAAGCCAGAAGGTGCTAGCCTGGAAAGCTGTTGCTCAGCCTCATCTGCCCATGGCACTGCTCGCACAGAGGCAGAGAGACTGGGGCTGCTTGCTTGTCTTGCCATCTCAAACTTAAAACGTAGACTGGAATAGGGGGGAGTCTCTGCCAGGCTCCTTTCGCAGCCCTGCTCTGAAAATGTGAACGTCTGCAGATAGCTGGCAGCCAGAAGGGGCTAGCCTGGAAAGCTGTTGCTCAGCCTCATCTGCCCATGGCACTGCTCGCACAGAGGCACAGAGACTGGGGCTGCTTGCTTCTCTTGCCACCTCAAACTTCAAACGTAGACTGGGAATGGCGGAGTCCCTGCCAGGCTCCTTTTGCAGTCCTGCTCCGAAAACGCAATCATCTGCAGATAGCCAGCAGCCAGAAGGGGCTAGCCTGGAAAGCTGTTGCTCAGCCTCATCTGCCCATGGCAGTGCTCGCACAGAGGCACAGAGACTGGGGCTGCTTGCTTGTCTTGCCCTCTGAAACTTCAAACGTAGACTGGAATGGCGGAGTCCCTGCCAGGCTCCTTTTACAGCCCTGCTCCCAAAATGCGAACATCTGCAGATAGCTGGCAGCCAGAAGGGGCTAGCCTGGAAAGCTGTTGCTCAGCCTCATCTGCCCATGGCACTGCTCGCACAGAGGCACAGAGACTGGGGCTGCTTGCTTGTCTAGCCACCTCAGACTTCAAACGTAGACTGGAAATGTGTGGTGTCCCTGCCAGGCTCCTTTGGCAGCCCTGCTCCGAAAATGCGAACGTCTGCAGATAGCTGGCAGCCAGAAGGGGCTAGCCTGGAAAGCTGTTGCTCAGCCTCATCTGCCCATGGCACTGCTCGCACAGAGGCACAGAGAATGGGTCTGCTTGCTTGTCTTGCCATCTCAAACTTAGAACGTAGACAGGAATAGGGGGGAGTCTCTGCCAGGCTCCTTTCGCAGCCCTGCTCTGAAAATGCGAACGTCTGCAGATAGCTGGCAGGCAGAAGGGGCTAGCCTGGAAAGCTGTTGCTCAGCCTCATCTGCCCATGGCACTGTTCGCACAGAGGCACAGAGACTGGGGCTGCTTGCTTGTCTTGCCACCTCAAACTTCAAACGTAGACTGGAAATGGGGGGTGTCCCTGCCAGGCTCCTTTCGCAGCCCTGCTCCGAAAATGCGAACGTCTGCAGATAGCTGGCAGCCAGAAGGGGCTAGCCTGGAAAGCTGTTGCTCAGCCTCATCTACCCATGGCACTGCTCGCACGGAGGCACAGAGACTGGGGCTGCTTGCTTGTCTTGCCATCTCAAACTTAAAACGTAGACTGGAATGGGGGGAGTCTCTGCCAGGCTCCTTTCCAGCCCTGCTCTGAAAATGTGAACGTCTGCAGATAGCTGGCAGCCAGAAGGGGCTAGACTGGAAAGCTGTTGCTCAGCCTCATCTGCCCATGGCACTGTTCGCACAGAGGCACAGAGACTGGGGCTGCTTACTTGTCTTGCCACCTCAAACTTCAAACGTAGACTGGAAATGGGGGGAGTCCCTGCCAGGCTCCTTTCACAGTCCTGCTCCGAAAATGCGAATGTCTGCAGACAGCTGGCAGCCAGAAGGGGCTAGCCTGGAAAGCTGTTGCTCAGCCTCATCTGCCCATGGCACTGCTCGCACAGAGGCACAGAGATTAGGGCTGCTTGCTTGTCTTGCCACCTCAAACTTCAAACGTAGACTGGAATGGGGGAGTCACTGCCAGGCTCCTTTCGCAGCCCTGCTCCGAAAATGCGAACATCTGCAGATAGCTGGCAGACAGAAGGGGCTAGCCTGGAAAGCTGTTGCTCAGCCTCATCTGCCCATGGCACTGCTCGCACCGAGGCACAGAGACTGAAGCTGCTTGCTTGTCTTGCCATCTCAAACTTGAAACGTACACTGGAATAGGGGGGTGTCCCTGCCAGGCTACTTTCGCATCCCTGCTGCGAAAATGCGAATGTCTGCAGATAGCTGGCAGCCAGAAGGGGCTAGCCTGGAAAGCTGTTGCTCAGCCTCATCTGCCCATGGCACTGCTCGCACAGAGGCACAGAGACTGGGGCTGCTTGCTTGTCTTGCCCCCTGAAACTTCAAACGTAGACTGGAATGGCGGAGTCTATGCCAGGCTCCTTTTACAGTCCTGCTCCGAAAATGCGAACATCTGCAGATAGCTAGCAGCCAGAAGGGGCTAGCCTGGAAAGCTGTTGCTCAGCCTCATCTGCCCATGGCACTACTCGCACAGAGGCACAGAGACTGGGGCTGCTTGCTTGTCTTGCCATCTCAAACTTAAAACGTACACTGGAATGTGGAAGTCACTGTCAGGCTCCTTTCGAAGCCCTGCTCCGAAAATGCGAACGTCTGCAGATAGCTGGCAGACACAAGGGGCTAGCCTGGAAAGCTGTTGCTCAGCCTCATCTGCCCATGGCACTGCTCGCACAGAGGCACAGAGATTGGGGCTGCTTGCTTGTCTTGCCACCTCAAACTTCAAACGTAGACTGGAAATGGGGGGAGTCCCTGCCAGGCTCCTTTCGCAGCCCTGCTATGAAAATGCAAACGTCTGCAGATAGCTGGCAGACAGAAGGGGCTAGCCTGGAAAGCTGTTGCTCAACCTCATCTGCCCATGGCACTGCTCGCACAGAGGCACAGAGATTGAGGCTGCTTGCTTGTCTTGCCACCTCAAACTTCAAACGTAGATTGGAAATGGGGGGTGTCCCTGCCAGGCTCGTTTCGCAGCCCTGCTCCGAAAATGCGAACGTCTGCAGATAGCTGGCAGACAGAAGGGGCTAGCCTGGAAAGCTGTTGCTCAGCCTCATCTGCCCATGGCACTGCTCGCACAGAGGCACAGAGACTGGGGCTGCTTGCTTGTCATGCCACCTCAAACTTCAAACGTAAACTGCAATGCGGGGGAGTCCCTGCCAGGCTCCTTTCGCAGCCCTGCTCTGAAAAAGTGAACGTCTGCAGATAGCTGGCAGCCAGAAGGGGCTAGCCGGGAAAGCTGTTGCTCAGCCTCATCTGCCCATGGCACTGCTCGCACAGAGGCACAGAGACTGGGGCTGCTTGCTTGTCTTGCCACCTCAAACTTCAAACGTAGACTGGAAATGGGGAGTGTCCCTGCCAGTCTCCTTTCGCAGTCCTGCTCTGAAAATGCGAACGTCTGCAGATAGCTGGCAGGCAGAAGGGGCTAGCCTGGAAAGCTCTTGCTCAGCCTCATCTGCCCATGGCACTGCTCGCACAGAGGCACAGAGACTGGGGCTGCTTGCTTGTCTTGCCATCTCAAACTTAAAACGTACACTGGAATGTGGAAGTCGCTGTCAGGCTCCTTTCGAAGCCCTGCTCCGAAAATTCGAACGTCTGCAGATAGCTGGCAGACAGAAGGGGCTAGCCTGGAAAGCTGTTGCTCAGCCTCATCTGCCCATGGCACTGCTCGCACAGAGGCACAGAGATTGAGGCTGCTTGCTTGTCTTGCCATCTCAAACTTCAAACGTAGACTGGAAATGGGGGGTGTCCCAGCCAGGCTCCTTTCGCAGCCCTGCTCCGAAAATGCGAACGTCTGCAGATAGCTGGCAGGCAGAAGGGGCTAGCCTGGAAAGCTGTTGCTCAGCCTCATCTGCCCATGGCACTGCTCGCACAGAGGCAGAGAGACTGGGGCTGCTTGCTTGTCTTGCCATCTCAAACTTAAAACGTAGACTGGAATAGGGGGGAGTCTCTGCCAGGCTCCTTTCGCAGCCCAGCTGCGAAAATGCGAACATCTGCAGATAGCTAGCAGCCAGAAGGGGCTAGCCTGGAAAGCTGTTGCTCAGCCTCATCTGCCCATGGCACTACTCGCACAGAGGCACAGAGATTGAGGCTGCTTGCTTGTCTTGCCACCTCAAACTTCAAACGTAGACTGCAAATGGGGGGTGTCCCAGCCAGGCTCCTTTCGCAGCCCTGCTCCGAAAATGCGAACGTCTGCAGATAGCTGGCAGCCAGAAGGGGCTAGCCTGGAAAGCTGTTGCTCAGCCTCATCTGCCCATGGCACTGCTCGCACAGAGGCAGAGAGACTGGGGCTGCTTGCTTGTCTTGCCACCTCAAACTTCAAACGTAGACTGGAAATGGGGGGAGTCCCTGCCAGGCTCCTTTCGCAGCCCTGCTATGAAAATGCGAACGTCTGCAGATAGCTGGCAGCCAGAAGGGGCTAGCCTGGAAAGCTGTTGCTCAACCTCATCTGCCCATGGCACTGCTCGCACAGAGGCACAGAGATTGAGGCTGCTTGCTTGTCTTGCCACCTCAAACTTCAAACGTAGACTGGAAATGGGGGGTGTCCCTGCCAGGCTCCTTTCGCAGCCCTGCTCCGAAAATGCGAACATCTGCAGATAGCTGGCAGACAGAAGGGGCTAGCCTGGAAAGCTGTTGCTCAGCCTCATCTGCCCATGGCACTGCTCGCACCGAGGCACAGAGACTGAAGCTGCTTGCTTGTCTTGCCATCTCAAACTTGAAACGTACACTGGAATAGGGGGGTGTCCCTGCCAGGCTACTTTCGCATCCCTGCTGCGAAAATGCGAATGTCTGCAGATAGCTGGCAGCCAGAAGGGGCTAGCCTGGAAAGCTGTTGCTCAGCCTCATCTGCCCATGGCACTGCTCGCACAGAGGCACAGAGACTGGGGCTGCTTGCTTGTCTTGCCCCCTGAAACTTCAAACGTAGACTGGAATGGCGGAGTCTATGCCAGGCTCCTTTTACAGTCCTGCTCCGAAAATGCGAACATCTGCAGATAGCTAGCAGCCAGAAGGGGCTAGCCTGGAAAGCTGTTGCTCAGCCTCATCTGCCCATGGCACTACTCGCACAGAGGCACAGAGACTGGGGCTGCTTGCTTGTCTTGCCATCTCAAACTTAAAACGTACACTGGAATGTGGAAGTCACTGTCAGGCTCCTTTCGAAGCCCTGCTCCGAAAATGCGAACGTCTGCAGATAGCTGGCAGACACAAGGGGCTAGCCTGGAAAGCTGTTGCTCAGCCTCATCTGCCCATGGCACTGCTCGCACAGAGGCACAGAGATTGGGGCTGCTTGCTTGTCTTGCCACCTCAAACTTCAAACGTAGACTGGAAATGGGGGGAGTCCCTGCCAGGCTCCTTTCGCAGCCCTGCTATGAAAATGCAAACGTCTGCAGATAGCTGGCAGACAGAAGGGGCTAGCCTGGAAAGCTGTTGCTCAACCTCATCTGCCCATGGCACTGCTCGCACAGAGGCACAGAGATTGAGGCTGCTTGCTTGTCTTGCCACCTCAAACTTCAAACGTAGATTGGAAATGGGGGGTGTCCCTGCCAGGCTCGTTTCGCAGCCCTGCTCCGAAAATGCGAACGTCTGCAGATAGCTGGCAGACAGAAGGGGCTAGCCTGGAAAGCTGTTGCTCAGCCTCATCTGCCCATGGCACTGCTCGCACAGAGGCACAGAGACTGGGGCTGCTTGCTTGTCATGCCACCTCAAACTTCAAACGTAAACTGCAATGCGGGGGAGTCCCTGCCAGGCTCCTTTCGCAGCCCTGCTCTGAAAAAGTGAACGTCTGCAGATAGCTGGCAGCCAGAAGGGGCTAGCCGGGAAAGCTGTTGCTCAGCCTCATCTGCCCATGGCACTGCTCGCACAGAGGCACAGAGACTGGGGCTGCTTGCTTGTCTTGCCACCTCAAACTTCAAACGTAGACTGGAAATGGGGAGTGTCCCTGCCAGTCTCCTTTCGCAGTCCTGCTCTGAAAATGCGAACGTCTGCAGATAGCTGGCAGGCAGAAGGGGCTAGCCTGGAAAGCTCTTGCTCAGCCTCATCTGCCCATGGCACTGCTCGCACAGAGGCACAGAGACTGGGGCTGCTTGCTTGTCTTGCCATCTCAAACTTAAAACGTACACTGGAATGTGGAAGTCGCTGTCAGGCTCCTTTCGAAGCCCTGCTCCGAAAATTCGAACGTCTGCAGATAGCTGGCAGACAGAAGGGGCTAGCCTGGAAAGCTGTTGCTCAGCCTCATCTGCCCATGGCACTGCTCGCACAGAGGCACAGAGATTGAGGCTGCTTGCTTGTCTTGCCATCTCAAACTTCAAACGTAGACTGGAAATGGGGGGTGTCCCAGCCAGGCTCCTTTCGCAGCCCTGCTCCGAAAATGCGAACGTCTGCAGATAGCTGGCAGGCAGAAGGGGCTAGCCTGGAAAGCTGTTGCTCAGCCTCATCTGCCCATGGCACTGCTCGCACAGAGGCAGAGAGACTGGGGCTGCTTGCTTGTCTTGCCATCTCAAACTTAAAACGTAGACTGGAATAGGGGGGAGTCTCTGCCAGGCTCCTTTCGCAGCCCAGCTGCGAAAATGCGAACATCTGCAGATAGCTAGCAGCCAGAAGGGGCTAGCCTGGAAAGCTGTTGCTCAGCCTCATCTGCCCATGGCACTACTCGCACAGAGGCACAGAGATTGAGGCTGCTTGCTTGTCTTGCCACCTCAAACTTCAAACGTAGACTGCAAATGGGGGGTGTCCCAGCCAGGCTCCTTTCGCAGCCCTGCTCCGAAAATGCGAACGTCTGCAGATAGCTGGCAGCCAGAAGGGGCTAGCCTGGAAAGCTGTTGCTCAGCCTCATCTGCCCATGGCACTGCTCGCACAGAGGCAGAGAGACTGGGGCTGCTTGCTTGTCTTGCCACCTCAAACTTCAAACGTAGACTGGAAATGGGGGGAGTCCCTGCCAGGCTCCTTTCGCAGCCCTGCTATGAAAATGCGAACGTCTGCAGATAGCTGGCAGCCAGAAGGGGCTAGCCTGGAAAGCTGTTGCTCAACCTCATCTGCCCATGGCACTGCTCGCACAGAGGCACAGAGATTGAGGCTGCTTGCTTGTCTTGCCACCTCAAACTTCAAACGTAGACTGGAAATGGGGGGTGTCCCTGCCAGGCTCGTTTCGCAGCCCTGCTCCGAAAATGCGAACGTCTGCAGATAGCTGGCAGACAGAAGGGGCTAGCCTGGAAAGCTGTTGCTCAGCCTCATCTGCCCATGGCACTGCTCGCACAGAGGCACAGAGACTGGGGCTGCTTGCTTGTCATGCCACCTCAAACTTCAAACGTAAACTGCAATCCGGGGGAGTCCCTGCCAGGCTCCTTTCGCAGCCCTGCTCCGAAAATGCGAACGTCTGCAGATAGCTGGCAGACACAAGGGGCTAGCCTGGAAAGCTGTTGCTCAGCCTCATCTGCCCATGGCACTGCTCCCACAGAGGCACAGAGACTGGGGCTGCTTGCTTGTCATGCCACCTCAAACTTCAAACGTAGACTGCAATGCGGGGGAGTCCCTGCCAGGCTCCTTTCGCAGCCCTGCTCTGAAAAAGTGAACGTCTGCAGATAGCTGGCAGCCAGAAGGGGCTAGCCGGGAAAGCTGTTGCTCAGCCTCATCTGCCCATGGCACTGCTCGCACAGAGGCACAGAGACTGGGGCTGCTTGCTTGTTTTGCCACCTCAACCTTCAAACGTAGACTGGAATGGGGGAGTCACTGCCAGGCTCCTTTCACAGCGCTGCTCTGAAAATGCGAACGTCTGCAGACAGCTGGCAGCCAGAAGGGGCTAGCCTGGAAAGCTGTTGCTCAGCCTCATCTGCCCATGGCACTGCTCGCACAGAGGCACAGAGATTGAGGCTGCTTGCTTGTCTTGCCACCTCAAACTTCAAACGTAGACTGGAAATGGGGAGTGTCCCTGCCAGTCTCCTTTCGCAGTCCTGCTCTGAAAATGCGAACGTCTGCAGATAGCTGGCAGGCAGAAGGGGCTAGCCTGGAAAGCTCTTGCTCAGCCTCATCTGCCCATGGCACTGCTCGCACAGAGGCACAGAGACTGGGGCTGCTTGCTTGTCTTGCCATCTCAAACTTCAAACGTACACTGGAATGTGGAAGTCACTGTCAGGCTCCTTTCGAAGCCCTGCTCCGAAAATTCGAACGTCTGCAGATAGCTGGCAGACAGAAGGGGCTAGCCTGGAAAGCTGTTGCTCAGCCTCATCTGCCCATGGCACTGCTCGCACAGAGGCACAGAGATTGGGGCTGCTTGCTTCTCTTGCCACCTCAAACTTCAAACGTAGACTGGAAATGGGGGGAGTCCCTGCCAGGCTCCTTTCGCAGCCCTGCTATGAAAATGCGAACGTCTGCAGATAGCTGGCAGCCAGAAGGGGCTAGCCTGGAAAGCTGTTGCTCAACCTCATCTGCCCATGGCACTGCTCGCACAGAGGCACAGAGATTGAGGCTGCTTGCTTGTCTTGCCACCTCAAACTTCAAACGTAGACTGGAAATGGGGGAGTCCCTGCCAGGCTCCTTTCGCATCCCTGCTGCGAAAATGCGAACGTCTGCAGATAGCTGGCAGCCAGAAGGGGCTAGCCTGGAAAGCTGTTGCTCAGCCTCATCTGCCCATGGCACTACTCGCACAGAGGCACAGAGACTGGGGCTGCTTGCTTGTCTTGCCACCTCAAACTTCAAACGTAGACTGGAATGGGGGAGTCCCTGCCAGGCTCCTTTCGAAGCCCTGCTCCGAAATTGTGAACGTCTGCAGATAGCTGGCAGCCAGAAGGGGCTAGCCTGGAAAGCTGTTGCTCAGCCTCATCTGCCCATGGCACTGCTCGCACAGAGGCACAGAGACTGGGGCTGCTTGCTTGTCATGCCACCTCAAACTTCAAACGTAGACTGGAAATGGGGGGAGTCCCTGCCAGGCTCATTTCGCAGCCCTGCTCTGAAAATGTGAACGTCTGCAGATAGCTGGCAGGCAGAAGGGGCTAGCCTGGAAAGCTGTTGCTCAGCCTCATCTGCCCATGGCACTGCTCGCACAGAGGCACAGAGATTGAGGCTGCTTGCTTGTCTTGCCACCTCAAACTTCAAACGTAGACTGGAAATGGGGGGTGTCCCTGCCAGGCTCCTTTCGCAGCCCTGCTCCAAACATGCGAACGTCTGCAGATAGCTGGCAGGCAGAAGGGGCTAGCCTGGAAAGCTGTTGCTCAGCCTCATCTGCCCATGGCACTGCTCGCACAGAGGCACAGAGACTGGGGCTGCTTGCTTGTCATGCCACCTCAAACTTCAAACGTAGCCTGGAAATGGGGGGAGTCCCTGCCAGGCTCCTTTCGCAGCCCTGTTATGAAAATGCGAACGTCTGCAGATAGCTGGCAGCCAGAAGGGGCTAGCCTGGAAAGCTGTTGCTCAGCCTCATCTGCCCATGGCACTGCTCGTACAGAGGCACAGAGATTGAGGCTGCTTGCTTGTCTTGCCACCTCAAACTTCAAACGTAGACTGGAAATGGGGAGTGTCCCTGCCAGTCTCCTTTCGCAGCCCTGCTCTGAAAATGTGAACGTCTGCAGATAGCTGGCAGGCAGAAGGGGCTAGCCTGGAAAGCTGTTGCTCAGCCTCATCTGCCCATGGCACTGCTCGCACAGAGGCACAGAGACTGGGGCTGCTTGCTTGTCTTGCCATCTCAAACTTAAAACGTAGACTGGAATGTGGAAGTCACTGTCAGGCTCCTTTCGAAGCCCTGCTCCGAAAATGCGAACGTCTGCAGATAGCTGGCAGCCAGAAGGGGCTAGCCTGGAAAGCTGTTGCTCAACCTCATCTGCCCATGGCACTGCTCGCACAGAGGCACAGAGATTGAGGCTGCTTGCTTGTCTTGCCACCTCAAACTTCAAACGTAGACTGCAATGGGGGGGAGTCCCTGCCAGGCTCCTTTCGCAGCCCTGCTCTGAAAAAGTGAACGTCTGCAGATAGCTGGCAGCCAGAAGGGGCTAGCCTGGAAAGCTGTTGCTCAGCCTCATCTGCCCATGGCACTACTCGCACAGAGGCACAGAGACTGGGGCTGCTTGCTTGTCTTGCCACCTCAAACTTCAAACGTAGACTGGAATGGGGGAGTCCCTGCCAGGCTCCTTTCGAAGCCCTGCTCCGAAATTGTGAACGTCTGCAGATAGCTGGCAGCCAGAAGGGGCTAGCCTGGAAAGCTGTTGCTCAGCCTCATCTGCCCATGGCACTGCTCGCACAGAGGCACAGAGACTGGGGCTGCTTGCTTGTCATGCCACCTCAAACTTCAAACGTAGACTGGAAATGGGGGGAGTCCCTGCCAGGCTCATTTCGCAGCCCTGCTCTGAAAATGTGAACGTCTGCAGATAGCTGGCAGGCAGAAGGGGCTAGCCTGGAAAGCTGTTGCTCAGCCTCATCTGCCCATGGCACTGCTCGCACAGAGGCACAGAGATTGAGGCTGCTTGCTTGTCTTGCCACCTCAAACTTCAAACGTAGACTGGAAATGGGGGGTGTCCCTGCCAGGCTCCTTTCGCAGCCCTGCTCCAAACATGCGAACGTCTGCAGATAGCTGGCAGGCAGAAGGGGCTAGCCTGGAAAGCTGTTGCTCAGCCTCATCTGCCCATGGCACTGCTCGCACAGAGGCACAGAGACTGGGGCTGCTTGCTTGTCATGCCACCTCAAACTTCAAACGTAGCCTGGAAATGGGGGGAGTCCCTGCCAGTCTCCTTTCGCAGCCCTGCTCTGAAAATGTGAACGTCTGCAGATAGCTGGCAGGCAGAAGGGGCTAGCCTGGAAAGCTGTTGCTCAGCCTCATCTGCCCATGGCACTGCTCGCACAGAGGCACAGAGACTGGGGCTGCTTGCTTGTCTTGCCATCTCAAACTTAAAACGTAGACTGGAATGTGGAAGTCACTGTCAGGCTCCTTTCGAAGCCCTGCTCCGAAAATGCGAACGTCTGCAGATAGCTGGCAGCCAGAAGGGGCTAGCCTGGAAAGCTGTTGCTCAACCTCATCTGCCCATGGCACTGCTCGCACAGAGGCACAGAGATTGAGGCTGCTTGCTTGTCTTGCCACCTCAAACTTCAAACGTAGACTGCAATGGGGGGGAGTCCCTGCCAGGCTCCTTTCGCAGCCCTGCTCTGAAAAAGTGAACGTCTGCAGATAGCTGGCAGCCAGAAGGGGCTAGCCTGGAAAGCTGTTGCTCAACCTCATCTGCCCATGGCACTGCTCGCACAGAGGCACAGAGACTGGGGCTGCTTGCTTGTCTTGCCATCTCAAACTTAAAACGTAGACTGGAATAGGGGGGAGTCTCTGCCAGGCTCCTTTCGCAGCCCAGCTGCGAAAATGCGAATGTCTGCAGATAGCTGGCAGCCAGAACGGGCTAGCCTGGAAAGCTGTTGCTCAACCTCATCTGCCCATGGCACTGCTCGCACAGAGGCACAGAGATTGAGGCTGCTTGCTTGTCTTGCCACCTCAAACTTCAAACGTAGACTGGAAATGGGGGGTGTCCCAGCCAGGCTCCTTTCGCAGCCCTGCTCCGAAAATGCGAACGTCTGCAGATAGCTGGCAGGCAGAAGGGGCTAGCCTGGAAAGCTGTTGCTCAGCCTCATCTGCCCATGGCACTGCTCGCACAGAGGCAGAGAGACTGGGGCTGCTTGCTTGTCTTGCCATCTCAAACTTAAAACGTAGACTGGAATAGGGGGGAGTCTCTGCCAGGCTCCTTTCGCAGCCCAGCTGCGAAAATGCGAACATCTGCAGATAGCTAGCAGCCAGAAGGGGCTAGCCTGGAAAGCTGTTGCTCAGCCTCATCTGCCCATGGCACTACTCGCACAGAGGCACAGAGATTGAGGCTGCTTGCTTGTCTTGCCACCTCAAACTTCAAACGTAGACTGCAAATGGGGGGTGTCCCAGCCAGGCTCCTTTCGCAGCCCTGCTCCGAAAATGCGAACGTCTGCAGATAGCTGGCAGCCAGAAGGGGCTAGCCTGGAAAGCTGTTGCTCAGCCTCATCTGCCCATGGCACTGCTCGCACAGAGGCAGAGAGACTGGGGCTGCTTGCTTGTCTTGCCACCTCAAACTTCAAACGTAGACTGGAAATGGGGGGAGTCCCTGCCAGGCTCCTTTCGCAGCCCTGCTATGAAAATGCGAACGTCTGCAGATAGCTGGCAGCCAGAAGGGGCTAGCCTGGAAAGCTGTTGCTCAACCTCATCTGCCCATGGCACTGCTCGCACAGAGGCACAGAGATTGAGGCTGCTTGCTTGTCTTGCCACCTCAAACTTCAAACGTAGACTGGAAATGGGGGGTGTCCCTGCCAGGCTCGTTTCGCAGCCCTGCTCCGAAAATGCGAACGTCTGCAGATAGCTGGCAGACAGAAGGGGCTAGCCTGGAAAGCTGTTGCTCAGCCTCATCTGCCCATGGCACTGCTCGCACAGAGGCACAGAGACTGGGGCTGCTTGCTTGTCATGCCACCTCAAACTTCAAACGTAAACTGCAATGCGGGGGAGTCCCTGCCAGGCTCCTTTCGCAGCCCTGCTCCGAAAATGCGAACGTCTGCAGATAGCTGGCAGACACAAGGGGCTAGCCTGGAAAGCTGTTGCTCAGCCTCATCTGCCCATGGCACTGCTCCCACAGAGGCACAGAGACTGGGGCTGCTTGCTTGTCATGCCACCTCAAACTTCAAACGTAGACTGCAATGCGGGGGAGTCCCTGCCAGGCTCCTTTCGCAGCCCTGCTCTGAAAAAGTGAACGTCTGCAGATAGCTGGCAGCCAGAAGGGGCTAGCCGGGAAAGCTGTTGCTCAGCCTCATCTGCCCATGGCACTGCTCGCACAGAGGCACAGAGACTGGGGCTGCTTGCTTGTTTTGCCACCTCAACCTTCAAACGTAGACTGGAATGGGGGAGTCACTGCCAGGCTCCTTTCACAGCGCTGCTCTGAAAATGCGAACGTCTGCAGACAGCTGGCAGCCAGAAGGGGCTAGCCTGGAAAGCTGTTGCTCAGCCTCATCTGCCCATGGCACTGCTCGCACAGAGGCACAGAGATTGAGGCTGCTTGCTTGTCTTGCCACCTCAAACTTCAAACGTAGACTGGAAATGGGGAGTGTCCCTGCCAGTCTCCTTTCGCAGTCCTGCTCTGAAAATGCGAACGTCTGCAGATAGCTGGCAGGCAGAAGGGGCTAGCCTGGAAAGCTCTTGCTCAGCCTCATCTGCCCATGGCACTGCTCGCACAGAGGCACAGAGACTGGGGCTGCTTGCTTGTCTTGCCATCTCAAACTTAAAACGTACACTGGAATGTGGAAGTCACTGTCAGGCTCCTTTCGAAGCCCTGCTCCGAAAATTCGAACGTCTGCAGATAGCTGGCAGACAGAAGGGGCTAGCCTGGAAAGCTGTTGCTCAGCCTCATCTGCCCATGGCACTGCTCGCACAGAGGCACAGAGATTGGGGCTGCTTGCTTCTCTTGCCACCTCAAACTTCAAACGTAGACTGGAAATGGGGGGAGTCCCTGCCAGGCTCCTTTCGCAGCCCTGCTATGAAAATGCGAACGTCTGCAGATAGCTGGCAGCCAGAAGGGGCTAGCCTGGAAAGCTGTTGCTCAACCTCATCTGCCCATGGCACTGCTCGCACAGAGGCACAGAGATTGAGGCTGCTTGCTTGTCTTGCCACCTCAAACTTCAAACGTAGACTGGAAATGGGGGAGTCCCTGCCAGGCTCCTTTCGCATCCCTGCTGCGAAAATGCGAACGTCTGCAGATAGCTGGCAGCCAGAAGGGGCTAGCCTGGAAAGCTGTTGCTCAGCCTCATCTGCCCATGGCACTACTCGCACAGAGGCACAGAGACTGGGGCTGCTTGCTTGTCTTGCCACCTCAAACTTCAAACGTAGACTGGAATGGGGGAGTCCCTGCCAGGCTCCTTTCGAAGCCCTGCTCCGAAATTGTGAACGTCTGCAGATAGCTGGCAGCCAGAAGGGGCTAGCCTGGAAAGCTGTTGCTCAGCCTCATCTGCCCATGGCACTGCTCGCACAGAGGCACAGAGACTGGGGCTGCTTGCTTGTCATGCCACCTCAAACTTCAAACGTAGACTGGAAATGGGGGGAGTCCCTGCCAGGCTCATTTCGCAGCCCTGCTCCGAAAATGTGAACGTCTGCAGATAGCTGGCAGGCAGAAGGGGCTAGCCTGGAAAGCTGTTGCTCAGCCTCATCTGCCCATGGCACTGCTCGCACAGAGGCACAGAGATTGAGGCTGCTTGCTTGTCTTGCCACCTCAAACTTCAAACGTAGACTGGAAATGGGGGGTGTCCCTGCCAGGCTCCTTTCGCAGCCCTGCTCCAAACATGCGAACGTCTGCAGATAGCTGGCAGGCAGAAGGGGCTAGCCTGGAAAGCTGTTGCTCAGCCTCATCTGCCCATGGCACTGCTCGCACAGAGGCACAGAGACTGGGGCTGCTTGCTTGTCATGCCACCTCAAACTTCAAACGTAGCCTGGAAATGGGGGGAGTCCCTGCCAGGCTCCTTTCGCAGCCCTGTTATGAAAATGCGAACGTCTGCAGATAGCTGGCAGCCAGAAGGGGCTAGCCTGGAAAGCTGTTGCTCAGCCTCATCTGCCCATGGCACTGCTCGTACAGAGGCACAGAGATTGAGGCTGCTTGCTTGTCTTGCCACCTCAAACTTCAAACGTAGACTGGAAATGGGGAGTGTCCCTGCCAGTCTCCTTTCGCAGCCCTGCTCTGAAAATGTGAACGTCTGCAGATAGCTGGCAGGCAGAAGGGGCTAGCCTGGAAAGCTGTTGCTCAGCCTCATCTGCCCATGGCACTGCTCGCACAGAGGCACAGAGACTGGGGCTGCTTGCTTGTCTTGCCATCTCAAACTTAAAACGTAGACTGGAATGTGGAAGTCACTGTCAGGCTCCTTTCGAAGCCCTGCTCCGAAAATGCGAACGTCTGCAGATAGCTGGCAGCCAGAAGGGGCTAGCCTGGAAAGCTGTTGCTCAACCTCATCTGCCCATGGCACTGCTCGCACAGAGGCACAGAGATTGAGGCTGCTTGCTTGTCTTGCCACCTCAAACTTCAAACGTAGACTGCAATGGGGGGGAGTCCCTGCCAGGCTCCTTTCGCAGCCCTGCTCTGAAAAAGTGAATGTCTGCAGATAGCTGGCAGCCAGAAGGGGCTAGCCGGGAAAGCTGTTGCTCAGCCTCATCTGCCCATGGCACTGCTCGCACAGAAGCACAGAGACTGGGGCTGCTTGCTTGTCTTGCCACCTCAAACTTCAAACGTAGACTGGAAATGGGGGGTGTCCCTGCCAGGCTCGTTTCACAGCCCTGCTCCGAAAATGCGAACGTCTGCAGATAGCTGGCAGCCAGAAGGGGCTAGCCTGGAAAGCTGTTGCTCAGCCTCATCTGCCCATGGCACTGCTCGCACAGAGGCACAGAGACTGGGGCTGCTTGCTTGTCATGCCACCTCAAACTTCAAACGTAGACTGCAATGGGGGGGAGTCCCTGCCAGGCTCCTTTCGCAGCCCTGCTCTGAAAAAGTGAACGTCTGCAGACAGCTGGCAGCCAGAAGGGGCTAGCCTGGAAAGCTGTTGCTCAGCCTCATCTGCCCATGGCACTGCTCGCACAGAGGCACAGAGATTGGGGCTGCTTGCTTGTCTTGCCACCTCAAACTTCACACGTAGACTGGAATGGGGGAGTCACTGCCAGGCTCCTTTCGAAGCCCTGCTCCGAAAGTGCGAACGTCTGCAGATAGCTGGCAGGCAGAAGGGGCTAGCCTGGAAAGCTCTTGCTCAGCCTCATCTGCCCATGGCACTGCTCGCACAGAGGCACAGAGACTGGGGCTGCTTGCTTGTCTTGCCATCTCAAACTTAAAACGTACACTGGAATAGGGGTGTGTCCCTGCCAGGCTCCTTTCGCATCCCTGCTGCGAAAATGCGAACGTCTGCAGATAGCTGGCAGCCAGAAGGGGCTAGCCTGGAAAGCTGTTGCTCAGCCTCATCTGCCCATGGCACTGCTCGCACAGAGGCACAGAGACTGGGGCTGCTTGCTTGTCTTGCCCTCTGAAACTTCAAACGTAGACTGGAATGGCGGAGTCCCTGCCAGGCTCCTTTTACAGCCCTGCTCTTAAAATGCGAACATCTGCAGATAGCTGGCAGCCAGAAGGGGCTAGCCTGGAAAGCTGTTGCTCAGCCTCATCTGCCCATGGCACTGCTCGCACAGAGGCACAGAGACTGGGGCTGCTTGCTTGTCTAGCCACCTCAAACTTCAAACGTATACTGGAAATGTGTGGTGTCCCTGCCAGGCTCCTTTCGCAGCCCTGATCCGAAAATGCGAACGTCTGCAGATAGCTGGCAGCCAGAAGGGGCTAGCCTGGAAAGCTGTTGCTCAGCCTCATCTGCCCATGGCAGTGCTCGCACAGAGGCACAGAGAATGGGGCTGCTTGCTTGTCTAGCCACCTCAAACTTCAAACGTAGACTGGAAATGGGGGGTGTCCCTGCCAGGCTCCTTTCGCAGCCATGCTCCGAAAATGCGAACGTCTGCAAATAGTTGGCAGCCAGAAGGGGCTAGCCTGGAAAGCTGTTGCTCAGCCTCATCTACCCATGGCACTGCTCGCACGGAGGCACAGAGACTGGGGCTGCTTGCTTGTCTTGCCATCTCAAACTTAAAACGTAGACTGGAATAGGGGGGAGTCTCTGCCAGGCTCCTTTCCAGCCCTGCTCTGAAAATGTGAACGTCTGCAGATACCTGGCAGCCAGAAGGGGCTAGACTGGAAAGCTGTTGCTCAGCCTCATCTGCCCATGGCACTGTTCGCACAGAGGCACAGAGACTGGGGCTGCTAACTTGTCATGCCACCTCAAACTTCAAACGTAGACTGGAATGGGGGAGTCACTGTCAGGCTCCTTTCGAAGCCCTGCTCCGAAAATGCGAACGTCTGCAGATAGCTGGCAGGCAGAAGGGGCTA
This sequence comes from Opisthocomus hoazin, assembly GCF_030867145.1. Classification (NCBI taxonomy): domain Eukaryota; kingdom Metazoa; phylum Chordata; class Aves; order Opisthocomiformes; family Opisthocomidae; genus Opisthocomus; species Opisthocomus hoazin. The sequence continues at coordinate 6,675,971 of NC_134442.1, forward strand.
GACTGGAAAGCTGTTGCTCAGCCTCATCTGCCCATGGCACTGCTCGCACAGAGGCACAGAGACTGGGGCTTCTTGCTTGTCTTGCCACCTCAAACTTCAAACGTAGACTGGAAATGGGGGGAGTCCCTGCCAGGCTCCTTTCGAAGCCCTGTTATGAAAATGCGAAAGTCTGCAGATAGCTGGCAGCCAGAAGGGGCTAGCCTGGAAAGCTGTTGCTCAGCCTCATCTGCCCATGGCACTGCTCGCACAGAGGCACAGAGACTGGGGCTGCTTGCTTGTCTTGCCACCTCAAACTTCAAACGCAGCCTGGGAAAGACGGTGTACCTGCTAGGCTCCTTTCGCAGCCCTGCTCTGAAAATGCGAACGTCTGCAGATAGCTGGCAGCCAGAAGGGGCTATCCTGGAAAGCTGTTGCTCAGCCTCATCTGCCCATGGCAGTGCTCGCACAGAGGCACAGAGATTGGGGCTGCTTGCTTGTCTTGCCACCTCAAACTTCAAACGTAGACTGGAAATTAGGGGAGTCCCTGCCAGGCTCCTTTGGCAGCCCTGCTCTGAAAATGCGAACGTCTGCAGATAGCTGGCAGCCAGAAGGGGCTAGCCTGGAAAGCTGTTGCTCAACCTCATCTGCCCATGGCACTGCTCACACAGAGGCACAGAGCTTGAGGCTGCTTGCTTGTCTTGCCACCTCAAACTTCAAACGTAGACTGGAAATGGGGGGTGTCCCTGCCAGGCTCCTTTCGCAGCCCTGCTCCGAAAATGCGAACGTCTGCAGATAGCTGGCAGCCAGAAGGGGCTAGCCTGGAAAGCTGTTGCTCAGCCTCATCTGCCCATGGCACTGCTCGCACAGAGGCACAGAGAATGGGGCTGCTTGCTTGTCTTGCTCCCTGAAACTTCAAACGTAGACTGGAATGGGGGAGTCTCTGCCAGGCTACTTTCGCAGCCCTGCTCCGAAAATGAGAACGTCTGCAGATAGCTGGCAGACAGAAGGTGCTAGCCTGGAAAGCTGTTGCTCAGCCTCATCTGCCCATGGCACTGCTTGCACAGAGGCACAGAGACTGGGGCTGCTTGCTTGTCTTGCCCCCTGAAATTTCAAACGTATACTGGAATGGCGGAGTCCCTGCCAGGCTCCTTTTACAGCCCTCCTACGAAAATGCGAACGTCTGCAGATAGCTGGAAGCCAGAAGGTGCTAGCCTGGAAAGCTGTTGCTCAGCCTCATCTGCCCATGGCACTGCTCGCACAGAGGCAGAGAGACTGGGGCTGCTTGCTTGTCTTGCCATCTCAAACTTAAAACGTAGACTGGAATAGGGGGGAGTCTCTGCCAGGCTCCTTTCGCAGCCCTGCTCTGAAAATGTGAACGTCTGCAGATAGCTGGCAGCCAGAAGGGGCTAGCCTGGAAAGCTGTTGCTCAGCCTCATCTGCCCATGGCACTGCTCGCACAGAGGCACAGAGACTGGGGCTGCTTGCTTCTCTTGCCACCTCAAACTTCAAACGTAGACTGGGAATGGCGGAGTCCCTGCCAGGCTTCTTTTGCAGTCCTGCTCCGAAAACGCAATCATCTGCAGATAGCCAGCAGCCAGAAGGGGCTAGCCTGGAAAGCTGTTGCTCAGCCTCATCTGCCCATGGCAGTGCTCGCACAGAGGCACAGAGACTGGGGCTGCTTGCTTGTCTTGCCCTCTGAAACTTCAAACGTAGACTGGAATGGCGGAGTCCCTGCCAGGCTCCTTTTACAGCCCTGCTCCCAAAATGCGAACATCTGCAGATAGCTGGCAGCCAGAAGGGGCTAGCCTGGAAAGCTGTTGCTCAGCCTCATCTGCCCATGGCACTGCTCGCACAGAGGCACAGAGACTGGGGCTGCTTGCTTGTCTAGCCACCTCAAACTTCAAACGTAGACTGGAAATGTGTGGTGTCCCTGCCAGGCTCCTTTGGCAGCCCTGCTCCGAAAATGCGAACGTCTGCAGATAGCTGGCAGCCAGAAGGGGCTAGCCTGGAAAGCTGTTGCTCAGCCTCATCTGCCCATGGCACTGCTCGCACAGAGGCACAGAGAATGGGTCTGCTTGCTTGTCTTGCCATCTCAAACTTAGAACGTAGACAGGAATAGGGGGGAGTCTCTGCCAGGCTCCTTTCGCAGCCCTGCTCCGAAAGTGCGAACGTCTGCAGATAGCTGGCAGGCAGAAGGGGCTAGCCTGGAAAGCTGTTGCTCAGCCTCATCTGCCCATGGCACTGTTCGCACAGAGGCACAGAGACTGGGGCTGCTTGCTTGTCTAGCCACCTCAAACTTCAAACGTAGACTGGAAATGGGGGGTGTCCCTGCCAGGCTCCTTTCGCAGCCCTGCTCCGAAAATGCGAACGTCTGCAGATAGCTGGCAGCCAGAAGGGGCTAGCCTGGAAAGCTGTTGCTCAGCCTCATCTACCCATGGCACTGCTCGCACGGAGGCACAGAGACTGGGGCTGCTTGCTTGTCTTGCCATCTCAAACTTAAAACGTAGACTGGAATGGGGGGAGTCTCTGCCAGGCTCCTTTCCAGCCCTGCTCTGAAAATGTGAACGTCTGCAGATAGCTGGCAGCCAGAAGGGGCTAGACTGGAAAGCTGTTGCTCAGCCTCATCTGCCCATGGCACTGTTCGCACAGAGGCACAGAGACTGGGGCTGCTTACTTGTCTTGCCACCTCAAACTTCAAACGTAGACTGGAATGGGGGAGTCACTGTCAGGCTCCTTTCGAAGCCCTGCTCCGAAAATGCGAACGTCTGCAGATAGCTGGCAGGCAGAAGGGGCTAGCCTGGAAAGCTGTTGCTCAGCCTCATCTGCCCATGGCACTGCTCGCACAGAGGCACAGAGACTGGGGCTGCTTGCTTGTCTTGCCACTTGAAACTTCAAACGTAGACTGGAATGGAGTAGTCCCTGCCAGGCTCCTTTTACAGCCCGGCTCCGAAAATGCGAACATCTGCAGATAGCTGGCAGCCAGAAGGGTATAGCCTGGAAAGCTGTTGCTCAGCCTCATCTGCCCATGGCACTGCTCGCACAGAGGCACAGAGACTGGGGCTGCTTGCTTGTCTTGCCACCTCAAACTTCAAACGTAGCCTGGGAAAAATGGTGTACCTGCTAGGCTCCTTTCGCAGCCCTGCTCTTGAAATGCGAACGTCTGCAGACAGCTGGCAGCCAGAAGGGGCTAGCCTGGAAAGCTGTTGCTCAGCCTCATCTGCCCATGGCACTGCTCGCACAGAGGCACAGAGAATGGGGCTGCTTGCTTATCTTGCCTCTTGAAACTTCAAAAGCATGCTGGGAATGGTGGTGTCCCTGCCAGGCTCCTATCACAGCCCTGCTCCGAAAGTGCGAACCTCTGCAGGTAGCTGGCAGACAGAAGGGGCTAGCCTGGAAAGCTGTTGCTCAGCCTCATCTGCCCATGGCAGTGCTCGCACAGAGGCACAGAGAATGGGGCTGCTTGCTTGTCTTGCCACCTCAAACTTCAAACGTAGCCTGGGAAAGATGGTGTCCCAGCCAGGCTCCTTTCGCAGCCCTGCTCCGAAAGTGCGAACGTCTGCAGATAGCTGGCAGCCAGAAGGGGCTAGCCTGGAAAGCTGTTGCTCAGCCTCATCTGCCCATGGCACTGCTCGCACAGAGGCACAGAGACTGGGGCTGCTTGCTTGTCTTGCCACCTCAAACTTCAAACGTAGACTGGAAATGGGTGGTGTCCCTGCCAGGCTCCTTTCGCAGCCCTGCTCCGAAAATGCAAACGTCTGCAGATAGCTGGCAGACAGAAGGGGCTAGCCTGGAAAGCTGTTGCTCAGCCTCATCTGCCCATGGCACTGCTCGCACAGAGGCACAGAGACTGGGGCTGCTTGCTTGTCTTGCCCCCTGAAACTTCAAAAGTAGACTGGAATGGGGGAGTCTCTGCCAGGCTCCTTTCGCAGCCCTGCTCCGAAAATGCGAACGTCTGGAGATTGCTGGCAGACAGAAGGTGCTAGCCTGGAAAACTGTTGCTCAGCCTCATCTGCCCATGGCAGTGCTCGCACAGAGGCACAGAGAATGGGGCTGCTTGCTTGTCTAGCCACCTCAAACTTAAAACATAGCCTGGGAAAGATGGTGTCCCAGCCAGGCTCCTTTCGCAGCCCTGCTCCGAAAGTGCAAACGTCTGCAGATAGCTGGCAGCCAGAAGGGGCTAGCCTGGAAAGCTGTTGCTCAGCCTCATCTGCCCATGGCACTGCTTGCACAGAGGCACAGATAATGGGGCTCCTTGCTTGTCTTGCCACCTCAAACTTCAAACGTAGCCTGGGAAAGATGGTGTACCTGCTAGGCTCCTTTCGCAGCCCTGCTCTTGAAATGCGAACGTCTGCAGATAGCTGGCAGCCAGAAGGGGCTAGCCTGGAAAGCTGTTGCTCAGCCTCATCTGCCCATGGCACTGCTCGCACAGAGGCACAGAGAATGGGGCTGCTTGCTTATCTTGCCACTTGAAACTTCAAACGCATGCTGGGAATGGTGGTGTCCCTGCCAGGCTCCTGTCACAGCCCTGCTCCGAAAGTGCGAACGTCTGCAGATAGCTGGCAGGCAGAAGGGGCTAGCCTGGAAAGCTGTTGCTCAGCCTCATCTGCCCATGGCACTGCTCGCATAGAGGCACAGAGAATGGGGCTCCTTGCTTGTCTTGCCACCTCAAACTTCAAACGTAGCCTGGGAAAGATGGTGTCCCAGCCAGGCTCCTTTCGCAGCCCTGCTCCGAAAGTGCGAACGTCTGCAGATAGCTGGCAGCCAGAAGGGGCTAGCCTGGAAAGCTGTTGCTCAGCCTCATCTGCCCATGGCACTGCTCGCACAGAGGCACAGAGACTGGGGCTGCTTGCTTGTCTTGCCATCTCAAACTTCAAACGTAGCCTGGGAAAGATGGTGTCCCAGCCAGGCTCCTTTCGCAGCCCTGCTCCGAAAGTGCGAACGTCTGCAGATAGCTGGCAGCCAGAAGGGGCTAGCCTGGAAAGCTGTTGCTCAGCCTCATCTGCCCATGGCACTGCTCGCACAGAGGCACAGAGACTGGGGCTGCTTGCTTGTCTTGCCATCTCAAACTTAAAACGTAGACTGGAATAGGGGGGAGTCTCTGCCAGGCTCCTTTCGCAGCCCTGCTCTGAAAATGTGAACGTCTGCAGATAGCTGGCAGCCAGAAGGGGCTAGCCTGGAAAGCTGTTGCTCAGCCTCATCTGCCCATGGCACTGCTCGCACAGAGGCACAGAGACTGGGGCTGCTTGCTTGTCTTGCCACCTCAAACTTCAAACGTAGACTGGAAATGGGTGGTGTCCCTGCCAGGCTCCTTTCGCAGCCCTGCTCCGAAAATGCGAACGTCTGCAGATAGCTGGCAGGCAGAAGGGGCTAGCCTGGAAAGCTGTTGCTCAGCCTCATCTGCCCATGGCACTGCTCGCACAGAGGCACAGAGACTGGGGCTGCTTGCTTCTCTTGCCACCTCAAACTTCAAACGTAGACTGGAAATGGGTGGTGTCCCTGACAAGCTCCTTTCGCAGCCCTGCTCCGAAAATGCAAACGTCTGCAGATAGCTGGCAGACAGAAGGGGCTAGCCTGGAAAGCTGTTGCTCAGCCTCATCTGCCCATGGCACTGCTCGCACAGAGGCACAGAGACTGGGGCTGTTTGCTTGTCTTGCCCCCTGAAACTTCAAAAGTAGACTGGAATGGGGGAGTCTCTGCCAGGCTCCTTTCGCAGCCCTGCTCCGAAAATGCGAACGTCTGGAGATTGCTGGCAGACAGAAGGTGCTAGCCTGGAAAACTGTTGCTCAGCCACATCTGCCCATGGCACTGCTCGCACAGAGGCACAGAGAATGGGGCTGCTTGCTTATCTTGCCACTTGAAACTTCAAACGCATGCTGGGAATGGTGGTGTCCCTGCCAGGCTCCTATCACAGCCCTGCTCCGAAAGTGCAAACGTCTGCAGATAGCTGGCAGCCAGAAGGGGCTAGCCTGGAAAGCTGTTGCTCAGCCTCATCTGCCCATGGCACTGCTTGCACAGAGGCACAGAGAATGGGGCTTCTTGCTTGTCTTGCCACCTCAAACTTCAAACGTAGCCTAGGAAAGATGGTGTACCTGCTAGGCTCCTTTCGCAGCCCTGCTCTTGAAATGCGAACGTCTGCAGATAGCTGGCAGCCAGAAGGGGCTAGCCTGGAAAGCTGTTGCTCAGGCTCATCTGCCCATGGCACTGCTCGCACAGAGGCACAGAGAATGGGGCTGCTTGCTTATCTTGCCTCTTGAAACTTCAAACGCATGCTGGGAATGGTGGTGTCCCTGCCAGGCTCCTATCACAGCCCTGCTCCGAAAGTGCGAACGTCTGCAGGTAGCTGGCAGCCAGAAGGGGCTAGCCTGGAAAGCTGTTGCTCAGCCTCATCTGCCCATGGCAGTGCTCGCACAGAGGCACAGAGAATGGGGCTGCTTGCTTGTCTTGCCACTCAAACTTCAAACGTAGACTGGGAAATTTGGTGTCCCTGCCAGGCTCCTATCACAGCCCTGCTCCGCAAGTGCGAACGTCTGCAGATAGCTGGCAGCCAGAAGGCGCTAGCCTGGAAAGCTGTTGCTCAGCCTCATCTGCCCATGGCACTGCTCGCACAGAGGCACAGAGAATGGGGCTGCTTGCTTGTCTTGCCACCTCAAAGTTCGAACACATGCTGGGAATGGTGGTGTCCCTGCCAGGCTCCTATCACAGCCCTGCTCCGAAAGTGCGAACGTCTGCAGATAGCTGGCAGCCAGAAGGGGCTAGCCTGGAAAGCTGTTGCTCAGCCTCATCTGCCCATGGCACTGCTCGCACAGAGGCACAGAGAATGGGGCTGCTTGCTTATCTTGCCACTTGAAAATTCAAACGCATGCTGGGAATGGTGGTGTCCCTGCCAGGCTCCTATCACAGCCCTGCTCCGAAAGTGCGAACGTCTGCAGATAGCTGGTAGGCAGAAGGGGCTAGCCTGGAAAGCTGTTGCTCAGCCTCATCTGCCCATGGCACTGCTCGCACAGAGGCACAGAGAATGGGGCTGCTTGCTTGTCTTGCCACCTCAAACTTCAAACGTAGCCTGGGAAAGATTGTGTCCCTGCCAGGCTCCTATCACAGCCCTGCTCCGAAAGTGCGAACATCTGCAGATAGCTGGCATCCAGAAGGGGCTAGCCTGGAAAGCTGTTGCTCAGCCTCATCTGCCCATGGCACTGCTCGCACAGAGGCACAGAGAATGGGTCTGCTTGCTTATCTTGCCACTTGAAACTTCAAACGCATGCTGGGAATGGTGGTGTCCCTGCCAGGCTCCTATCACAGCCCTGCTCCGAAAGTGCGAACGTCTGCAGATAGCTGGCAGGCAGAAGGGGCTAGCCTGGAAAGCTGTTGCTCAGCCTCATCTGCCCATGGCACTGCTCGCACAGAGGCACAGAGAATGGGGCTGCTTGCTTGTCTTGCCACCTCAAACTTCAAACGTAGCCTGGGAAAGATGGTGTACCTGCTATGCTCCTTTCGCAGCCCTGCTCTTGAAATGCGAACGTCTGCAGATAGCTGGCAGCCAGAAGGGGCTAGCCTGGAAAGCTGTTGCTCAGCCTCATCTGCCCATGGCACTGCTCGCACAGAGGCACAGAGAATGGGGCTGCTTGCTTATCTTGCCTCTTGAATCTTCAAACGCATGCTGGGAATGGTGGTGTCTCTGCCAGGCTCCTATCACAGCCCTGCTCCGAAAGTGCGAACGTCTGCAGATAGCTGGCAGCCAGAAGGGGCTAGCCTGGAAAGCTGTTGCTCAGCCTCATCTGCCCATGGCACTGCTCGCACAGAGGCACAGAGAATGGGGCTCCTTGCTTGTCTTGCCACCTCAAACTTCAAACGTCGCCTGGGAAAGATGGTGTACCTGCTAGGCTCCTTTCGCAGCCCTGCTCTTGAAATGCGAACGTCTGCAGATAGCTGGCAGCCAGAAGGGGCTAGCCTGGAAAGGTGTTGCTCAGCCTCATCTGACCATGGCACTGCTCGCATAGAGGCACAGAGAATGGGGCTGCTTGCTTATCTTGCCTCTTGAAACTTCAAACGCATGCTGGGAATGGTGGTGTCCCTGCCAGGCTCCTATCACAGCCCTGCTCCGAAAGTGCGAACGTCTGCAGGTAGCTGGCAGCCAGAAGAGGCTATCCTGGAAAGCTGTTGCTCAGCCTCATCTGCCCATGGCACTGCTCGCATAGAGGCACAGAGAATGGGGCTGCTTGCTTATCTTGCCACTTGAAACTTCAAACGCATGCTGGGAATGGTGGTGTCCCTGGCAGGCTCCTATCACAGCCCTGCTCCGAAAGTGCGAACGTCTGCAGATAGCTGGCAGCCAGAAGGGGCTAGCCTGGAAAGCTGTTGCTCAGCCTCATCTGCCCATGGCACTGCTCGCACAGAGGCACAGAGAATGGGGCTGCTTGCATGTCTTGCCACCTCAAACTTCAAACGTAGCCTGGGAAAGTTGGTATTCCAGCCAGGCTCCTTTCACAGCCCTGCTCTTGAAATGCGAACGTCTGCAGATAGCTGGCAGCCAGAAGGGGCTAGCCTGGAAAGCTGTTGCTCAGCCTCATCTGCCCATGGCACTGCTCGCACAGAGGCACAGAGAATGGGGCTGCTTGCTTATCTCGCCTCTTGAAACTTCAAAAGCATGCTGGGAATGGTGGTGTCCCTGCCAGGCTCCTATCACAGCCCTGCTCCGAAAGTGCGAACGTCTGAAGGTAGCTGGCAGGCAGAAGGGGCTAGCCTGGAAAGCTGTTGCTCAGCCTCATCTGCCCATGGCAGTGCTCGCACAGAGGCACAGAGAATGGGGCTGCTTGCTTGTCTTGCCACCTCAAACTTCAAACGTAGCCTGGGAAAGTTGGTGTCCCAGCCAGGCTCCTTTCGCAGCCCTGCTCTGAAAGTGCGAACGTCTGCAGATAGCTGGCAGCCAGAAGGGGCTAGCCTGGAAAGCTGTTGCTCAGCCTCATCTGCCCATGGCACTGCTCGCATAGAGGCACAGAGAATGGGGCTGCTTGCTTATCTTGCCACCTCAAACTTCAAACACATGCTGGGAATGGTGGTGTCCCTGCCAGGCTCCTATCACAGCCCTGCTCCGAAAGTGCGAACGTCTGCAGATAGCTGGCAGCCAGAAGGGGCTAGCCTGGAAAGCTGTTGCTCAGCCTCATCTGTCCATGGCACTGTTCGCATAGAGGCACAGAGAATGGGGCTGCTTGCTTATCTTGCCACTTGAAACTTCAAACGCATGCTGGGAATGGTGGTGTCCCTGCCAGGCTCCTATCACAGCCCTGCTCCGAAAGTGCGAACGTCTGCAGATAGCTGGCAGGCAGAAGGGGCTAGACTGGAAAGCTGTTGCTCAGCCTCATCTGCCCATGGCAGTGCTCGCACAGAGGCACAGAGAATGGGGCTGCTTGCTTGTCTTGCCACCTCAAACTTCGAACACATGCTGGGAATGGTGGTGTCCCTGCCAGGCTCCTATCACAGCCCTACTCCGAAAGTGCGAACGTCTGCAGATAGCTGGCAGCCAGAAGGGGCTAGCCTGGAAAGCTGTTGCTCAGCCTCATCTGCCCATGGCACTGCTCGCACAGAGGCACAGAGAATGGGGCTCCTTGCCTGTCTTGCCACCTCAAACTTCAAACGTAGCCTGGGAAAGATGGTGTACCTGCTAGGCTCCTTTCGCAGTCCTGCTCTTGAAATGCGAACGTCTGCAGATAGCTGGCAGCCAGAAGGGGCTAGCCTGGAAAGCTGTTGCTCAGCCTCATCTGCCCATGGCACTGCTCGCATAGAGGCACAGAGAATGGGGCTGCTTGCATATCTTGCCTCTTGAAACTTCAAACGCATGCTGGGAATGGTGGTGTCCCTGCCAGGCTCCTATCACAGCCCTGCTCCGAAAGTGCGAAGGTCTGCAGGTAGCTGGCAGCCAGAAGGTGCTAGCTTGGAAAGCTGTTGCTCAGCCTCATCTGCCCATGGCAGTGCTCGCACAGAGGCACAGAGAATGGGGCTGCTTGCTTGTCTTGCCACTCAAACTTCAAACGTAGACTGGGAAAGTTGGTGTCCCAGCCAGGCTCCTTTCGCAGCCCTGCTCCGAAAGTGCGAACGTTTGCAGATAGCTGGCAGCCAGAAGGGGCTATCCTGGAAAGCTGTTGCTCAGCCTCATCTGCCCATGGCACTGCTCGCATAGAGGCACAGAGAATGGGGCTGCTTGCTTATCTTGCCACCTCAAACTTCAAACGCATGCTGGGAATGGTGGTGTCCCTGCCAGGCTCCTATCACAGCCCTGCTCCGAAAGTGCGAACGTCTGCAGATAGCTGGCAGCCAGAAGGGGCTAGCCTGGAAAGCTGTTGCTCAGCCTCATCTGTCCATGGCACTGTTCGCATAGAGGCACAGAGAATGGGGCTGCTTGCTTATCTTGCCACTTGAAACTTCAAACGCATGCTGGGAATGGTGGTGTCCCTGCCAGGCTCCTATCACAGTCCTGCTCCGAAAGTGCGAACGTCTGCAGATAGCTGGCAGGCAGAAGGGGCTAGCCTGGAAAGCTGTTGCTCAGCCTCATCTGCCCATGGCACTGCTCGGACAGAGGCACAGAGAATGGGGCTCCTTGCTTGTCTTGCCACCTCAAACTTCAAACGTAGCCTGGGAAAGATGGTGTACCTGCTAGGCTCCTTTCGCAGCCCTGCTCTTGAAATGCGAACGTCTGCAGATAGCTGGCAGCCAGAAGGGGCTAGCCTGGAAAGCTGTTGCTCAGCCTCATCTGCCCATGGCACTGCTCGCACAGAGGCACAGAGAATGGGGCTGCTTGCTTATCTCGCCTCTTGAAACTTCAAACGCATGCTGGGAATGGTGGTGTCCCTGCCAGGCTCCTATCACAGCCCTGCTCCGAAAGTGCGAACGTCTGCAGGTAGCTGGCAGCCAGAAGGGGCTAGCCTGGAAAGCTGTTGCTCAGCCTCATCTGCCCATGGCAGTGCTCGCACAGAGGCACAGAGAATGGGGCTGCTTGCTTGTCTTGCCACTCAAACTTCAAACGTAGACTGGGAAAGTTGGTGTCCCAGCCAGGCTCCTTTCGCAGCCCTGCTCCGAAAGTGCGAACGTCTGCAGATAGCTGGCAGCCAGAAGGGGCTAGCCTGGAAAGCTGTTGCTCAGCCTCATCTGCCCATGGCACTGCTCGCATAGAGGCACAGAGAATGGGGCTGCTTGCTTATCTTGCCTCTTGAAACTTCAAACACATGCTGGGAATGGTGGTGTCCCTGCCAGGCTCCTATCACAGCCCTGCTCCGAAAGTGCGAACGTCTGAAGGTAGCTGGCAGCCAGAAGGGGCTAGCCTGGAAAGCTGTTGCTCAGCCTCATCTGTCCATGGCACTGTTCGCATAGAGGCACAGAGAATGGGGCTGCTTGCTTATCTTGCCACTTGAAACTTCAAACGCATGCTGGGAATGGTGGTGTCCCTGCCAGGCTCCTATCACAGCCCTGCTCCGAAAGTGCGAACGTCTGCAGATAGCTGGCAGCCAGAAGGGGCTAGCCTGGAAAGCTGTTGCTCAGCCTCATCTGCCCATGGCAGTGCTCGCACAGAGGCACAGAGAATGGGGCTGCTTGCTTGTCTTGCCACCTCAAAGTTCAAACGTAGCCTGGGAAAGATGGTGTCCCTGCCAGGCTCCTATCACAGCCCTGCTCCAAAAGTGCGAACGTCTGCAGATAGCTGGTAGGCAGAAGGGGCTAGCCTGGAAAGCTGTTGCTCAGCCTCATCTGCCCATGGCAGTGCTCGCACAGAGGCACAGAGAATGGGGCTGCTTGCTTGTCTTGCCACCTCAAACTTCAAACGTAGCCTGGGAAAGATTGTGTCCCTGCCAGGCTCCTATCACAGCCCTGCTCCGAAAGTGCGAACATCTGCAGATAGCTGGCATCCAGAAGGGGCTAGCCTGGAAAGCTGTTGCTCAGCCTCATCTGCCCATGGCAGTGCTCGCACAGAGGCACAGAGAATGGGTCTGCTTGCTTATCTTGCCACTTGAAACTTCAAACGCATGCTGGGAATGGTGGTGTCCCTGCCAGACTCCTATCACAGCCCTGCTCCGAAAGTGCGAACGTCTGCAGATAGCTGGCAGGCAGAAGGGGCTAGCCTGGAAAGCTGTTGCTCAGCCTCATCTGCCCATGGCACTGCTCGCACAGAGGCACAGAGAATGGGGCTGCTTGCTTGTCTTGCCACCTCAAACTTCAAACGTAGCCTGGGAAAGATGGTGTACCTGCTAGGCTCCTTTCGCAGCCCTGCTCTTGAAATGCGAACGTCTGCAGATAGCTGGCAGCCAGAAGGGGCTAGCCTGGAAAGCTGTTGCTCAGCCTCATCTGCCCATGGCACTGCTCGCACAGAGGCACAGAGAATGGGGCTGCTTGGTTATCTTGCCTCTTGAATCTTCAAACGCATGCTGGGAATGGTGGTGTCTCTGCCAGGCTCCTATCACAGCCCTGCTCCGAAAGTGCGAACGTCTGCAGATAGCTGGCAGCCAGAAGGGGCTAGCCTGGAAAGCTGTTGCTCAGCCTCATCTGCCCATGGCACTGCTCGCACAGAGGCACAGAGAATGGGGCTCCTTGCTTGTCTTGCCACCTCAAACTTCAAACGTAGCCTGGGAAAGATGGTGTACCTGCTAGGCTCCTTTCGCAGCCCTGCTCTTGAAATGCGAACGTCTGCAGATAGCTGGCAGCCAGAAGGGGCTAGCCTGGAAAGGTGTTGCTCAGCCTCATCTGACCATGGCACTGCTCGCATAGAGGCACAGAGAATGGGGCTGCTTGCTTATCTTGCCTCTTGAAACTTCAAACGCATGCTGGGAATGGTGGTGTCCCTGCCAGGCTCCTATCACAGCCCTGCTCCGAAAGTGCGAACGTCTGCAGGTAGCTGGCAGCCAGAAGAGGCTATCCTGGAAAGCTGTTGCTCAGCCTCATCTGCCCATGGCACTGCTCGCATAGAGGCACAGAGAATGGGGCTGCTTGCTTATCTTGCCACTTGAAACTTCAAACGCATGCTGGGAATGGTGGTGTCCCTGGCAGGCTCCTATCACAGCCCTGCTCCGAAAGTGCGAACGTCTGCAGATAGCTGGCAGCCAGAAGGGGCTAGCCTGGAAAGCTGTTGCTCAGCCTCATCTGCCCATGGCACTGCTCGCACAGAGGCACAGAGAATGGGGCTGCTTGCATGTCTTGCCACCTCAAACTTCAAACGTAGCCTGGGAAAGTTGGTATTCCAGCCAGGCTCCTTTCGCAGCCCTGCTCCGAAAGTGCGAACGTCTGCAGATAGCTGGCAGCCAGAAGGTGCTAGTCTGGAAAACTGTTGCTCAGCCTCATCTGCCCATGGCACTGCTCGCACAGAGGCACAGAGAATGGGGCTCCTTGCTTGTCTTGCCACCTCAAACTTCAAACGTAGCGTGGGAAAGATGGTGTACCTGCTAGGCTCCTTTCACAGCCCTGCTCTTGAAATGCGAACGTCTGCAGATAGCTGGCAGCCAGAAGGGGCTAGCCTGGAAAGCTGTTGCTCAGCCTCATCTGCCCATGGCACTGCTCGCACAGAGGCACAGAGAATGGGGCTGCTTGCTTATCTCGCCTCTTGAAACTTCAAAAGCATGCTGGGAATGGTGGTGTCCCTGCCAGGCTCCTATCACAGCCCTGCTCCGAAAGTGCGAACGTCTGAAGGTAGCTGGCAGGCAGAAGGGGCTAGCCTGGAAAGCTGTTGCTCAGCCTCATCTGCCCATGGCAGTGCTCGCACAGAGGCACAGAGAATGGGGCTGCTTGCTTGTCTTGCCACCTCAAACTTCAAACGTAGCCTGGGAAAGTTGGTGTCCCAGCCAGGCTCCTTTCGCAGCCCTGCTCCGAAAGTGCGAACGTCTGCAGATAGCTGGCAGCCAGAAGGGGCTAGCCTGGAAAGCTGTTGCTCAGCCTCATATGTCCATGGCACTGTTCGCATAGAGGCACAGAGAATGGGGCTGCTTGCTTATCTTGCCACTTGAAACTTCAAACGCATGCTGGGAATGGTGGTGTCCCTGCCAGGCTCCTATCACAGCCCTGCTCCGAAAGTGCGAACGTCTGCAGATAGCTGGCAGGCAGAAGGGGCTAGACTGGAAAGCTGTTGCTCAGCCTCATCTGCCCATGGCAGTGCTCGCACAGAGGCACAGAGAATGGGGCTGCTTGCTTGTCTTGCCACCTCAAACTTCGAACACATGCTGGGAATGGTGGTGTCCCTGCCAGGCTCCTATCACAGCCCTACTCCGAAAGTGCGAACGTCTGCAGATAGCTGGCAGCCAGAAGGGGCTAGCCTGGAAAGCTGTTGCTCAGCCTCATCTGCCCATGGCACTGCTCGCACAGAGGCACAGAGAATGGGGCTCCTTGCCTGTCTTGCCACCTCAAACTTCAAACGTAGCCTGGGAAAGATGGTGTACCTGCTAGGCTCCTTTCGCAGTCCTGCTCTTGAAATGCGAACGTCTGCAGATAGCTGGCAGCCAGAAGGGGCTAGCCTGGAAAGCTGTTGCTCAGCCTCATCTGCCCATGGCACTGCTCGCATAGAGGCACAGAGAATGGGGCTGCTTGCATATCTTGCCTCTTGAAACTTCAAACGCATGCTGGGAATGGTGGTGTCCCTGCCAGGCTCCTATCACAGCCCTGCTCCGAAAGTGCGAAGGTCTGCAGGTAGCTGGCAGCCAGAAGGTGCTAGCTTGGAAAGCTGTTGCTCAGCCTCATCTGCCCATGGCAGTGCTCGCACAGAGGCACAGAGAATGGGGCTGCTTGATTGTCTTGCCACTCAAACTTCAAACGTAGCCTGGGAAAGTTGGTGTCCCAGCCAGGCTCCTTTCGCAGCCCTGCTCCGAAAGTGCGAACGTTTGCAGATAGCTGGCAGCCAGAAGGGGCTATCCTGGAAAGCTGTTGCTCAGCCTCATCTGCCCATGGCACTGCTCGCATAGAGGCACAGAGAATGGGGCTGCTTGCTTATCTTGCCACCTCAAACTTCAAACGCATGCTGGGAATGGTGGTGTCCCTGCCAGGCTCCTATCACAGCCCTGCTCCGAAAGTGCGAACGTCTGCAGATAGCTGGCAGCCAGAAGGGGCTAGCCTGGAAAGCTGTTGCTCAGCCTCATTTGTCCATGGCACTGTTCGCATAGAGGCACAGAGAATGGGGCTGCTTGCTTATCTTGCCACTTGAAACTTCAAACGCATGCTGGGAATGGTGGTGTCCCTGCCAGGCTCCTATCACAGCCCTGCTCCGAAAGTGCGAACGTCTGCAGATAGCTGGCAGGCAGAAGGGGCTAGCCTGGAAAGCTGTTGCTCAGCCTCATCTGCCCATGGCACTGCTCGGACAGAGGCACAGAGAATGGGGCTCCTTGCTTGTCTTGCCACCTCAAACTTCAAACGTAGCCTGGGAAAGATGGTGTACCTGCTAGGCTCCTTTCGCAGCCCTGCTCTTGAAATGCGAACGTCTGCAGATAGCTGGCAGCCAGAAGGGGCTAGCCTGGAAAGCTGTTGCTCAGCCTCATCTGCCCATGGCACTGCTCGCACAGAGGCACAGAGAATGGGGCTGCTTGCTTATCTCGCCTCTTGAAACTTCAAACGCATGCTGGGAATGGTGGTGTCCCTGCCAGGCTCCTATCACAGCCCTGCTCCGAAAGTGCGAACGTCTGCAGGTAGCTGGCAGCCAGAAGGGGCTAGCCTGGAAAGCTGTTGCTCAGCCTCATCTGCCCATGGCAGTGCTCGCACAGAGGCACAGAGAATGGGGCTGCTTGCTTGTCTTGCCACTCAAACTTCAAACGTAGACTGGGAAAGTTGGTGTCCCAGCCAGGCTCCTTTCGCAGCCCTGCTCCGAAAGTGCGAACGTCTGCAGATAGCTGGCAGCCAGAAGGGGCTAGCCTGGAAAGCTGTTGCTCAGCCTCATCTGCCCATGGCACTGCTCGCATAGAGGCACAGAGAATGGGGCTGCTTGCTTATCTTGCCTCTTGAAACTTCAAACACATGCTGGGAATGGTGGTGTCCCTGCCAGGCTCCTATCACAGCCCTGCTCCGAAAGTGCGAACGTCTGCAGATAGCTGGCAGCCAGAAGGGGCTAGCCTGGAAAGCTGTTGCTCAGCCTCATCTGTCCATGGCACTGTTCGCATAGAGGCACAGAGAATGGGGCTGCTTGCTTATCTTGCCACTTGAAACTTCAAACGCATGCTGGGAATGGTGGTGTCCCTGCCAGGCTCCTATCACAGCCCTGCTCCGAAAGTGCGAACGTCTGCAGATAGCTGGCAGCCAGAAGGGGCTAGCCTGGAAAGCTGTTGCTCAGCCTCATCTGCCCATGGCACTGCTCGCACAGAGGCACAGAGAATGGGGCTGCTTGCTTGTCTTGCCACCTCAAAGTTCAAACGTAGCCTGGGAAAGATGGTGTCCCTGCCAGGCTCCTATCACAGCCCTGCTCCAAAAGTGCGAACGTCTGCAGATAGCTGGTAGGCAGAAGGGGCTAGCCTGGAAAGCTGTTGCTCAGCCTCATCTGCCCATGGCAGTGCTCGCACAGAGGCACAGAGAATGGGGCTGCTTGCTTGTCTTGCCACCTCAAACTTCAAACGTAGCCTGGGAAAGATTGTGTCCCTGCCAGGCTCCTATCACAGCCCTGCTCCGAAAGTGCGAACATCTGCAGATAGCTGGCATCCAGAAGGGGCTAGCCTGGAAAGCTGTTGCTCAGCCTCATCTGCCCATGGCAGTGCTCGCACAGAGGCACAGAGAATGGGGCTGCTTGCTTATCTTGCCTCTTGAAACTTCAAACACATGCTGGGAATGGTGGTGTCCCTGCCAGGCTCCTATCACAGCCCTGCTCCGAAAGTGCGAACGTCTGCAGATAGCTGGCAGGCAGAAGGGGCTAGCCTGGAAAGCTGTTGCTCAGCCTCATCTGTCCATGGCACTGTTCGCATAGAGGCACAGAGAATGGGGCTGCTTGCTTATCTTGCCACTTGAAACTTCAAACGCATGCTGGGAATGGTGGTGTCCCTGCCAGGCTCCTATCACAGCCCTGCTCCGAAAGTGCGAACGTCTGCAGATAGCTGTCAGGCAGAAGGGGCTAGCCTGGAAAGCTGTTGCTCAGCCTCATCTGCCCATGGCAGTGCTCGCACAGAGGCACAGAGAATGGGGCTGCTTGCTTGTCTTGCCACCTCAAACTTCAAACGTAGCCTGGGAA
The DNA here is from genome assembly GCF_030867145.1 of Opisthocomus hoazin. Taxonomy (NCBI): domain Eukaryota; kingdom Metazoa; phylum Chordata; class Aves; order Opisthocomiformes; family Opisthocomidae; genus Opisthocomus; species Opisthocomus hoazin. The sequence continues at coordinate 6,693,111 of NC_134442.1, forward strand.
AGATTGTGTCCCTGCCAGGCTCCTATCACAGCCCTGCTCCGAAAGTGCGAACGTCTGCAGGTAGCTGGCAGCCAGAAGGGGCTAGCCTGGAAAGCTGTTGCTCAGCCTCATCTGCCCATGGCACTGCTCGCATAGAGGCACAGAGAATGGGGCTGCTTGCTTATCTTGCCTCTTGCAACTTCAAACGCATGCTGGGAATGGTGGTGTCCCTGGCAGGCTCCTATCACAGCCCTGCTCCGAAAGTGCGAACGTCTGCAGATAGCTGGCAGGCAGAAGGGGCTAGCCTGGAAAGCTGTTGCTCAGCCTCATCTGCCCATGGCACTGCTCGCACAGAGGCACAGAGAATGGGGCTGCTTGCTTATCTTGCCACCTCAAACTTCAAACGCATGCTGGGAATGGTGGTGTCCCTGCCAGGCTCCTATCACAGCCCTGCTCCGAAAGTGCGAACGTCTGCAGATAGCTGGCAGCCAGAAGGGGCTAGCCTGGAAAGCTGTTGCTCAGCCTCATCTGCCCATGGCAGTGCTCGCACAGAGGCACAGAGAATGGGGCTGCTTGCTTGTCTTGCCACCTCAAAGTTCAAACGTAGCCTGGGAAAGATGGTGTCCCTGCCAGGCTCCTATCACAGCCCTGCTCCAAAAGTGCGAACGTCTGCAGATAGCTGGTAGGCAGAAGGGGCTAGCCTGGAAAGCTGTTGCTCAGCCTCATCTGCCCATGGCAGTGCTCGCACAGAGGCACAGAGAATGGGGCTGCTTGCTTGTCTTGCCACCTCAAACTTCAAACGTAGCCTGGGAAAGATTGTGTCCCTGCCAGGCTCCTATCACAGCCCTGCTCCGAAAGTGCGAACGTCTGCAGGTAGCTGGCAGCCAGAAGGGGCTAGCCTGGAAAGCTGTTGCTCAGCCTCATCTGCCCATGGCACTGCTCGCATAGAGGCACAGAGAATGGGGCTGCTTGCTTATCTTGCCTCTTGCAACTTCAAACGCATGCTGGGAATGGTGGTGTCCCTGGCAGGCTCCTATCACAGCCCTGCTCCGAAAGTGCGAACGTCTGCAGATAGCTGGCAGGCAGAAGGGGCTAGCCTGGAAAGCTGTTGCTCAGCCTCATCTGCCCATGGCACTGCTCGCACAGAGGCACAGAGAATGGGGCTGCTTGCTTATCTTGCCACCTCAAACTTCAAACGCATGCTGGGAATGGTGGTGTCCCTGCCAGGCTCCTATCACAGCCCTGCTCCGAAAGTGCGAACGTCTGCAGATAGCTGGCAGCCAGAAGGGGCTAGCCTGGAAAGCTGTTGCTCAGCCTCATCTGTCCATGGCACTGTTCGCATAGAGGCACAGAGAATGGGGCTGCTTGCTTATCTTGCCACTTGAAACTTCAAACGCATGCTGGGAATGGTGGTGTCCCTGCCAGGCTCCTATCACAGCCCTGCTCCGAAAGTGCGAACGTCTGCAGATAGCTGTCAGGCAGAAGGGGCTAGCCTGGAAAGCTGTTGCTCAGCCTCATCTGCCCATGGCACTGCTCGGACAGAGGCACAGAGAATGGGGCTCCTTGCTTGTCTTGCCACCTCAAACTTCAAACGTAGCCTGGGAAAGATGGTGTACCTGCTAGGCTCCTTTCGCAGCCCTGCTCTTGAAATGCGAACGTCTGCAGATAGCTGGCAGCCAGAAGGGGCTAGCCTGGAAAGCTGTTGCTCAGCCTCATCTGCCCATGGCACTGCTCGCACAGAGGCACAGAGAATGGGGCTGCTTGCTTATCTCGCCTCTTGAAACTTCAAACGCATGCTGGGAATGGTGGTGTCCCTGCCAGGCTCCTATCACAGCCCTGCTCCGAAAGTGCGAACGTCTGCAGGTAGCTGGCAGCCAGAAGGGGCTAGCCTGGAAAGCTGTTGCTCAGCCTCATCTGCCCATGGCAGTGCTCGCACAGAGGCACAGAGAATGGGGCTGCTTGCTTGTCTTGCCACTCAAACTTCAAACGTAGACTGGGAAAGTTGGTGTCCCAGCCAGGCTCCTTTCGCAGCCCTGCTCCGAAAGTGCGAACGTCTGCAGATAGCTGGCAGCCAGAAGGGGCTAGCCTGGAAAGCTGTTGCTCAGCCTCATCTGCCCATGGCACTGCTCGCATAGAGGCACAGAGAATGGGGCTGCTTGCTTATCTTGCCTCTTGAAACTTCAAACACATGCTGGGAATGGTGGTGTCCCTGCCAGGCTCCTATCACAGCCCTGCTCCGAAAGTGCGAACGTCTGCAGATAGCTGGCAGCCAGAAGGGGCTAGCCTGGAAAGCTGTTGCTCAGCCTCATCTGTCCATGGCACTGTTCGCATAGAGGCACAGAGAATGGGGCTGCTTGCTTATCTTGCCACTTGAAACTTCAAACGCATGCTGGGAATGGTGGTGTCCCTGCCAGGCTCCTATCACAGCCCTGCTCCGAAAGTGCGAACGTCTGCAGATAGCTGGCAGGCAGAAGGGGCTAGCCTGGAAAGCTGTTGCTCAGCCTCATCTGCCCATGGCAGTGCTCGCACAGAGGCACAGAGAATGGGGCTGCTTGCTTGTCTTGCCACCTCAAAGTTCAAACGTAGCCTGGGAAAGATGGTGTCCCTGCCAGGCTCCTATCACAGCCCTGCTCCGAAAGTGCGAACGTCTGCAGATAGCTGGCAGCCAGAAGGGGCTAGCCTGGAAAGCTGTTGCTCAGCCTCATCTGCCCATGGCAGTGCTCGCACAGAGGCACAGAGAATGGGGCTGCTTGCTTGTCTTGCCACCTCAAACTTCAAACGTAGCCTGGGAAAGATTGTGTCCCTGCCAGGCTCCTATCACAGCCCTGCTCCGAAAGTGCGAACATCTGCAGATAGCTGGCATCCAGAAGGGGCTAGCCTGGAAAGCTGTTGCTCAGCCTCATCTGCCCATGGCAGTGCTCGCACAGAGGCACAGAGAATGGGGCTGCTTGCTTATCTTGCCTCTTGAAACTTCAAACACATGCTGGGAATGGTGGTGTCCCTGCCATGCTCCTATCACAGCCCTGCTCCGAAAGTGCGAACGTCTGCAGATAGCTGGCAGCCAGAAGGGGCTAGCCTGGAAAGCTGTTGCTCAGCCTCATCTGCCCATGGCAGTGCTCGCACAGAGGCACAGAGAATGGGGCTGCTTGCTTGTCTTGCCACTCAAACTTCAAACGTAGACTGGGAAAGTTGGTGTCCCAGCCAGGCTCCTTTCGCAGCCCTGCTCCGAAAGTGCGAACCTCTGCAGATAGCTGGCAGCCAGAAGGGGCTAGCCTGGAAAGCTGTTGCTCAGCCTCATCTGCCCATGGCACTGCTCGCATAGAGGCACAGAGAATGGGGCTGCTTGCTTATCTTGCCTCTTGAAACTTCAAACACATGCTGGGAATGGTGGTGTCCCTGCCAGGCTCCTATCACAGCCCTGCTCCGAAAGTGCGAACGTCTGCAGATAGCTGGCAGCCAGAAGGGGCTAGCCTGGAAAGCTGTTGCTCAGCCTCATCTGTCCATGGCACTGTTCGCATAGAGGCACAGAGAATGGGGCTGCTTGCTTATCTTGCCACTTGAAACTTCAAACGCATGCTGGGAATGGTGGTGTCCCTGCCAGGCTCCTATCACAGCCCTGCTCCGAAAGTGCGAACGTCTGCAGATAGCTGGCAGCCAGAAGGGGCTAGCCTGGAAAGCTGTTGCTCAGCCTCATCTGCCCATGGCACTGCTCGCATAGAGGCACAGAGAATGGGGCTGCTTGCTTGTCTTGCCACCTCAAAGTTCAAACGTAGCCTGGGAAAGATGGTGTCCCTGCCAGGCTCCTATCACAGCCCTGCTCCAAAAGTACGAACATCTGCAGATTGCTGGCAGCCAGAAGGGGCTAGCCTGGAAAGCTGTTGCTCAGCCTCATCTGCCCATGGCACTTCTCGCACAGAGGCACAGAGATTGGGGCTGCTTGCTTGTCTTGCCACCTCAAACTTCAAACGTAGCCTGGGAAAGATGGTGTACCTGCTAGGCTCCTTTCGCAGCCCTGCTCTTGAAATGCGAACGTCTGCAGATAGCTGGCAGCCAGAAGGGGCTAGCCTGGAAAGCTGTTGCTCAGCCTCATCTGCCCATGGCACTGCTTGCACAGAGGCACAGAGAATGGGGCTGCTTGCTTATCTTGCCTCTTGAAACTTCAAAAGCATTCTGGGAATGGTGGTGTCCCTGCCAGGCTCCTATCACAGCCCTGCTCCGAAAGTGCGAACGTCTGAAGGTAGCTGGCAGCCAGAAGGGGCTAGCCTGGAAAGCTGTTGCTCAGCCTCATCTGCCCATGGCAGTGCTCGCACAGAGGCACAGAGAATGGGGCTGCTTGCTTGTCTTGCCACCTCAAACTTCAAACGTAGCCTGGGAAAGTTGGTGTCCCAGCCAGGCTCCTTTCGCAGCCCTGCTCCGAAAGTGCGAACGTCTGCAGATAGCTGGCAGCCAGAAGGGGCTAGCCTGGAAAGCTGTTGCTCAGCCTCATCTGCCCATGGCACTGCTCGCATAGAGGCACAGAGAATGGGGCTGCTTGCTTATCTTGCCACCTCAAACTTCAAACACATGCTGGGAATGGTGGTGTCCCTGCCAGGCTCCTATCACAGCCCTGCTCCGAAAGTGCGAACGTCTGCAGATAGCTGGCAGCCAGAAGGGGCTAGCTTGGAAAGCTGTTGCTCAGCCTCATCTGCCCATGGCAGTGCTCGCACAGAGGCACAGAGAATGGGGCTGCTTGCTTGTCTTGCCACTCAAACTTCAAACGGAGACTGGGAAAGATGGTGTCCCAGCCAGGCTCCTTTCGCAGCCCTGCTCCGAAAGTGCGAACGTTTGCAGATAGCTGGCAGCCAGAAGGGGCTAGCCTGGAAAGCTGTTGCTCAGCCTCATCTGACCATGGCACTGCTCGCATAGAGGCACAGAGAATGGGGCTGCTTGCTTATCTTGCCACCTCAAACTTCAAACACATGCTGGGAATGGTGGTGTTCCTGCCAGGCTCCTATCACAGCCCTGCTCCGAAAGTGCGAACGTCTGCAGATAGCTGGCAGCCAGAAGGGGCTAGCTTGGAAAGCTGTTGCTCAGCCTCATCTGCCCATGGCACTGCTCGCACAGAGGCACAGAGAATGGGGCTGCTTGCTTATCTTGCCTCTTGAAACTTCAAACACATGCTGGGAATGGTGGTGTCCCTGCCAGGCTCCTATCACAGCCCTGCTCCGAAAGTGCGAACGTCTGCAGGTAGCTGGCAGCCAGAAGGGGCTAGCCTGGAAAGCTGTTGCTCAGCCTCATCTGCCCATGGCAGTGCTCGCACAGAGGCACAGAGAATGGGGCTGCTTGCTTGTCTTGCCACTCAAACTTCAAACGTAGACTGGGAAAGTTGGTGTCCCAGCCAGGCTCCTTTCGCAGCCCTGCTCCGAAAGTGCGAACGTCTGCAGATAGCTGGCAGCCAGAAGGGGCTATCCTGGAAAGCTGTTGCTCAGCCTCATCTGTCCATGGCACTGTTCGCATAGAGGCACAGAGAATGGGGCTGCTTGCTTATCTTGCCACTTGAAACTTCAAACGCATGCTGGGAATGGTGGTGTCCCTGCCAGGCTCCTATCACAGCCCTGCTCCGAAAGTGCGAACGTCTGCAGATAGCTGGCAGCCAGAAGGGGCTAGCCTGGAAAGCTGTTGCTCAGCCTCATCTGCCCATGGCACTGCTCGCATAGAGGCACAGAGAATGGGGCTGCTTGCTTGTCTTGCCACCTCAAAGTTCAAACGTAGCCTGGGAAAGATGGTGTCCCTGCCAGGCTCCTATCACAGCCCTGCTCCAAAAGTACGAACATCTGCAGATTGCTGGCAGCCAGAAGGGGCTAGCCTGGAAAGCTGTTGCTCAGCCTCATCTGCCCATGGCACTTCTCGCACAGAGGCACAGAGATTGGGGCTGCTTGCTTGTCTTGCCACCTCAAACTTCAAACGTAGCCTGGGAAAGATGGTGTACCTGCTAGGCTCCTTTCGCAGCCCTGCTCTTGAAATGCGAACGTCTGCAGATAGCTGGCAGCCAGAAGGGGCTAGCCTGGAAAGCTGTTGCTCAGCCTCATCTGCCCATGGCACTGCTCGCACAGAGGCACAGAGAATGGGGCTGCTTGCTTATCTTGCCTCTTGAAACTTCAAAAGCATTCTGGGAATGGTGGTGTCCCTGCCAGGCTCCTATCACAGCCCTGCTCCGAAAGTGCGAACGTCTGAAGGTAGCTGGCAGCCAGAAGGGGCTAGCCTGGAAAGCTGTTGCTCAGCCTCATCTGCCCATGGCACTGCTCGCACAGAGGCACAGAGAATGGGGCTGCTTGCTTGTCTTGCCACCTCAAACTTCAAATGTAGTCTGGGAAAGTTGGTGTCCCAGCCAGGCTCCTTTCGCAGCCCTGCTCCGAAAGTGTGAACGTCTGCAGATAGCTGGCAGCCAGAAGGGGCTAGCCTGGAAAGCTGTTGCTCAGCCTCATCTGCCCATGGCACTGCTCGCACAGAGGCACAGAGAATGGGGCTGCTTGCTTGTCTTGCCACCTCAAACTTCAAACGTAGCCTGGGAAAGATGGTGTACCTGCTAGGCTCCATTCGCAGCCCTGCTCTTGAAATGCGAACATCTGCAGATAGCTGGCAGCCAGAAGGGGCTAGCCTGGAAAGCTGTTGCTCAGCCTCATCTGCCCATGGCACTGCTCGCACAGAGGCACAGACAATGGGGCTGCTTGCTTATCTTGCCTCTTGAAACTTCAAAAGCATGCTGGGAATGGTGGTGTCCCTGCCAGGCTCCTATCACAGCCCTGCTCCGAAAGTGCGAACGTCTGAAGGTAGCTGGCAACCAGAAGGGGCTTGCCTGGAAAGCTGTTGCTCAGCCTCATCTGCCCATGGCAGTGCTCGCACAGAGGCACAGAGAATGGGGCTGCTTGCTTGTCTTGCCACCTCAAACTTCAAATGTAGTCTGGGAAAGTTGGTGTCCGAGCCAGGCTCCTTTCGCAGCCCTGCTCCGAAAGTGCGAACGTCTGCAGATAGCTGGCAGCCAGAAGGTGCTAGCCTGGAAAGCTGTTGCTCAGCCTCATCTGCCCATGGCACTGCTCGCACAGAGGCACAGAGAATGGGGCTGCTTGCTTATCTTGCCACCTCAAACTTCAAACACATGCTGGGAATGGTGGTGTCCCTGCCAGGCTCCTATCACAGCCCTGCTCCGAAAGTGCGAACGTCTGCAGATAGCTGGCAGCCAGAAGGGGCTAGCCTGGAAAGCTGTTGCTCAGCCTCATCTGCCCATAGCACTGCTCGCATAGAGGCACAGAGAATGGGGCTGCTTGCTTATCTTGCCACTTGAAACTTCAAACGCATGCTGGGAATGGTGGTGTCCCTGCCAGGCTGCTATCACAGCCCTGCTCCGAAAGTGCGAACATCTGCAGATAGCTGGCAGCCAGAAGGGGCTAGCCTGGAAAGCTGTTGCTCAGCCTCATCTGCCCATGGCACTGCTCGCATAGAGGCACAGAGAATGGGGCTGCTTGCTTGTCTTGCCACCTCAAACTTCAAACGTAGCCTGGGAAAGTTGGTGTCCCTGCCAGGCTCCTTTCGCAGCCCTGCTCTTGAAATGCGAACGTCTGCAGATAGCTGGCAGCCAGAAGGGGCTAGCCTGGAAAGCTGTTGCTCAGCCTCATCTGCCCATGGCACTGCTCGCACAGAGGCACAGAGACTGGGGCTGCTTGCTTGTCTTGCCACCTCAAACTTCAAATGTAGACTGGAAATGGGGGGAGTCCCTGCCAGGCTCCTTTCGCAGCCCTGCTATGAAAATGCGAACGTCTGCAGATAGCTGGCAGGCAGAAGGGGCTAGCCTGGAAAGCTGTTGCTCAACCTCATCTGCCCATGGCACTGCTCGCACAGAGGCAAAGAGATTGAGGCTGCTTGCTTATCTTGCCACCTCAAACTTCAAACGTAGACTGGAAATGGGGGGTGTCCCTGCCAGGCTCCTTTCGCAGCCCTGCTCCGAAAATGTGAACGTCTGCAGATAGCTGGCAGCCAGAAGGGGCTAGCCTGGAAAGCTGTTGCTCAGCCTCATCTGCCCATGGCACTGCTCGCACAGAGGCACAGAGACTGGGGCTGCTTGCTTGTCTTGCCCTCTCAAACTTAAAACGTAGACTGGAATAGGGGGATTTCCCTGTCAGGCTCCTTTCGCAACCCTGCTGCGAAAATGCGAATGTGTTCAGATAGCTGGCAGCCAGAAGGGGCTAGCCTGGAAAGCTGTTGCTCAGCCTCATCTGCCCATGGCACTGCTCGCACAGAGGCACAGAGACTGGGGCTGCTTGCTTGTCATGCGTTCTCAAACTTCAAACGTAGACTGGAATAGGGGGGAGTCTCTGCCAGGCTCCTTTCGCAGCCCTGCTCTGAAAATGTGAACGTCTGCAGATAGCTGGCAGCCAGAAGGGGCTAGCCTGGAAAGCTGTTGCTCAGCCTCATCTGCCCATGGCACTGCTCGCACAGAGGCACAGAGACTGGGGCTGCTTGCTTGTCTTGCCACCTCAAACTTCAAACATAGACTGGAATGGAGGAGTCCCTGCCCAGGCTCCTTTTACAGCCCTGCTCCGAAAACGCGAACATCTGCAGACAGCTGGCAGCCAGAAGGGGCTAGCCTGGAAAGCTGTTGCTCAGCCTCATCTGCCCATGGCACTGCTCGCACAGAGGCACAGAGATTGGGGCTTCTTGCTTGTCTTGCCACCTCAAACTTCAAACGTAGACTGGAAATGGGGGGTGTCCCTGCCAGGCTCCTTTCGCAGCCCTGCTCCGAAAATGCGAACGTCTGCAGATAGCTGGCAGCCAGAAGGGGCTAGCCTGGAAAGCTGTTGCTCAGCCTCATCTGCCCATGGCACTGCTCGCACAGAGGTACAGAGACTGGGGCTGCTTGCTTGTCTTGCCACCTCAAACTTCAAACGTAGACTGGAATGTAGAATTCACTGTCAGGCTCCTTTCGCAACCCTGCTCCGAAAATGTGAACGTCTGCAGATAGCTGGCAGCCAGAAGGGGCTAGCCTGGAAAGCTGTTGCTCAGCCTCATCTGCCCATGGCACTGCTCGCACAGAGGCACAGAGACTGGGGCTGCTTGCGTGTCTTGCCACCTCAAACTTAAAACGTAGACTGGAATAGGGGGATTTCCCTGCCAGGCTCCTTTCGCAACCCTGCTGCGAATATGCGAATGTGTTCAGATAGCTGGCAGCCAGAAGGGGCTAGCCTGGAAAGCTGTTGCTCAGCCTCATCTGCCCATGGCACTGCTCGCACAGAGGCACAGAGACTGGGGCTTCTTGCTTGTCATGCGTTCTCAAACTTCAAACGTAAACTGGAATAGGCGGGAGTCTCTGCCAGGCTCCTTTCGCAGCCCTGCTCTGAAAATGTGAACGTCTGCAGATAGCTGGCAGGCAGAAGGGGCTAGCCTGGAAAGCTGTTGCTCAGCCTCATCTGCCCATGGCACTGCTCGCACAGAGGCACAGAGACTGGGGCTGCTTGCTTGTCTTGCCACCTCAAACTTCAAACGTAGACTGGAATGGAGGAGTCCCTGCCCAGGCTCCTTTTACAGCCCTGCTCCGAAAACACGAACATCTGCAGATAGCTGGCAGCCAGAAGGGGCTAGCCTGGAAAGCTGTTGCTCAGCCTCATCTGCCCATGGCACTGCTCGCACAGAGGCACAGAGATTGGGGCTGCTTGCTTGTCTTGCCACCTCAAACTTCAAACGTAGCCTGGGAAAGTTGGTGTCCCAGCCAGGCTCCTTTCGCAGCCCTGCTCCGAAAGTGCGAACGTCTGCAGATAGCTGGCAGCCAGAAGGTGCTAGCCTGAAAAGCTGTTGCTCAGCCTCATCTGCCCATGGCACTGCTCGCACAGAGGCACAGAGAATGGGGCTGCTTGCTTATCTTGCCACCTGAAACTTCAAACACATGCTGGGAATGGTGGTGTCCCTGCCAGGCTCCTATCACAGCCCTGCTCCGAAAGTGCGAACGTCTGCAGATAGCTGGCAGCCAGAAGGGGCTAGCCTGGAAAGCTGTTGCTCAGCCTCATCTGCCCATGGCACTGCTCGCATAGAGGCACAGAGAATGGGGCTGCTTGCTTATCTTGCCACTTCAAACTTCAAACGCATGCTGGGAATGGTGGTGTCCCTGCCAGGCTCCTATCACAGCCCTGCTCTGAAAGTGCGAACATCTGCAGATAGCTGGCAGCCAGAAGGGGCTAGCCTGGAAAGCTGTTGCTCAGCCTCATCTGCCCATGGCACTGCTCGCATAGAGGCACAGAGAATGGGGCTGCTTGCTTGTCTTGCCACCTCAAACTTCAAACGTAGCCTGGGAAAGTTGGTGTCCCTGCCAGGCTCCTTTCGCAGCCCTGCTCTTGAAATGCGAACGTCTGCAGATAGCTGGCAGCCAGAAGGGGCTAGCCTGGAAAGCTGTTGCTCAGCCTCATCTGCCCATGGCACTGCTCGCACAGAGGCACAGAGAATGGGGCTCCTTGCCTGTCTTGCCACCTCAAACTTCAAACGTAGCCTGGGAAAGATGGTGTACCTGCTAGGATCCTTTCGCAGCCCTGCTCTTGAAATGCGAACGTCTGCAGATAGCTGGCAGCCAGAAGGGGCTAGCCTGGAAAGCTGTTGCTCAGCCTCATCTGACCATGGCACTGCTCGCATAGAGGCACAGAGAATGGGGGTGCTTGCATATCTTGCCTCTTGAAACTTCAAACGCATGCTGGGAATGGTGGTGTCCCTGCCAGGCTCCTATCACAGCCCTGCTCCGAAAGTGCGAAGGTCTGCAGGTAGCTGGCAGCCAGAAGGTGCTAGCTTGGAAAGCTGTTGCTCAGCCTCATCTGCCCATGGCAGTGCTCGCACAGAGGCACAGAGAATGGGGCTGCTTGCTTGTCTTGCCACTCAAACTTCAAACGGAGACTGGGAAAGATGGTGTCCCAGCCAGGCTCCTTTCGCAGCCCTGCTCCAAAAGTGCGAACGTTTGCAGATAGCTGGCAGCCAGAAGGGGCTAGCCTGGAAAGCTGTTGCTCAGCCTCATATGACCATGGCACTGCTCGCATAGAGGCACAGAGAATGGGGCTGCTTGCTTATCTTGCCACCTCAAACTTCAAACACATGCTGGGAATGGTGGTGTTCCTGCCAGGCTCCTATCACAGCCCTGCTCCGAAAGTGCGAACGTCTGCAGATAGCTGGCAGCCAGAAGGGGCTAGCTTGGAAAGCTGTTGCTCAGCCTCATCTGCCCATGGCACTGCTCGCACAGAGGCACAGAGAATGGGGCTGCTTGCTTATCTTGCCTCTTGAAACTTCAAACACATGCTGGGAATGGTGGTGTCCCTGCCAGGCTCCTATCACAGCCCTGCTCCGAAAGTGCGAACGTCTGCAGGTAGCTGGCAGCCAGAAGGGGCTAGCCTGGAAAGCTGTTGCTCAGCCTCATCTGCCCATGGCACTGCTCGCATAGAGGCACAGAGAATGGGGCTGCTTGCTTATCTTGCCTCTTGAAACTTCAAACACATGCTGGGAATGGTGGTGTCCCTGCCAGGCTCCTATCACAGCCCTGCTCCGAAAGTGCGAACGTCTGCAGATAGCTGGCAGCCAGAAGGGGCTATCCTGGAAAGCTGTTGCTCAGCCTCATCTGTCCATGGCACTGTTCGCATAGAGGCACAGAGAATGGGGCTGCTTGCTTATCTTGCCACTTGAAACTTCAAACGCATGCTGGGAATGGTGGTGTCCCTGCCAGGCTCCTATCACAGCCCTGCTCCGAAAGTGCGAACGTCTGCAGATAGCTGGCAGCCAGAAGGGGCTAGCCTGGAAAGCTGTTGCTCAGCCTCATCTGCCCATGGCACTGCTCGCATAGAGGCACAGAGAATGGGGCTGCTTGCTTGTCTTGCCACCTCAAAGTTCAAACGTAGCCTGGGAAAGATGGTGTCCCTGCCAGGCTCCTATCACAGCCCTGCTCCAAAAGTACGAACATCTGCAGATAGCTGGCAGCCAGAAGGGGCTAGCCTGGAAAGCTGTTGCTCAGCCTCATCTGCCCATGGCACTGCTCGCACAGTGGCACAGAGATTGGGGCTGCTTGCTTATCTTGCCACCTCAAACTTCAAACGTAGCCTGGGAAAGATGGTGTACCTGCTAGGCTCCTTTCGCAGCCCTGCTCTTGAAATGCGAACGTCTGCAGATAGCTGGCAGCCAGAAGGGGCTAGCCTGGAAAGCTGTTGCTCAGCCTCATCTGCCCATGGCACTGCTCGCACAGAGGCACAGAGAATGGGGCTGCTTGCTTATCTTGCCTGTTGAAACTTCAAAAGCATGCTGGGAATGGTGGTGTCCCTGCCAGGCTCCTATCACAGCCCTGCTCCGAAATTGCGAACGTCTGAAGGTAGCTGGCAGCCAGAAGGGGCAAGCCTGGAAAGCTGTTGCTCAGCCTCATCTGCCCATGGCACTGCTCGCACAGAGGCACAGAGAATGGGGCTGCTTGCTTGTCTTGCCACCTCAAACTTCAAATGTAGTCTGGGAAAGTTGGTGTCCCAGCCAGGCTCCTTTCGCAGCCCTGCTCCGAAAGTGCGAACGTCTGCAGATAGCTGTCAGCCAGAAGGTGCTAGCCTGGAAAGCTGTTGCTCAGCCTCATCTGCCCATGGCACTGCTCGCACAGAGGCACAGAGAATGGGGCTGCTTGCTTGTCTTGCCACCTCAAACTTCAAACGTAGCCTGGGAAAGATGGTGTACCTGCTAGGCTCCATTCGCAGCCCTGCTCTTGAAATGCGAACATCTGCAGATAGCTGGCAGCCAGAAGGGGCTAGCCTGGAAAGCTGTTGCTCAGCCTCATCTGCCCATGGCACTGCTCGCACAGAGGCACAGACAATGGGGCTGCTTGCTTATCTTGCCTCTTGAAACTTCAAAGCATGCTGGGAATGGTGGTGTCCCTGCCAGGCTCCTATCACAGCCCTGCTCCGAAAGTGCGAACTTCTGAAGGTAGCTGGCAGCCAGAAGGGGCATGCCTGGAAAGCTGTTGCTCAGCCTCATCTGCCCATGGCAGTGCTCGCACAGAGGCACAGAGAATGGGGCTGCTTGCTTATCTTGCCACCTCAAACTTCAAACACATGCTGGGAATGGTGGTGTCCCTGCCAGGCTCCTATCACAGCCCTGCTCCGAAAGTGCGAACGTCTGCAGATAGCTGGCAGGCAGAAGGGGCTAGCCTGGAAAGCTGTTGCTCATCCTCATCTGCCCATGGCAGTGCTCGCACAGAGGCACAGAGAATGGGGCTGCTTGCTTGTCTTGCCACCTCAAACTTCAAACGTAGCCTGGGAAAGATGGTGTCCCAGCCAGGCTCCTTTCGCAGCCCTGCTCCGAAAGTGCGAACGTCTGCAGATAGCTGGCAGCCAGAAGGGGCTAGCCTGGAAAGCTGTTGCTCAGCCTCATCTGCCCATGGCACTGCTCGCACAGAGGCACAGAGAATGGGGCTGCTTGCTTATCTTGCCACCTCAAACTTCAAACACATGCTGGGAATGGTGGTGTCCCTGCCAGGCTCCTATCACAGCCCTGCTCCGAAAGTGCGAACGTCTGCAGATAGCTGGCAAGCAGAAGGGGCTATCCTGGAAAGCTGTTGCTCAGCCTCATCTGCCCATAGCACTGCTCGCATAGAGGCACAGAGAATGGGGCTGCTTGCTTATCTTGCCACTTGAAACTTCAAACGCATGCTGGGAATGGTGGTGTCCCTGCCAGGCTGCTATCACAGCCCTGCTCCGAAAGTGCGAACATCTCCAGATAGCTGGCAGCCAGAAGGGGCTAGCCTGGAAAGCTGTTGCTCAGCCTCATCTGCCCATGGCACTGCTCGCATAGAGGCACAGAGAATGGGGCTGCTTGCTTGTCTTGCCACCTCAAACTTCAAACGTAGCCTGGGAAAGTTGGTGTCCCTGCCAGGCTCCTTTCGCAGCCCTGCTCTTGAAATGCGAACGTCTGCAGATAGCTGGCAGCCAGAAGGGGCTAGCCTGGAAAGCTGTTGCTCAGCCTCATCTGCCCATGGCACTGCTCGCACAGAGGCACAGAGAATGGGGCTGCTTGCTTATCTTGCCTCTTGAAACTTCAAACGGATGCTGGGAATGGTGGTGTCCCTGCCAGGCTCCTATCACAGCTCTGCTCCGAAAGTGCGAACGTCTGCAGATAGCTGGCAGCCAGAAGGGGCTAGCCTGGAAAGCTGTTGCTCAGCCTCATCTGCCCATGGCACTGCTCGCACAGAGGCACAGAGACTGGGGCTGCTTGCTTGTCTTGCCACCTCAAACTTCAAATGTAGACTGGAAATGGGGGGAGTCCCTGCCAGGCTCCTTTCGCAGCCCTGCTATGAAAATGCGAACGTCTGCAGATAGCTGGCAGCCAGAAGGGGCTAGCCTGGAAAGCTGTTGCTCAACCTCATCTGCCCATGGCACTGCTCGCACAGAGGCAAAGAGATTGAGGCTGCTTGCTTATCTTGCCACCTCAAACTTCAAACGTAGACTGGAAATGGGGGGTGTCCCTGCCAGGCTCCTTTCGCAGCCCTGCTCCGAAAATGTGAACGTCTGCAGATAGCTGGCAGACAGAAGGGGCTAGCCTGGAAAGCTGTTGCTCAGCCTCATCTGCCCATGGCACTGCTCGCACAGAGGCACAGAGACTGGGGCTGCTTGCTTGTCTTGCCCTCTCAAACGTAAAACGTAGACTGGAATAGGGGGATTTCCCTGTCAGGCTCCTTTCGCAACCCTGCTGCGAAAATGCGAATGTGTTCAGATAGCTGGCAGCCAGAAGGGGCTAGCCTGGAAAGCTGTTGCTCAGCCTCATCTGCCCATGGCACTGCTCGCACAGAGGCACAGAGACTGGGGCTGCTTGCTTGTCATGCGTTCTCAAACTTCAAACGTAGACTGGAATAGGGGGGAGTCTCTGCCAGGCTCCTTTCGCAGCCCTGCTCTGAAAATGTGAACGTCTGCAGATAGCTGGCAGCCAGAAGGGGCTAGCCTGGAAAGCTGTTGCTCAGCCTCATCTGCCCATGGCACTGCTCGCACAGAGGCACAGAGACTGGGGCTGCTTGCTTGTCTTGCCACCTCAAACTTCAAACATAGACTGGAATGGAGGAGTCCCTGCCCAGGCTCCTTTTACAGCCCTGCTCCGAAAACGCGAACATCTGCAGACAGCTGGCAGCCAGAAGGGGCTAGCCTGGAAAGCTGTTGCTCAGCCTCATCTGCCCATGGCACTGCTCGCACAGAGGCACAGAGATTGGGGCTTCTTGCTTGTCTTGCCACCTCAAACTTCAAACGTAGACTGGAAATGGGGGGAGTCCCTGCCAGGCTCCTTTCACAGCCCTGCTCCGAAAATGCGAACGTCTGCAGATAGCTGGCAGCCAGAAGGGGCTAGCCTGGAAAGCTGTTGCTCAGCCTCATCTGCCCATGGCACTGCTCGCACAGAGGTACAGAGACTGGGGCTGCTTGCTTGTCTTGCCACCTCAAACTTCAAACGTAGACTGGAATGTAGAATTCACTGTCAGGCTCCTTTCGCAACCCTGCTGCGAAAATGCGAATGTGTTCAGATAGCTGGCAGCCAGAAGGGGCTAGCCTGGAAAGCTGTTGCTCAGCCTCATCTGCCCATGGCACTGCTCGCACAGAGGCACAGAGACTGGGGCTTCTTGCTTGTCATGCGTTCTCAAACTTCAAACGTAAACTGGAATAGGCGGGAGTCTCTGCCAGGCTCCTTTCGCAGCCCTGCTCTGAAAATGTGAACGTCTGCAGATAGCTGGCAGGCAGAAGGGGCTAGCCTGGAAAGCTGTTGCTCAGCCTCATCTGCCCATGGCACTGCTCGCACAGAGGCACAGAGACTGGGGCTGCTTGCTTGTCTTGCCACCTCAAACTTCAAACGTAGACTGGAATGGAGGAGTCCCTGCCCAGGCTCCTTTTACAGCCCTGCTCCGAAAACACGAACATCTGCAGATAGCTGGCAGCCAGAAGGGGCTAGCCTGGAAAGCTGTTGCTCAGCCTCATCTGCCCATGGCACTGCTCGCACAGAGGCACAGAGATTGGGGCTGCTTGCTTGTCTTGCCACCTCAAACTTCAAACGTAGCCTGGGAAAGTTGGTGTCCCAGCCAGGCTCCTTTCGCAGCCCTGCTCCGAAAGTGCGAACGTCTGCAGATAGCTGGCAGCCAGAAGGTGCTAGCCTGAAAAGCTGTTGCTCAGCCTCATCTGCCCATGGCACTGCTCGCACAGAGGAACAGAGAATGGGGCTGCTTGCTTATCTTGCCACCTGCAACTTCAAACACATGCTGGGAATGGTGGTGTCCCTGCCAGGCTCCTATCACAGCCCTGCTCCGAAAGTGCGAACGTCTGCAGGTAGCTGGCAGCCAGAAGGGGCTAGCCTGGAAAGCTGTTGCTCAGCCTCATCTGCCCATGGCACTGCTCGCATAGAGGCACAGAGAATGGGGCTGCTTGCTTATCTTGCCACTTGAAACTTCAAACGCATGCTGGGAATGGTGGTGTCCCTGCCAGGCTCCTATCACAGCCCTGCTCTGAAAGTGCGAACATCTGCAGATAGCTGGCAGCCAGAAGGGGCTAGCCTGGAAAGCTGTTGCTCAGCCTCATCTGCCCATGGCACTGCTCGCATAGAGGCACAGAGAATGGGGCTGCTTGCTTGTCTTGCCACCTCAAACTTCAAACTTAGCCTGGGAAAGTTGGTGTCCCTGCCAGGCTCCTTTCGCAGCCCTGCTCTTGAAATGCGAACGTCTGCAGATAGCTGGCAGCCAGAAGGGGCTAGCCTGGAAAGCTGTTGCTCAGCCTCATCTGCCCATGGCACTGCTCGCACAGAGGCACAGAGAATGGGGCTGCTTGCTTATCTTGCCACCTCAAACTTCAAACGTAGACTGGAAATGGGGGGTGTCCCTGCCAGGCTCCTTTCGCAGCCCTGCTCCGAAAATGTGAACGTCTGCAGATAGCTGGCAGACAGAAGGGGCTAGCCTGGAAAGCTGTTGCTCAGCCTCATCTGCCCATGGCACTGCTCGCACAGAGGCACAGAGACTGGGGCTGCTTGCTTGTCTTGCCCTCTCAAACTTAAAACGTAGACTGGAATAGGGGGATTTCCCTGCCAGGCTCCTTTCACAACCCTGCTGCGAAAATGCGAATGTGTTCAGATAGCTGGCAGCTAGAAGGGGCTAGCCTGGAAAGCTGTTGCTCAGCCTCATCTGCCCATGGCACTGCTCGCATAGAGGCACAGAGAATGGGGCTGCTTGCTTATCTTGCCACCTCAAACTTCAAACACATGCTGGGAATGGTGGTGTCCCTGCCAGGCTCCTATCACAGCCCTGCTCCGAAAGTGCGAACGTCTGCAGATAGCTGGCAGCCAGAAGGGGCTAGCCTGGAAAGCTGTTGCTCATCCTCATCTGCCCATGGCAGTGCTCGCACAGAGGCACAGAGAATGGGGCTGCTTGCTTGTCTTGCCACCTCAAACTTCAAACGTAGCCTGGGAAAGATGGTGTCCCAGCCAGGCTCCTTTCGCAGCCCTGCTCCGAAAGTGCGAACGTCTGCAGATAGCTGGCAGCCAGAAGGTGCTAGCCTGGAAAGCTGTTGCTCAGCCTCATCTGCCCATGGCACTGCTCGCACAGAGGCACAGAGAATGGGGCTGCTTGCTTATCTTGCCACCTCAAACTTCAAACACATGCTGGGAATGGTGGTGTCCCTGCCAGGCTCCTATCACAGCCCTGCTCCGAAAGTGCGAACGTCTGCAGATAGCTGGCAGCCAGAAGGGGCTAGCCTGGAAAGCTGTTGCTCAGCCTCATCTGCCCATAGCACTGCTCGCATAGAGGCACAGAGAATGGGGCTGCTTGCTTATCTTGCCACTTGAAACTTCAAACGCATGCTGGGAATGGTGGTGTCCCTGCCAGGCTGCTATCACAGCCCTGCTCCGAAAGTGCGAACATCTGCAGATAGCTGGCAGCCAGAAGGGGCTAGCCTGGAAAGCTGTTGCTCAGCCTCATCTGCCCATGGCACTGCTCGCACAGAGGCACAGAGAATGGGGCTGCTTGCTTGTCTTGCCACCTCAAACTTCAAACGTAGCCTGGGAAAGTTGGTGTCCCTGCCAGGCTCCTTTCGCAGCCCTGCTCTTGAAATGCGAACGTCTGCAGATAGCTGGCAGGCAGAAGGGGCTAGCCTGGAAAGCTGTTGTTCAGCCTCATCTGCCCATGGCACTGCTCGCACAGAGGCACAGAGAATGGGGCTGCTTGCTTATCTTGCCTCTTGAAACTTCAAACGGATGCTGGGAATGGTGGTGTCCCTGCCAGGCTCCTATCACAGCTCTGCTCCGAAAGTGCGAACGTCTGCAGATAGCTGGCAGCCAGAAGGGGCTAGCCTGGAAAGCTGTTGCTCAGCCTCATCTGCCCATGGCACTGCTCGCACAGAGGCACAGAGACTGGGGCTGCTTGCTTGTCTTGCCACCTCAAACTTCAAATGTAGACTGGAAATGGGGGGAGTCCCTGCCAGGCTCCTTTCGCAGCCCTGCTATGAAAATGCGTACGTCTGCAGATAGCTGGCAGCCAGAAGGGGCTAGCCTGGAAAGCTGTTGCTCAGCCTCATCTGCCCATGGCACTGCTCGCACAGAGGCACAGAGACTGGGGCTGCTTGCTTGTCATGCGTTCTCAAACTTCAAACGTAGACTGGAATAGGGGGGAGTCTCTGCCAGGCTCCTTTCGCAGCCCTGCTCTGAAAATGTGAACGTCTGCAGATAGCTGGCAGCCAGAAGGGGCTAGCCTGGAAAGCTGTTGCTCAGCCTCATCTGCCCATGGCACTGCTCGCACAGAGGCACAGAGACTGGGGCTGCTTGCTTGTCTTGCCACCTCAAACTTCAAACATAGACTGGAATGGAGGAGTCCCTGCCCAGGCTCCTTTTACGGCCCTGCTCCGAAAACGCGAACATCTGCAGACAGCTGGCAGCCAGAAGGGGCTAGCCTGGAAAGCTGTTGCTCAGCCTCATCTGCCCATGGCACTGCTCGCACAGAGGCACAGAGATTGGGGCTTCTTGCTTGTCTTGCCACCTCAAACTTCAAACGTAGACTGGAAATGGGGGGTGTCCCTGCCAGGCTCCTTTCGCAGACCTGCTCCGAAAATGCGAACGTCTGCAGATAGCTGGCAGCCAGAAGGGGCTAGCCTGGAAAGCTGTTGCTCAGCCTCATCTGCCCATGGCACTGCTCGCACAGAGGTACAGAGACTGGGGCTGCTTGCTTGTCTTGCCACTTGAAACTTCAAACGTAGACTGGAATGTAGAATTCACTGTCAGGCTCCTTTCGCAACCCTGCTCCGAAAATGTGAACGTCTGCAGATAGCTGGCAGGCAGAAGGGGCTAGCCTGGAAAGCTGTTGCTCAGCCTCATCTGCCCATGGCACTGCTCGCACAGAGGCACAGAGACTGGGGCTGCTTGCGTGTCTTGCCACCTCAAACTTAAAACGTAGACTGGAATAGGGGGATTTCCCTGCCAGGCTCCTTTCGCAACCCTGCTGCGAAAATGCGAATGTGTTCAGATAGCTGGCAGCCAGAAGGGGCTAGCCTGGAAAGCTGTTGCTCAGCCTCATCTGCCCATGGCACTGCTCGCACAGAGGCACAGAGACTGGGGCTTCTTGCTTGTCATGCGTTCTCAAACTTCAAACGTAAACTGGAATAGGCGGGAGTCTCTGCCAGGCTCCTTTCGCACCCCTGCTCTGAAAATGTGAACGTCTGCAGATAGCTGGCAGGCAGAAGGGGCTAGCCTGGAAAGCTGTTGCTCAGCCTCATCTGCCCATGGCACTGCTCGCACAGAGGCACAGAGACTGGGGCTGCTTGCTTGTCTTGCCACCTCAAACTTCAAACGTAGACTGCAATGGAGGAGTCCCTGCCCAGGCTCCTTTTACAGCCCTGCTCCGAAAACACGAACATCTGCAGATAGCTGGCAGGCAGAAGGGGCTAGCCTGGAAAGCTGTTGCCCAGCCTCATCTGCCCATGGCACTGCTCGCACAGAGGCACAGAGATTGGGGCTGCTTGCTTGTCTTGCCACCTCAAACTTCAAACGTAGCCTGGGAAAGTTGGTGTCCCAGCCAGGCTCCTTTCGCAGCCCTGCTCCGAAAGTGCGAACGTCTGCAGATAGCTGGCAGCCAGAAGGTGCTAGCCTGAAAAGCTGTTGCTCAGCCTCATCTGCCCATGGCACTGCACGCACAGAGGCACAGAGAATGGGGCTGCTTGCTTATCTTGCCACCTGAAACTTCAAACACATGCTGGGAATGGTGGTGTCCCTGCCAGGCTCCTATCACAGCCCTGCTCCGAAAGTGCGAACGTCTGCAGATAGCTGGCAGCCAGAAGGGGCTAGCCTGGAAAGCTGTTGCTCAGCCTCATCTGCCCATGGCACTGCTCGCATAGAGGCACAGAGAATGGGGCTGCTTGCTTATCTTGCCACTTGAAACTTCAAACGCATGCTGGGAATGGTGGTGTCCCTGCCAGGCTCCTATCACAGCCCTGCTCTGAAAGTGCGAACATCTGCAGATAGCTGGCAGCCAGAAGGGGCTAGCCTGGAAAGCTGTTGCTCAGCCTCATCTGCCCATGGCACTGCTCGCATAGAGGCACAGAGAATGGGGCTGCTTGCTTGTCTTGCCACCTCAAACTTCAAACGTAGCCTGGGAAAGTTGGTGTCCCTGCCAGGCTCCTTTCACAGCCCTGCTCTTGAAATGCGAACGTCTGCAGATAGCTGGCAGCCAGAAGGGGCTAGCCTGGAAAGCTGTTGCTCAGCCTCATCTGCCCATGGCACTGCTCGCACAGAGGCACAGAGAATGGGGCTGCTTGCTTGTCTTGCCACCTCAAACTTCAAATGTAGTCTGGGAAAGTTGGTGTCCCAGCCAGGCTCCTTTCGCAGCCCTGCTCCGAAAGTGCGAACGTCTGCAGATAGCTGGCAGCCAGAAGGTGCTAGCCTGGAAAGCTGTTGCTCAGCCTCATCTGCCCATGGCACTGCTCGCACAGAGGCACAGAGAATGGGGCTGCTTGCTTGTCTTGCCACCTCAAACTTCAAACGTAGCCTGGGAAAGATGGTGTACCTGCTAGGCTCCATTCGCAGCCCTGCTCTTGAAATGCGAACATCTGCAGATAGCTGGCAGCCAGAAGGGGCTAGCCTGGAAAGCTGTTGCTCAGCCTCATCTGCCCATGGCACTGCTCGCACAGAGGCACAGACAATGGGGCTGCTTGCTTATCTTGCCTCTTGAAACTTCAAAGCATGCTGGGAATGGTGGTGTCCCTGCCAGGCTCCTATCACAGCCCTGCTCCGAAAGTGCGAACTTCTGAAGGTAGCTGGCAGCCAGAAGGGGCTTGCCTGGAAAGCTGTTGCTCAGCCTCATCTGCCCATGGCAGTGCTCGCACAGAGGCACAGAGAATGGGGCTGCTTGCTTATCTTGCCACCTCAAACTTCAAACACATGCTGGGAATGGTGGTGTCCCTGCCAGGCTCCTATCACAGCCCTGCTCCGAAAGTGCGAACGTCTGCAGATAGCTGGCAGGCAGAAGGGGCTAGCCTGGAAAGCTGTTGCTCATCCTCATCTGCCCATGGCAGTGCTCGCACAGAGGCACAGAGAATGGGGCTGCTTGCTTGTCTTGCCACCTCAAACTTCAAACGTAGCCTGGGAAAGATGGTGTCCCAGCCAGGCTCCTTTCGCAGCCCTGCTCCGAAAGTGCGAACGTCTGCAGATAGCTGGCAGCCAGAAGGGGCTAGCCTGGAAAGCTGTTGCTCAGCCTCATCTGCCCATGGCACTGCTCGCACAGAGGCACAGAGAATGGGGCTGCTTGCTTATCTTGCCACCTCAAACTTCAAACACATGCTGGGAATGGTGGTGTCCCTGCCAGGCTCCTATCACAGCCCTGCTCCGAAAGTGCGAACGTCTGCAGATAGCTGGCAAGCAGAAGGGGCTATCCTGGAAAGCTGTTGCTCAGCCTCATCTGCCCATAGCACTGCTCGCATAGAGGCACAGAGAATGGGGCTGCTTGCTTATCTTGCCACTTGAAACTTCAAACGCATGCTGGGAATGGTGGTGTCCCTGCCAGGCTGCTATCACAGCCCTGCTCCGAAAGTGCGAACATCTCCAGATAGCTGGCAGCCAGAAGGGGCTAGCCTGGAAAGCTGTTGCTCAGCCTCATCTGCCCATGGCACTGCTCGCATAGAGGCACAGAGAATGGGGCTGCTTGCTTGTCTTGCCACCTCAAACTTCAAACGTAGCCTGGGAAAGTTGGTGTCCCTGCCAGGCTCCTTTCGCAGCCCTGCTCTTGAAATGCGAACGTCTGCAGATAGCTGGCAGCCAGAAGGGGCTAGCCTGGAAAGCTGTTGCTCAGCCTCATCTGCCCATGGCACTGCTCGCACAGAGGCACAGAGAATGGGGCTGCTTGCTTATCTTGCCTCTTGAAACTTCAAACGGATGCTGGGAATGGTGGTGTCCCTGCCAGGCTCCTATCACAGCTCTGCTCCGAAAGTGCGAACGTCTGCAGATAGCTGGCAGCCAGAAGGGGCTAGCCTGGAAAGCTGTTGCTCAGCCTCATCTGCCCATGGCACTGCTCGCACAGAGGCACAGAGACTGGGGCTGCTTGCTTGTCTTGCCACCTCAAACTTCAAATGTAGACTGGAAATGGGGGGAGTCCCTGCCAGGCTCCTTTCGCAGCCCTGCTATGAAAATGCGAACGTCTGCAGATAGCTGGCAGCCAGAAGGGGCTAGCCTGGAAAGCTGTTGCTCAACCTCATCTGCCCATGGCACTGCTCGCACAGAGGCAAAGAGATTGAGGCTGCTTGCTTATCTTGCCACCTCAAACTTCAAACGTAGACTGGAAATGGGGGGTGTCCCTGCCAGGCTCCTTTCGCAGCCCTGCTCCGAAAATGTGAACGTCTGCAGATAGCTGGCAGACAGAAGGGGCTAGCCTGGAAAGCTGTTGCTCAGCCTCATCTGCCCATGGCACTGCTCGCACAGAGGCACAGAGACTGGGGCTGCTTGCTTGTCTTGCCCTCTCAAACGTAAAACGTAGACTGGAATAGGGGGATTTCCCTGTCAGGCTCCTTTCGCAACCCTGCTGCGAAAATGCGAATGTGTTCAGATAGCTGGCAGCCAGAAGGGGCTAGCCTGGAAAGCTGTTGCTCAGCCTCATCTGCCCATGGCACTGCTCGCACAGAGGCACAGAGACTGGGGCTGCTTGCTTGTCATGCGTTCTCAAACTTCAAACGTAGACTGGAATAGGGGGGAGTCTCTGCCAGGCTCCTTTCGCAGCCCTGCTCTGAAAATGTGAACGTCTGCAGATAGCTGGCAGCCAGAAGGGGCTAGCCTGGAAAGCTGTTGCTCAGCCTCATCTGCCCATGGCACTGCTCGCACAGAGGCACAGAGACTGGGGCTGCTTGCTTGTCTTGCCACCTCAAACTTCAAACATAGACTGGAATGGAGGAGTCCCTGCCCAGGCTCCTTTTACAGCCCTGCTCCGAAAACGCGAACATCTGCAGACAGCTGGCAGCCAGAAGGGGCTAGCCTGGAAAGCTGTTGCTCAGCCTCATCTGCCCATGGCACTGCTCGCACAGAGGCACAGAGATTGGGGCTTCTTGCTTGTCTTGCCACCTCAAACTTCAAACGTAGACTGGAAATGGGGGGAGTCCCTGCCAGGCTCCTTTCGCAGCCCTGCTCCGAAAATGCGAACGTCTGCAGATAGCTGGCAGCCAGAAGGGGCTAGCCTGGAAAGCTGTTGCTCAGCCTCATCTGCCCATGGCACTGCTCGCACAGAGGTACAGAGACTGGGGCTGCTTGCTTGTCTTGCCACCTCAAACTTCAAACGTAGACTGGAATGTAGAATTCACTGTCAGGCTCCTTTCGCAACCCTGCTGCGAAAATGCGAATGTGTTCAGATAGCTGGCAGCCAGAAGGGGCTAGCCTGGAAAGCTGTTGCTCAGCCTCATCTGCCCATGGCACTGCTCGCACAGAGGCACAGAGACTGGGGCTTCTTGCTTGTCATGCGTTCTCAAACTTCAAACGTAAACTGGAATAGGCGGGAGTCTCTGCCAGGCTCCTTTCGCAGCCCTGCTCTGAAAATGTGAACGTCTGCAGATAGCTGGCAGGCAGAAGGGGCTAGCCTGGAAAGCTGTTGCTCAGCCTCATCTGCCCATGGCACTGCTCGCACAGAGGCACAGAGACTGGGGCTGCTTGCTTGTCTTGCCACCTCAAACTTCAAACGTAGACTGGAATGGAGGAGTCCCTGCCCAGGCTCCTTTTACAGCCCTGCTCCGAAAACACGAACATCTGCAGATAGCTGGCAGCCAGAAGGGGCTAGCCTGGAAAGCTGTTGCTCAGCCTCATCTGCCCATGGCACTGCTCGCACAGAGGCACAGAGATTGGGGCTGCTTGCTTGTCTTGCCACCTCAAACTTCAAACGTAGCCTGGGAAAGTTGGTGTCCCAGCCAGGCTCCTTTCGCAGCCCTGCTCCGAAAGTGCGAACGTCTGCAGATAGCTGGCAGCCAGAAGGTGCTAGCCTGAAAAGCTGTTGCTCAGCCTCATCTGCCCATGGCACTGCTCGCACAGAGGAACAGAGAATGGGGCTGCTTGCTTATCTTGCCACCTGCAACTTCAAACACATGCTGGGAATGGTGGTGTCCCTGCCAGGCTCCTATCACAGCCCTGCTCCGAAAGTGCGAACGTCTGCAGGTAGCTGGCAGCCAGAAGGGGCTAGCCTGGAAAGCTGTTGCTCAGCCTCATCTGCCCATGGCACTGCTCGCATAGAGGCACAGAGAATGGGGCTGCTTGCTTATCTTGCCACTTGAAACTTCAAACGCATGCTGGGAATGGTGGTGTCCCTGCCAGGCTCCTATCACAGCCCTGCTCTGAAAGTGCGAACATCTGCAGATAGCTGGCAGCCAGAAGGGGCTAGCCTGGAAAGCTGTTGCTCAGCCTCATCTGCCCATGGCACTGCTCGCATAGAGGCACAGAGAATGGGGCTGCTTGCTTGTCTTGCCACCTCAAACTTCAAACTTAGCCTGGGAAAGTTGGTGTCCCTGCCAGGCTCCTTTCGCAGCCCTGCTCTTGAAATGCGAACGTCTGCAGATAGCTGGCAGCCAGAAGGGGCTAGCCTGGAAAGCTGTTGCTCAGCCTCATCTGCCCATGGCACTGCTCGCACAGAGGCACAGAGAATGGGGCTGCTTGCTTATCTTGCCACCTCAAACTTCAAACGTAGACTGGAAATGGGGGGTGTCCCTGCCAGGCTCCTTTCGCAGCCCTGCTCCGAAAATGTGAACGTCTGCAGATAGCTGGCAGACAGAAGGGGCTAGCCTGGAAAGCTGTTGCTCAGCCTCATCTGCCCATGGCACTGCTCGCACAGAGGCACAGAGACTGGGGCTGCTTGCTTGTCTTGCCCTCTCAAACTTAAAACGTAGACTGGAATAGGGGGATTTCCCTGCCAGGCTCCTTTCACAACCCTGCTGCGAAAATGCGAATGTGTTCAGATAGCTGGCAGCTAGAAGGGGCTAGCCTGGAAAGCTGTTGCTCAGCCTCATCTGCCCATGGCACTGCTCGCATAGAGGCACAGAGAATGGGGCTGCTTGCTTATCTTGCCACCTCAAACTTCAAACACATGCTGGGAATGGTGGTGTCCCCGCCAGGCTCCTATCACAGCCCTGCTCCGAAAGTGCGAACGTCTGCAGATAGCTGGCAGCCAGAAGGGGCTAGCCTGGAAAGCTGTTGCTCATCCTCATCTGCCCATGGCAGTGCTCGCACAGAGGCACAGAGAATGGGGCTGCTTGCTTGTCTTGCCACCTCAAACTTCAAACGTAGCCTGGGAAAGATGGTGTCCCAGCCAGGCTCCTTTCGCAGCCCTGCTCCGAAAGTGCGAACGTCTGCAGATAGCTGGCAGCCAGAAGGTGCTAGCCTGGAAAGCTGTTGCTCAGCCTCATCTGCCCATGGCACTGCTCGCACAGAGGCACAGAGAATGGGGCTGCTTGCTTATCTTGCCACCTCAAACTTCAAACACATGCTGGGAATGGTGGTGTCCCTGCCAGGCTCCTATCACAGCCCTGCTCCGAAAGTGCGAACGTCTGCAGATAGCTGGCAGCCAGAAGGGGCTAGCCTGGAAAGCTGTTGCTCAGCCTCATCTGCCCATAGCACTGCTCGCATAGAGGCACAGAGAATGGGGCTGCTTGCTTATCTTGCCACTTGAAACTTCAAACGCATGCTGGGAATGGTGGTGTCCCTGCCAGGCTGCTATCACAGCCCTGCTCCGAAAGTGCGAACATCTGCAGATAGCTGGCAGCCAGAAGGGGCTAGCCTGGAAAGCTGTTGCTCAGCCTCATCTGCCCATGGCACTGCTCGCACAGAGGCACAGAGAATGGGGCTGCTTGCTTGTCTTGCCACCTCAAACTTCAAACGTAGCCTGGGAAAGTTGGTGTCCCTGCCAGGCTCCTTTCGCAGCCCTGCTCTTGAAATACGAACGTCTGCAGATAGCTGGCAGGCAGAAGGGGCTAGCCTGGAAAGCTGTTGTTCAGCCTCATCTGCCCATGGCACTGCTCGCACAGAGGCACAGAGAATGGGGCTGCTTGCTTATCTTGCCTCTTGAAACTTCAAACGGATGCTGGGAATGGTGGTGTCCCTGCCAGGCTCCTATCACAGCTCTGCTCCGAAAGTGCGAACGTCTGCAGATAGCTGGCAGCCAGAAGGGGCTAGCCTGGAAAGCTGTTGCTCAGCCTCATCTGCCCATGGCACTGCTCGCACAGAGGCACAGAGACTGGGGCTGCTTGCTTGTCTTGCCACCTCAAACTTCAAATGTAGACTGGAAATGGGGGGAGTCCCTGCCAGGCTCCTTTCGCAGCCCTGCTATGAAAATGCGAACGTCTGCAGATAGCTGGCAGCCAGAAGGGGCTAGCCTGGAAAGCTGTTGCTCAGCCTCATCTGCCCATGGCACTGCTCGCACAGAGGCACAGAGACTGGGGCTGCTTGCTTGTCATGCGTTCTCAAACTTCAAACGTAGACTGGAATAGGGGGGAGTCTCTGCCAGGCTCCTTTCGCAGCCCTGCTCTGAAAATGTGAACGTC
The DNA here is from genome assembly GCF_030867145.1 of Opisthocomus hoazin. Lineage (NCBI taxonomy): Eukaryota > Metazoa > Chordata > Aves > Opisthocomiformes > Opisthocomidae > Opisthocomus > Opisthocomus hoazin. Next base: position 6,720,113 of record NC_134442.1, read on the forward strand.
TGCAGATAGCTGGCAGCCAGAAGGGGCTAGCCTGGAAAGCTGTTGCTCAGCCTCATCTGCCCATGGCACTGCTCGCACAGAGGCACAGAGACTGGGGCTGCTTGCTTGTCTTGCCACCTCAAACTTCAAACATAGACTGGAATGGAGGAGTCCCTGCCCAGGCTCCTTTTACGGCCCTGCTCCGAAAACGCGAACATCTGCAGACAGCTGGCAGCCAGAAGGGGCTAGCCTGGAAAGCTGTTGCTCAGCCTCATCTGCCCATGGCACTGCTCGCACAGAGGCACAGAGATTGGGGCTTCTTGCTTGTCTTGCCACCTCAAACTTCAAACGTAGACTGGAAATGGGGGGTGTCCCTGCCAGGCTCCTTTCGCAGACCTGCTCCGAAAATGCGAACGTCTGCAGATAGCTGGCAGCCAGAAGGGGCTAGCCTGGAAAGCTGTTGCTCAGCCTCATCTGCCCATGGCACTGCTCGCACAGAGGTACAGAGACTGGGGCTGCTTGCTTGTCTTGCCACCTCAAACTTCAAACGTAGACTGGAATGTAGAATTCACTGTCAGGCTCCTTTCGCAACCCTGCTCCGAAAATGTGAACGTCTGCAGATAGCTGGCAGGCAGAAGGGGCTAGCCTGGAAAGCTGTTGCTCAGCCTCATCTGCCCATGGCACTGCTCGCACAGAGGCACAGAGACTGGGGCTGCTTGCGTGTCTTGCCACCTCAAACTTAAAACGTAGACTGGAATAGGGGGATTTCCCTGCCAGGCTCCTTTCGCAACCCTGCTGCGAAAATGCGAATGTGTTCAGATAGCTGGCAGCCAGAAGGGGCTAGCCTGGAAAGCTGTTGCTCAGCCTCATCTGCCCATGGCACTGCTCGCACAGAGGCACAGAGACTGGGGCTTCTTGCTTGTCATGCGTTCTCAAACTTCAAACGTAAACTGGAATAGGCGGGAGTCTCTGCCAGGCTCCTTTCGCACCCCTGCTCTGAAAATGTGAACGTCTGCAGATAGCTGGCAGGCAGAAGGGGCTAGCCTGGAAAGCTGTTGCTCAGCCTCATCTGCCCATGGCACTGCTCGCACAGAGGCACAGAGACTGGGGCTGCTTGCTTGTCTTGCCACCTCAAACTTCAAACGTAGACTGCAATGGAGGAGTCCCTGCCCAGGCTCCTTTTACAGCCCTGCTCCGAAAACACGAACATCTGCAGATAGCTGGCAGGCAGAAGGGGCTAGCCTGGAAAGCTGTTGCTCAGCCTCATCTGCCCATGGCACTGCTCGCACAGAGGCACAGAGATTGGGGCTGCTTGCTTGTCTTGCCACCTCAAACTTCAAACGTAGCCTGGGAAAGTTGGTGTCCCAGCCAGGCTCCTTTCGCAGCCCTGCTCCGAAAGTGCGAACGTCTGCAGATAGCTGGCAGCCAGAAGGTGCTAGCCTGAAAAGCTGTTGCTCAGCCTCATCTGCCCATGGCACTGCTCGCACAGAGGCACAGAGAATGGGGCTGCTTGCTTATCTTGCCACCTGAAACTTCAAACACATGCTGGGAATGGTGGTGTCCCTGCCAGGCTCCTATCACAGCCCTGCTCCGAAAGTGCGAACGTCTGCAGATAGCTGGCAGCCAGAAGGGGCTAGCCTGGAAAGCTGTTGCTCAGCCTCATCTGCCCATGGCACTGCTCGCATAGAGGCACAGAGAATGGGGCTGCTTGCTTATCTTGCCACTTGAAACTTCAAACGCATGCTGGGAATGGTGGTGTCCCTGCCAGGCTCCTATCACAGCCCTGCTCTGAAAGTGCGAACATCTGCAGATAGCTGGCAGCCAGAAGGGGCTAGCCTGGAAAGCTGTTGCTCAGCCTCATCTGCCCATGGCACTGCTCGCATAGAGGCACAGAGAATGGGGCTGCTTGCTTGTCTTGCCACCTCAAACTTCAAACGTAGCCTGGGAAAGTTGGTGTCCCTGCCAGGCTCCTTTCACAGCCCTGCTCTTGAAATGCGAACGTCTGCAGATAGCTGGCAGCCAGAAGGGGCTAGCCTGGAAAGCTGTTGCTCAGCCTCATCTGCCCATGGCACTGCTCGCACAGAGGCACAGAGAATGGGGCTGCTTGCTTATCTTGCCAACTCAAACTTCAAACGTAGACTGGAAATGGGGGGTGTCCCTGCCAGGCTCCTTTCGCAGCCCTGCTCCGAAAATGTGAACATCTGCAGATAGCTGGCAGACAGAAGGGGCTAGCCTGGAAAGCTGTTGCTCAGCCTCATCTGCCCATGGCACTGCTCGCACAGAGGCACAGAGACTGGGGCTGCTTGCTTGTCTTGCCCTCTCAAATTTAAAACGTAGACTGGAATAGGGGGATTTCCCTGCCAGGCTCCTTTCACAACCCTGCTGCGAAAATGCGAATGTGTTCAGATAGCTGGCAGCCAGAAGGGGCTAGCCTGGAAAGCTGTTGCTCAGCCTCATCTGCCCATGGCACTGCTCGCATAGAGGCACAGAGAATGGGGCTGCTTGCTTATCTTGCCACCTCAAACTTCAAACACATGCTGGGAATGGTGGTGTCCCTGCCAGGCTCCTATCACAGCCCTGCTCCGAAAGTGCGAACGTCTGCAGATAGCTGGCAGCCAGAAGGGGCTAGCCTGGAAAGCTGTTGCTCAGCCTCATCTGCCCATGGCACTGCTCGCACAGAGGCACAGAGAATGGGGCTGCTTGCTTGTCTTGCCACCTCAAACTTCAAACGTAGCCTGGGAAAGATGGTGTCCCAGCCAGGCTCCTTTCGCAGCCCTGCTCCGAAAGTGCGAACGTCTGCAGATAGCTGGCAGCCAGAAGGTGCTAGCCTGGAAAGCTGTTGCTCAGCCTCATCTGCCCATGGCACTGCTCGCACAGAGGCACAGAGAATGGGGCTGCTTGCTTATCTTGCCACCTCAAACTTCAAACACATGCTGGGAATGGTGGTGTCCCTGCCAGGCTCCTATCACAGCCCTGCTCCGAAAGTGCGAACGTCTGCAGATAGCTGGCAGCCAGAAGGGGCTAGCCTGGAAAGCTGTTGCTCAGCCTCATCTGCCCATAGCACTGCTCGCATAGAGGCACAGAGAATGGGGCTGCTTGCTTATCTTGCCACTTGAAACTTCAAACGCATGCTGGGAATGGTGGTGTCCCTGCCAGGCTGCTATCACAGCCCTGCTCCGAAAGTGCGAACATCTGCAGATAGCTGGCAGCCAGAAGGGGCTAGCCTGGAAAGCTGTTGCTCAGCCTCATCTGCCCATGGCACTGCTCGCATAGAGGCACAGAGAATGGGGCTGCTTGCTTGTCTTGCCACCTCAAACTTCAAACGTAGCCTGGGAAAGTTGGTGTCCCTGCCAGGCTCCTTTCGCAGCCCTGCTCTTGAAATGCGAACGTCTGCAGATAGCTGGCAGCCAGAAGGGGCTAGCCTGGAAAGCTGTTGCTCAGCCTCATCTGCCCATGGCACTGCTCGCACAGAGGCACAGAGAATGGGGCTGCTTGCTTATCTTGCCTCTTGAAACTTCAAACGGATGCTGGGAATGGTGGTGTCCCTGCCAGGCTCCTATCACAGCTCTGCTCCGAAAGTGCGAACGTCTGCAGATAGCTGGCAGCCAGAAGGGGCTAGCCTGGAAAGCTGTTGCTCAGCCTCATCTGCCCATGGCACTGCTCGCACAGAGGCACAGAGACTGGGGCTGCTTGCTTGTCTTGCCACCTCAAACTTCAAATGTAGACTGGAAATGGGGGGAGTCCCTGCCAGGCTCCTTTCCCAGCCCTGCTATGAAAATGCGAACGTCTGCAGATAGCTGGCAGCCAGAAGGGGCTAGCCTGGAAAGCTGTTGCTCAACCTCATCTGCCCATGGCACTGCTCGCACAGAGGCAAAGAGATTGAGGCTGCTTGCTTGTCTTGCCACCTCAAACTTCAAACGTAGACTGGAAATGGGGGGTGTCCCTGCCAGGCTCCTTTCGCAGCCCTGCTCCGAAAATGTGAACGTCTGCAGATAGCTGGCAGACAGAAGGGGCTAGCCTGGAAAGCTGTTGCTCAGCCTCATCTGCCCATGGCACTGCTCGCACAGAGGCACAGAGACTGGGGCTGCTTGCTTGTCTTGCCCTCTCAAACTTAAAACGTAGACTGGAATAGGGGGATTTCCCTGTCAGGCTCCTTTCGCAACCCTGCTGCGAAAATGCGAATGTGTTCAGATAGCTGGCAGCCAGAAGGGGCTAGCCTGGAAAGCTGTTGCTCAGCCTCATCTGCCCATGGCACTGCTCGCACAGAGGCACAGAGACTGGGGCTGCTTGCTTGTCATGCGTTCTCAAACTTCAAACGTAGACTGGAATAGGGGGGAGTCTCTGCCAGGCTCCTTTCGCAGCCCTGCTCTGAAAATGCGAACGTCTGCAGATAGCTGGCAGCCAGAAGGGGCTAGCCTGGAAAGCTGTTGCTCAGCCTCATCTGCCCATGGCACTGCTCGCACAGAGGCACAGAGACTGGGGCTGCTTGCTTGTCTTGCCACCTCAAACTTCAAACATAGACTGGAATGGAGGAGTCCCTGCCCAGGCTCCTTTTACAGCCCTGCTCCGAAAACGCGAACATCTGCAGACAGCTGGCAGCCAGAAGGGGCTAGCCTGGAAAGCTGTTGCTCAGCCTCATCTGCCCATGGCACTGCTCGCACAGAGGCACAGAGATTGGGGCTTCTTGCTTGTCTTGCCACCTCAAACTTCAAACGTAGACTGGAAATGGGGGGTGTCCCTGCCAGGCTCCTTTCGCAGCCCTGCTCCGAAAACACGAACGTCTGCAGATAGCTGGCAGCCAGAAGGGGCTAGCCTGGAAAGCTGTTGCTCAGCCTCATCTGCCCATGGCACTGCTCGCACAGAGGTACAGAGACTGGGGCTGCTTGCTTGTCTTGCCACCTCAAACTTCAAACGTAGACTGGAATGTAGAATTCACTGTCAGGCTCCTTTCGCAACCCTGCTCCGAAAATGTGAACGTCTGCAGATAGCTGGCAGCCAGAAGGGGCTAGCCTGGAAAGCTGTTGCTCAGCCTCATCTGCCCATGGCACTGCTCGCACAGAGGCACAGAGACTGGGGCTGCTTGCTTGTCTTGCCACCTCAAACTTCAAACGTAGACTGGAATGGAGGAGTCCCTGCCCAGGCTCCTTTTACAGCCCTGCTCCGAAAACACGAACATCTGCAGATAGCTGGCAGCCAGAAGGGGCTAGCCTGGAAAGCTGTTGCTCAGCCTCATCTGCCCATGGCACTGCTCGCACAGAGGCACAGAGATTGGGGCTGCTTGCTTGTCTTGCCACCTCAAACTTCAAACGTAGCCTGGGAAAGATGGTGTCCCAGCCAGGCTCCTTTCGCAGCCCTGCTCCGAAAGTGCGAACGTCTGCAGATAGCTGGCAGCCAGAAGGTGCTAGCCTGGAAAGCTGTTGCTCAGCCTCATCTGCCCATGGCACTGCTCGCACAGAGGCACAGACAATGGGGCTGCTTGCTTATCTTGCCACCTCAAACTTCAAACACATGCTGGGAATGGTGGTGTCCCTGCCAGGCTCCTATCACAGCCCTGCTCCGAAAGTGCGAACGTCTGCAGATAGCTGGCAGCCAGAAGGGGCTAGCCTGGAAAGCTGTTGCTCAGCCTCATCTGCCCATAGCACTGCTCGCATAGAGGCACAGAGAATGGGGCTGCTTGCTTATCTTGCCACTTGAAACTTCAAACGCATGCTGGGAATGGTGGTGTCCCTGCCAGGCTCCTATCACAGCCCTGCTCCGAAAGTGCGAACATCTGCAGATAGCTGGCAGCCAGAAGGGGCTAGCCTGGAAAGCTGTTGCTCAGCCTCATCTGCCCATGGCACTGCTCGCATAGAGGCACAGAGAATGGGGCTGCTTGCTTGTCTTGCCACCTCAAACTTCAAACGTAGCCTGGGAAAGTTGGTGTCCCTGCCAGGCTCCTTTCGCAGCCCTGCTCTTGAAATGCGAACGTCTGCAGATAGCTGGCAGCCAGAAGGGGCTAGCCTGGAAAGCTGTTGCTCAGCCTCATCTGCCCATGGCACTGCTCGCACAGAGGCACAGAGAATGGGGCTGCTTGCTTATCTTGCCTCTTGAAACTTCAAACGGATGCTGGGAATGGTGGTGTCCCTGCCAGGCTCCTATCACAGCTCTGCTCCGAAAGTGCGAACGTCTGCAGATAGCTGGCAGCCAGAAGGGGCTAGCCTGGAAAGCTGTTGCTCAGCCTCATCTGCCCATGGCACTGCTCGCACAGAGGCACAGAGACTGGGGCTGCTTGCTTGTCTTGCCACCTCAAACTTCAAATGTAGACTGGAAATGGGGGGAGTCCCTGCCAGGCTCCTTTCGCAGCCCTGCTATGAAAATGCGAACGTCTGCAGATAGCTGGCAGCCAGAAGGGGCTAGCCTGGAAAGCTGTTGCTCAACCTCATCTGCCCATGGCACTGCTCGCACAGAGGCAAAGAGATTGAGGCTGCTTGCTTGTCTTGCCACCTCAAACTTCAAACGTAGACTGGAAATGGGGGGTGTCCCTGCCAGGCTCCTTTCGCAGCCCTGCTCCGAAAATGTGAACGTCTGCAGATAGCTGGCAGACAGAAGGGGCTAGCCTGGAAAGCTGTTGCTCAGCCTCATCTGCCCATGGCACTGCTCGCACAGAGGCACAGAGACTGGGGCTGCTTGCTTGTCTTGCCCTCTCAAACTTAAAACGTAGACTGGAATAGGGGGATTTCCCTGTCAGGCTCCTTTCGCAACCCTGCTGGGAAAATGCGAATGTGTTCAGATAGCTGGCAGCCAGAAGGGGCTAGCCTGGAAAGCTGTTGCTCAGCCTCATCTGCCCATGGCACTGCTCGCACAGAGGCACAGAGACTGGGGCTGCTTGCTTGTCATGCGTTCTCAAACTTCAAACGTAGACTGGAATAGGGGGGAGTCTCTGCCAGGCTCCTTTCGCAGCCCTGCTCTGAAAATGTGAACGTCTGCAGATAGCTGGCAGCCAGAAGGGGCTAGCCTGGAAAGCTGTTGCTCAGCCTCATCTGCCCATGGCACTGCTCGCACAGAGGCACAGAGACTGGGGCTGCTTGCTTGTCTTGCCACCTCAAACTTCAAACATAGACTGGAATGCAGGAGTCCCTGCCCAGGCTCCTTTTACAGCCCTGCTCCGAAAACGCGAACATCTGCAGACAGCTGGCAGCCAGAAGGGGCTAGCCTGGAAAGCTGTTGCTCAGCCTCATCTGCCCATGGCACTGCTCGCACAGAGGCACAGAGAATGGGGCTTCTTGCTTGTCTTGCCACCTCAAACTTCAAACGTAGACTGGAAATGGGGGGTGTCCCTGCCAGGCTCCTTTCGCAGCCCTGCTCCGAAAATGCGAACGTCTGCAGATAGCTGGCAGCCAGAAGGGGCTAGCCTGGAAAGCTGTTGCTCAGCCTCATCTGCCCATGGCACTGCTCGCATAGAGGCACAGAGAATGGGGCTGCTTGCTTATCTTGCCACTTGAAACTTCAAACGCATGCTGGGAATGGTGGTGTCCCTGCCAGGCTCCTATCACAGCCCTGCTCTGAAAGTGCGAACATCTGCAGATAGCTGGCAGCCAGAAGGGGCTAGCCTGGAAAGCTGTTGCTCAGCCTCATCTGCCCATGGCACTGCTCGCACAGAGGCACAGAGACTGGGGCTGCTTGCGTGTCTTGCCACCTCAAACTTAAAACGTAGACTGGAATAGGGGGATTTCCCTGCCAGGCTCCTTTCGCAACCCTGCTGCGAAAATGCGAATGTGTTCAGATAGCTGGCAGCCAGAAGGGGCTAGCCTGGAAAGCTGTTGCTCAGCCTCATCTGCCCATGGCACTGCTCGCACAGAGGCACAGAGACTGGGGCTTCTTGCTTGTCATGCGTTCTCAAACTTCAAACGTAAACTGGAATAGGCGGGAGTCTCTGCCAGGCTCCTTTCGCAGCCCTGCTCTGAAAATGTGAACGTCTGCAGATAGCTGGCAGGCAGAAGGGGCTAGCCTGGAAAGCTGTTGCTCAGCCTCATCTGCCCATGGCACTGCTCGCACAGAGGCACAGAGACTGGGGCTGCTTGCTTGTCTTGCCACCTCAAACTTCAAACGTAGACTGGAATGGAGGAGTCCCTGCCCAGGCTCCTTTTACAGCCCTGCTCCGAAAACACGAACATCTGCAGATAGCTGGCAGGCAGAAGGGGCTAGCCTGGAAAGCTGTTGCTCAGCCTCATCTGCCCATGGCACTGCTCGCATAGAGGCACAGAGAATGGGGCTGCTTGCTTGTCTTGCCACCTCAAACTTCAAACGTAGCCTGGGAAAGTTGGTGTCCCTGCCAGGCTCCTTTCGCAGCCCTGCTATGAAAATGCGAACGTCTGCAGATAGCTGGCAGACAGAAGGGGCTAGCCTGGAAAGCTGTTGCTCAGCCTCATCTGCCCATGGCACTGCTCGCACAGAGGCACAGAGAATGGGGCTGCTTGCTTATCTTGCCACCTCAAACTTCAAACGTAGACTGGAAATGGGGGGTGTCCCTGCCAGGCTCCTTTCGCAGACCTGCTCCGAAAATGTGAACGTCTGCAGATAGCTGGCAGACAGAAGGGGCTATCCTGGAAAGCTGTTGCTCAGCCTCATCTGCCCATGGCACTGCTCGCACAGAGGCACAGAGACTGGGGCTGCTTGCTTGTCTTGCCCTCTCAAACTTAAACCGTAGACTGGAATAGGGGGATTTCCCTGCCAGGCTCCTTTCACAACCCTGCTGCGAAAATGCGAATGTGTTCAGATAGCTGGCAGCTAGAAGGGGCTAGCCTGGAAAGCTGTTGCTCAGCCTCATCTGCCCATGGCACTGCTCACACAGAGGCACAGAGACTGGGGCTGCTTGCTTGTCATGCGTTCTCAAACTTCAAACGTAGACTGGAATAGGGGGGAGTCTCTGCCAGGCTCCTTTCGCAGCCCTGCTCTGAAAATGTGAACGTCTGCAGATAGCTGGCAGCCAGAAGGGGCTAGCCTGGAAAGCTGTTGCTCAGCCTCATCTGCCCATGGCACTGCTCGCACAGAGGCACAGAGAATGGGGCTGCTTGCTTATCTTGCCTCTTGAAACTTCAAACGGATGCTGGGAATGGTGGTGTCCCTGCCAGGCTCCTATCACAGCTCTGCTCCGAAAGTGCGAACGTCTGCAGATAGCTGGCAGCCAGAAGGGGCTAGCCTGGAAAGCTGTTGCTCAGCCTCATCTGCCCATGGCACTGCTCGCACAGAGGCACAGAGACTGGGGCTGCTTGCTTGTCTTGCCACCTCAAACTTTAAATGTAGACTGGAAATGGGGGGAGTCCCTGCCAGGCTCCTTTCGCAGCCCTGTTATGAAAATGCGAACGTCTGCAGATAGCTGGCAGCCAGAAGGGGCTAGCCTGGAAAGCTGTTGCTCAACCTCATCTGCCCATGGCACTGCTCGCACAGAGGCAGAGAGATTGAGGCTGCTTACTTGTCTTGCCACCTCAAACTTCAAACGTAGACTGGAAATGGGGGGTGTCCCTGCCAGGCTCCTTTCGCAGCCCTGCTCCGAAAATGTGAACGTCTGCAGATAGCTGGCAGACAGAAGGGGCTAGCCTGGAAAGCTGTTGCTCAGCCTCATCTGCCCATGGCACTGCTCGCACAGAGGCACAGAGACTGGGGCTGCTTGCTTGTCTTGCCCTCTCAAACTTAAAACGTAGACTGGAATAGGGGGATTTCCCTGTCAGGCTCCTTTCGCAACCCTGCTGCGAAAATGCGAATGTGTTCAGATAGCTGGCAGCCAGAAGGGGCTAGCCTGGAAAGCTGTTGCTCAGCCTCATCTGCCCATGGCACTGCTCGCACAGAGGCACAGAGACTGGGGCTGCTTGCTTGTCATGCGTTCTCAAACTTCAAACGTAGACTGGAATAGGGGGGAGTCTCTGCCAGGCTCCTTTCGCAGCCCTGCTCTGAAAATGCGAACGTCTGCAGATAGCTGGCAGCCAGAAGGGGCTAGCCTGGAAAGCTGTTGCTCAGCCTCATCTGCCCATGGCACTGCTCGCACAGAGGCACAGAGACTGGGGCTGCTTGCTTGTCTTGCCACCTCAAACTTCAAACATAGACTGGAATGGAGGAGTCCCTGCCCAGGCTCCTTTTACAGCCCTGCTCCGAAAACGCGAACATCTGCAGACAGCTGGCAGCCAGAAGGGGCTAGCCTGGAAAGCTGTTGCTCAGCCTCATCTGCCCATGGCACTGCTCGCACAGAGGCACAGAGATTGGGGCTTCTTGCTTGTCTTGCCACCTCAAACTTCAAACGTAGACTGGAAATGGGGGGTGTCCCTGCCAGGCTCCTTTCGCAGCCCTGCTCCGAAAACACGAACGTCTGCAGATAGCTGGCAGCCAGAAGGGGCTAGCCTGGAAAGCTGTTGCTCAGCCTCATCTGCCCATGGCACTGCTCGCACAGAGGTACAGAGACTGGGTCTGCTTGCTTGTCTTGCCACCTCAAACTTCAAACGTAGACTGGAATGTAGAATTCACTGTCAGGCTCCTTTCGCAACCCTGCTCCGAAAATGTGAACGTCTGCAGATAGCTGGCAGCCAGAAGGGGCTAGCCTGGAAAGCTGTTGCTCAGCCTCATCTGCCCATGGCACTGCTCGCACAGAGGCACAGAGACTGGGGCTGCTTGCTTGTCTTGCCACCTCAAACTTCAAACGTAGACTGGAATGGAGGAGTCCCTGCCCAGGCTCCTTTTACAGCCCTGCTCCGAAAACACGAACATCTGCAGATAGCTGGCAGCCAGAAGGGGCTAGCCTGGAAAGCTGTTGCTCAGCCTCATCTGCCCATGGCACTGCTCGCACAGAGGCACAGAGATTGGGGCTGCTTGCTTGTCTTGCCACCTCAAACTTCAAACGTAGCCTGGGAAAGATGGTGTCCCAGCCAGGCTCCTTTCGCAGCCCTGCTCCGAAAGTGCGAACGTCTGCAGATAGCTGGCAGCCAGAAGGTGCTAGCCTGGAAAGCTGTTGCTCAGCCTCATCTGCCCATGGCACTGCTCGCACAGAGGCACAGACAATGGGGCTGCTTGCTTATCTTGCCACCTCAAACTTCAAACACATGCTGGGAATGGTGGTGTCCCTGCCAGGCTCCTATCACAGCCCTGCTCCGAAAGTGCGAACGTCTGCAGATAGCTGGCAGCCAGAAGGGGCTAGCCTGGAAAGCTGTTGCTCAGCCTCATCTGCCCATAGCACTGCTCGCATAGAGGCACAGAGAATGGGGCTGCTTGCTTATCTTGCCACTTGAAACTTCAAACGCATGCTGGGAATGGTGGTGTCCCTGCCAGGCTCCTATCACAGCCCTGCTCCGAAAGTGCGAACATCTGCAGATAGCTGGCAGCCAGAAGGGGCTAGCCTGGAAAGCTGTTGCTCAGCCTCATCTGCCCATGGCACTGCTCGCATAGAGGCACAGAGAATGGGGCTGCTTGCTTGTCTTGCCACCTCAAACTTCAAACGTAGCCTGGGAAAGTTGGTGTCCCTGCCAGGCTCCTTTCGCAGCCCTGCTCTTGAAATGCGAACGTCTGCAGATAGCTGGCAGCCAGAAGGGGCTAGCCTGGAAAGCTGTTGCTCAGCCTCATCTGCCCATGGCACTGCTCGCACAGAGGCACAGAGAATGGGGCTGCTTGCTTATCTTGCCTCTTGAAACTTCAAACGGATGCTGGGAATGGTGGTGTCCCTGCCAGGCTCCTATCACAGCTCTGCTCCGAAAGTGCGAACGTCTGCAGATAGCTGGCAGCCAGAAGGGGCTAGCCTGGAAAGCTGTTGCTCAGCCTCATCTGCCCATGGCACTGCTCGCACAGAGGCACAGAGACTGGGGCTGCTTGCTTGTCTTGCCACCTCAAACTTCAAATGTAGACTGGAAATGGGGGGAGTCCCTGCCAGGCTCCTTTCGCAGCCCTGCTATGAAAATGCGAACGTCTGCAGATAGCTGGCAGCCAGAAGGGGCTAGCCTGGAAAGCTGTTGCTCAACCTCATCTGCCCATGGCACTGCTCGCACAGAGGCAAAGAGATTGAGGCTGCTTGCTTGTCTTGCCACCTCAAACTTCAAACGTAGACTGGAAATGGGGGGTGTCCCTGCCAGGCTCCTTTCGCAGCCCTGCTCCGAAAATGTGAACGTCTGCAGATAGCTGGCAGACAGAAGGGGCTAGCCTGGAAAGCTGTTGCTCAGCCTCATCTGCCCATGGCACTGCTCGCACAGAGGCACAGAGACTGGGGCTGCTTGCTTGTCTTGCCCTCTCAAACTTAAAACGTAGACTGGAATAGGGGGATTTCCCTGTCAGGCTCCTTTCGCAACCCTGCTGGGAAAATGCGAATGTGTTCAGATAGCTGGCAGCCAGAAGGGGCTAGCCTGGAAAGCTGTTGCTCAGCCTCATCTGCCCATGGCACTGCTCGCACAGAGGCACAGAGACTGGGGCTGCTTGCTTGTCATGCGTTCTCAAACTTCAAACGTAGACTGGAATAGGGGGGAGTCTCTGCCAGGCTCCTTTCGCAGCCCTGCTCTGAAAATGTGAACGTCTGCAGATAGCTGGCAGCCAGAAGGGGCTAGCCTGGAAAGCTGTTGCTCAGCCTCATCTGCCCATGGCACTGCTCGCACAGAGGCACAGAGACTGGGGCTGCTTGCTTGTCTTGCCACCTCAAACTTCAAACATAGACTGGAATGCAGGAGTCCCTGCCCAGGCTCCTTTTACAGCCCTGCTCCGAAAACGCGAACATCTGCAGACAGCTGGCAGCCAGAAGGGGCTAGCCTGGAAAGCTGTTGCTCAGCCTCATCTGCCCATGGCACTGCTCGCACAGAGGCACAGAGAATGGGGCTTCTTGCTTGTCTTGCCACCTCAAACTTCAAACGTAGACTGGAAATGGGGGGTGTCCCTGCCAGGCTCCTTTCGCAGCCCTGCTCCGAAAATGCGAACGTCTGCAGATAGCTGGCAGCCAGAAGGGGCTAGCCTGGAAAGCTGTTGCTCAGCCTCATCTGCCCATGGCACTGCTCGCATAGAGGCACAGAGAATGGGGCTGCTTGCTTATCTTGCCACTTGAAACTTCAAACGCATGCTGGGAATGGTGGTGTCCCTGCCAGGCTCCTATCACAGCCCTGCTCTGAAAGTGCGAACATCTGCAGATAGCTGGCAGCCAGAAGGGGCTAGCCTGGAAAGCTGTTGCTCAGCCTCATCTGCCCATGGCACTGCTCGCACAGAGGCACAGAGACTGGGGCTGCTTGCGTGTCTTGCCACCTCAAACTTAAAACGTAGACTGGAATAGGGGGATTTCCCTGCCAGGCTCCTTTCGCAACCCTGCTGCGAAAATGCGAATGTGTTCAGATAGCTGGCAGGCAGAAGGGGCTAGCCTGGAAAGCTGTTGCTCAGCCTCATCTGCCCATGGCACTGCTCGCACAGAGGCACAGAGACTGGGGCTGCTTGCTTGTCTTGCCACCTCAAACTTCAAACGTAGACTGGAATGGAGGAGTCCCTGCCCAGGCTCCTTTTACAGCCCTGCTCCGAAAACACGAACATCTGCAGATAGCTGGCAGGCAGAAGGGGCTAGCCTGGAAAGCTGTTGCTCAGCCTCATCTGCCCATGGCACTGCTCGCATAGAGGCACAGAGAATGGGGCTGCTTGCTTGTCTTGCCACCTCAAACTTCAAACGTAGCCTGGGAAAGTTGGTGTCCCTGCCAGGCTCCTTTCGCAGCCCTGCTATGAAAATGCGAACGTCTGCAGATAGCTGGCAGACAGAAGGGGCTAGCCTGGAAAGCTGTTGCTCAGCCTCATCTGCCCATGGCACTGCTCGCACAGAGGCACAGAGAATGGGGCTGCTTGCTTATCTTGCCACCTCAAACTTCAAACGTAGACTGGAAATGGGGGGTGTCCCTGCCAGGCTCCTTTCGCAGACCTGCTCCGAAAATGTGAACGTCTGCAGATAGCTGGCAGACAGAAGGGGCTATCCTGGAAAGCTGTTGCTCAGCCTCATCTGCCCATGGCACTGCTCGCACAGAGGCACAGAGACTGGGGCTGCTTGCTTGTCTTGCCCTCTCAAACTTAAACCGTAGACTGGAATAGGGGGATTTCCCTGCCAGGCTCCTTTCACAACCCTGCTGCGAAAATGCGAATGTGTTCAGATAGCTGGCAGCTAGAAGGGGCTAGCCTGGAAAGCTGTTGCTCAGCCTCATCTGCCCATGGCACTGCTCGCACAGAGGCACAGAGACTGGGGCTGCTTGCTTGTCATGCGTTCTCAAACTTCAAACGTAGACTGGAATAGGGGGGAGTCTCTGCCAGGCTCCTTTCGCAGCCCTGCTCTGAAAATGTGAACGTCTGCAGATAGCTGGCAGCCAGAAGGGGCTAGCCTGGAAAGCTGTTGCTCAGCCTCATCTGCCCATGGCACTGCTCGCACAGAGGCACAGAGAATGGGGCTGCTTGCTTATCTTGCCTCTTGAAACTTCAAACGGATGCTGGGAATGGTGGTGTCCCTGCCAGGCTCCTATCACAGCTCTGCTCCGAAAGTGCGAACGTCTGCAGATAGCTGGCAGCCAGAAGGGGCTAGCCTGGAAAGCTGTTGCTCAGCCTCATCTGCCCATGGCACTGCTCGCACAGAGGCACAGAGACTGGGGCTGCTTGCTTGTCTTGCCACCTCAAACTTTAAATGTAGACTGGAAATGGGGGGAGTCCCTGCCAGGCTCCTTTCGCAGCCCTGTTATGAAAATGCGAACGTCTGCAGATAGCTGGCAGCCAGAAGGGGCTAGCCTGGAAAGCTGTTGCTCAACCTCATCTGCCCATGGCACTGCTCGCACAGAGGCAAAGAGATTGAGGCTGCTTACTTGTCTTGCCACCTCAAACTTCAAACGTAGACTGGAAATGGGGGGTGTCCCTGCCAGGCTCCTTTCGCAGCCCTGCTCCGAAAATGTGAACGTCTGCAGATAGCTGGCAGACAGAAGGGGCTAGCCTGGAAAGCTGTTGCTCAGCCTCATCTGCCCATGGCACTGCTCGCACAGAGGCACAGAGACTGGGGCTGCTTGCTTGTCTTGCCCTCTCAAACTTAAAACGTAGACTGGAATAGGGGGATTTCCCTGTCAGGCTCCTTTCGCAACCCTGCTGCGAAAATGCGAATGTGTTCAGATAGCTGGCAGCCAGAAGGGGCTAGCCTGGAAAGCTGTTGCTCAGCCTCATCTGCCCATGGCACTGCTCGCACAGAGGCACAGAGACTGGGGCTGCTTGCTTGTCATGCGTTCTCAAACTTCAAACGTAGACTGGAATAGGGGGGAGTCTCTGCCAGGCTCCTTTCGCAGCCCTGCTCTGAAAATGTGAACGTCTGCAAATAGCTGGCAGCCAGAAGGGGCTAGCCTGGAAAGCTGTTGCTCAGCCTCATCTGCCCATGGCACTGCTCGCACAGAGGCACAGAGACTGGGGCTGCTTGCTTGTCTTGCCACCTCAAACTTCAAACATAGACTGGAATGGAGGAGTCCCTGCCCAGGCTCCTTTTACAGCCCTGCTCCGAAAACGCGAACATCTGCAGACAGCTGGCAGCCAGAAGGGGCTAGCCTGGAAAGCTGTTGCTCAGCCTCATCTGCCCATGGCACTGCTCGCACAGAGGCACAGAGATTGGGGCTTCTTGCTTGTCTTGCCACCTCAAACTTCAAACGTAGACTGGAAATGGGGGGTGTCCCTGCCAGGCTCCTTTCGCAGCCCTGCTCCGAAAATGCGAACGTCTGCAGATAGCTGGCAGCCAGAAGGGGCTAGCCTGGAAAGCTGTTGCTCAGCCTCATCTGCCCATGGCACTGCTCGCACAGAGGTACAGAGACTGGGGCTGCTTGCTTGTCTTGCCACCTCAAACTTCAAACGTAGACTGGAATGTAGAATTCACTGTCAGGCTCCTTTCGCAACCCTGCTCCGAAAATGTGAACGTCTGCAGATAGCTGGCAGCCAGAAGGGGCTAGCCTGGAAAGCTGTTGCTCAGCCTCATCTGCCCGTGGCACTGCTCGCACAGAGGCACAGAGACTGGGGCTGCTTGCGTGTCTTGCCACCTCAAACTTAAAACGTAGACTGGAATAGGGGGATTTCCCTGCCAGGCTCCTTTCGCAACCCTGCTGCGAAAATGCGAATGTGTTCAGATAGCTGGCAGCCAGAAGGGGCTAGCCTGGAAAGCTGTTGCTCAGCCTCATCTGCCCATGGCACTGCTCGCACAGAGGCACAGAGACTGGGGCTTCTTGCTTGTCATGCGTTCTCAAACTTCAAACGTAAACTGGAATAGGCGGGAGTCTCTGCCAGGCTCCTTTCGCAGCCCTGCTCTGAAAATGTGAACGTCTGCAGATAGCTGGCAGGCAGAAGGGGCTAGCCTGGAAAGCTGTTGCTCAGCCTCATCTGCCCATGGCACTGCTCGCACAGAGGCACAGAGACTGGGGCTGCTTGCTTGTCTTGCCACCTCAAACTTCAAACGTAGACTGGAATGGAGGAGTCCCTGCCCAGGCTCCTTTTACAGCCCTGCTCCGAAAACACGAACATCTGCAGATAGCTGGCAGGCAGAAGGGGCTAGCCTGGAAAGCTGTTGCTCAGCCTCATCTGCCCATGGCACTGCTCGCACAGAGGCACAGAGATTGGGGCTGCTTGCTTGTCTTGCCACCTCAAACTTCAAACGTAGCCTGGGAAAGTTGGTGTCCCAGCCAGGCTCCTTTCGCAGCCCTGCTCCGAAAGTGCGAACGTCTGCAGATAGCTGGCAGCCAGAAGGTGCTAGCCTGAAAAGCTGTTGCTCAGCCTCATCTGCCCATGGCACTGCTCGCACAGAGGCACAGAGAATGGGGCTGCTTGCTTATCTTGCCACCTGAAACTTCAAACACATGCTGGGAATGGTGGTGTCCCTGCCAGGCTCCTATCACAGCCCTGCTCCGAAAGTGCGAACGTCTGCAGATAGCTGGCAGCCAGAAGGGGCTAGCCTGGAAAGCTGTTGCTCAGCCTCATCTGCCCATGGCACTGCTCGCATAGAGGCACAGAGAATGGGGCTGCTTGCTTATCTTGCCACTTGAAACTTCAAACGCATGCTGGGAATGGTGGTGTCCCTGTCAGGCTCCTATCACAGCCCTGCTCTGAAAGTGCGAACATCTGCAGATAGCTGGCAGCCAGAAGGGGCTAGCCTGGAAAGCTGTTGCTCAGCCTCATCTGCCCATGGCACTGCTCGCATAGAGGCACAGAGAATGGGGCTGCTTGCTTGTCTTGCCACCTCAAACTTCAAACGTAGCCTGGGAAAGTTGGTGTCCCTGCCAGGCTCCTTTCGCAGCCCTGCTCTTGAAATGCGAACGTCTGCAGACAGCTGGCAGCCAGAAGGGGCTAGCCTGGAAAGCTGTTGCTCAGCCTCATCTGCCCATGGCACTGCTCGCACAGAGGCACAGAGAATGGGGCTGCTTGCTTATCTTGCCACCTCAAACTTCAAACGTAGACTGGAAATGGGGGGTGTCCCTGCCAGGCTCCTTTCGCAGCCCTGCTCCGAAAATGCGAACGTCTGCAGATAGCTGGCAGCCAGAAGGGGCTAGCCTGGAAAGCTGTTGCTCAGCCTCATCTGCCCATGGCACTGCTCGCACAGAGGCACAGAGACTGGGGCTGCTTGCTTGTCTTGCCCTCTCAAACTTAAACCGTAGACTGGAATAGGGGGATTTCCCTGCCAGGCTCCTTTCACAACCCTGCTGCGAAAATGCGAATGTGTTCAGATAGCTGGCAGCTAGAAGGGGCTAGCCTGGAAAGCTGTTGCTCAGCCTCATCTGCCCATGGCACTGCTCACACAGAGGCACAGAGACTGGGGCTGCTTGCTTGTCATGCGTTCTCAAACTTCAAACGTAGACTGGAATAGGGGGGAGTCTCTGCCAGGCTCCTTTCGCAGCCCTGCTCTGAAAATGTGAACGTCTGCAGATAGCTGGCAGCCAGAAGGGGCTAGCCTGGAAAGCTGTTGCTCAGCCTCATCTGCCCATGGCACTGCTCGCACAGAGGCACAGAGAATGGGGCTGCTTGCTTATCTTGCCTCTTGAAACTTCAAACGGATGCTGGGAATGGTGGTGTCCCTGCCAGGCTCCTATCACAGCTCTGCTCCGAAAGTGCGAACGTCTGCAGATAGCTGGCAGCCAGAAGGGGCTAGCCTGGAAAGCTGTTGCTCAGCCTCATCTGCCCATGGCACTGCTCGCACAGAGGCACAGAGACTGGGGCTGCTTGCTTGTCTTGCCACCTCAAACTTCAAACGTAGACTGGAATGGAGGAGTCCCTGCCCAGGCTCCTTTTACAGCCCTGCTCCGAAAACACGAACATCTGCAGATAGCTGGCAGCCAGAAGGGGCTAGCCTGGAAAGCTGTTGCTCAGCCTCATCTGCCCATGGCACTGCTCGCATAGAGGCACAGAGAATGGGGCTGCTTGCTTGTCTTGCCACCTCAAACTTCAAACGTAGCCTGGGAAAGTTGGTGTCCCTGCCAGGCTCCTTTCGCAGCCCTGCTCCGAAAATGCGAACGTCTGCAGATAGCTGGCAGACAGAAGGGGCTAGCCTGGAAAGCTGTTGCTCAGCCTCATCTGCCCATGGCACTGCTCGCACAGAGGCACAGAGAATGGGGCTGCTTGCTTATCTTGCCACCTCAAACTTCAAACGTAGACTGGAAATGGGGGGTGTCCCTGCCAGGCTCCTTTCGCAGACCTGCTCCGAAAATGTGAACGTCTGCAGATAGCTGGCAGACAGAAGGGGCTAGCCTGGAAAGCTGTTGCTCAGCCTCATCTGCCCATGGCACTGCTCGCACAGAGGCACAGAGACTGGGGCTGCTTGCTTGTCTTGCCCTCTCAAACTTAAACCGTAGACTGGAATAGGGGGATTTCCCTGCCAGGCTCCTTTCACAACCCTGCTGCGAAAATGCGAATGTGTTCAGATAGCTGGCAGCTAGAAGGGGCGAGCCTGGAAAGCTGTTGCTCAGCCTCATCTGCCCATGGCACTGCTCACACAGAGGCACAGAGACTGGGGCTGCTTGCTTGTCATGCGTTCTCAAACTTCAAACGTAGACTGGAATAGGGGGGAGTCTCTGCCAGGCTCCTTTCGCAGCCCTGCTCTGAAAATGTGAACGTCTGCAGATAGCTGGCAGCCAGAAGGGGCTAGCCTGGAAAGCTGTTGCTCAGCCTCATCTGCCCATGGCACTGCTCGCACAGAGGCACAGAGAATGGGGCTGCTTGCTTATCTTGCCTCTTGAAACTTCAAACGGATGCTGGGAATGGTGGTGTCCCTGCCAGGCTCCTATCACAGCTCTGCTCCGAAAGTGCGAACGTCTGCAGATAGCTGGCAGCCAGAAGGGGCTAGCCTGGAAAGCTGTTGCTCAGCCTCATCTGCCCATGGCACTGCTCGCACAGAGGCACAGAGACTGGGGCTGCTTGCTTGTCTTGCCACCTCAAACTTTAAATGTAGACTGGAAATGGGGGGAGTCCCTGCCAGGCTCCTTTCGCAGCCCTGTTATGAAAATGCGAACGTCTGCAGATAGCTGGCAGCCAGAAGGGGCTAGCCTGGAAAGCTGTTGCTCAACCTCATCTGCCCATGGCACTGCTCGCACAGAGGCAAAGAGATTGAGGCTGCTTACTTGTCTTGCCACCTCAAACTTCAAACGTAGACTGGAAATGGGGGGTGTCCCTGCCAGGCTCCTTTCGCAGCCCTGCTCCGAAAATGTGAACGTCTGCAGATAGCTGGCAGACAGAAGGGGCTAGCCTGGAAAGCTGTTGCTCAGCCTCATCTGCCCATGGCACTGCTCGCACAGAGGCACAGAGACTGGGGCTGCTTGCTTGTCTTGCCCTCTCAAACTTAAAACGTAGACTGGAATAGGGGGATTTCCCTGTCAGGCTCCTTTCGCAACCCTGCTGCGAAAATGCGAATGTGTTCAGATAGCTGGCAGCCAGAAGGGGCTAGCCTGGAAAGCTGTTGCTCAGCCTCATCTGCCCATGGCACTGCTCGCACAGAGGCACAGAGACTGGGGCTGCTTGCTTGTCATGCGTTCTCAAACTTCAAACGTAGACTGGAATAGGGGGGAGTCTCTGCCAGGCTCCTTTCGCAGCCCTGCTCTGAAAATGTGAACGTCTGCAGATAGCTGGCAGCCAGAAGGGGCTAGCCTGGAAAGCTGTTGCTCAGCCTCATCTGCCCATGGCACTGCTCGCACAGAGGCACAGAGACTGGGGCTGCTTGCTTGTCTTGCCACCTCAAACTTCAAACGTAGACTGGAATGGAGGAGTCCCTGCCCAGGCTCCTTTTACAGCCCTGCTCCGAAAACACGAACATCTGCAGATAGCTGGCAGGCAGAAGGGGCTAGCCTGGAAAGCTGTTGCTCAGCCTCATCTGCCCATGGCACTGCTCGCACAGAGGCACAGAGATTGGGGCTGCTTGCTTGTCTTGCCACCTCAAACTTCAAACGTAGCCTGGGAAAGTTGGTGTCCCAGCCAGGCTCCTTTCGCAGCCCTGCTCCGAAAGTGCGAACGTCTGCAGATAGCTGGCAGCCAGAAGGTGCTAGCCTGAAAAGCTGTTGCTCAGCCTCATCTGCCCATGGCACTGCTCGCACAGAGGCACAGAGAATGGGGCTGCTTGCTTATCTTGCCACCTGAAACTTCAAACACATGCTGGGAATGGTGGTGTCCCTGCCAGGCTCCTATCACAGCCCTGCTCCGAAAGTGCGAACGTCTGCAGATAGCTGGCAGCCAGAAGGGGCTAGCCTGGAAAGCTGTTGCTCAGCCTCATCTGCCCATGGCACTGCTCGCATAGAGGCACAGAGAATGGGGCTGCTTGCTTATCTTGCCACTTGAAACTTCAAACGCATGCTGGGAATGGTGGTGTCCCTGTCAGGCTCCTATCACAGCCCTGCTCTGAAAGTGCGAACATCTGCAGATAGCTGGCAGCCAGAAGGGGCTAGCCTGGAAAGCTGTTGCTCAGCCTCATCTGCCCATGGCACTGCTCGCATAGAGGCACAGAGAATGGGGCTGCTTGCTTGTCTTGCCACCTCAAACTTCAAACGTAGCCTGGGAAAGTTGGTGTCCCTGCCAGGCTCCTTTCGCAGCCCTGCTCTTGAAATGCGAACGTCTGCAGATAGCTGGCAGCCAGAAGGGGCTAGCCTGGAAAGCTGTTGCTCAGCCTCATCTGCCCATGGCACTGCTCGCACAGAGGCACAGAGAATGGGGCTGCTTGCTTATCTTGCCACCTCAAACTTCAAACGTAGACTGGAAATGGGGGGTGTCCCTGCCAGGCTCCTTTCGCAGCCCTGCTCCGAAAATGCGAACGTCTGCAGATAGCTGGCAGCCAGAAGGGGCTAGCCTGGAAAGCTGTTGCTCAGCCTCATCTGCCCATGGCACTGCTCGCACAGAGGCACAGAGACTGGGGCTGCTTGCTTGTCTTGCCCTCTCAAACTTAAACCGTAGACTGGAATAGGGGGATTTCCCTGCCAGGCTCCTTTCACAACCCTGCTGCGAAAATGCGAATGTGTTCAGATAGCTGGCAGCTAGAAGGGGCTAGCCTGGAAAGCTGTTGCTCAGCCTCATCTGCCCATGGCACTGCTCACACAGAGGCACAGAGACTGGGGCTGCTTGCTTGTCATGCGTTCTCAAACTTCAAACGTAGACTGGAATAGGGGGGAGTCTCTGCCAGGCTCCTTTCGCAGCCCTGCTCTGAAAATGTGAACGTCTGCAGATAGCTGGCAGCCAGAAGGGGCTAGCCTGGAAAGCTGTTGCTCAGCCTCATCTGCCCATGGCACTGCTCGCACAGAGGCACAGAGACTGGGGCTGCTTGCTTGTCTTGCCACCTCAAACTTCAAACGTAGACTGGAATGGAGGAGTCCCTGCCCAGGCTCATTTTACAGCCCTGCTCCGAAAACGCGAACATCTGCAGATAGCTGGCAGCCAGAAGGGGCTAGCCTGGAAAGCTGTTGCTCAGCCTCATCTGCCCATGGCACTGCTGGCACAGAGGCACAGAGATTGGGGCTGCTTGCTTGTCTTGCCACCTCAAACTTCAAACGTAGACTGGAAATGGGGGGTGTCCCTGCCAGGCTCCTTTCGCAGCCCTGCTCCGAAAATGCGAACGTCTGCAGATAGCTGGCAGCCAGAAGGGGCTAGCCTGGAAAGCTGTTGCTCAGCCTCATCTGCCCATGGCACTGCTCGCACAGAGGCACAGAGACTGGGGCTGCTTGCTTGTCTTGCCACCTCAAACTTCAAACGTAGACTGGAATGGAGGAGTCCCTGCCCAGGCTCCTTTTACAGCCCTGCTCCGAAAACGCGAACATCTGCAGATAGCTGGCAGGCAGAAGGGGCTAGCCTGGAAAGCTGTTGCTCAGCCTCATCTGCCCATGGCACTGCTCGCACAGAGGCACAGAGATTGGGGCTGCTTGCTTGTCTTGCCACCTCAAACTTCAAACGTAGCCTGGGAAAGTTGGTGTCCCAGCCAGGCTCCTTTCGCAGCCCTGCTCCGAAAGTGCGAACGTCTGCAGATAGCTGGCAGCCAGAAGGTGCTAGCCTGGAAAGCTGTTGCTCAGCCTCATCTGCCCATGGCACTGCTCGCACAGAGGCACAGAGAATGGGGCTGCTTGCTTATCTTGCCACCTGAAACTTCAAACACATGCTGGGAATGGTGGTGTCCCTGCCAGGCTCCTATCACAGCCCTGCTCCGAAAGTGCGAACGTCTGCAGATAGCTGGCAGCCAGAAGGGGCTAGCCTGGAAAGCTGTTGCTCAGCCTCATCTGCCCATGGCACTGCTCGCATAGAGGCACAGAGAATGGGGCTGCTTGCTTATCTTGCCACTTGAAACTTCAAACGCATGCTGGGAATGGTGGTGTCCCTGCCAGGCTCCTATCACAGCCCTGCTCTGAAAGTGCGAACATCTGCAGATAGCTGGCAGCCAGAAGGGGCTAGCCTGGAAAGCTGTTGCTCAGCCTCATCTGCCCATGGCACTGCTCGCATAGAGGCACAGAGAATGGGGCTGCTTGCTTGTCTTGCCACCTCAAACTTCAAACGTAGACTGGGAAAGTTGGTGTCCCTGCCAGGCTCCTTTCGCAGCCCTGCTCTTGAAATGCGAACGTCTGCAGATAGCTGGCAGCCAGAAGGGGCTAGCCTGGAAAGCTGTTGCTCAGCCTCATCTGCCCATGGCACTGCTCGCACAGAGGCACAGAGAATGGGGCTGCTTGCTTATCTTGCCTCTTGAAACTTCAAACGGATGCTGGGAATGGTGGTGTCCCTGCCAGGCTCCTATCACAGCTCTGCTCCGAAAGTGCGAACGTCTGCAGATAGCTGGCAGCCAGAAGGGGCTAGCCTGGAAAGCTGTTGCTCAGCCTCATCTGCCCATGGCACTGCTCACACAGAGGCACAGAGACTGGGGCTGCTTGCTTGTCTTGCCACCTCAAACTTCAAATGTAGACTGGAAATGGGGGGAGTCCCTGCCAGGCTCCTTTCGCAGCCCTGTTATGAAAATGCGAACGTCTGCAGATAGCTGGCAGCCAGAAGGGGCTAGCCTGGAAAGCTGTTGCTCAGCCTCATCTGCCCATGGCACTGCTCGCACAGAGGCAAAGAGATTGAGGCTGCTTGCTTGTCTTGCCACCTCAAACTTCAAACGTAGACTGGAAATGGGGGGTGTCCCTGCCAGGCTCCTTTCGCAGCCCTGCTCCGAAAATGTGAACGTCTGCAGATAGCTGGCAGCCAGAAGGGGCTAGCCTGGAAAGCTGTTGCTCAGCCTCATCTGCCCATGGCACTGCTCGCACAGAGGCACAGAGACTGGGGCTGCTTGCTTGTCTTGCCACCTCAAACTTCAAACGTAGACTGGAATGGAGGAGTCCCTGCCCAGGCTCCTTTTACAGCCCTGCTCCGAAAACGCGAACATCTGCACATAGCTGGCAGCCAGAAGGGGCTAGCCTGGAAAGCTGTTGCTCAGCCTCATCTGCCCATGGCACTGCTCGCACAGAGGCACAGAGACTGGGGCTGCTTGCGTGTCTTGCCACCTCAAACTTCAAACGTAGACTGGAATAGGGGGATTTCCCTGCCAGGCTCCTTTCGCAACCCTGCTGCGAAAATGCGAATGTGTTCAGATAGCTGGCAGCCAGAAGGGGCTAGCCTGGAAAGCTGTTGCTCAGCCTCATCTGCCCATGGCACTGTTCGCACAGAGGCACAGAGACTGGGGCTGCTTGCTTGTCATGCGTTCTCAAACTTCAAACATAGACTGGAATAGGCGGGAGTCTCTGCCAGGCTCCTTTCGCAGCCCTGCTCTGAAAATGTGAACGTCTGCAGATAGCTGGCAGGCAGAAGGGGCTAGCCTGGAAAGCTGTTGCTCAGCCTCATCTGCCCATGGCACTGCTCGCACAGAGGCACAGAGACTGGGGCTGCTTGCTTGTCTTGCCACCTCAAACTTCAAACGTAGACTGGAATGGAGGAGTCCCTGCCCAGGCTCCTTTTACAGCCCTGCTCCGAAAACGCGAACATCTGCAGATAGCTGGCAGCCAGAAGGGGCTAGCCTGGAAAGCTGTTGCTCAGCCTCATCTGCCCATGGCACTGCTCGCACAGAGGCACAGAGATTGGGGCTGCTTGCTTGTCTTGCCACCTCAAACTTCAAACGTAGCCTGGGAAAGTTGGTGTCCCAGCCAGGCTCCTATCACAGCCCTGCTCCGAAAGTGCGAACGTCTGCAGATAGCTGGCAGCCAGAAGGTGCTAGCCTGGAAAGCTGTTGCTCAGCCTCATCTGCCCATGGCACTGCTCGCACAGAGGCACAGAGAATGGGGCTGCTTGCTTATCTTGCCACCTCAAACTTCAAACACATGCTGGGAATGGTGGTGTCCCTGCCAGGCTCCTATCACAGCCCTGCTCCGAAAGTGCGAACGTCTGCAGATAGCTGTCAGGCAGAAGGGGCTAGCCTGGAAAGCTGTTGCTCAGCCTCATCTGCCCATGGCACTGCTCGCATAGAGGCACAGAGAATGGGGCTGCTTGCTTATCTTGCGACTTGAAACTTCAAACGCATGCTGGGAATGGTGGTGTCCCTGCCAGGCTCCTATCACAGCCCTGCTCTGAAAGTGCGAACATCTGCAGATAGCTGGCAGCCAGAAGGGGCTAGCCTGGAAAGCTGTTGCTCAGCCTCATCTGCCCATGGCACTGCTCGCATAGAGGCACAGAGAATGGGGCTGCTTGCTTGTCTTGCCACCTCAAACTTCAAACGTAGACTGGGAAAGTTGGTGTCCCTGCCAGGCTCCTTTCGCAGCCCTGCTCTTGAAATGCGAACGTCTGCAGATAGCTGGCAGCCAGAAGGGGCTAGCCTGGAAAGCTGTTGCTCAGCCTCATCTGCCCATGGCACTGCTCGCACAGAGGCACAGAGAATGGGGCTGCTTGCTTATCTTGCCACTTGAAACTTCAAACGAATGCTGGGAATGGTGGTGTCCCTGCCAGGCTCCTATCACAGCCCTGCTCCGAAAGTGCGAACGTCTGCAGATAGCTGGCAGCCAGAAGGGGCTATCCTGGAAAGCTGTTGCTCAGCCTCATCTGCCCATGGCACTGCTCGCACAGAGGCACAGAGACTGGGGCTGCTTGCTTGTCTTGCCACCTCAAACTTCAAATGTAGACTGGAAATGGGGGGAGTCCCTGCCAGGCTCCTTTCGCAGCCCTGCTATGAAACTGCGAACATCTGCAGATAGCTGGCAGCCAGAAGGGGCTAGCCTGGAAAGCTGTTGCTCAACCTCATCTGCCCATGGCACTGCTCGCACAGAGGCAAAGAGATTGAGGCTGCTTGCTTGTCTTGCTACCTCAGACTTGAAACGTAGACTGGAAATGGGGGGTGTCCCTGCCAGGCTCCTTTCGCAGCCCTGCTCCGAAAATGTGAACGTCTGCAGATAGCTGGCAGACAGAAGGGGCTAGCCTGGAAAGCTGTTGCTCAGCCTCATCTGCCCATGGCACTGCTCGCACAGAGGCACAGAGACTGGGGCTGCTTGCTTGTCATGCGTTCTCAAACTTCAAACGTAGACTGGAATAGGGGGGAGTCTCTGCCAGGCTCCTTTCGCAGCCCTGCTCTGAAAATGTGAACGTCTGCAGATAGCTGGCAGCCAGAAGGGGCTAGCCTGGAAAGCTGTTGCTCAGCCTCATCTGCCCATGGCACTGCTCGCACAGAGGCACAGAGAATGGGGCTGCTTGCTTGTCTTGCCACCTCAAACTTCAAACGTAGACTGGAATGGAGGAGTCCCTGCCCAGGCTCCTTTTACAGCCCTGCTCGGAAAACGCGAACATCTGCAGATAGCTGGCAGGCAGAAGGTGCTAGCCTGGAAAGCTGTTGCTCAGCCTCATCTGCCCATGGCAGTGCTCACACAGAGGCACAGAGATTGGGGCTGCTTGCTTGTCTTGCCACCTCAAACTTCAAACGTAGACTGGAAATGGGGGGTGTCCCTGCCAGGCTCCTTTCACAGCCCTGCTCCGAAAATGCGAACGTCTGCAGATAGCTGGCAGCCAGAAGGGGCTAGCCTGGAAAGCTGTTGCTCAGCCTCATCTGCCCATGGCACTGCTCGCACAGAGGCACAGAGACTGGGGCTGCTTGCTTGTCTTGCCACCTCAAACTTCAAACGTAGACTGGAATGCGGAATTCACTGTCAGGCTCCTTTCGAAGCCCTGCTCCGAAAATGCGAACGTCTGCAGATACCTGGCAGCCAGAAGGGGCTAGCCTGGAAAGCTGTTGCTCAGCCTCATCTGCCCATGGCACTGCTCGCACAGAGGCACAGAGACTGGGGCTGCTTGCTTGTCTTGCCACCTCAAACTTAAAACGTAGACTGGAAATGGGGGGAGTCCCTGCCAGGCTCCTTTCGAAGCCCTGATCCGAAAATGCGAATGTGTTCAGATAGCTGGCAGGCAGAAGGGGCTAGCCTGGAAAGCTGTTGCTCAGCCTCATCTGCCCATGGCACTGCTCGCACAGAGGCACAGAGACTGGGGCTGCTTGCTTGTCTTGCCACCTCAAACTTCAAACGTAGACTGGAATGGAGGAGTCCCTGCCCAGGCTCCTTTTACAGCGCTGCTCCAAAAACGCGAACATCTGCAGATAGCTGGCAACCAGAAGGGGCTAGCCTGGAAAGCTGTTGCTCAGCCTCATCTGCCCATGGCACTGCTCGCACAGAGGCACAGAGATTGGGGCTGCTTGCTTGTCTTGCCACCTCAAACTTCAAACGTAGCCTGGGAAAGTTGGTGTCCCAGCCAGGCTCCTTTCGCAGCCCTGCTCCGAAAGTGCGAACGTCTGCAGATAGCTGGCAGCCAGAAGGTGCTAGCCTGGAAAGCTGTTGCTCAGCCTCATCTGTCCATGGCACTGCTCGCGCAGAGGCACAGAGAATGGGGCTGCTTCCTTATCTTGCCACTTGAAACTTCAAACGCATGCTGGGAATGGTGGTGTCCCTGCCAGGCTCCTATCACAGCCCTGCTCCGAAAGTGCGAACGTCTGCAGATAGCTGGCAGCCAGAAGGGGCTAGCCTGGAAAGCTGTTGCTCAGCCTCATCTGCCCATGGCACTGCTCGCATAGAGGCACAGAGAATGGGGCTGCTTGCTTATCTTGCCACTTGAAACTTCAAACGCATGCTGGGAATGGTGGTGTCCCTGCCAGGCTCCTATCACAGCCCTGCTCTGAAAGTGCGAACATCTGCAGATAGCTGGCAGCCAGAAGGGGCTATCCTGGAAAGCTGTTGCTCAGCCTCATCTGCCCATGGCACTGCTCGCACAGAGGCACAGAGACTGGGGCTGCTTGCTTGTCTTGCCACCTCAAACTTAAAACGTAGACTGGAATAGGGGGATTTCCCTGCCAGGCTCCTTTCGCAACCCTGCTGCGAAAATGCGAATGTCTTCAGATAGCTGGCAGCCAGAAGGGGCTAGCCTGGAAAGCTGTTGCTCAGCCTCATCTGCCCATGGCACTGCTCGCACAGAGGCACAGAGACTGGGGCTGCTTGCTTGTCTTGCCACCTCAAACTTAAAACGTAGACTGGAATGTGGAATTCACTGTCAGGCTCCTTTCGAAGACCTGCTCCGAAAATGCGAACGTCTGCAGATAGCTGGCAGCCAGAAGGGGCTAGCCTGGAAAGCTGTTGCTCAGCCTCATCTGCCCATGGCACTGCTCGCACAGAGGCACAGAGATTGAGGCTGCTTGCTTGTCTTGCCACCTCAAACTTCAAACGTAGACTGGAAATGGTGGGTGTCCCTGCCAGGCTCCTTTCGCAGCCCTGCTCAGAAAATGCGAACGTCTGCAGATAGCTGGCAGCCAGAAGGGGCTAGCCTGGAAAGCTGTTGCTCAGCCTCATCTGCCCATGGCACTGCTCGCACAGAGGCACAGAGACTGGGGCTGCTTGCTTGTCTTGCCACCTCAAACTTCAAACGTAGACTGGAAATGGGGGGAGTCTCTGCCAGGCTCCTATCACAGCGCTGCTCCGAAAATGTGAACGTCTGCAGATAGCTGGCAGCCAGAAGGGGCTAGCCTGGAAAGCTGTTGCTCAGCCTCATCTGCCCATGGCAGTGCTCGCACAGAGGCACAGAGACTGGGGCTGCTTGCGTGTCTTGCCACCTCAAACTTCAAACGTAGACTGGAAATGGGGGGTGTCCCTGCCAGGCTCCTTTCGCAGCCCTGCTCCGAAAATGTGAACGTCTGCAGATAGCTGGCAGCCAGAAGGGGCTAGCCTGGAAAGCTGTTGCTCAGCCTCATCTGCCCATGGCACTGCTCGCACAGAGGCACAGAGACTGGGGCTGCTTGCTTGTCTTGCCCTCTCAAACTTAAAACGTAGACTGGAATAGGGGGATTTCCCTGCCAGGCTCCTTTCGCAACCCTGCTGCGAAAATGCGAATGTCTTCAGATAGCTGGCAGCCAGAAGGGGCTAGCCTGGAAAGCTGTTGCTCAGCCTCATCTGCCCATGGCACTGCTCGCACAGAGGCACAGAGACTGGGGCTGCTTGCTTGTCTTGCCACCTCAAACTTCAAACGTAGACTGGAATGGAGGAGTCCCTGCCCAGGCTCCTTTTACAGCCCTGCTCCGAAAACGCGAACATCTGCAGATAGCTGGCAGGCAGAAGGGGCTAGCCTGGAAAGCTGTTGCTCAGCCTCATCTCTCCATGGCACCGCTCGCACAGAGGCACAGAGATTGGGGCTGCTTGCTTGTCTTGCCACCTCAAACTTCAAATGTAGACTGGAAATGGGGGGTGTCCCTGCCAGGCTCCTTTCGCAGCCCTGCTCCGAAAATGCGAACGTCTGCAGATAGCTGGCAGCCAGAAGGGGCTAGCCTGGAAAGCTGTTGCTCAGCCTCATCTGCCCATGGCACTGCTCGCACAGAGGCACAGAGACTGGGGCTGCTTGCTTGTCTTGCCACCTCAAACTTCAAACGTAGACTGGAATGTGGAATTCACTGTCAGGCTCCTTTCGAAGCCCTGCTCCGAAAATGCGAACGTCTGCAGATAGCTGGCAGCCAGAAGGGGCTAGCCTGGAAAGCTGTTGCTCAGCCTCATCTGCCCATGGCACTGCTCGCACAGAGGCACAGAGACTGGGGCTGCTTGCTTGTCTTGCCACCTCAAACTGAAAACGTAGACTGGAATGTGGAATTCACTGTCAGGCTCCTTTCGAAGACCTGCTCCGAAAATGCGAACGTCTGCAGATAGCTGGCAGCCAGAAGGGGCTAGCCTGGAAAGCTGTTGCTCAGCCTCATCTGCCCATGGCACTGCTCGCACAGAGGCACAGAGATTGAGGCTGCTTGCTTGTCTTGCCACCTCAAACTTCAAACGTAGACTGGAAATGGGGGGTGTCCCTGCCAGGCTCCTTTCGCAGCCCTGCTCCGAAAATGCGAACGTCTGCAGATAGCTGGCAGCCAGAAGGGGCTAGCCGGGAAAGCTGTTGCTCAGCCTCATCTGCCCATGGCACTGCTCGCGCAGAGGCACAGAGACTGGGGCTGCTTGCTTGTCTTGCCACCTCAAACTTCAAACGTAGACTGGAAATGGGTGGAGTCTCTGCCAGGCTCCTATCACAGCGCTGCTCCGAAAATGCGAACGTCTGCAGATAGCTGGCAGCCAGAAGGGGCTAGCCTGGAAAGCTGTTGCTCAGCCTCATCTGCCCATGGCAGTGCTCGCACAGAGGCACAGAGACTGGGGCTGCTTGCGTGTCTTGCCACCTCAAACTTCAAACGTAGACTGGAAATGGGGGGTGTCCCTGCCAGGCTTCTTTCGCAGCCCTGTTACGAAAATGCGAACGTCTGCAGATAGCTGGCAGCCAGAAGGGGCTAGCCTGGAAAGCTGTTGCTCAACCTCATCTGCCCATGGCACTGCTCGCACAGAGGCAAAGAGATTGAGGCTGCTTGCTTGTCTTGCCACCTCAAACTTGAAACGTAGACTGGAAATGGGGGGTGTCCCTGCCAGGCTCCTTTCGCAGCCCTGCTCCGAAAATGTGAACGTCTGCAGATAGCTGGCAGCCAGAAGGGGCTAGCCTGGAAAGCTGTTGCTCAGCCTCATCTGCCCATGGCACTGCTCGCACAGAGGCACAGAGACTGGGGCTGCTTGCTTGTCTTGCCCTCTCAAACTTAAAACGTAGACTGGAATAGGGGGATTTCCCTGCCAGGCTCCTTTCGCAACCCTGCTGCGAAAATGCGAATGTCTTCAGATAGCTGGCAGCCAGAAGGGGCTAGCCTGGAAAGCTGTTGCTCAGCCTCATCTGCCCATGGCACTGCTCGCACAGAGGCACAGAGACTGGGGCTGCTTGCTTGTCTTGCCACCTCAAACTTCAAACGTAGACTGGAATGGAGGAGTCCCTGCCCAGGCTCCTTTTACAGCCCTGCTCCGAAAACGCGAACATCTGCAGATAGCTGGCAGGCAGAAGGGGCTAGCCTGGAAAGCTGTTGCTCAGCCTCATCTCTCCATGGCACCGCTCGCACAGAGGCACAGAGATTGGGGCTGCTTGCTTGTCTTGCCACCTCAAACTTCAAATGTAGACTGGAAATGGGGGGTGTCCCTGCCAGGCTCCTTTCGCAGCCCTGCTCCGAAAATGCGAACGTCTGCAGATAGCTGGCAGCCAGAAGGGGCTAGCCTGGAAAGCTGTTGCTCAGCCTCATCTGCCCATGGCACTGCTCGCACAGAGGCACAGAGACTGGGGCTGCTTGCTTGTCTTGCCACCTCAAACTTCAAACGTAGACTGGAATGTGGAATTCACTGTCAGGCTCCTTTCGAAGCCCTGCTCCGAAAATGCGAACGTCTGCAGATAGCTGGCAGCCAGAAGGGGCTAGCCTGGAAAGCTGTTGCTCAGCCTCATCTGCCCATGGCACTGCTCGCACAGAGGCACAGAGACTGGGGCTGCTTGCTTGTCTTGCCACCTCAAACTTAAAACGTAGACTGGAATGTGGAATTCACTGTCAGGCTCCTTTCGAAGACCTGCTCCGAAAATGCGAACGTCTGCAGATAGCTGGCAGCCAGAAGGGGCTAGCCTGGAAAGCTGTTGCTCAGCCTCATCTGCCCATGGCACTGCTCGCACAGAGGCACAGAGATTGAGGCTGCTTGCTTGTCTTGCCACCTCAAACTTCAAACGTAGACTGGAAATGGTGGGTGTCCCTGCCAGGCTCCTTTCGCAGCCCTGCTCCGAAAATGCGAACGTCTGCAGATAGCTGGCAGCCAGAAGGGGCTAGCCTGGAAAGCTGTTGCTCAGCCTCATCTGCCCATGGCACTGCTCGCACAGAGGCACAGAGACTGGGGCTGCTTGCTTGTCTTGCCACCTCAAACTTCAAACGTAGACTGGAAATGGGGGGAGTCTCTGCCAGGCTCCTATCACAGCGCTGCTCCGAAAATGCGAACGTCTGCAGATAGCTGGCAGCCAGAAGGGGCTAGCCTGGAAAGCTGTTGCTCAGCCTCATCTGCCCATGGCAGTGCTCGCACAGAGGCACAGAGACTGGGGCTGCTTGCGTGTCTTGCCACCTCAAACTTCAAACGTAGACTGGAAATGGGGGGTGTCCCTGCCAGGCTTCTTTCGCAGCCCTGTTACGAAAATGCGAACGTCTGCAGATAGCTGGCAGCCAGAAGGTGCTAGCCTGGAAAGCTGTTGCTCAACCTCATCTGCCCATGCAACTGCTCGCACAGAGGCACAGAGAATGGGGCTCCTTGCTTGTCTTGCCACCTCAAACTTCAAACGTAGCCTGGGAAAGATGGTGTACCTGCTAGGCTCCTTTCGCAGCCCTGCTCCGAAAATGCGAACGTCTGCAGATAGCTGGCAGCCAGAAGGGGCTAGCCTGGAAAGCTGTTGCTCAGCCTCATCTGCCCATGGCACTGCTCGCACAGAGGCACAGAGAATGGGGCTGCTTGCTTATCTTGCCTCTTGAAACTTCAAAAGCATGCTGGGAATGGTGGTGTCCCTGCCAGGCTCCTATCACAGCCCTGCTCCGAAAGTGCGAACGTCTGAAGGTAGCTGGCAGCCAAACGGGGCTTGCCTGGAAAGCTGTTGCTCAGCCTCATCTGCCCATGGCAGTGCTCGCACAGAGGCACAGAGACTGGGGCTGCTTGCTTGTCTTGCCACCTCAAACTTCAAATGTAGTCTGGGAAAGTTGGTGTCCCAGCCAAGCTCCTTTCGCAGCCCTGCTCCGAAAGTGCGAACGTCTGCAGATAGCTGGCAGCCAGAAGGGGCTAGCCTGGAAAGCTGTTGCTCAGCCTCATCTGCCCATGGCACTGCTCGCATAGAGGCACAGAGAATGGGGCTGCTTGCTTATCTTGCCACCTCAAACTTCAAACACATGCTGGGAATGGTGGTGTCCCTGCGAGGCTCCTATCACAGCCCTGCTCCGAAAGTGCGAACGTCTGCAGATAGCTGGCAGCCAGAAGGGGCTAGCCTGGAAAGCTGTTGCTCAGCCTCATCTGTCCATGGCACTGTACGCATAGAGGCACAGAGACTGGGGCTGCTTGCTTGTCTTGCCACCTCAAACTTCAAACGTAGACTGGAATGGAGGCGTCCCTGCCCAGGCTCCTTTTACAGCCCTGCTCCGAAAGTGCGAACGTCTGCAGATAGCTGGCAGCCAGAAGGGGCTAGCCTGGAAAGCTGTTGCTCAGCCTCATCTGCCCATGGCACTGCTCGCACAGAGGCACAGAGACTGGGGCTGCTTGCGTGTCTTGCCACCTCAAACTTCAAACGTAGACTGGAATAGGGGGATTTCCCTGCCAGGCTCCTTTCGAAACCCTGCTGCGAAAATGCGAATGTGTGCAGATAGCTGGCAGCCAGAAGGGGCTAGCCTGGAAAGCTGTTGCTCAGCCTCATCTGCCCATGGCACTGCTCGCACAGAGGCACAGAGACTGGGGCTGCTTGCTTGTCTTGCCACCTTAAACTTCAAACGTAGACTGGAATGTGGAATTCACTGTCAGGCTCCTTTCGAAGCCCTGCTCCGAACATGCGAACGTCTGCAGATAGCTGGCAGCCAGAAGGGGCTAGCCTGGAAAGCTGTTGCTCAGCCTCATCTGCCCATGGCACTGCTCGCATAGAGGCACAGAGAATGGGGCTGCTTGCTTATCTTGCCACTTGAAACTTCAAACGCATGCTGGGAATGGTGGTGTCCCTGACAGGCTCCTATCACAGCCCTGCTCCGAAAGTGCGAACGTCTGCAGATAGCTGGCAGACAGAAGGGGCTAGCCTGGAAAGCTGTTGCTCAGCCTCATCTGCCCATGGCAGTGCTCGCACAGAGGCACAGAGAATGGGGCTGCTTGCTTATCTTGCCACCTCAAACTTCAAACGTAGCCTGGGAAAGATGGTGTACCTGCCAGGCTCCTATTACAGCCCTGCTCCGAAAGTGCGAACATCTGCAGATAACTGGCAGCCAGAAGGGGCTAGCCTGGAAAGCTGTTGCTCAGCCTCATCTGCCCATGGCACTGCTCGCATAGAGGCACAGAGAGTGGGGCTGCTTGCTTGTCTTGCCACCTCAAACTTCAAATGTAGACTGGAAATGGGGGGAGTCCCTGCCAGGCTCCTTTCGCAGCCCTGCTATGAAAATGCGAACGTCTGCAGATAGCTGGCAGGCAGAAGGGGCTAGCCTGGAAAGCTGTTGCTCAACCTCATCTGCCCATGGCACTGCTCGCACAGAGGCAAAGAGATTGAGGCTGCTTGCTTGTCTTGCCACCTCAAACTTGAAACGTAGACTGGAAATGTGGGGTGTCCCTGCCAGGCTCCTTTCGCAGCCCTGCTCCGAAAATGTGAACATCTGCAGATAGCTGGCAGCCAGAAGGGGCTAGCCTGGAAAGCTGTTGCTCAGCCTCATCTGCCCATGGCACTGCTCGCACAGAGGCACAGAGACTGGGGCTGCTTGCTTGTCTTGCCATCTCAAACTTAAAACGTAGACTGGAATAGGGGGATTTCCCTGCCAGGCTCCTTTCGCAACCCTGCTGCGAAAATGCGAATGTCTTCAGATAGCTGGCAGCCAGAAGGGGCTAGCCTGGAAAGCTGTTGCTCAGCCTCATCTGCCCATGGCACTGCTCGCACAGAGGCACAGAGACTGGGGCTGCTTGCTTGTCATGCGTTCTCAAAATTCAAATGTAGACTGGAATAGGGGGGAGTCTCTGCCAGGCTCCTTTCGCAGCCCTGCTCTGAAAATGTGATCGTCTGCAGATAGCTGGCAGCCAGAAGGGGCTAGCCTGGAAAGCTGTTGCTCAGCCTCATCTGCCCATGGCACTGCTCGCACAGAGGCACAGAGACTGGGGCTGCTTGCTTGTCTTGCCACCTCAAACTTCAAACGTAGACTGGAATGGAGGAGTCCCTGCCCAGGCTCCTTTTACAGCCCTGCTCCGAAAACGCGAACATCTGCAGATAGCTGGCAGCCAGAAGGGGCTAGCCTGGAAAGCTGTTGCTCAGCCTCATCTGCCCATGGCACTGCTCGCACAGAGGCACAGAGATTGGGGCTGCTTGCTTGTCTTGCCACCTCAAACTTCAAACGTAGACTGGAAATGGGGGGTGTCCCTGCCAGGCTCCTTTCGCAGCCCTGCTCCGAAAATGCGAACGTCTGCAGATAGCTGGCAGCCAGAAGGGGCTAGCCTGGAAAGCTGTTGCTCAGCCTCATCTGCCCATGGCACTGCTCGCACAGAGGCACAGAGACTGGGGCTGCTTGCTTGTCTTGCCACCTCAAACTTCAAACGTAGACTGGAATGGGGGAGTCACTGTCAGGCTCCTTTCGAAGCCCTGCTCTGAAAATGCGAACGTCTGCAGATAGCTGGCAGTCAGAAGGGGCTAGCCTGGAAAGCTGTTTCTCAGCCTCATCTGCCCATGGCACTGCTCGCACAGAGGCACAGAGATTGGGGCTGCTTGCTTGTCTTGCCACCTCAAACTTCAAACGTATACTGGAAATGGGGGGAGTCTCTGCCAGGCTCCTTTCGAAGCCCTGCTCCGAAAATGCGAACGTCTGCAGATAGCTGGCAGCCAGAAGGGGCTAGCCTGGAAAGCTGTTGCTCAGCCTCATCTGCCCATGGCACTGCTCGCACAGAGGCATAGAGACTGGGGCTGCTTGCCTCTCTTGCCACCTCAAACTTCAAACGTACACTGGAATGTGGAATTCACTGTCAGGCTCCTTTCGAAGCCCTGCTCCGAAAATGCGAACGTCTGCAGATAGCTGGCAGCCAGAAGGGGCTAGCCTGGAAAGCTGTTGCTCAGCCTCATCTGCCCATGGCACTGCTCGCACAGAGGCACAGAGACTGGGGCTGCTTGCGTGTCTTGCCACCTCAAACTTCAAACGTAGACTGGAAATGGGGGGTGTCCCTGCCAGGCTCCTTTCGCAGCCCTGTTATGAAAATGCGAACGTCTGCAGATAGCTGGCAGGCAGAAGGGTCTAGCCTGGAAAGCTGTTGCTCAACCTCATCTGCCCATGGCACTGCTCGCACAGAGGCACAGAGATTGAGGCTGCTTGCTTGTCTTGCCACCTCAAACTTCAAACGTAGACTGGAAATGGGTGGTGTCCCTTCCAGTCTCCTTTCGCAGCCCTGCTCCGAAAATGCGAACGTCTGCAGATAGCTGGCAGCCAGAAGGGGCTAGCCTGGAAAGCTGTTGCTCAGCCTCATCTGCCCATGGCACTGCTCGCACAGAGGCATAGAGACTGGGGCTGCTTGCCTGTCTTGCCACCTCAAACTTCAAACGTAGACTGGAATGTGGAATTCACTGTCAGGCTCCTTTCGAAGCCCTGCTATGAAAATGCGAACGTCTGCAGATAGCTGGCAGCCAGAAGGGGCTACCCTGGAAAGCTGTTGCTCAAACTCATCTGCCCATGGCACTGCTCGCACAGAGGCAAAGAGATTGAGGCTGCTTGCTTGTCTTGCCACCTCAAACTTCAAACGTAGACTGGAAATGGGGGGTGTCCCTGCCAGGCTCCTTTCGCAGCCCTGCTCCGAAAATGTGAACATCTGCAGATAGCTGGCAGCCAGAAGGGGCTAGCCTGGAAAGCTGTTGCTCAGCCTCATCTGCCCATGGCAGTGCTCGCACAGAGGCACAGAGACTGGGGCTGCTTACTTGTCTCTCCACCTCAAACTTCAAACGTAGACTGGAATGTGGAATTCACTGTCAGGCTCCTTTCGAAGTCCTGCTCCGAAAATGCGAACGTCTGCAGATAGCTGGCAGCCAGAAGGGGCTAGCCTGGAAAGCTGTTGCTCAACCTCATCTGCCCATGGCACTGCTCGCACAGAGGCACAGAGACTGGGGCTGCTTGCTTGTCTTGCCACCTCAAACTTCAAACGTAGACTGGAATGGGAGAGTCTCTGCCAGGCTCCTTTCACAGCGCTGCTCCGAAAATGCGAACGTCTGCAGATAGCTGGCAGCCAGAAGGGGCTAGCCTGGAAAGCTGTTGCTCAACCTTATCTGCCCATGGCACTGCTCGCACAGAGGCACAGAGAATGGGGCTGCTTGCTTATCTTGCCACCTCAAACTTGAAACGCAGCCTGGGAAAGATGGTGTACCTGCTAGGTTCCTTTCGCAGCCCTGCTCTTGAAATGCGAACGTCTGCAGATAGCTGGCAGCCAGAAGGGTCTAGCCTGGAAAGCTGTTGCTCAACCTCATCTGCCCATGGCACTGCTCGCACAGAGGCACAGAGATTGAGTCTGCTTGCTTGTCTTGCCACCTCAAACTTCAAACGTAGACTGGAAATGGGTGGAGTCCCTGCCAGGCTCCTTTCGCAGCCCTGCTCCGAAAATGCGAACGTCTGCAGATAGCTGGCAGCCAGAAGGGGCTAGCCTGGAAAGCTGTTGCTCAGCCTCATCTGCCCATGGCACTGCTCGCACAGAGGCACAGAGACTGGGGCTGCTTGCTTGTCTTGCCACCTCAAATTTCAAACGTAGACTGGAATGGGGGAGTCATTGTCAGGCTCCTTTCGCAGCCCTGCTCTTGAAATGCGAACGTCTGCAGATAGCTGGCAGCCAGAAGGGGCTAGCCTGGAAAGCTGTTGCTCAGCCTCATCTGCCCATGGTACTGCTCGCATAGAGGCACAGAGAATGGGGCTGCTTGCTTATCTTGCCTCTTGAAACTTCAAACGCATGCTGGGAATGGTGGTGTCCCTGCCAGGCTCCTATCACAGCCCTGCTCCGAAAGTGCGAACGTCTGCAGATAGCTGGCAGCCAGAAGGGGCTAGCCTGGAAAGCTGTTGCTCAGCCTCATCTGCCCATGGCAGTGCTCGCACAGAGGCACAGAGAATGGGGCTGCTTGCTTATCTTGCCACCTCAAACTTCAAACGTAGCCTGGAAAGATGGTGTACCTGCCAGGCTCCTATCACAGCCCTGCTCCGAAAGTGCGAACATCTGCAGATAACTGGCAGCCAGAAGGGGCTAGCCTGGAAAGCTGTTGCTCAGCCTCATCTGCCCATGGCACTGCTCGCATAGAGGCACAGAGAATGGGGCTGCTTGCTTGTCTTGACACCTCAAACTTCAAACGTAGCCTGGGCAAGTTGGTGTCCCTGCCAGGCTCCTTTCGCAGCCCTGCTCTTGAAATGCGAACGTCTGCAGATAGCTGGCAGCCAGAAGGGGCTAGCCTGGAAAGCTGTTGCTTAGCCTCATCTGCCCATGGCACTGCTCGCACAGAGGCACAGAGAATGGGGCTGCTTGCTTATCTTGCCTCTTGAAAATTCAAACGCATGCTGGGAATGGTGGTGTCCCTGTCAGGCTCCTTTCGCAGCCCTGCTCCGAAAATGCGAACGTCTGCAGATAGCTGGCAGCCAGAAGGGGCTAGCCTGGAAAGCTGTTGCTCAGCCTCATCTGCCCATGGCACTGCTCGCACAGAGGCATAGAGACTGGGGCTGCTTGCCTGTCTTGCCACCTCAAACTTCAAACGTAGACTGGAATGTGGAATTCACTGTCAGGCTCCTTTCGAAGCCCTGCTCCGAAAATGCGAACGTCTGCAGATAGCTGGCAGCCAGAAGGGGCTAGCCTGGAAAGCTGTTGCTCAGCCTCATCTGCCCATGGCACTGCTCGCACAGAGGCACAGAGACTGGGGCTGCTTGCGTGTCTTGCCACCTCAAACTTCAAACGTAGACTGGAAATGGGGGGTGTCCCTGCCAGGCTCCTTTCGCAGCCCTGTTATGAAAATGCGAACGTCTTCAGATAGCTGGCAGGCAGAAGGGGCTAGCCTGGAAAGCTGTTGCTCAGCCTCATCTGCCCATGGCACTGCTCGCACAGAGGCAGAGAGACTGGGGCTGCTTGCTTGTCTTGCCACCTCAAACTTCAAACGTAGACTGGAAATGGGGGGTGTCCCTGCCAGGCTCCTTTCGCAGACCTGGTCCGAAAATGCGAACGTCTGCAGATAGCTAGCAGCCAGAAGGGGCTATCCTGGAAAGCTGTTGCTCAGCCTCATCTGCCCATGGCACTGCTCGCACAGAGGCACAGAGACTGGGGCTGCTTGCTTGTCTTGCCACCTCAAACTTCAAACGTAGACTGGAATGTGGAATTCACTGTCAGGCTCCTTTCGAAGCCCTGCTCTGAAAATGCGAACGTCTGCAGATAGCTGGCAGCCAGAAGGGGCTAGCCTGGAAAGCTGTTGCTCAGCCTCATCTGCCCATGGCACTGCTCGCACAGAGGCACAGAGACTGGGGCTGCTTGCGTGTCTTGCCACCTCAAACTTCAAACGTAGACTGGAAATGGGGGGTGTCCCTGCCAGGCTCCTTTCGCAGCCCTGTTATGAAAATGCGAACGTCTTCAGATAGCTGGCATGCAGAAGGGGCTAGCCTGGAAAGCTGTTGCTCAGCCTCATCTGCCCATGGCACTGCTCGCACAGAGGCAGAGAGACTGGGGCTGCTTGCTTGTCTTGCCACCTCAAACTTCAAACGTAGACTGGAAATGGGGGGTGTCCCTGCCAGGCTCCTTTCGCAGACCTGCTCCGAAAATGCGAACGTCTGCAGATAGCTGGCAGCCAGAAGGGGCTATCCTGGAAAGCTGTTGCTCAGCCTCATCTGCCCATGGCACTGCTCGCACAGAGGCACAGAGACTGGGGCTGCTTGCTTGTCTTGCCACCTCAAACTTCAAACGTAGACTGGAATGGGGGAGTCACTGTCAGGCTCCTTTCGAAGCCCTGCTCCGAAAGTGCGAACGTCTGCCGATAGCTGGCAGGCAGAAGGGGCTAGCCTGGAAAGCTGTTGCTCAGCCTCATCTGCCCATGGCACTGCTCGCACAGAGGCAAGAGATTGGGGCTGCTTGCTTGTCTTGCCACCTCAAACTTCAAACGTAGACTGGAAATGGGGGGTGTCCCTGCCAGGCTCCTTTCGCAGCCCTGCTCCGAAAATGCGAACGTCTGCAGATAGCTGGCAGCCAGAAGGGGCTAGCCTGGAAAGCTGTTGCTCAGCCTCATCTGCCCATGGCACTGCTCGCACAGAGGCATAGAGACTGGGGCTGCTTGCCTGTCTTGCCACCTCAAACTTCAAACGTAGACTGGAATGTGGAATTCACTGTCAGGCTCCTTTCGAAGCCCTGCTCTGAAAATGCGAACGTCTGCAGATAGCTGGCAGCCAGAAGGGGCTAGCCTGGAAAGCTGTTGCTCAGCCTCATCTGCCCATGGCACTGCTCGCACAGAGGCAGAGAGACTGGGGCTGCTTGCTTGTCTTGCCACCTCAAACTTCAAACGTAGACTGGAAATGGGGGGACTCACTGTCAGGCTCCTTTCGCAGCCCTGCTCCGAAAATGCGAACGTCTGCAGATAGCTTGCAGCCAGAAGGGGCTAGCCTGGAAAGCTGTTGCTCAACCTCATCTGCCCATGGCACTGCTCGCACAGAGGCACAGAGACTGGGGCTGCTTGCTTGTCTTGCCACCTCAAACTTCAAACGTAGACTGGAATGTGGAATTCACTGTCAGGCTCCATTCGAAGCCCTGCTCCGAAAATGCGAACGTCTGCAGATAGCTGGCAGCCAGAAGGGGCTAGCCTGGAAAGCTGTTGCTCAGCCTCATCTGCCCATGGCACTGCTCGCACAGAGGCAGAGAGACTGGGGCTGCTTGCGTGTCTTGCCACCTCAAACTTCAAACGTAGCCTGGAAATGGGGGGTGTCCCTGCCAGGCTCCTTTCGAAGCCCTGCTCCGAAAATGCGAACGTCTGCAGATAGCTGGCAGACAGAAGGGGCTAGCCTGGAAAGCTGTTGCTCAGCCTCATCTGCCCATGGCACTGCTCGCACAGAGGCAAAGAGACTGGGGCTGCTTGCATGTCATGCCACCTCAAACTTCAAACGTAGACTGGAATAGGGGGGAGTCTCTGCCAGGCTCCTTTCGCAGCCCTGTTATGAAAATGAGAACGTCTGCAGATAGCTGGCAGCCAGAAGGGGCTAGCCTGGAAAGCTGTTGCTCAACCTCATCTGTCCATGGCACTGCTCGCACAGAGGCACAGAGATTGGGGCTGCTTGCTTGTCTTGCCACCTCAAACTTCAAACGTAGACTGGAATGGAGGAGTCCCTGCCAGGCTCCTTTTACAGCCCTGCTCCGAAAGTGCGAACGTCTGCAGATAGCTGGCAGGCAGAAGGGGCTAGCCTGGAAAGCTGTTGCTCAGCCTCATCTGCCCATGGCACTGCTCGCACAGAGGCACAGAGACTGGGGCTGCTTGCTTGTCTTGCCACCTCAAACTTCAAACGTAGACTGGAATGGAGGAGTCCCTGCCAGGCTCCTTTCACAGCCCTGCTCCGAAAATTCCAACGTCTCCAGATAGCTGGCAGCCAGAAGGGGCTAGCCTGGAAAGCTGTTGCTCAGCCTCATCTGCCCATGGCACTGCTCGCACAGAGGCACAGAGAATGGGGCTGCTTGCTTGTCATGCCACCTCAAACTTCAAACGTAGACTGGAATAGGGGGGAGTCCCTGCCAGGCTCCTTTCGCAGCCCTGCTCCGAAAATGCGAACGTCTGCAGATAGCTGGCAGCCAGAAGGGGCTAGCCTGGAAAGCTGTTGCTCAGCCTCATCTGCCCATGGCACTGCTCGCACAGAGGCACAGAGACTGGGGCTGCTTGCTTGTCATGCCACCTCAAACTTCAAACGTAGACTGGAATAGGGGGGAGTCCCTGCCAGGCTCCTTTCGCAGCCCTGCTCTGAAAATGTGAACGTCTGCAGATAGCTGGCAGGCAGAAGGGGCTAGCCTGGAAAGCTGTTGCTCAGCCTCATCTGCCCATGGCACTGCTCGCACAGAGGCACAGAGACTGGGGCTGCTTGCTTGTCTTGCCACCTTAAACTTCAAACGTAGACTGGAATGGGGGAGTCTCTCCCAGGCTCCTTTCACAGCGCTGCTCCGAAAATGCGAACATCTGCAGATAGCTTGCAGCCAGAAGGGGCTAGCCTGGAAAGCTGTTGCTCAGCCTCATCTGCCCATGGCACTGCTCGCACAGAGGCACAGAGACTGGGGCTGCTTGCTTGTCTTGCCACCTCAAACTTCAAACGTAGACTGGAAATGGGGGTTGTCCCTGCCAGGCTCCTTTCGCAGCCCTGCTCCGAAAATGCGAACATCTGCAGATAGCTAGCAGCCAGAAGGGGCTAGCCTGGAAAGCTGTTGCTCAGCCTCATCTGCCCATGGCACTGCTCGCACAGAACCACAGAGACTGGGGCTGCTTGCTTGTCTTGCCACCTCAAACTTCAAACGTAGACTGGATAGGGGGATTTCCCTGCCAGGCTCCTTTCGCAGCCCTGCTGCGAAAATGCAAATGTGTTCAGATAGCTGGCAGGCAGAAGGGGCTAGCCTGGAAAGCTGTTGCTCAGCCTCATCTGCCCATGGCACTGCTCGCACAGAGGCACAGAGATTGAGGCTGCTTGCTTGTCTTGCCACCTCAAACTTCAAACGTAGACTGGAAATGGGGGGTGTCTCTGCCAGGCTCCTTTCGCAGCCCTGCTCCGAAAATGCGAACGTCTGCAGATAGCTGGCAGACAGAAGGGGCTAGCCTGGAAAGCTGTTGCTCAGCCTCATCTGCCCATGGCACTGCTCGCACAGAGGCAGAGAGACTGGGGCTGCTTGCCTGTCTTGCCACCTCAAACTTCAAACGTAGACTGGAATGGAGGAGTCCCTGCCAGGCTCCTATCACAGCCCTGCTCCGAAAATGCGAACATCTGCAGATAGCTGGCAGCCAGAAGGGGCTAGCATGGAAAGCTGTTGCTCAGCCTCATCTGCCCATGGCACTGCTCGCACAGAGGCAGAGAGACTGGGGCTGCTTGCTTGTCTTGCCACCTCAAACTTCAAACGTAGACTGGAATGGAGGAGTCCCTGCCAGGCTCCTTTTACAGCCCTGCTCCGAAAATGCGAACATCTGCAGATAGCTGGCAGCCAGAAGGTGCTAGCCTGGAAAGCTGTTGCTCAGCCTCATCTGCCCATGGCACTGCTCGCACAGAGGCACAGAGACTGGGGCTGCTTGCTTGTCTTGCCATCTCAAACTTCAAACGTACACTGGAAATGGGGGATTTCCCTGCCAGGCTCCTTTCGCAGCCCTGCTGCGAAAATGCGAATGTCTTCAGATAGCTGGCAGCCAGAAGGGGCTAGCCTGGAAAGCTGTTGCTCAGCCTCATCTGCCCATGGCACTGCTCGCACAGAGGCACAGAGATTGAGGCTGCTTGCTTGTCTTGCCACCTCAAACTTCAAACGTAGACTGGAATGGAGGAGTCCCTGCCCAGGCTCCTTTTACAGCCCTGCTCCGAAAATGCGAACGTCTGCAGATAGCTGGCAGCCAGAAGGGGCTACCCTGGAAAGCTGTTGCTCAGCCTCATCTGCCCATGGCACTGCTCGCACAGAGGCACAGAGACTGGGGCTGCTTGCGTGTCTTGCCACCTCAAACTTCAAACGTATACTGGAAATGGGGTGTGTCCCTGCCAGGCTTCTTTTACAGCCCTGCTCCGAAAATGCGAACGTCTGCAGATAGCTGGCAGACAGAAGGGGCTAGCCTGGAAAGCTGTTGCTCAGCCTCATCTGCCCATGGCACTGCTCGCACAGAGGCAAAGAGACTGGGGCTGCTTGCTTGTCATGCCACCTCAAACTTCAAACGTAGACTGGAAATGGGGGGAGTCCCTGCCAGGCTCCTTTCGCAGCCCTGCTCTGAAAATGCGAACGTCTGCAGATAGCTGGCAGCCAGAAGGTGCTAGCCTGGAAAGCTGTTGCTCAGCCTCATCTGCCCATGCCCTGCTCGCACAGAGGCACAGAGATTGGGGCTGCTTGCTTGTCTTGCCACCTCAAACTTCAAACGTAGCCTGGAAATGGGGGGAGTCCCTGCCAGGCTCCTTTCGCAGCCCTGCTATGAAAATGTGAACGTCTGCAGATAGCTGGCAGCCAGAAGGGGCTAGCCTGGAAAGCTGTTGCTCAGCCTCATCTGCCCATGGCACTGCTCGCACAGAGGCACAGAGACTGGGGCTGCTTGCTTGTCTTGCCACCTCAAACTTCAAACGTAGACTGGAATGGAGGAGTCCCTGCCAGGCTCCTTTTACAGCCCTGCTCCGAAAGTGCGAACGTCGGCAGATAGCTGGCAGCCAGAAGGGGCTAGCCTGGAAAGCTGTTGCTCAGCCTCATCTGCCCACGGCACTGCTCGCACAGAGGCACAGAGACTGGGGCTGCTTGCTTGTCTTGCCATCTCAAACTTAAAACGTACACTGGAAATGGGTGGTGTCCCTGACAAGC
This sequence comes from Opisthocomus hoazin, assembly GCF_030867145.1. Lineage (NCBI taxonomy): Eukaryota > Metazoa > Chordata > Aves > Opisthocomiformes > Opisthocomidae > Opisthocomus > Opisthocomus hoazin. The sequence continues at coordinate 6,764,110 of NC_134442.1, forward strand.
TCCTTTCGCAGCCCTGCTCTGAAAATGCGAACGTCTGCAGATAGCTGGCAGCCAGAAGGGGCTAGCCTGGAAAGCTGTTGCTCAGCCTCATCTGCCCATGGTACTGCTCGCACAGAGGCACAGAGACTGGGGCTGCTTGCTTGTCTTGCCACCTCAAACTTCAAACGTAGACTGGGAATAGCGGAGTCCCTGCCAGGCCCCTTTCGAAGCCCTGCTCCGAAAATGCGAACGTCTGCAGATAGCTGGCAGACAGAAGGGGCTAGCCTGGAAAGCTGTTGCTCAGACTCATCTGCCCATGGCACTGCTCGCACAGAGGCACAGAGACTGGGGCTGCTTGCTTGTCTTGCCACCTCAAACTTCAAACGTAGACTGGAAATGGGGGGAGTCCCTGCCAGTCTCCTTTCGCAGCCCTGCTCTGAAAATGCGAACGTCTGCAGATAGCTGGCAGCCAGAAGGGGCTAGCCTGGAAAGCTGTTGCTCAGCCTCATCTGCCCATGGCACTGCTCGCACAGAGGCACAGAGACTGGGGCTGCTTGCTTGTCTTGCCATCTCAAACTTCAAACGTACACTGGAAATGGGTGGTGTCCCTGACAAGCTCCTTTCGCAGCCCTGCTCTGAAAATGCGAACGTCTGCAGATAGCTGGCAGCCAGAAGTGGCTAGCCTGGAAAGCTGTTGCTCAGCCTCATCTGCCCATGGTACTGCTCGCACAGAGGCACAGAGACTGGGGCTGCTTGCTTGTCTTGCCACCTCAAACTTCAAACGTAGACTGGGAATGGCGGAGTCCCTGCCAGGGTCCTTTCGAAGCCCTGCTCCGAAAATGCGAACGTCTGCAGATAGCTGGCAGGCAGAAGGGGCTAGCCTGGAAAGCTGTTGCTCAGCCTCATCTGCCCATGGCACTGCTCGCACAGAGGCAGAGAGACTGGGGCTGCTTGCTTGTCTTGCCACCTCAAACTTCAAACGTAGACTGGAAATGGGGGGAGTCCCTGCCAGGCTCCTTTCGCAGCCCTGTTATGAAAATGCGAACGTCTGCAGATAGCTGGCAGCCAGAAGGGGCTATCCTGGAAAGCTGTTGCTCAACCTCATCTGCCCATGGCACTGCTCGCACAGAGGCAGAGAGACTGGGGCTGCTTCCTTGTCTTGCCACCTCAAACTTCCAACGTAGACTGGAATGGAGGAGTCCCTGCCAGGCTCCTATCACAGCCCTGCTCCGAAAATGTGAACATCTGCAGATAGCTGGCAGCCAGAAGGGGCTAGCCTGGAAAGCTGTTGCTCAGCCTCATCTGCCCATGGCACTGCTCGCACAGAGGCACAGAGACTGGGGCTGCTTGCTTGTCAGGCCACCTCAAACTTCAAACGTAGACTGGAAATGGGGGGAGTCCCTGCCAGGCTCCTTTCGCAGCCCTGCTCTGAAAATGCGAATGTCTGCAGATAGCTGGCAGCCAGAAGGGTCTAGCCTGGAAAGCTGTTGCTCAGCCTCATCTGCCAGTGGCACTGCTCGCACAGAGGCACAGAGACTGGGGCTGCTTGCTTGTCTTGCCACCTCAAACTTCAAACGTAGACTGGAATGTGGAATTCACTGTCAGGCTCCTTTCGAAGCCCTGCTCCGAAAATGTGAACGTCTGCAGATAGCTGGCAGCCACAAGGGGCTAGCCTGGAAAGCTGTTGCTCAGCCTCATCTGCCCATGGCACTGCTCGCACAGAGGCAAAGAGACTGGGGCTGCTTGCTTGTCATGCCACCTCAAACTTCAAACGTAGACTGGAAATGGGGGGAGTCCCTGCCAGGCTCCTTTCGCAGCCCTGCTCTGAAAATGCGAACGTCTGCAGATAGCTGGCAGCCAGAAGGTGCTAGCCTGGAAAGCTGTTGCTCAGCCTCATCTGCCCATGCCCTGCTCGCACAGAGGCACAGAGATTGGGGCTGCTTGCTTGTCTTGCCACCTCAAACTTCAAACGTAGCCTGGAAATGGGGGGAGTCCCTGCCAGGCTCCTTTCGCAGCCCTGCTCCGAAAGTGCGAACGTCTGCAGATAGCTGGCAGCCAGAAGGGGCTAGCCTGGAAAGCTGTTGCTCAGCCTCATCTGCCCATGGCACTGCTCGCACAGAGGCACAGAGACTGGGGCTGCTTGCTTGTCTTGCCATCTCAAACTTCAAACGTACACTGGAAATGGGTGGTGTCCCTGACAAGCTCCTTTCGCAGCCCTGCTCTGAAAATGCGAACGTCTGCAGATAGCTGGCAGCCAGAAGGGGCTAGCCTGGAAAGCTGTTGCTCAACCTCATCTGCCCATGCCCTGCTCGCACAGAGGCACAGAGATTGGGGCTGCTTGCTTGTCTTGACACCTCAAACTTCAAACGTAGACTGGAAATGGGGGGAGTCCCTGCCAGGCTCCTTTCGCAGCCCTGCTATGAAAATGCGAACGTCTGCAGATAGCTGGCAGCCAGAAGGGGCTAGCCTGGAAAGCTGTTGCTCAACCTCATCTGCCCATGGCACTGCTCGCACGGAGGCACAGAGACTGGGGCTGCTTGGTTGTCTTGCCACCTCAAACTTCAAACGTAGACTGGAATGGAGGAGTCCCTGCCAGGCTCCTTTTACAGCCCTGCTCCGAAAGTGCGAACGTCTGCAGATAGCTGGCAGCCAGAAGGGGCTAGCCTGGAAAGCTGTTGCTCAGCCTCATCTGCCCATGGCACTGCTCGCACAGAGGCACAGAGACTGGGGCTGCTTGCTTGTCTTGCCATCTCAAACTTCAAACGTACACTGGAAATGGGTGGTGTCCCTGACAAGCTCCTTTCGCAGCCCTGCTCTGAAAATGCGAACGTCTGCAGATAGCTGGCAGCCAGAAGGGGCTAGCCTGGAAAGCTGTTGCTCAGCCTCATCTGCCCATGGTACTGCTCGCACAGAGGCACAGAGACTGGGGCTGCTTGCTTGTCTTGCCACCTCAAACTTCAAACGTAGACTGGGATTGGCGGAGTCCCTGCCAGGCTCCTTTCGAAGCCCTGCTCCGAAAATGCGAACGTCTGCAGATGGCTGGCAGACAGAAGGGGCTAGCCTGGAAAGCTGTTGCTCAGACTCATCTGCCCATGGCACTGCTCGCACAGAGGCACAGAGACTGGGGCTGCTTGCTTGTCTTGCCACCTCAAACTTCAAACGTAGACTGGAAATGGGGGGAGTCCCTGCCAGGCTCCTTTCGCAGCCCTGTTATGAAAATGCGAACGTCTGCAGATAGCTGGCAGCCAGAAGGGGCTAGCCTGGAAAGCTGTTGCTCAGCCTCATCTGCCCATGGCACTGCTCGCACAGAGGCACAGAGACTGGGGCTGCTTGCTTGTCTTGCCATCTCAAACTTCAAACGTACACTGGAAATGGGTGGTGTCCCTGACAAGCTCCTTTCGCAGCCCTGCTCCGAAAATGTGAACGTCTGCAGATAGCTGGCAGCCAGAAGGGGCTAGCCTGGAAAGCTGTTGCTCAGCCTCATCTGCCCATGGCACTGCTCGCACAGAGGCAAAGAGACTGGGGCTGCTTGCTTGTCATGCCACCTCAAACTTCAAACGTAGACTGGAAATGGGGGGAGTCCCTGCCAGGCTCCTTTCGCAGCCCTGCTCTGAAAATGCGAACGTCTGCAGATAGCTGGCAGCCAGAAGGTGCTAGCCTGGAAAGCTGTTGCTCAGCCTCATCTGCCCATGCCCTGCTCGCACAGAGGCACAGAGATTGGGGCTGCTTGCTTGTCTTGCCACCTCAAACTTCAAACGTAGCCTGGAAATGGGGGGAGTCCCTGCCAGGCTCCTTTCGAAGCCATGCTATGAAAATGTGAACGTCTGCAGATAGCTGGCAGGCAGAAGGGGCTAGCCTGGAAAGCTGTTGCTCAGCCTCATCTGCCCATGGCACTGCTCGCACAGAGGCACAGAGACTGGGGCTGCTTGCTTGTCTTGCCACCTCAAACTTCAAACGTAGACTGGAATGGAGGAGTCCCTGCCAGGCTCCTTTTACAGCCCTGCTCCGAAAGTGCGAACGTCTGCAGATAGCTGGCAGCCAGAAGGGGCTAGCCTGGAAAGCTGTTGCTCAGCCTCATCTGCCCATGGCACTGCTCGCACAGAGGCACAGAGACTGGGGCTGCTTGCTTGTCTTGCCACCTCAAACTTCAAACGTACACTGGAAATGGGTGGTGTCCCTGACAAGCTCCTTTCGCAGCCCTGCTCTGAAAATGCGAACGTCTGCACATAGCTGGCAGCCAGAAGGGGCTAGCCTGGAAAGCTGTTGCTCAGCCTCATCTGCCCATGGTACTGCTCGCACAGAGGCACAGAGACTGGGGCTGCTTGCTTGTCTTGCCACCTCAAACTTCCAACGTAGACTGGAATGGAGGAGTCCCTGCCAGGCTCCTATCACAGCCCTGCTCCGAAAATGCGAACATCTGCAGATAGCTGGCAGCCAGAAGGGGCTAGCCTGGAAAGCTGTTGCTCAGCCTCATCTGCCCATGGCACTGCTCGCACAGAGGCACAGAGACTGGGGCTGCTTGCTTGTCAGGCCACCTCAAACTTCAAACGTAGACTGGAAATGGGGGGAGTCCCTGCCAGGCTCCTTTCGCAGCCCTGCTCTGAAAATGCGAATGTCTGCAGATAGCTGGCAGGCAGAAGGGTCTAGCCTGGAAAGCTGTTGCTCAGCCTCATCTGCCCATGGCACTGCTCGCACAGAGGCACAGAGACTGGGGCTGCTTGCTTGTCTTGCCACCTCAAACTTCAAACGTAGACTGGAAATGGGTGGTGTCCCTGCCAGGCTCCTTTCGCAGCCCTGCTCCGAAAATGCGAACGTCTGCAGATAGCTGGCAGGCAGAAGGGGCTAGCCTGGAAAGCTGTTGCTCAGCCTCATCTGCCCATGGCACTGCTCGCACAGAGGCACAGAGACTGGGGCTGCTTGCTTGTCTTGCCACCTCAAATTTCAAACGTAGACTGGAATGGGGGAGTCATTGTCAGGCTCCTTTCGCAGCCCTGCTCCGAAAATGCGAACGTCTGCAGATAGCTGGCAGGCAGAAGGGGCTAGCCTGGAAAGCTGTTGCTCAGCCTCATCTGCCCATGGCACTGCTCGCACAGAGGCACAGAGATTCAGGCTGCTTGCTTGTCTTGCCACCTCAAACTTCAAACGTAGACTGGAAATGGGGGGAGTCCCTGCCAGGCTATTTCGTAGCCCTGTTATGAAAATGCGAACGTCTGCAGATAGCTGGCAGCCAGAAGGGGCTAGCCTGGAAAGCTGTTGCTCAACCTCATCTGCCCATGCCCTGCTCGCACAGAGGCACAGAGATTGGGGCTGCTTGCTTGTCTTGACACCTCAAACTTCAAACGTAGACTGGAAATGGGGGGAGTCCCTGCCAGGCTCCTTTCGCAGCCCTGCTATGAAAATGCGAACGTCTGCAGATAGCTGGCAGCCAGAAGGGGCTAGCCTGGAAAGCTGTTGCTCAACCTCATCTGCCCATGGCACTGCTCGCACGGAGGCACAGAGACTGGGGCTGCTTGCTTGTCTTGCCACCTCAAACTTCAAACGTAGACTGGAATGGAGGAGTCCCTGCCAGGCTCCTTTTACAGCCCTGCTCCGAAAGTGCGAACGTCTGCAGATAGCTGGCAGCCAGAAGGGGCTAGCCTGGAAAGCTGTTGCTCAGCCTCATCTGCCCATGGCACTGCTCGCACAGAGGCACAGAGACTGGGGCTGCTTGCTTGTCTTGCCATCTCAAACTTCAAACGTACACTGGAAATGGGTGGTGTCCCTGACAAGCTCCTTTCGCAGCCCTGCTCTGAAAATGCGAACGTCTGCAGATAGCTGGCAGCCAGAAGGGGCTAGCCTGGAAAGCTGTTGCTCAGCCTCATCTGCCCATGGTACTGCTCGCACAGAGGCACAGAGACTGGGGCTGCTTGCTTGTCTTGCCACCTCAAACTTCAAACGTAGACTGGGAATGGCGGAGTCCCTGCCAGGCTCCTTTCGAAGCCCTGCTCCGAAAATGCGAACGTCTGCAGATGGCTGGCAGACAGAAGGGGCTAGCCTGGAAAGCTGTTGCTCAGACTCATCTGCCCATGGCACTGCTCGCACAGAGGCACAGAGACTGGGGCTGCTTGCTTGTCTTGCCACCTCAAACTTCAAACGTAGACTGGAAATGGGGGGAGTCCCTGCCAGGCTCCTTTCGCAGCCCTGTTATGAAAATGCGAACGTCTGCAGATAGCTGGCAGCCAGAAGGGGCTAGCCTGGAAAGCTGTTGCTCAGCCTCATCTGCCCATGGCACTGCTCGCACAGAGGCACAGAGACTGGGGCTGCTTGCTTGTCTTGCCATCTCGAACTTCAAACGTACACTGGAAATGGGTGGTGTCCCTGACAAGCTCCTTTCGCAGCCCTGCTCCGAAAATGTGAATGTCTGCAGATAGCTGGCAGCCAGAAGGGGCTAGCCTGGAAAGCTGTTGCTCAGCCTCATCTGCCCATGGCACTGCTCGCACAGAGGCAAAGAGACTGGGGCTGCTTGCTTGTCATGCCACCTCAAACTTCAAACGTAGACTGGAAATGGGGGGAGTCCCTGCCAGGCTCCTTTCGCAGCCCTGCTCTGAAAATGCGAACGTCTGCAGATAGCTGGCAGCCAGAAGGTGCTAGCCTGGAAAGCTGTTGCTCAGCCTCATCTGCCCATGGCACTGCTCGCACAGAGGCACAGAGACTGGGGCTGCTTGCTTGTCTTGCCACCTCAAACTTCAAACGTAGACTGGAATGGAGGAGTCCCTGCCAGGCTCCTTTTACAGCCCTGCTCCGAAAGTGCGAACGTCTGCAGATAGCTGGCAGCCAGAAGGGGCTAGCCTGGAAAGCTGTTGCTCAGCCTCATCTGCCCATGGCACTGCTCGCACAGAGGCACAGAGACTGGGGCTGCTTGCTTGTCTTGCCATCTCAAACTTCAAACGTACACTGGAAATGGGTGGTGTCCCTGACAAGCTCCTTTCGCAGCCCTGCTCTGAAAATGCGAACGTCTGCAGATAGCTGGCAGCCAGAAGGGGCTAGCCTGGAAAGCTGTTGCTCAGCCTCATCTGCCCATGGTACTGCTCGCACAGAGGCACAGAGACTGGGGCTGCTTGCTTGTCTTGCCACCTCAAACTTCAAACGTAGACTGGGAATAGCGGAGTCCCTGCCAGGCTCCTTTCGAAGCCCTGCTCCGAAAATGCGAACGTCTGCAGATAGCTGGCAGACAGAAGGGGCTAGCCTGGAAAGCTGTTGCTCAGCCTCATCTGCCCATGGCACTGCTCGCACAGAGGCACAGAGACTGGGGCTGCTTGCTTGTCTTGCCATCTCAAACTTCAAACGTACACTGGAAATGGGTGGTGTCCCTGACAAGCTCCTTTCGCAGCCCTGCTCTGAAAATGCGAATGTCTGCAGATAGCTGGCAGCCAGAAGGGGCTAGCCTGGAAAGCTGTTGCTCAGCCTCATCTGCCCATGGTACTGCTCGCACAGAGGCACAGAGACTGGGGCTGCTTGCTTGTCTTGCCACCTCAAACTTCAAGCGTAGACTGGGAATGGCGGAGTCCCTGCCAGGCTCCTTTCGAAGCAATGCTCCGAAAATGCGAACGTCTGCAGATAGCTGGCAGCCAGAAGGGGCTAGCCTGGAAAGCTGTTGCTCAGCCTCATCTGCCCATGGCACTGCTCGCACAGAGGCACAGAGACTGGGGCTGCTTGCTTGTCTTGCCACCTCAAACTTCAGACGTAGACTGGAAATGAGGGGAGTCCCTGCCAGGCTCCTTTCGCAGCCCTGTTATGAAAATGCGAACGTCTGCAGATAGCTGGCAGCCAGAAGGGGCTAGCCTGGAAAGCTGTTGCTCAACCTCATCTGCCCATGGCACTGCTCGCACAGAGGCACAGAGACTGGGGCTGCTTGCTTGTCTTGCCACCTCAAACTTCCAACGTAGACTGGAATGGAGGAGTCCCTGCCAGGCTCCTATCACAGCCCTGCTCCGAAAATGCGAACATCTGCAGATAGCTGGCAGCCAGAAGGGGCTAGCCTGGAAAGCTGTTGCTCAGCCTCATCTGCCCATGGCACTGCTCGCACAGAGGCACAGAGAATGGGGCTGCTTGCTTGTCAGGCCACCTCAAACTTCAAACGTAGACTGGAAATGGGTGGAGTCCCTGCCAGGCTCCTTTCGCAGCCCTGCTCTGAAAATGCGAATGTCTGCAGATAGCTGGCAGCCAGATGGGTCTAGCCTGGAAAGCTGTTGCTCAACCTCATCTGCCCATGGCACTGTTCGCACAGAGGCACAGAGATTGAGGCTGCTTGCTTGTCTTGCCACCACAAACTTCAAACGTAGACTGGAAATGGGTGGTGTCCCTGCCAGGCTCCTTTCGCAGCCCTGCTCCGAAAATGCGAATGTCTGCAGATAGCTGGCAGGCAGAAGGGGCTAGCCTGGAAAGCTGTTGCTCAGCCTCATCTGCCCATGGCACTGCTCGCACAGAGGCACAGAGACTGGGGCTGCTTGCTTGTCTTGCCACCTCAAATTTCAAACGTAGACTGGAATGGGGGAGTCATTGTCAGGCTCCTTTCGCAGCCCTGCTCCGAAAATGCGAACGTCTGCAGATAGCTGGCAGCCAGAAGGGGCTAGCCTGGAAAGCTGTTGCTCAGCCTCATCTGCCCATGGAACTGCTCGCACAGAGGCACAGAGATTCAGGCTGCTTGCTTGTCTTGCCACCTCAAACTTCAAACGTAGACTGGAAATGGGGGGTGTCCCTGCCAGGCTCCTTTCGCAGACCTGCTGCGAAAATGCGAATGTCTGCAGATAGCTGGCAGGCAGAAGGGGCTAGCCTGGAAAGCTGTTGCTCAGCCACATCTGCCCATGGCACTGCTCGCACAGAGGCACAGAGACTGGGGCTGCTTGCTTGTCTTGCCACCTCAAACTTCAAACGTAGACTGGAATACGGGTGTGTCCCTGCCAGGCTCCTTTCGCAGCCCTGCTCTGAAAATGTGAACGGCTGCAGATAGCTGGCAGCCAGAAGGGGCTAGCCTGGAAAGCTGTTGCTCAGCCTCATCTGCCCATGGCACTGCTCGCACAGAGGCACAGAGACTGGGGCTGCTTGCTTGTCTTGCCACCTCAAACTTCAAACGTAGACTGGGAATGGGGGGTGTCCCTGCCAGGCTCCTTTCGCAGTCCTGCTCCGAAAATGCGAACGTCTGCAGATAGCTGGCAAGCAGAAGGGGCTATCCTGGAAAGCTGTTGCTCAGCCTTATCTGCCCATGGCACTGCTCGCACAGAGGCACAGAGACTGGGGCTGCTTGCTTGTCTTGCCACCTCAAACTTCAAACGTAGACTGGAAATGGGGGGTGTCCCTGCCAGGCTCCTTTCGCAGCCCTGCTCCGAAAATGCGAACGTCTGCAGATAGCTGGCAGCCAGAAGGGGCTAGCCTGGAAAGCTGTTGCTCAGCCTCATCTGCCCATGGCACTGCTCACACAGAGGCACAGAGACTGGGGCTGCTTGCTTGTCTTGCCACCTCAAACTTCAAACGTAGACTGGAAATGGGGGGAGTCGCTGCCAGGCTCCTTTCGCAGCCCTGCTCTGAAAATGCGAATGTCTGCAGATAGGTGGCAGCCAGAAGGGTGTAGCCTGGAAAGCTGTTGCTCAACCTCATCTGCCCATGGCACTGCTCGCACAGAGGCACAGAGATTGAGGCTGCTTGCTTGTCTTGCCACCTCAAACTTCAAACGTAGACTGGAAATGGGTGGTGTCCCTGCCAGGCTCCTTTCGCAGCCCTGCTCCGAAAATGCGAACGTCTGCAGATAGCTGGCAGCCAGAAGGGGCTAGCCTGGAAAGCTGTTGCTCAGCCTCATCTGCCCATGGCACTGCTCGCACAGTGGCACAGAGAGTGGGACTGCTTGCTTGTCTTGCCACCTCAAACTTCAAACGTAGACTGGAATGGCGGAGTCCCTGCCAGGCTCCTTTTACAGCCCTGCTCCGAAAGTGCGAACGTCTGCAGATAGCTGGCAGGCAGAAGGGGCTAGCCTGGAAAGCTGTTGCTCAGCCTCATCTGCCCATGGCACTGCTCGCACAGAGGCACAGAGACTGGGGCTGCTTGCTTGTCTTGCCACCTCAAACTTCAAACGTAGACTGGAGATGGGGGGAGTCCCTGCCAGGCTCCTTTCGCAGCCCTGCTATGAAAATGCGAATGTCTGCAGATAGCTGGCAGCCAGAAGGTGCTAGCCTGGAAAGCTGTTGCTCAACCTCATCTGCCCATGGCACTGTTCGCACAGAGGCACAGAGATTGAGGCTGCTTGCTTGCCTTGCCATCTCAAACTTCAAACGTAGACTGGAAATGGGGGGTGTCCCTGCCAGGCGCCTTTCGCAGTCCTGCTCCGAAAATGCGAACGTCTGCAGATAGCTGGCAAGCAGAAGGGGCTATCCTGGAAAGCTGTTGCTCAGCCTCATCTGCCCATGGCACTGCTCGCACAGAGGCACAGAGACTGGGGCTGCTTGCTTGTCTTGCCACCTCAAACTTCAAACGTAGACTGGAAATGGGGGGTGTCCCTGCCAGGCTCCTTTCGCAGCCCTGCTCCGAAAATGCGAACGTCTGCAGATAGCTGGCAGGCAGAAGGGGCTAGCCTGGAAAGCTGTTGCTCAGCCTCATCTGCCCATGGCACTGCTCGCACAGAGGCACAGAGACTGGGGCTGCTTGCTTGTCTTGCCACCTCAAACTTCAAACGTAGACTGGAAATGGGGGTTGTCCCTGCCAGGCTCCTTTCGCAGCCCTGCTCCGAAAATGCGAACATCTGCAGATAGCTAGCAGCCAGAAGGGGCTAGCCTGGAAAGCTGTTGCTCAGCCTCATCTGCCCATGGCACTGCTCGCACAGAAGCACAGAGACTGGGGCTGCTTGCTTGTCTTGCCACCTCAAACTTCAAACGTAGACTGGATAGGGGGATTTCCCTGCCAGGCTCTTTTCGCAGCCCTGCTGCGAAAATGCGAATGTCTTCAGATAGCTGGCAGGCAGAAGGGGCTAGCCTGGAAAGCTGTTGCTCAGCCTCATCTGCCCATGGCACTGCTCGCACAGAGGCACAGAGATTGAGGCTGCTTGCTTGTCTTGCCACCTCAAACTTCAAACGTAGACTGGAAATGGGGGGTGTCTCTGCCAGGCTCCTTTCGCAGCCCTGCTCCGAAAATGCGAACGTCTGCAGATAGCTGGCAGCCAGAAGGGGCTAGCCTGGAAAGCTGTTGCTCAGCCTCATCTGCCCATGGCACTGCTCGCACAGAGGCACAGAGACTGGGGCTGCTTGCTTGTCTTGCCACCTCAAACTTCAAACGTAGACTGGAATGGAGGAGTCCCTGCCAGGCTCCTATCACAGCCCTGCTCCGAAAATGCGAACATCTGCAGATAGCTGGCAGCCAGAAGGGGCTAGCCTGGAAAGCTGTTGCTCAGCCTCATCTGCCCATGGCACTGCTCGCACAGAGGCACAGAGACTGGGGCTGCTTGCTTGTCTTGCCATCTCAAACTTAAAACGTAGACTGGAACAGGGGGATTTCCCTGCCAAGCTCCTTTCGCAGCCCTGCTGCGAAAATGCGAATGTCTTCACATAGCTGGCAGCCAGAAGGGGCTAGCCTGGAAAGCTGTTGCTCAGCCTCATCTGCCCATGGCACTGCTCGCACAGAGGCACAGAGATTGAGGCTGCTTGCTTGTCTTGCCACCTCAAACTTCAAACGTAGACTGGAATGGAGGAGTCCCTGCCCAGGCTCCTTTTACAGCCCTGCTCCGAAAATGCGAACATCTGCAGATAGCTGGCAGCCAGAAGGGGCTAGCCTGGAAAGCTGTTGCTCAGCCTCATCTGCCCATGGCACTGCTCGCACAGAGGCAGAGAGATTGAGGCTGCTTGCTTGTCTTGCCACCTCAAACTTCAAACGTAGACTGGAAATGGGGGGAGTCCCTGCCAGGCTCCTTTCGCAACCCTGCTCCGAAAATGTGAACGTCTGCAGATAGCTGGCAGCCAGAAGAGGCTAGCCTGGAAAGCTGTTGCTCAGCCTCATCTGCCCATGGCACTGCTCGCACAGAGGCACAGAGACTGGGGCTGCTTGCTTGTCAGGCCACCTCAAACTTCAAACGTAGACTGGAATGTGGAATTCACTGTCAGGCTCCTTTCGAAGCCCTGCTCCGAAAATGTGAACGTCTGCAGATAGCTGGCAGCCAGAAGGGGCTAGCCTGGAAAGCTGTTGCTCAGCCTCATCTGCCCATGGCACTGCTCGCACAGAGGCACAGAGACTGGGGCTGCTTGCTTGTCATGCCACCTCAAACTTCAAACGTAGACTGGAATAGGGGGGAGTCCCTGCCAGGCTCCTTTCGCAGCCCTGCTCTGAAAATGTGAACGTCTGCAGATAGCTGGCAGACAGAAGGGGCTAGCCTGGAAAGCTGTTGCTCAGCCTCATCTGCCCATGGCACTGCTCGCACAGAGGCACAGAGACTGGGGCTGCTTGCTTGTCTTGCCACCTCAAACTTCAAACGTAGACTGGAATGGAGGAGTCCCTGCCAGGCTCCTATCACAGCCCTGCTCCGAAAATGCGAACATCTGCAGATAGCTCGCAGCCAGAAGGGGCTAGCCTGGAAAGCTGTTGCTCAGCCTCATCTGCCCATGGCACTGCTCGCACAGAGGCACAGAGACTGGGGCTGCTTGCTTGTCTTGCCATCTCAAACTTCAAACGTAGACTGGAATAGGGGGATATCCCTGCCAAGCTCCTTTCGCAGCCCTGCTGCGAAAATGCGAATGTCTTCAGATAGCTGGCAGGCAGAAGGGGCTAGCCTGGAAAGCTGTTGCTCAGCCTCATCTGCCCATGGCACTGCTCGCACAGAGGCACAGAGATTGAGGCTGCTTGCTTGTCTTGCCACCTCAAACTTCAAACGTAGACTGGAATGGAGGAGTCCCTGCCCAGGCTCCTTTTACAGCCCTGCTCCGAAAATGCGAACATCTGCAGATAGTTGGCAGCCAGAAGGGGCTAGCCTGGAAAGCTGTTGCTCAGCCTCATCTGCCCATGGCACTGCTCGCACAGAGGCACAGAGACTGGGGCTGCTTGCGTGTCTTGCCACCTCAAACTTCAAACGTAGACTGGAATAGGGGGCAGTCCCTGCCAGGCTCCTTTCGCAGCCCTGTTATGAAAATGAGAACGTCTGCAGATAGCTGGCAGCCAGAAGGGGCTAGCCTGGAAAGCTGTTGCTCAACCTCATCTGCCCATGGCACTGCTCGCACAGAGGCACAGAGATTGGGGCTGCTTGCTTGTCTTGCCACCTCAAACTTCAAACGTAGACTGGAATGGAGGAGTCCCTGCCAGGCTCCTTTTACAGCCCTGCTCCGAAAGTGCGAACGTCTGCAGATAGCTGGCAGGCAGAAGGGGCTAGCCTGGAAAGCTGTTGCTCAGCCTCATCTGCCCATGGCACTGCTCGCACAGAGGCACAGAGACTGGGGCTGCTTGCTTGTCTTGCCACCTCAAACTTCAAACGTAGACTGGAATGGAGGAGTCCCTGCCAGGCTCCTTTCACAGCCCTGCTCCGAAAATGCCAACGTCTCCAGATAGCTGGCAGCCAGAAGGGGCTAGCCTGGAAAGCTGTTGCTCAGCCTCATCTGCCCATGGCACTGCTCGCACAGAGGCACAGAGACTGGGGCTGCTTGCTTGTCATGCCACCTCAAACTTCAGACGTAGACTGGAATAGGGGGGAGTCCCTGCCAGGCTCCTTTCGCAGCCCTGCTCCGAAAATGCGAACGTCTGCAGATAGCTGGCAGCCAGAAGGGGCTAGCCTGGAAAGCTGTTGCTCAGCCTCATCTGCCCATGGCACTGCTCGCACAGAGGCACAGAGACTGGGGCTGCTTGCTTGTCATGCCACCTCAAACATCAAACGTAGACTGGAATAGGGGGGAGTCCCTGCCAGGCTCCTTTCGCAGCCCTGCTCTGAAAATGTGAATGTCTGCAGATAGCTGGCAGGCAGAAGGGGCTAGCCTGGAAAGCTGTTGCTCAGCCTCATCTGCCCATGGCACTGCTCGCACAGAGGCACAGAGACTGGGGCTGCTTGCTTGTCTTGCCACCTTAAACTTCAAACGTAGACTGGAATGGGGGAGTCTCTCCCAGGCTCCTTTCACAGCGCTGCTCCGAAAATGCGAACATCTGCAGATAGCTTGCAGCCAGAAGGGGCTAGCCTGGAAAGCTGTTGCTCAGCCTCATCTGCCCATGGCACTGCTCGCACAGAGGCACAGAGACTGGGGCTGCTTGCTTGTCTTGCAACCTCAAACTTCAAACGTAGACTGGAAATGGGGGTTGTCCCTGCAAGGCTCCTTACGCAGCCCTGCTCCGAAAATGCGAACATCTGCAGATAGCTAGCAGCCAGAAGGGGCTAGCCTGGAAAGCTGTTGCTCAGCCTCATCTGCCCATGGCACTGCTCGCACAGAGGCACAGAGATTGAGGCTGCTTGCTTGTCTTGCCACCTCAAACTTCAAACGTAGACTGGAAATGGGGGGTGTCTCTGCCAGGCTCCTTTCGCAGCCCTGCTCCGAAAATGCGAACGTCTGCAGATAGCTGGCAGGCAGAAGGGGCTAGCCTGGAAAGCTGTTGCTCAGCCTCATCTGCCCATGGCACTGCTCGCACAGAGGCAGAGAGACTGGGGCTGCTTGCTTGTCTTGCCACCTCAAACTTCAAACGTAGACTGGAATGGAGGAGTCCCTGCCAGGCTCCTATCACAGCCCTGCTCCGAAAATGCGAACATCTGCAGATAGCTGGCAGCCAGAAGGGGCTAGCCTGGAAAGCTGTTGCTCAGCCTCATCTGCCCATGGCAGTGCTCGCACAGAGGCACAGAGACTGGGGCTGCTTGCTTGTCTTGCCACCTCAAACTTCAAACGTAGACTGGAAATGGGGGTTGTCCCTGCCAGGCTCCTTACGCAGCCCTGCTCCGAAAATGCGAACATCTGCAGATAGCTAGCAGCCAGAAGGGGCTAGCCTGGAAAGCTGTTGCTCAGCCTCATCTGCCCATGGCACTGCTCGCACAGAAGCACAGAGACTGGGGCTGCTTGCTTGTCTTGCCACCTCAAACTTCAAACGTAGACTGGAATAGGGGGATTTCCCTGCCAGGCTCCTTTCACAGCCCTGCTGCGAAAATGCGAATGTCTTCAGATAGCTGGCAGGCAGAAGGGGCTAGCCTGGAAAGCTGTTGCTCAGCCTCATCTGCCCATGGCACTGCTCGCACAGAGGCACAGAGATTGAGGCTGCTTGCTTGTCTTGCCACCTCAAACTTCAAACGTAGACTGGAAATGGGGGGTGTCTCTGCCAGGCTCCTTTCGCAGCCCTGCTCCGAAAATGCGAACGTCTGCAGATAGCTGGCAGCCAGAAGGGGCTAGCCTGGAAAGCTGTTGCTCAGCCTCATCTGCCCATGGCACTGCTCGCACAGAGGCAGAGAGACTGGGGCTGCTTGCTTGTCTTGCCACCTCAAACTTCAAACGTAGACTGGAATGGAGGAGTCCCTGCCCAGGCTCCTTTTACAGCCCTGCTCCGAAAATGCGAACATCTGCAGATAGCTGGCAGCCAGAAGGTGCTAGCCTGGAAAGCTGTTGCTCAGCCTCATCTGCCCATGGCACTGCTCGCACAGAGGCACAGAGACTGGGGCTGCTTGCTTGTCTTGCCATCTCAAACTTAAAACGTAGACTGGAATAGGGGGATTTCCCTGCCAAGCTCCTTTTGCAGCCCTGCTCCGAAAATGCGAATGTCTTCAGATAGCTGGCAGCCAGAAGGGGCTAGCCTGGAAAGCTGTTGCTCAGCCTCATCTGCCCATGGCACTGCTCGCACAGAGGCACAGATATTGAGGCTGCTTGCTTGTCTTGCCACCTCAAACTTCAAACGTAGACTGGAATGTGGGAGTCTCTCCCAGGCTCCTTTCACAGCCCTGCTCCGAAAATGCGAACATCTGCAGATAGCTGGCAGCCAGAAGGGGCTAGCCTGGAAAGCTGTTGCTCAGCCTCATCTGCCCATGGCACTGCTCGCACAGAGGCAGAGAGATTGAGGCTGCTTGCTTGTCTTGCCACCTCAAACTTCAAACGTAGACTGGAAATGGGGGGAGTCCCTGCCAGGCTCCTTTCGCAGCCCTGCTCCGAAAATGTGAACGTCTGCAGATAGCTGGCAGCCAGAAGGGGCTAGCCTGGAAAGCTGTTGCTCAGCCTCATCTGCCCATGGCACTGCTCGCACAGAGGCACAGAGACTGGGGCTGCTTGCTTGTCTTGCCACCTCAAACTTCAAACGTAGACTGGAATGTGGAATTCACTGTCAGGCTCCTTTCGAAGCCCTGCTCCGAAAATGTGAACGTCTGCAGATAGCTGGCAGCCAGAAGGGGCTAGCCTGGAAAGCTGTTGCTCAGCCTCATCTGCCCATGGCACTGCTCGCACAGAGGCACAGAGACTGGGGCTGCTTGCGTGTCTTGCCACCTCAAACTTCAAACGTAGACTGGAATAGGGGGGAGTCCCTGCCAGGCTCCTTTCGCAGCCCTGTTATGAAAATGAGAACGTCTGCAGATAGCTGGCAGCCAGAAGGGGCTAGCCTGGAAAGCTGTTGCTCAACCTCATCTGCCCATGGCACTGCTCGCACAGAGGCACAGAGATTGGGGCTGCTTGCTTGTCTTGCCACCTCAAACTTCAAACGTAGACTGGAATGGAGGAGTCCCTGCCAGGCTCCTTTTACAGCCCTGCTCCGAAAGTGCGAACGTCTGCAGATAGCTGGCAGGCAGAAGGGGCTAGCCTGGAAAGCTGTTGCTCAGCCTCATCTGCCCATGGCACTGCTCGCACAGAGGCAGAGAGACTGGGGCTGCTTGCTTGTCTTGCCACCTCAAACTTCAAACGTAGACTGGAATGGAGGAGTCCCTGCCAGGCTCCTTACGCAGCCCTGCTCCGAAAATGCCAACGTCTCCAGATAGCTGGCAGCCAGAAGGGGCTAGCCTGGAAAGCTGTTGCTCAGCCTCATCTGCCCATGGCACTGCTCGCACAGAGGCACAGAGACTGGGGCTGCTTGCTTGTCATGCCACCTCAAACTTCAGACGTAGACTGGAATAGGGGGGAGTCCCTGCCAGGCTCCTTTCGCAGCCCTGCTCCGAAAATGCGAACGTCTGCAGATAGCTGGCAGCCAGAAGGGGCTAGCCTGGAAAGCTGTTGCTCAGCCTCATCTGCCCATGGCACTGCTCGCACAGAGGCACAGAGACTGGGGCTGCTTGCTTGTCATGCCACCTCAAACTTCAAACGTAGACTGGAATAGGGGGGAGTCCCTGCCAGGCTCCTTTCGCAGCCCTGCTCTGAAAATGTGAACGTCTGCAGATAGCTGGCAGGCAGAAGGGGGTAGCCTGGAAAGCTGTTGCTCAGCCTCATCTGCCCATGGCACTGCTCGCACAGAGGCAGAGAGACTGGGGCTGCTTGCTTGTCTTGCCACCTTAAACTTCAAACGTAGACTGGAATGGGGGAGTCTCTCCCGGGCTCCTTTCACAGCGCTGCTCCGAAAATGCGAACATCTGCAGATAGCTTGCAGCCAGAAGGGGCTAGCCTGGAAAGCTGTTGCTCAGCCTCATCTGCCCATGGCACTGCTCGCACAGAGGCACAGAGACTGGGGCTGCTTGCTTGTCTTGCCACCTCAAACTTCAAACGTAGACTGGAAATGGGGGTTGTCCCTGCCAGGCTCCTTACGCAGCCCTGCTCCGAAAATGCGAACATCTGCAGATAGCTAGCAGCCAGAAGGGGCTAGCCTGGAAAGCTGTTGCTCAGCCTCATCTGCCCATGGCACTGCTCGCACAGAAGCACAGAGACTGGGGCTGCTTGCTTGTCTTGCCACCTCAAACTTCAAACGTAGACTGAAATAGGGGGATTTCCCTGCCAGGCTCCTTTCGCAGCCCTGCTGCGAAAATGCGAATGTCTTCAGATAGCTGGCAGGCAGAAGGGGCTAGCCTGGAAAGCTGTTGCTCAGCCTCATCTGCCCATGGCACTGCTCGCACAGAGGCAGAGAGATTGAGGCTGCTTGCTTGTCTTGCCACCTCAAACTTCAAACGTAGACTGGGAATGGGGGGTGTCTCTGCCAGACTCCTTTCGCAGCCCTGCTCCGAAAATGCGAACGTCTGCAGATAGCTGGCAGTCAGAAGGGGCTAGCCTGGAAAGCTGTTGCTCAGCCTCATCTGCCCATGGCACTGCTCGCACAGAGGCACAGAGACTGGGGCTGCTTGCTTGTCTTGCCACCTCAAACTTCAAACGTAGACTGGAATGGAGGAGTCCCTGCCAGGCTCCTATCACAGCCCTGCTCCGAAAATGCGAACATCTGCAGATAGCTGGCAGCCAGAAGGGGCTAGCCTGGAAAGCTGTTGCTCAGCCTCATCTGCCCATGGCACTGCTCGCACAGAGGCACAGAGACTGGGGCTGATGGCTTGTCTTGCCACCTCAAACTTCAAACGTAGACTGGAATGGAGGAGTCCCTGCCAGGCTCCTTTTACAGCCCTGCTCCGAAAATGCGAACATCTGCAGATAGCTGGCAGCCAGAAGGTGCTAGCCTGGAAAGCTGTTGCTCAGCCTCATCTGCCCATGGCACTGCTCGCACAGAGGCACAGAGACTGGGGCTGCTTGCTTGTCTTGCCATCTCAAACTTAAAACGTAGACTGGAATAGGGGGATTTCCCTGCCAGGCTCCTTTCGCAGCCCTGCTGCGAGAATGCGAATGTCTTCAGATAGCTGGCAGCCAGAAGGGGCTAGCCTGGAAAGCTGTTGCTCAGCCTCATCTGCCCATGGCACTGCTCGCACAGAGGCACAGAGATTGAGGCTGCTTGCTTGTCTTGCCACCTCAAACTTCAAACGTAGACTGGAATGGAGGATTCCGTGCCCAGGCTCCTTTTACAGCCCTGCTCCGAAAATGCGAACGTCTGCAGATAGCTGGCAGCCAGAAGGGGCTAGCCTGGAAAGCTGTTGCTCAGCCTCATCTGCCCATGGCACTGCTCGCACAGAGGCAGAGAGATTGAGGCTGCTTGCTTGTCTTGCCATCTCAAACTTCAAACGTACACTGGAAATGGGGGGAGTCCCTGCCAGGCTCCTTTCGCAGCCCTGCTCCGAAAATGTGAACGTCTGCAGATAGCTGGCAGCCAGAAGGGGCTAGCCTGGAAAGCTGTTGCTCAGCCTCATCTGCCAGTGGCACTGCTCGCACAGAGGCACAGAGACTGGGGCTGCTTGCTTGTCTTGCCACCTCAAACTTCAAACGTAGACTGGAATGTGGAATTCACTGTCAGGCTCCTTTCGAAGCCCTGCTCCGAAAATGTGAACGTCTGCAGATAGCTGGCAGCCAGAAGGGGCTAGCCTGGAAAGCTGTTGCTCAGCCTCATCTGCCCATGGCACTGCTCGCACAGAGGCAAAGAGACTGGGGCTGCTTGCTTGTCATGCCACCTCAAACTTCAAACGTAGACTGGAATAGGGGGATTTCCCTGCCAGGCTCCTTTCGCAGCCCTGCTGCGAAAATGCGAATGTCTTCAGATAGCTGGCAGCCAGAAGGGGCTAGCCTGGAAAGCTGTTGCTCAGCCTCATCTGCCCATGGCACTGCTCGCACAGAGGCACAGAGATTGAGGCTGCTTGCTTGTCTTGCCACCTCAAACTTCAAACGTAGACTGGAATGGAGGAGTCCCTGCCCAGGCTCCTTTTACAGCCCTGCTCCGAAAGTGCGAACGTCTGCAGATAGCTGGCAGCCAGAAGGGGCTAGCCTGGAAAGCTGTTGCTCAGCCTCATCTGCCCATGGCACTGCTCGCACAGAGGCAGAGAGATTGAGGCTGCTTGCTTGTCATGCCACCTCAAACTTCAAACGTAGACTGGAAATGGGGGGAGTCCCTGCCAGGCTCCTTTCGCAGCCCTGCTCCGAAAATGTGAACGTCTGCAGATAGCTGGCAGCCAGAAGGGGCTAGCCTGGAAAGCTGTTGCTCAGCCTCATCTGCCAGTGGCACTGCTCGCACAGAGGCACAGAGACTGGGGCTGCTTGATTGTCTTGCCACCTCAAACTTCAAACGTAGACTGGAATGTGGAATTCACTGTCAGGCTCCTTTCGTAGCCCTGCTCCGAAAATGTGAACGTCTGCAGATAGCTGGCAGCCAGAAGGGGCTAGCCTGGAAAGCTGTTGCTCAGCCTCATCTGCCCATGGCACTGCTCGCACAGAGGCACAGAGACTGGGGCTGCTTGCGTGTCTTGCCACCTCAAACTTCAAACGTATACTGGAAATGGGGGGTGTCCCTGCCAGGCTTCTTTCGCAGCCCTGTTATGAAAATGCGAACGTCTGCAGATAGCTGGCAGCCAGAAGGTGCTAGCCTGGAAAGCTGTTGCTCAGCCTCATCTGCCCATGCCCTGCTCGCACAGAGGCACAGAGATTGGGGCTGCTTGCTTGTCTTGCCACCTCAAACTTCAAACGTAGACTGGAAATGGGGGGAGTCCCTGCCAGGCTCCTTTCGCAGCCCTGCTAATGAAAATGTGAACGTCTGCAGATAGCTGGCAGGCAGAAGGGGCTAGCCTGGAAAGCTGTTGCTCAGCCTCATCTGCCCATGGCACTGCTCGCACAGAGGCACAGAGATTGAGGCTGCTTGCTTGTCTTGCCACCTCAAACTTCAAACGTAGACTGGAAATGGGGGGTGTCTCTGCCAGGCTCCTTTCGCAGCCCTGCTCCGAAAATGCGAACGTCTGCAGATAGCTGGCAGCCAGAAGGGGCTAGCCTGGAAAGCTGTTGCTCAGCCTCATCTGCCCATGGCACTGCTCGCACAGAGGCACAGAGAATGGGGCTGCTTGCTTGTCTTGCCACCTCAAACTTCAAACGTAGACTGGAATGGAGGAGTCCCTGCCAGGCTCCTTTTACAGCCCTGCTCCGAAAATGCGAACATCTGCAGATAGCTGGCAGCCAGAAGGTGCTAGCCTGGAAAGCTGTTGCTCAGCCTCATCTGCCCATGGCACTGCTCGCACAGAGGCACAGAGACTGGGGCTGCTTGCTTGTCTTGCCATCTCAAACTTAAAACGTAGACTGGAATAGGGGGATTTCCCTGCCAAGCTCCTTTCGCAGCCCTGCTGCGAAAATGCGAATGTCTTCAGATAGCTGGCAGCCAGAAGGGGCTAGCCTGGAAAGCTGTTGCTCAGCCTCATCTGCCCATGGCACTGCTCGCACAGAGGCACAGAGACTGGGGCTGCTTGCTTGTCTTGCCATCTCAAACTTAAAACGTAGACTGGAATAGGGGGATTTCCCTGCCAAGCTCCTTTCGCAGCCCTGCTGCGAAAATGCGAATGTCTTCAGATAGCTGGCAGCCAGAAGGGGCTAGCCTGGAAAGCTGTTGCTCAGCCTCATCTGCCCATGGCACTGCTCGCACAGAGGCACAGAGATTGAGGCTGCTTGCTTGTCTTGCCACCTCAAACTTCAAACGTAGACTGGAATGGAGGAGTCCCTGCCCAGGCTCCTTTTACAGCCCTGCTCCGAAAATGCGAACATCTGCAGATAGCTGGCAGCCAGAAGGGGCTAGCCTGGAAAGCTGTTGCTCAGCCTCATCTGCCCATGGCACTGCTCGCACAGAGGCAGAGAGATTGAGGCTGCTTGCTTGTCTTGCCACCTCAAACTTCAAACGTAGACTGGAAATGGGGGGAGTCCCTGCCAGGCTCCTTTCGCAGCCCTGCTCCGAAAATGTGAACGTCTGCAGATAGCTGGCAGCCAGAAGGGGCTAGCCTGGAAAGCTGTTGCTCAACCTCATCTGCCCATGGCACTGCTCGCACAGAGGCACAGAGACTGGGGCTGCTTGCTTCTCTTGCCACCTCAAACTTCAAACGTAGACTGGAATGTGGAATTCACTGTCAGGCTCCTTTCGAAGCCCTGCTCCGAAAATGTGAACGTCTGCAGATAGCTGGCAGCCAGAAGGGGCTAGCCTGGAAAGCTGTTGCTCAGCCTCATCTGCCCATGGCACTGCTCGCACAGAGGCACAGAGACTGGGGCTGCTTGCGTGTCTTGCCACCTCAAACTTCAAACGTAGACTGGAATAGGGGGGAGTCCCTGCCAGGCTCCTTTCGCAGCCCTGTTATGAAAATGAGAACGTCTGCAGATAGCTGGCAGCCAGAAGGGGCTAGCCTGGAAAGCTGTTGCTCAACCTCATCTGCCCATGGCACTGCTCGCACAGAGGCACAGAGATTGGGGCTGCTTGCTTGTCTTGCCACCTCAAACTTCAAACGTAGACTGGAATGGAGGAGTCCCTGCCAGGCTCCTTTCGCAGCCCTGCTCCGAAAGTGCGAACGTCTGCAGATAGCTGGCAGGCAGAAGGGGCTAGCCTGGAAAGCTGTTGCTCAGCCTCATCTGCCCATGGCACTGCTCGCACAGAGGCACAGAGACTGGGGCTGCTTGCTTGTCTTGCCACCTCAAACTTCAAACGTAGACTGGAATGGAGGAGTCCCTGCCAGGCTCCTTTCACAGCCCTGCTCCGAAAATGCCAACGTCTCCAGATAGCTGGCAGCCAGAAGGGGCTAGCCTGGAAAGCTGTTGCTCAGCCTCATCTGCCCATGGCACTGCTCGCACAGAGGCACAGAGACTGGGGCTGCTTGCTTGTCTTGCCACCTCAAACTTCAAACGTAGACTGGAAATGGGGGGAGTCCCTGCCAGGCTCCTTTCGCAGCCCTGCTAATGAAAATGTGAACGTCTGCAGATAGCTGGCAGGCAGAAGGGGCTAGCCTGGAAAGCTGTTGCTCAGCCTCATCTGCCCATGGCACTGCTCGCACAGAGGCACAGAGATTGAGGCTGCTTGCTTGTCTTGCCACCTCAAACTTCAAACGTAGACTGGAAATGGGGGGTGTCTCTGCCAGGCTCCTTTCGCAGCCCTGCTCCGAAAATGCGAACGTCTGCAGATAGCTGGCAGCCAGAAGGGGCTAGCCTGGAAAGCTGTTGCTCAGCCTCATCTGCCCATGGCACTGCTCGCACAGAGGCAGAGAGACTGGGGCTGCTTGCTTGTCTTGCCACCTCAAACTTCAAACGTAGACTGGAATGGAGGAGTCCCTGCCAGGCTCCTATCACAGCCCTGCTCCGAAAATGCGAACATCTGCAGATAGCTGGCAGCCAGAAGGGGCTAGCCTGGAAAGCTGTTGCTCAGCCTCATCTGCCCATGGCACTGCTCGCACAGAGGCACAGAGAATGGGGCTGCTTGCTTGTCTTGCCACCTCAAACTTCAAACGTAGACTGGAATGGAGGAGTCCCTGCCAGGCTCCTTTTACAGCCCTGCTCCGAAAATGCGAACATCTGCAGATAGCTGGCAGCCAGAAGGTGCTAGCCTGGAAAGCTGTTGCTCAGCCTCATCTGCCCATGGCACTGCTCGCACAGAGGCACAGAGACTGGGGCTGCTTGCTTGTCTTGCCATCTCAAACTTAAAACGTAGACTGGAATAGGGGGATTTCCCTGCCAAGCTCCTTTCGCAGCCCTGCTGCGAAAATGCGAATGTCTTCAGATAGCTGGCAGCCAGAAGGGGCTAGCCTGGAAAGCTGTTGCTCAGCCTCATCTGCCCATGGCACTGCTCGCACAGAGGCACAGAGATTGAGGCTGCTTGCTTGTCTTGCCACCTCAAACTTCAAACGTAGACTGGAATGGAGGAGTCCCTGCCCAGGCTCCTTTTACAGCCCTGCTCCGAAAATGCGAACATCTGCAGATAGCTGGCAGCCAGAAGGGGCTAGCCTGGAAAGCTGTTGCTCAGCCTCATCTGCCCATGGCACTGCTCGCACAGAGGCAGAGAGATTGAGGCTGCTTGCTTGTCTTGCCACCTCAAACTTCAAACGTAGACTGGAAATGGGGGGAGTCCCTGCCAGGCTCCTTTCGCAGCCCTGCTCCGAAAATGTGAACGTCTGCAGATAGCTGGCAGCCAGAAGGGGCTAGCCTGGAAAGCTGTTGCTCAGCCTCATCTGCCAGTGGCACTGCTCGCACAGAGGCACAGAGACTGGGGCTGCTTGCTTCTCTTGCCACCTCAAACTTCAAACGTAGACTGGAATGTGGAATTCACTGTCAGGCTCCTTTCGAAGCCCTGCTCCGAAAATGTGAACGTCTGCAGATAGCTGGCAGCCAGAAGGGGCTAGCCTGGAAAGCTGTTGCTCAGCCTCATCTGCCCATGGCACTGCTCGCACAGAGGCACAGAGACTGGGGCTGCTTGCGTGTCTTGCCACCTCAAACTTCAAACGTAGACTGGAATAGGGGGGAGTCCCTGCCAGGCTCCTTTCGCAGCCCTGTTATGAAAATGAGAACGTCTGCAGATAGCTGGCAGCCAGAAGGGGCTAGCCTGGAAAGCTGTTGCTCAACCTCATCTGCCCATGGCACTGCTCGCACAGAGGCACAGAGATTGGGGCTGCTTGCTTGTCTTGCCACCTCAAACTTCAAACGTAGACTGGAATGGAGGAGTCCCTGCCAGGCTCCTTTCGCAGCCCTGCTCCGAAAGTGCGAACGTCTGCAGATAGCTGGCAGGCAGAAGGGGCTAGCCTGGAAAGCTGTTGCTCAGCCTCATCTGCCCATGGCACTGCTCGCACAGAGGCACAGAGACTGGGGCTGCTTGCTTGTCTTGCCACCTCAAACTTCAAACGTAGACTGGAATGGAGGAGTCCCTGCCAGGCTCCTTTC
Organism: Opisthocomus hoazin; assembly: GCF_030867145.1. Taxonomy (NCBI): domain Eukaryota; kingdom Metazoa; phylum Chordata; class Aves; order Opisthocomiformes; family Opisthocomidae; genus Opisthocomus; species Opisthocomus hoazin. The sequence goes on from NC_134442.1 coordinate 6,788,703, forward strand.
ACAGCCCTGCTCCGAAAATGCCAACGTCTCCAGATAGCTGGCAGCCAGAAGGGGCTAGCCTGGAAAGCTGTTGCTCAGCCTCATCTGCCCATGGCACTGCTCGCACAGAGGCACAGAGACTGGGGCTGCTTGCTTGTCTTGCCACCTTAAACTTCAAACGTAGACTGGAATGGGGGAGTCTCTCCCAGGCTCCTTTCACAGCGCTGCTCCGAAAATGCGAACATCTGCAGATAGCTTGCAGCCAGAAGGGGCTAGCCTGGAAAGCTGTTGCTCAGCCTCATCTGCCCATGGCACTGCTCGCACAGAGGCACAGAGACTGGGGCTGCTTGCTTGTCTTGCCACCTCAAACTTCAAACGTAGACTGGAAATGGGGGTTGTCCCTGCCAGGCTCCTTACGCAGCCCTGCTCCGAAAATGCGAACATCTGCAGATAGCTAGCAGCCAGAAGGGGCTAGCCTGGAAAGCTGTTGCTCAGCCTCATCTGCCCATGGCACTGCTCGCACAGAAGCACAGAGACTGGGGCTGCTTGCGTGTCTTGCCACCTCAAACTTCAAATGTAGACTGGAATAGGGGGATTTCCCTGCCAGGCTCCTTTCGCAGCCCTGCTGCGAAAATGCGAATGTCTTCAGAAAGCTGGCAGGCAGAAGGGGCTAGCCTGGAAAGCTGTTGCTCAGCCTCATCTGCCCATGGCACTGCTCGCACAGAGGCACAGAGATTGAGGCTGCTTGCTTGTCTTGCCACCTCAAACTTCAAACGTAGACTGGAAATGGGGGGTGTCTCTGCCAGGCTCCTTTCGCAGCCCTGCTCCGAAAATGCGAACGTCTGCAGATAGCTGGCAGCCAGAAGGGGGTAGCCTGGAAAGCTGTTGCTCAGCCTCATCTGCCCATGGCACTGCTCGCACAGAGGCAGAGAGACTGGGGCTGCTTGCTTGTCTTGCCACCTCAAACTTCAAACGTAGACTGGAATGGAGGAGTCCCTGCCAGGCTCCTATCACAGCCCTGCTCCGAAAATGCGAACATCTGCAGATAGCTGGCAGCCAGAAGGGGCTAGCCTGGAAAGCTGTTGCTCAGCCTCATCTGCCCATGGCACTGCTCGCACAGAGGCACAGAGACTGGGGCTGCTTGCTTGTCTTGCCACCTCAAACTTCAAACGTAGACTGGAATGGAGGAGTCCCTGCCAGGCTCCTTTTACAGCCCTGCTCCGAAAATGCGAACATCTGCAGATAGCTGGCAGCCAGAAGGTGCTAGCCTGGAAAGCTGTTGCTCAGCCTCATCTGCACATGGCACTGCTCGCACAGAGGCACAGAGACTGGGGCTGCTTGCTTGTCTTGCCATCTCAAACTTAAAACGTAGACTGGAATAGGGGGATTTCCCTGCCAAGCTCCTTTCGCAGCCCTGCTGCGAAAATGCGAATGTCTTCAGATAGCTGGCAGCCAGAAGGGGCTAGCCTGGAAAGCTGTTGCTCAGCCTCATCTGCCCATGGCACTGCTCGCACAGAGGCAGAGAGATTGAGGCTGCTTGCTTGTCTTGCAACCTCAAACTTCAAACGTAGACTGGAATGGAGGAGTCCCTGCCAGGCTCCTTTTACAGCCCTGCTCCGAAAATGCGAACATCTGCAGATAGCTGGCAGCCAGAAGGGGCTAGTCTGGAAAGCTGTTGCTCAGCCTCATCTGCCCATGGCACTGCTCGCACAGAGGCAGAGAGATTGAGGCTGCTTCTTGTCTTGCCACCTCAAACTTCAAACGTAGACTGGAAATGGGGGGAGTCCCTGCCAGGCTCCTTTCGCAGCCCTGCTCCGAAAATGTGAACGTTCTGCAGATAGCTGGCAGCCAGAAGGGGCTAGCCTGGAAAGCTGTTGCTCAGCCTCATCTGCCCATGGCACTGCTCGCACAGAGGCAGAGAGACTGGGGCTGCTTGCTTGTCTTGCCACCTCAAACTTCAAACGTAGACTGGAATGTGGAATTCACTGTCAGGCTCCTTTCGAAGCCCTGCTCCGAAAATGTGAACGTCTGCAGATAGCTGGCAGCCAGAAGGGGCTAGCCTGGAAAGCTGTTGCTCAGCCTCATCTGCCCATGGCACTGCTCGCACAGAGGCACAGAGACTGGGGCTGCTTGCGTGTCTTGCCACCTCAAACTTCAAACGTAGACTGGAATGGAGGAGTCCCTGCCAGGCTCCTTTCACAGCCCTGCTCCGAAAATGCCAACGTCTCCAGATAGCTGGCAGCCAGAAGGGGCTAGCCTGGAAAGCTGTTGCTCAGCCTCATCTGCCCATGGCACTGCTCGCACAGAGGCACAGAGACTGGGGCTGCTTGCTTGTCATGCCACCTCAAACTTCAGACGTAGACTGGAATAGGGGGGAGTCCCTGCCAAGCTCCTTTCGCAGCCCTGCTCCGAAAGTGCGAACATCTGCAGATAGCTGGCAGCCAGAAGGGGCTAGCCTGGAAAGCTGTTGCTCAGCCTCATCTGCCCATGGCACTGCTCGCACAGAGGCACAGAGACTGGGGCTGCTTGCTTGTCTTGCCACCTCAAACTTCAAACGTAGACTGGAATGGAGGAGTCCCTGCCAGGCTCCTTTTACAGCCCTGCTCCGAAAATGCGAACATCTGCAGATAGCTGGCAGCCAGAAGGTGCTAGCCTGGAAAGCTGTTGCTCAGCCTCATCTGCACATGGCACTGCTCGCACAGAGGCACAGAGACTGGGGCTGCTTGCTTGTCTTGCCATCTCAAACTTAAAACGTAGACTGGAATAGGGGGATTTCCCTGCCAAGCTCCTTTCGCAGCCCTGCTGCGAAAATGCGAATGTCTTCAGATAGCTGGCAGCCAGAAGGGGCTAGCCTGGAAAGCTGTTGCTCAGCCTCATCTGCCCATGGCACTGCTCGCACAGAGGCAGAGAGATTGAGGCTGCTTGCTTGTCTTGCCACCTCAAACTTCAAACGTAGACTGGAATGGAGGAGTCCCTGCCCAGGCTCCTTTTACAGCCCTGCTCCGAAAATGCGAACATCTGCAGATAGCTGGCAGCCAGAAGGGGCTAGTCTGGAAAGCTGTTGCTCAGCCTCATCTGCCCATGGCACTGCTCGCACAGAGGCACAGAGACTGGGGCTGCTTGCGTGTCTTGCCACCTCAAACTTCAAACGTAGACTGGAAATGGGGGGAGTCCCTGCCAGGCTCCTTTTACAGCCCTGCTCCGAAAATGCGAACATCTGCAGATAGCTGGCAGCCAGAAGGTGCTAGCCTGGAAAGCTGTTGCTCAGCCTCATCTGCACATGGCACTGCTCGCACAGAGGCACAGAGACTGGGGCTGCTTGCTTGTCTTGCCATCTCAAACTTAAAACGTAGACTGGAATAGGGGGATTTCCCTGCCAAGCTCCTTTCGCAGCCCTGCTGCGAAAATGCGAATGTCTTCAGATAGCTGGCAGCCAGAAGGGGCTAGCCTGGAAAGCTGTTGCTCAGCCTCATCTGCCCATGGCACTGCTCGCACAGAGGCAGAGAGATTGAGGCTGCTTGCTTGTCTTGCCACCTCAAACTTCAAACGTAGACTGGAATGGAGGAGTCCCTGCCCAGGCTCCTTTTACAGCCCTGCTCCGAAAATGCGAACATCTGCAGATAGCTGGCAGCCAGAAGGGGCTAGTCTGGAAAGCTGTTGCTCAGCCTCATCTGCCCATGGCACTGCTCGCACAGAGGCAGAGAGATTGAGGCTGCTTGCTTGTCTTGCCACCTCAAACTTCAAACGTAGACTGGAAATGGGGGGAGTCCCTGCCAGGCTCCTTTCGCAGCCCTGCTCCGAAAATGTGAACGTTCTGCAGATAGCTGGCAGCCAGAAGGGGCTAGCCTGGAAAGCTGTTGCTCAGCCTCATCTGCCCATGGCACTGCTCGCACAGAGGCACAGAGACTGGGGCTGCTTGCTTGTCTTGCCACCTCAAACTTCAAACGTAGACTGGAATGTGGAATTCACTGTCAGGCTCCTTTCGAAGCCCTGCTCCGAAAATGTGAACGTCTGCAGATAGCTGGCAGCCAGAAGGGGCTAGCCTGGAAAGCTGTTGCTCAGCCTCATCTGCCCATGGCACTGCTCGCACAGAGGCACAGAGACTGGGGCTGCTTGCGTGTCTTGCCACCTCAAACTTCAAACGTAGACTGGAATGGAGGAGTCCCTGCCAGGCTCCTTTCACAGCCCTGCTCCGAAAATGCCAACGTCTGCAGATAGCTGGCAGCCAGAAGGGGCTAGCCTGGAAAGCTGTTGCTCAGCCTCATCTGCCCATGGCACTGCTCGCACAGAGGCACAGAGACTGGGGCTGCTTGCTTGTCATGCCACCTCAAACTTCAAACGTAGACTGGAATAGGGGGGAGTCCCTGCCAGGCTCCTTTCGCAGCCCTGCTCTGAAAATGTGAACGTCTGCAGATAGCTGGCAGGCAGAAGGGGCTAGCCTGGAAAGCTGTTGCTCAGCCTCATCTGCCCATGGCACTGCTCGCACAGAGGCACAGAGACTGGGGCTGCTTGCTTGTCATGCCACCTCAAACTTCAAACGTAGACTGGAATAGGGGGGAGTCCCTGCCAGGCTCCTTTCGCAGCCTTGCTCTGAAAATGTGAACGTCTGCAGATAGCTGGCAGGCAGAAGGGGCTAGCCTGGAAAGCTGTTGCTCAGCCTCATCTGCCCATGGCACTGCTCGCACAGAGGCACAGAGACTGGGGCTGCTTGCTTGTCTTGCCATCTCAAACTTAAAACGTAGACTGGAATAGGGGGATTTCCCTGCCAAGCTCCTTTCGCAGCCCTGCTGCGAAAATGCGAATGTCTTCAGATAGCTGGCAGCCAGAAGGGGCTAGCCTGGAAAGCTGTTGCTCAGCCTCATCTGCCCATGGCACTGCTCGCACAGAGGCACAGAGATTGAGGCTGCTTGCTTGTCTTGCCACCTCAAACTTCAAACGTAGACTGGAATGGAGGAGTCCCTGCCCAGGCTCCTTTTACAGCCCTGCTCCGAAAATGCGAACATCTGCAGATAGCTGGCAGCCAGAAGGGGCTAGCCTGGAAAGCTGTTGCTCAGCCTCATCTGCCCATGGCACTGCTCGCACAGAGGCAGAGAGATTGAGGCTGCTTGCTTGTCTTGCCACCTCAAACTTCAAACGTAGACTGGAAATGGGGGGAGTCCCTGCCAGGCTCCTTTCGCAGCCCTGCTCCGAAAATGTGAACGTCTGCAGATAGCTGGCAGCCAGAAGGGGCTAGCCTGGAAAGCTGTTGCTCAGCCTCATCTTTCAGTGGCACTGCTCGCACAGAGGCACAGAGACTGGGGCTGCTTGCTTGTCTTGCCACCTCAAACTTCAAACGTAGACTGGAATGTGGAATTCACTGTCAGGCTCCTTTCGAAGCCCTGCTCCGAAAATGTGAACGTCTGCAGATAGCTGGCAGCCAGAAGGGGCTAGCCTGGAAAGCTGTTGCTCAGCCTCATCTGCCCATGGCACTGCTCGCACAGAGGCACAGAGACTGGGGCTGCTTGCTTGTCTTGCCACCTCAAACTTCAAACGTAGACTGGAATGGAGGAGTCCCTGCCAGGCTCCTTTTACAGCCCTGCTCCGAAAATGCGAACATCTGCAGATAGCTGGCAGCCAGAAGGTGCTAGCCTGGAAAGCTGTTGCTCAGCCTCATCTGCCCATGGCACTGCTCGCACAGAGGCACAGAGACTGGGGCTGCTTGCTTGTCTTGCCATCTCAAACTTAAAACGTAGACTGGAATAGGGGGATTTCCCTGCCAAGCTCCTTTCGCAGCCCTGCTGCGAAAATGCGAATGTCTTCAGATAGCTGGCAGCCAGAAGGGGCTAGCCTGGAAAGCTGTTGCTCAGCCTCATCTGCCCATGGCACTGCTCGCACAGAGGCAGAGAGATTGAGGCTGCTTGCTTGTCTTGCAACCTCAAACTTCAAACGTAGACTGGAATGGAGGAGTCCCTGCCAGGCTCCTTTTACAGCCCTGCTCCGAAAATGCGAACATCTGCAGATAGCTGGCAGCCAGAAGGGGCTAGTCTGGAAAGCTGTTGCTCAGCCTCATCTGCCCATGGCACTGCTCGCACAGAGGCAGAGAGATTGAGGCTGCTTGCTTGTCTTGCCACCTCAAACTTCAAACGTAGACTGGAAATGGGGGGAGTCCCTGCCAGGCTCCTTTCGCAGCCCTGCTCCGAAAATGTGAACGTTCTGCAGATAGCTGGCAGCCAGAAGGGGCTAGCCTGGAAAGCTGTTGCTCAGCCTCATCTGCCCATGGCACTGCTCGCACAGAGGCAGAGAGACTGGGGCTGCTTGCTTGTCTTGCCACCTCAAACTTCAAACGTAGACTGGAATGTGGAATTCACTGTCAGGCTCCTTTCGAAGCCCTGCTCCGAAAATGTGAACGTCTGCAGATAGCTGGCAGCCAGAAGGGGCTAGCCTGGAAAGCTGTTGCTCAGCCTCATCTGCCCATGGCACTGCTCGCACAGAGGCACAGAGACTGGGGCTGCTTGCGTGTCTTGCCACCTCAAACTTCAAACGTAGACTGGAATGGAGGAGTCCCTGCCAGGCTCCTTTCACAGCCCTGCTCCGAAAATGCCAACGTCTCCAGATAGCTGGCAGCCAGAAGGGGCTAGCCTGGAAAGCTGTTGCTCAGCCTCATCTGCCCATGGCACTGCTCGCACAGAGGCACAGAGACTGGGGCTGCTTGCTTGTCATGCCACCTCAAACTTCAGACGTAGACTGGAATAGGGGGGAGTCCCTGCCAGGCTCCTTTCGCAGCCCTGCTCCGAAAGTGCGAACATCTGCAGATAGCTGGCAGCCAGAAGGGGCTAGCCTGGAAAGCTGTTGCTCAGCCTCATCTGCCCATGGCACTGCTCGCACAGAGGCACAGAGACTGGGGCTGCTTGCTTGTCTTGCCACCTCAAACTTCAAACGTAGACTGGAATGGAGGAGTCCCTGCCAGGCTCCTTTTACAGCCCTGCTCCGAAAATGCGAACATCTGCAGATAGCTGGCAGCCAGAAGGTGCTAGCCTGGAAAGCTGTTGCTCAGCCTCATCTGCACATGGCACTGCTCGCACAGAGGCACAGAGACTGGGGCTGCTTGCTTGTCTTGCCATCTCAAACTTAAAACGTAGACTGGAATAGGGGGATTTCCCTGCCAAGCTCCTTTCGCAGCCCTGCTGCGAAAATGCGAATGTCTTCAGATAGCTGGCAGCCAGAAGGGGCTAGCCTGGAAAGCTGTTGCTCAGCCTCATCTGCCCATGGCACTGCTCGCACAGAGGCAGAGAGATTGAGGCTGCTTGCTTGTCTTGCCACCTCAAACTTCAAACGTAGACTGGAATGGAGGAGTCCCTGCCCAGGCTCCTTTTACAGCCCTGCTCCGAAAATGCGAACATCTGCAGATAGCTGGCAGCCAGAAGGGGCTAGTCTGGAAAGCTGTTGCTCAGCCTCATCTGCCCATGGCACTGCTCGCACAGAGGCACAGAGACTGGGGCTGCTTGCGTGTCTTGCCACCTCAAACTTCAAACGTAGACTGGAAATGGGGGGAGTCCCTGCCAGGCTCCTTTTACAGCCCTGCTCCGAAAATGCGAACATCTGCAGATAGCTGGCAGCCAGAAGGTGCTAGCCTGGAAAGCTGTTGCTCAGCCTCATCTGCACATGGCACTGCTCGCACAGAGGCACAGAGACTGGGGCTGCTTGCTTGTCTTGCCATCTCAAACTTAAAACGTAGACTGGAATAGGGGGATTTCCCTGCCAAGCTCCTTTCGCAGCCCTGCTGCGAAAATGCGAATGTCTTCAGATAGCTGGCAGCCAGAAGGGGCTAGCCTGGAAAGCTGTTGCTCAGCCTCATCTGCCCATGGCACTGCTCGCACAGAGGCAGAGAGATTGAGGCTGCTTGCTTGTCTTGCCACCTCAAACTTCAAACGTAGACTGGAATGGAGGAGTCCCTGCCCAGGCTCCTTTTACAGCCCTGCTCCGAAAATGCGAACATCTGCAGATAGCTGGCAGCCAGAAGGGGCTAGTCTGGAAAGCTGTTGCTCAGCCTCATCTGCCCATGGCACTGCTCGCACAGAGGCAGAGAGATTGAGGCTGCTTGCTTGTCTTGCCACCTCAAACTTCAAACGTAGACTGGAAATGGGGGGAGTCCCTGCCAGGCTCCTTTCGCAGCCCTGCTCCGAAAATGTGAACGTTCTGCAGATAGCTGGCAGCCAGAAGGGGCTAGCCTGGAAAGCTGTTGCTCAGCCTCATCTGCCCATGGCACTGCTCGCACAGAGGCACAGAGACTGGGGCTGCTTGCTTGTCTTGCCACCTCAAACTTCAAACGTAGACTGGAATGTGGAATTCACTGTCAGGCTCCTTTCGAAGCCCTGCTCCGAAAATGTGAACGTCTGCAGATAGCTGGCAGCCAGAAGGGGCTAGCCTGGAAAGCTGTTGCTCAGCCTCATCTGCCCATGGCACTGCTCGCACAGAGGCACAGAGACTGGGGCTGCTTGCGTGTCTTGCCACCTCAAACTTCAAACGTAGACTGGAATGGAGGAGTCCCTGCCAGGCTCCTTTCACAGCCCTGCTCCGAAAATGCCAACGTCTGCAGATAGCTGGCAGCCAGAAGGGGCTAGCCTGGAAAGCTGTTGCTCAGCCTCATCTGCCCATGGCACTGCTCGCACAGAGGCACAGAGACTGGGGCTGCTTGCTTGTCATGCCACCTCAAACTTCAAACGTAGACTGGAATAGGGGGGAGTCCCTGCCAGGCTCCTTTCGCAGCCCTGCTCTGAAAATGTGAACGTCTGCAGATAGCTGGCAGGCAGAAGGGGCTAGCCTGGAAAGCTGTTGCTCAGCCTCATCTGCCCATGGCACTGCTCGCACAGAGGCACAGAGACTGGGGCTGCTTGCTTGTCATGCCACCTCAAACTTCAAACGTAGACTGGAATAGGGGGGAGTCCCTGCCAGGCTCCTTTCGCAGCCTTGCTCTGAAAATGTGAACGTCTGCAGATAGCTGGCAGGCAGAAGGGGCTAGCCTGGAAAGCTGTTGCTCAGCCTCATCTGCCCATGGCACTGCTCGCACAGAGGCACAGAGACTGGGGCTGCTTGCTTGTCTTGCCATCTCAAACTTAAAACGTAGACTGGAATAGGGGGATTTCCCTGCCAAGCTCCTTTCGCAGCCCTGCTGCGAAAATGCGAATGTCTTCAGATAGCTGGCAGCCAGAAGGGGCTAGCCTGGAAAGCTGTTGCTCAGCCTCATCTGCCCATGGCACTGCTCGCACAGAGGCACAGAGATTGAGGCTGCTTGCTTGTCTTGCCACCTCAAACTTCAAACGTAGACTGGAATGGAGGAGTCCCTGCCCAGGCTCCTTTTACAGCCCTGCTCCGAAAATGCGAACATCTGCAGATAGCTGGCAGCCAGAAGGGGCTAGCCTGGAAAGCTGTTGCTCAGCCTCATCTGCCCATGGCACTGCTCGCACAGAGGCAGAGAGATTGAGGCTGCTTGCTTGTCTTGCCACCTCAAACTTCAAACGTAGACTGGAAATGGGGGGAGTCCCTGCCAGGCTCCTTTCGCAGCCCTGCTCCGAAAATGTGAACGTCTGCAGATAGCTGGCAGCCAGAAGGGGCTAGCCTGGAAAGCTGTTGCTCAGCCTCATCTTTCAATGGCACTGCTCGCACAGAGGCACAGAGACTGGGGCTGCTTGCTTGTCTTGCCACCTCAAACTTCAAACGTAGACTGGAATGTGGAATTCACTGTCAGGCTCCTTTCGAAGCCCTGCTCCGAAAATGTGAACGTCTGCAGATAGCTGGCAGCCAGAAGGGGCTAGCCTGGAAAGCTGTTGCTCAGCCTCATCTGCCCATGGCACTGCTCGCACAGAGGCACAGAGACTGGGGCTGCTTGCGTGTCTTGCCACCTCAAACTTCAAACGTAGACTGGAAATGGGGGGAGTCCCTGCCAGGCTCCTTTCGCAGCCCTGTTATGAAAATGAGAACGTCTGCAGATAGCTGGCAGCCAGAAGTGGCTAGCCTGGAAAGCTGTTGCTCAGCCTCATCTGCCCATGGCACTACTCGCACAGAGGCACAGAGACTGGGGCTGCTTGCTTGTCTTGCCACCTCAAACTTCAAACGTAGACTGGAATGGAGGAGTCCCTGCCAGGCTCCTTTCACAGCCCTGCTCCGAAAATGCCAACGTCTCCAGATAGCTGGCAGCCAGAAGGGGCTAGCCTGGAAAGCTGTTGCTCAGCCTCATCTGCCCATGGCACTGCTCGCACAGAGGCACAGAGACTGGGGCTGCTTGCTTGTCATGCCACCTCAAACTTCAGACGTAGACTGGAATAGGGGGGAGTCCCTGCCAGGCTCCTTTCGCAGCCCTGCTCCGAAAATGCGAACGTCTGCAGATAGCTGGCAGCCAGAAGGGGCTAGCCTGGAAAGCTGTTGCTCAGCCTCATCTGCCCATGGCACTGCTCGCACAGAGGCACAGAGACTGGGGCTGCTTGCTTGTCATGCCACCTCAAACTTCAAACGTAGACTGGAATAGGGGGGAGTCCCTGCCAGGCTCCTTTCGCAGCCCTGCTCTGAAAATGTGAACGTCTGCAGATAGCTGGCAGGCAGAAGGGGCTAGCCTGGAAAGCTGTTGCTCAGCCTCATCTGCCCATGGCACTGCTCGCACAGAGGCACAGAGACTGGGGCTGCTTGCTTGTCTTGCCACCTCAAACTTCAAACGTAGACTGGAATGGCGGAGTCTCTCCCAGGCTCCTTTCACAGCGCTGCTCCGAAAATGCGAACATCTGCAGATAGCTTGCAGCCAGAAGGGGCTAGCCTGGAAAGCTGTTGCTCAGCCTCATCTGCCCATGGCACTGCTCGCACAGAGGCACAGAGACTGGGGCTGCTTGCTTGTCTTGCCACCTCAAACTTCAAACGTAGACTGGAAATGAGGGTTGTCCCTGCCAGGCTCCTTACGCAGCCCTGCTCCGAAAATGCGAACATCTGCAGATAGCTAGCAGCCAGAAGGGGCTAGCCTGGAAAGCTGTTGCTCAGCCTCATCTGCCCATGGCACTGCTCGCACAGAAGCACAGAGACTGGGGCTGCTTGCTTGTCTTGCCACCTCAAACTTCAAACGTAGACTGGAATAGGGGGATTTCCCTGCCAGGCTCCTTTCGCAGCCCTGCTGCGAAAATGCGAATGTCTTCAGATAGCTGGCAGGCAGAAGGGGCTAGCCTGGAAAGCTGTTGCTCAGCCTCATCTGCCCATGGCACTGCTCGCACAGAGGCACAGAGATTGAGGCTGCTTGCTTGTCTTGCCACCTCAAACTTCAAACGTAGACTGGAAATGGGGGGTGTCTCTGCCAGGCTCCTTTCGCAGCCCTGCTCCGAAAATGCGAACGTCTGCAGATAGCTGGCAGCCAGAAGGGGCTAGCCTGGAAAGCTGTTGCTCAGCCTCATCTGCCCATGGCACTGCTCGCACAGAGGCAGAGAGACTGGGGCTGCTTGCTTGTCTTGCCACCTCAAACTTCAAACGTAGACTGGAATGGAGGAGTCCCTGCCAGGCTCCTATCACAGCCCTGCTCCGAAAATGCGAACATCTGCAGATAGCTGGCAGCCAGAAGGGGCTAGCCTGGAAAGCTGTTGCTCAGCCTCATCTGCCCATGGCACTGCTCGCACAGAGGCACAGAGATTGGGGCTGCTTGCTTGTCTTGCCACCTCAAACTTCAAACGTAGACTGGAATGGAGGAGTCCCTGCCAGGCTCCTTTTACAGCCCTGCTCCGAAAATGCGAACATCTGCAGATAGCTGGCAGCCAGAAGGTGCTAGCCTGGAAAGCTGTTGCTCAGCCTCATCTGCCCATGGCACTGCTCGCACAGAGGCACAGAGACTGGGGCTGCTTGCTTGTCTTGCCATCTCAAACTTAAAACGTAGACTGGAATAGGGGGATTTCCCTGCCAGGCTCCTTTCGCAGCCCTGCTGCGAAAATGCGAATGTCCTCAGATAGCTGGCAGCCAGAAGGGGCTAGCCTGGAAAGCTGTTGCTCAGCCTCATCTGCCCATGGCACTGCTCGCACAGAGGCACAGAGATTGAGGCTGCTTGCTTGTCTTGCCACCTCAAACTTCAAACGTAGACTGGAATGGAGGAGTCCCTGCCCAGGCTCCTTTTACAGCCCTGCTCCGAAAATGCGAACATCTGCAGATAGCTGGCAGGCAGAAGGTGCTAGCCTGGAAAGCTGTTGCTCAGCCTCATCTGCCCATGGCACTGCTCGCACAGAGGCACAGAGACTGGGGCTGCTTGCTTGTCTTGCCACCTCAAACTTCAAACGTAGACTGGAAATGGGGGGAGTCCCTGCCAGGCTCCTTTCGCAGCCCTGCTCCGAAAATGTGAACGTCTGCAGATAGCTGGCAGCCAGAAGGGGCTAGTCTGGAAAGCTGTTGCTCAGCCTCATCTGCCCATGGCACTGCTCGCACAGAGGCAGAGAGATTGAGGCTGCTTGCTTGTCTTGCCACCTCAAACTTCAAACGTAGACTGGAAATGGGGGGAGTCCCTGCCAGGCTCCTTTCGCAGCCCTGCTCCGAAAATGTGAACGTTCTGCAGATAGCTGGCAGCCAGAAGGGGCTAGCCTGGAAAGCTGTTGCTCAGCCTCATCTGCCCATGGCACTGCTCGCACAGAGGCAGAGAGACTGGGGCTGCTTGCTTGTCTTGCCACCTCAAACTTCAAACGTAGACTGGAATGTGGAATTCACTGTCAGGCTCCTTTCGAAGCCCTGCTCCGAAAATGTGAACGTCTGCAGATAGCTGGCAGCCAGAAGGGGCTAGCCTGGAAAGCTGTTGCTCAGCCTCATCTGCCCATGGCACTGCTCGCACAGAGGCACAGAGACTGGGGCTGCTTGCGTGTCTTGCCACCTCAAACTTCAAACGTAGACTGGAATGGAGGAGTCCCTGCCAGGCTCCTTTCACAGCCCTGCTCCGAAAATGCCAACGTCTCCAGATAGCTGGCAGCCAGAAGGGGCTAGCCTGGAAAGCTGTTGCTCAGCCTCATCTGCCCATGGCACTGCTCGCACAGAGGCACAGAGACTGGGGCTGCTTGCTTGTCATGCCACCTCAAACTTCAGACGTAGACTGGAATAGGGGGGAGTCCCTGCCAGGCTCCTTTCGCAGCCCTGCTCCGAAAGTGCGAACATCTGCAGATAGCTGGCAGCCAGAAGGGGCTAGTCTGGAAAGCTGTTGCTCAGCCTCATCTGCCCATGGCACTGCTCGCACAGAGGCACAGAGACTGGGGCTGCTTGCTTGTCTTGCCACCTCAAACTTCAAACGTAGACTGGAATGGAGGAGTCCCTGCCAGGCTCCTTTTACAGCCCTGCTCCGAAAATGCGAACATCTGCAGATAGCTGGCAGCCAGAAGGTGCTAGCCTGGAAAGCTGTTGCTCAGCCTCATCTGCACATGGCACTGCTCGCACAGAGGCACAGAGACTGGGGCTGCTTGCTTGTCTTGCCATCTCAAACTTAAAACGTAGACTGGAATAGGGGGATTTCCCTGCCAAGCTCCTTTCGCAGCCCTGCTGCGAAAATGCGAATGTCTTCAGATAGCTGGCAGCCAGAAGGGGCTAGCCTGGAAAGCTGTTGCTCAGCCTCATCTGCCCATGGCACTGCTCGCACAGAGGCAGAGAGATTGAGGCTGCTTGCTTGTCTTGCCACCTCAAACTTCAAACGTAGACTGGAATGGAGGAGTCCCTGCCCAGGCTCCTTTTACAGCCCTGCTCCGAAAATGCGAACATCTGCAGATAGCTGGCAGCCAGAAGGGGCTAGTCTGGAAAGCTGTTGCTCAGCCTCATCTGCCCATGGCACTGCTCGCACAGAGGCACAGAGACTGGGGCTGCTTGCGTGTCTTGCCACCTCAAACTTCAAACGTAGACTGGAAATGGGGGGAGTCCCTGCCAGGCTCCTTTTACAGCCCTGCTCCGAAAATGCGAACATCTGCAGATAGCTGGCAGCCAGAAGGTGCTAGCCTGGAAAGCTGTTGCTCAGCCTCATCTGCACATGGCACTGCTCGCACAGAGGCACAGAGACTGGGGCTGCTTGCTTGTCTTGCCATCTCAAACTTAAAACGTAGACTGGAATAGGGGGATTTCCCTGCCAAGCTCCTTTCGCAGCCCTGCTGCGAAAATGCGAATGTCTTCAGATAGCTGGCAGCCAGAAGGGGCTAGCCTGGAAAGCTGTTGCTCAGCCTCATCTGCCCATGGCACTGCTCGCACAGAGGCAGAGAGATTGAGGCTGCTTGCTTGTCTTGCCACCTCAAACTTCAAACGTAGACTGGAATGGAGGAGTCCCTGCCCAGGCTCCTTTTACAGCCCTGCTCCGAAAATGCGAACATCTGCAGATAGCTGGCAGCCAGAAGGGGCTAGTCTGGAAAGCTGTTGCTCAGCCTCATCTGCCCATGGCACTGCTCGCACAGAGGCAGAGAGATTGAGGCTGCTTGCTTGTCTTGCCACCTCAAACTTCAAACGTAGACTGGAAATGGGGGGAGTCCCTGCCAGGCTCCTTTCGCAGCCCTGCTCCGAAAATGTGAACGTTCTGCAGATAGCTGGCAGCCAGAAGGGGCTAGCCTGGAAAGCTGTTGCTCAGCCTCATCTGCCCATGGCACTGCTCGCACAGAGGCACAGAGACTGGGGCTGCTTGCTTGTCTTGCCACCTCAAACTTCAAACGTAGACTGGAATGTGGAATTCACTGTCAGGCTCCTTTCGAAGCCCTGCTCCGAAAATGTGAACGTCTGCAGATAGCTGGCAGCCAGAAGGGGCTAGCCTGGAAAGCTGTTGCTCAGCCTCATCTGCCCATGGCACTGCTCGCACAGAGGCACAGAGACTGGGGCTGCTTGCGTGTCTTGCCACCTCAAACTTCAAACGTAGACTGGAATGGAGGAGTCCCTGCCAGGCTCCTTTCACAGCCCTGCTCCGAAAATGCCAACGTCTCCAGATAGCTGGCAGCCAGAAGGGGCTAGCCTGGAAAGCTGTTGCTCAGCCTCATCTGCCCATGGCACTGCTCGCACAGAGGCACAGAGACTGGGGCTGCTTGCTTGTCTTGCCACCTCAAACTTCAAACGTAGACTGGAATGTGGAATTCACTGTCAGGCTCCTTTCGAAGCCCTGCTCCGAAAATGTGAACGTCTGCAGATAGCTGGCAGCCAGAAGGGGCTAGCCTGGAAAGCTGTTGCTCAGCCTCATCTGCCCATGGCACTGCTCGCACAGAGGCACAGAGACTGGGGCTGCTTGCTTGTCATGCCACCTCAAACTTCAAACGTAGACTGGAATAGGGGGGAGTCCCTGCCAGGCTCCTTTCGCAGCCCTGCTCTGAAAATGTGAACGTCTGCAGATAGCTGGCAGGCAGAAGGGGCTAGCCTGGAAAGCTGTTGCTCAGCCTCATCTGCCCATGGCACTGCTCGCACAGAGGCACAGAGACTGGGGCTGCTTGCTTGTCTTGCCATCTCAAACTTAAAACGTAGACTGGAATAGGGGGATTTCCCTGCCAAGCTCCTTTCGCAGCCCTGCTGCGAAAATGCGAACATCTGCAGATAGCTGGCAGCCAGAAGGGGCTAGCCTGGAAAGCTGTTGCTCAGCCTCATCTGCCCATGGCACTGCTCGCACAGAGGCACAGAGATTGAGGCTGCTTGCTTGTCTTGCCACCTCAAACTTCAAACGT
Organism: Opisthocomus hoazin; assembly: GCF_030867145.1. Taxonomy (NCBI): domain Eukaryota; kingdom Metazoa; phylum Chordata; class Aves; order Opisthocomiformes; family Opisthocomidae; genus Opisthocomus; species Opisthocomus hoazin. The sequence goes on from NC_134442.1 coordinate 6,804,326, forward strand.
AGACTGGAATGGAGGAGTCCCTGCCAGGCTCCTTTCGCAGCCCTGCTCTGAAAATGTGAACGTCTGCAGATAGCTGGCAGGCAGAAGGGGCTAGCCTGGAAAGCTGTTGCTCAGCCTCATCTGCCCATGGCACTGCTCGCACAGAGGCACAGAGACTGGGGCTGCTTGCTTGTCTTGCCATCTCAAACTTAAAACGTAGACTGGAATAGGGGGATTTCCCTGCCAAGCTCCTTTCGCAGCCCTGCTGCGAAAATGCGAACATCTGCAGATAGCTGGCAGCCAGAAGGGGCTAGCCTGGAAAGCTGTTGCTCAGCCTCATCTGCCCATGGCACTGCTCGCACAGAGGCACAGAGATTGAGGCTGCTTGCTTGTCTTGCCACCTCAAACTTCAAACGTAGACTGGAATGGAGGAGTCCCTGCCCAGGCTCCTTTTACAGCCCTGCTCCGAAAATGCGAACATCTGCAGATAGCTGGCAGCCAGAAGGGGCTAGCCTGGAAAGCTGTTGCTCAGCCTCATCTGCCCATGGCACTGCTCGCACAGAGGCAGAGAGATTGAGGCTGCTTGCTTGTCTTGCCACCTCAAACTTCAAACGTAGACTGGAAATGGGGGGAGTCCCTGCCAGGCTCCTTTCGCAGCCCTGCTCCGAAAATGTGAACGTCTGCAGATAGCTGGCAGCCAGAAGGGGCTAGCCTGGAAAGCTGTTGCTCAGCCTCATCTTTCAGTGGCACTGCTCGCACAGAGGCACAGAGACTGGGGCTGCTTGCTTGTCTTGCCACCTCAAACTTAAAACGTAGACTGGAATGTGGAATTCACTGTCAGGCTCCTTTCGAAGCCCTGCTCCGAAAATGTGAACGTCTGCAGATAGCTGGCAGCCAGAAGGGGCTAGCCTGGAAAGCTGTTGCTCAGCCTCATCTGCCCATGGCACTGCTCGCACAGAGGCACAGAGACTGGGGCTGCTTGCGTGTCTTGCCACCTCAAACTTCAAACGTAGACTGGAATAGGGGGGAGTCCCTGCCAGGCTCCTTTCGCAGCCCTGTTATGAAAATGAGAACGTCTGCAGATAGCTGGCAGCCAGAAGGGGCTAGCCTGGAAAGCTGTTGCTCAGCCTCATCTGCCCATGGCACTACTCGCACAGAGGCACAGAGACTGGGGCTGCTTGCTTGTCTTGCCACCTCAAACTTCAAACGTAGACTGGAATGGAGGAGTCCCTGCCAGGCTCCTTTCACAGCCCTGCTCCGAAAATGCCAACGTCTCCAGATAGCTGGCAGCCAGAAGGGGCTAGCCTGGAAAGCTGTTGCTCAGCCTCATCTGCCCATGGCACTGCTCGCACAGAGGCACAGAGACTGGGGCTGCTTGCTTGTCATGCCACCTCAAACTTCAGACGTAGACTGGAATAGGGGGGAGTCCCTGCCAGGCTCCTTTCGCAGCCCTGCTCCGAAAATGCGAACGTCTGCAGATAGCTGGCAGCCAGAAGGGGCTAGCCTGGAAAGCTGTTGCTCAGCCTCATCTGCCCATGGCACTGCTCGCACAGAGGCACAGAGACTGGGGCTGCTTGCTTGTCATGCCACCTCAAACTTCAAACGTAGACTGGAAATGGGGGGAGTCCCTGCCAGGCTCCTTTCGCAGCCCTGCTCTGAAAATGTGAACGTCTGCAGATAGCTGGCAGGCAGAAGGGGCTAGCCTGGAAAGCTGTTGCTCAGCCTCATCTGCCCATGGCACTGCTCGCACAGAGGCACAGAGACTGGGGCTGCTTGCTTGTCTTGCCACCTCAAACTTCAAACGTAGACTGGAATGGCGGAGTCTCTCCCAGGCTCCTTTCACAGCGCTGCTCCGAAAATGCGAACATCTGCAGATAGCTTGCAGCCAGAAGGGGCTAGCCTGGAAAGCTGTTGCTCAGCCTCATCTGCCCATGGCACTGCTCGCACAGAGGCACAGAGACTGGGGCTGCTTGCTTGTCTTGCCACCTCAAACTTCAAACGTAGACTGGAAATGAGGGTTGTCCCTGCCAGGCTCCTTACGCAGCCCTGCTCCGAAAATGCGAACATCTGCAGATAGCTAGCAGCCAGAAGGTGCTAGCCTGGAAAGCTGTTGCTCAGCCTCATCTGCCCATGGCACTGCTCGCACAGAAGCACAGAGACTGGGGCTGCTTGCTTGTCTTGCCACCTCAAACTTCAAACGTAGACTGGAATAGGGGGATTTCCCTGCCAGGCTCCTTTCGCAGCCCTGCTGCGAAAATGCGAATGTCTTCAGATAGCTGGCAGGCAGAAGGGGCTAGCCTGGAAAGCTGTTGCTCAGCCTCATCTGCCCATGGCACTGCTCGCACAGAGGCACAGAGATTGAGGCTGCTTGCTTGTCTTGCCACCTCAAACTTCAAACGTAGACTGGAAATGGGGGGTGTCTCTGCCAGGCTCCTTTCGCAGCCCTGCTCCGAAAATGCGAACGTCTGCAGATAGCTGGCAGCCAGAAGGGGCTAGCCTGGAAAGCTGTTGCTCAGCCTCATCTGCCCATGGCACTGCTCGCACAGAGGCAGAGAGACTGGGGCTGCTTGCTTGTCTTGCCACCTCAAACTTCAAACGTAGACTGGAATGGAGGAGTCCCTGCCAGGCTCCTATCACAGCCCTGCTCCGAAAATGCGAACATCTGCAGATAGCTGGCAGCCAGAAGGGGCTAGCCTGGAAAGCTGTTGCTCAGCCTCATCTGCCCATGGCACTGCTCGCACAGAGGCAGAGAGACTGGGGCTGCTTGCTTGTCTTGCCACCTCAAACTTCAAACGTAGACTGGAATGGAGGAGTCCCTGCCAGGCTCCTTTTACAGCCCTGCTCCGAAAATGCGAACATCTGCAGATAGCTGGCAGCCAGAAGGTGCTAGCCTGGAAAGCTGTTGCTCAGCCTCATCTGCCCATGGCACTGCTCGCACAGAGGCACAGAGACTGGGGCTGCTTGCTTGTCTTGCCATCTCAAACTTAAAACGTAGACTGGAATAGGGGGATTTCCCTGCCAGGCTCCTTTCGCAGCCCTGCTGCGAAAATGCGAATGTCTTCAGATAGCTGGCAGCCAGAAGGGGCTAGCCTGGAAAGCTGTTGCTCAGCCTCATCTGCCCATGGCACTGCTCGCACAGAGGCACAGAGATTGAGGCTGCTTGCTTGTCTTGCCACCTCAAACTTCAAACGTAGACTGGAATGGAGGAGTCCCTGCCCAGGCTCCTTTTACAGCCCTGCTCCGAAAATGCGAACATCTGCAGATAGCTGGCAGGCAGAAGGTGCTAGCCTGGAAAGCTGTTGCTCAGCCTCATCTGCCCATGGCACTGCTCGCACAGAGGCACAGAGACTGGGGCTGCTTGCTTGTCTTGCCACCTCAAACTTCAAACGTAGACTGGAAATGGGGGGAGTCCCTGCCAGGCTCCTTTCGCAGCCCTGCTCCGAAAATGTGAACGTCTGCAGATAGCTGGCAGCCAGAAGGGGCTAGCCTGGAAAGCTGTTGCTCAGCCTCATCTGCCAGTGGCACTGCTCGCACAGAGGCACAGAGACTGGGGCTGCTTGCTTGTCTTGCCACCTCAAACTTCAAACGTAGACTGGAATGTGGAATTCACTGTCAGGCTCCTTTCGAAGCCCTGCTCCGAAAATGTGAACGTCTGCAGATAGCTGGCAGCCAGAAGGGGCTAGCCTGGAAAGCTGTTGCTCAGCCTCATCTGCCCATGGCACTGCTCGCACAGAGGCACAGAGACTGGGGCTGCTTGCGTGTCTTGCCACCTCAAACTTCAAACGTATACTGGAAATGGGGGGTGTCCCTGCCAGGCTTCTTTCGCAGCCCTGCTCCGAAAGTGCGAACGTCTGCAGATAGCTGGCAGCCAGAAGGGGCTAGCCTGGAAAGCTGTTGCTCAGCCTCATCTGCCCATGGCACTGCTCGCACAGAGGCACAGAGACTGGGGCTGCTTGCTTGTCATGCCACCTCAAACTTCAAACGTAGACTGGAAATGGGGGGAGTCCCTGCCAGGCTCCTTTCGCAGCCCTGTTATGAAAATGCGAACGTCTGCAGATAGCTGGCAGCCAGAAGGTGCTAGCCTGGAAAGCTGTTGCTCAGCCTCATCTGCCCATGCCCTGCTCGCACAGAGGCACAGAGACTGGGGCTGCTTGCTTGTCTTGCCACCTCAAACTTCAAACGTAGACTGGGAATAGCGGAGTCCCTGTCAGGCTCCTTTCGAAGCCCTGCTCCGAAAATGCGAACGTCTGCAGATAGCTGGCAGACAGAAGGGGCTAGCCTGGAAAGCTGTTGCTCAGCCTCATCTGCCCATGGCACTGCTCGCACAGAGGCACAGAGACTGGGGCTGCTTGCTTGTCTTGCCACCTCAAACTTCAAACGTAGACTGGAAATGGGGGGAGTCCCTGCCAGGCTCCTTTCGCAGCCCTGTTATGAAAATGCGAACGTCTGCAGATAGCTGGCAGCCAGAAGGGGCTAGCCTGGAAAGCTGTTGCTCAGCCTCATCTGCCCATGGCACTGCTCGCACAGAGGCACAGAGACTGGGGCTGCTTGCTTGTCTTGCCATCTCAAACTTCAAACGTACACTGGAAATGGGTGGTGTCCCTGACAAGCTCCTTTCGCAGCCCTGCTCTGAAAATGCGAACGACTGCAGATAGCTGGCAGCCAGAAAGGGCTAGCCTGGAAAGCTGTTGCTCAGCCTCATCTGCCCATGGTACTGCTCGCACAGAGGCACAGAGACTGGGGCTGCTTGCTTGTCTTGCCACCTCAAACTTCAAACGTAGACTGGGAATGGCGGAGTCCCTGCCAGGGTCCTTTCGAAGCCCTGCTCCGAAAATGCGAACGTCTGCAGATAGCTGGCAGGCAGAAGGGGCTAGCCTGGAAAGCTGTTGCTCAGCCTCATCTGCCCATGGCACTGCTCGCACAGAGGCACAGAGACTGGGGCTGCTTGCTTGTCTTGCCACCTCAAACTTCAAACGTAGACTGGAAATGGGGGGAGTCCCTGCCAGGCTCCTTTCGCAGCCCTGTTATGAAAATGCGAACGTCTGCAGATAGCTGGCAGCCAGAAGGGGCTAGCCTGGAAAGCTGTTGCTCAACCTCATCTGCCCATGGCACTGCTCGCACAGAGGCAGAGAGACTGGGGCTGCTTGCTTGTCTTGCCACCTCAAACTTCAAACGTAGACTGGAATGGAGGAGTCCCTGCCAGGCTCCTATCACAGCCCTGCTCCGAAAATGCGAACATCTGCAGATAGCTGGCAGCCAGAAGGGGCTAGCCTGTAAAGCTGTTGCTCAGCCTCATCTGCCCATGGCACTGCTCGCACAGAGGCACAGAGACTGGGGCTGCTTGCGTGTCTTGCCACCTCAAACTTCAAACGTAGACTGGAATAGGGGGGAGTCCCTGCCAGGCTCCTTTCGCAGCCCTGCTCTGAAAATGCGAATGTCTGCAGATAGCTGGCAGGCAGAAGGGTCTAGCCTGGAAAGCTGTTGCTCAACCTCATCTGCCCATGGCACTGCTCGCACAGAGGCACAGAGATTGAGGCTGCTTGCTTGTCTTGCCACCTCAAACTTCAAACGTAGACTGGAAATGGGTGGTGTCCCTGCCAGGCTCCTTTCGCAGCCCTGTTATGAAAATGCGAACGTCTGCAGATAGCTGGCAGCCAGAAGGGGCTAGCCTGGAAAGCTGTTGCTCAGCCTCATCTGCCCATGGCACTGCTCGCACAGAGGCAGAGAGACTGGGGCTGCTTGCTTGTCTTGCCACCTCAAATTTCAAACGTAGACTGGAATGGGGGAGTCATTGTCAGGCTCCTTTCGCAGCCCTGCTCCGAAAATGCGAACGTCTGCAGATAGCTGGCAGGCAGAAGGGGCTAGCCTGGAAAGCTGTTGCTCAGCCTCATCTGCCCATGGCACTGCTCGCACAGAGGCACAGAGATTGAGGCTGCTTGCTTGTCTTGCCACCTCAAACTTCAAACGTAGACTGGAAATGGGGGGAGTCCCTGCCAGGCTCCTTTCGTAGCCCTGTTATGAAAATGCGAACGTCTGCAGATAGCTGGCAGCCAGAAGGGGCTAGCCTGGAAAGCTGTTGCTCAACCTCATCTGCCCATGCCCTGCTCGCACAGAGACACAGAGATTGGGGCTGCTTGCTTGTCTTGCCACCTCAAACTTCAAACGTAGACTGGAAATGGGGGGAGTCCCTGCCAGGCTCCTTTCGCAGCCCTGCTATGAAAATGCGAACGTCTGCAGATAGCTGGCAGCCAGAAGGGGCTAGCCTGGAAAGCTGTTGCTCAGCCTCATCTGCCCATGGCACTGCTCGCACGGAGGCACAGAGACTGGGGCTGCTTGCTTGTCTTGCCACCTCAAACTTCAAACGTAGACTGGAATGGAGGAGTCCCTGCCAGGCTCCTTTTACAGCCCTGCTCCGAAAGTGCGAACGTCTGCAGATAGCTGGCAGCCAGAAGGGGCTAGCCTGGAAAGCTGTTGCTCAGCCTCATCTGCCCATGGCACTGCTCGCACAGAGGCACAGAGACTGGGGCTGCTTGCTTGTCTTGCCATCTCAAACTTCAAACGTACACTGGAAATGGGTGGTGTCCCTGACAAGCTCCTTTCGCAGCCCTGCTCTGAAAATGCGAACGTCTGCAGATAGCTGGCAGGCAGAAGGGGCTAGCCTGGAAAGCTGTTGCTCAGCCTCATCTGCCCATGGCACTGCTCGCACAGAGGCACAGAGACTGGGGCTGCTTGCTTGTCTTGCCACCTCAAACTTCAAACGTAGACTGGGAATGGCGGAGTCCCTGCCAGGCTCCTTTCGAAGCCCTGCTCCGAAAATGCGAACGTCTGCAGATGGCTGGCAGACAGAAGGGGCTAGCCTGGAAAGCTGTTGCTCAGACTCATCTGCCCATGGCACTGCTCGCACAGAGGCACAGAGACTGGGGCTGCTTGCTTGTCTTGCCACCTCAAACTTCAAACGTAGACTGGAAATGGGGGGAGTCCCTGCCCGGCTCCTTTCGCAGCCCTGTTATGAAAATGCGAACGTCTGCAGATAGCTGGCAGTCAGAAGGGGCTAGCCTGGAAAGCTGTTGCTCAGCCTCATCTGCCAGTGGCACTGCTCGCACAGAGGCACAGAGACTGGGGCTGCTTGCTTGTCTTGCCATCTCAAACTTCAAACGTACACTGGAAATGGGTGGTGTCCCTGACAAGCTCCTTTCGCAGCCCTGCTCTGAAAATGCGAACGTCTGCAGATAGCTGGCAGCCAGAAGGGGCTATCCTGGAAAGCTGTTGCTCAGCCTCATCTGCCCATGGTACTGCTCGCACAGAGGCACAGAGACTGGGGCTGCTTGCTTGTCTTGCCACCTCAAACTTCAAACGTAGACTGGGAATGGCGGAGTCCCTGAAAGGCTCCTTTCGAAGCAATGCTCCGAAAATGCGAACGTCTGCAGATAGCTGGCAGCCAGAAGGGGCTAGCCTGGAAAGCTGTTGCTCAGCCTCATCTGCCCATGGCACTGCTCGCACAGAGGCACAGAGACTGGGGCTGCTTGCTTGTCTTGCCACCTCAAACTTCATACGTAGACTGGAAATGAGGGGAGTCCCTGCCAGGCTCCTTTCGCAGCCCTGCTGCGAAAATGCGAATGTCTGCAGATAGCTGGCAGGCAGAAGGGGCTAGCCTGGAAAGCTGTTGCTCAGCCACATCTGCCCATGGCACTGCTCGCACAGAGGCACAGAGACTGGGGCTGTTGCTTGTCTTGCCACCTCAAACTTCAAACGTAGACTGCAATAGGGGGGAGTCTCTGTCAGGCTCCTTTCGCAGCCCTGCTCTGAAAATGTGAACGTCTGCAGATAGCTGGCAGCCAGAAGGGGCTAGCCTGGAAAGCTGTTGCTCAACCTCATCTGCCCATGGCACTGCTCGCACAGTGGTACAGAGAGTGGGACTGCTTGCTTGTCTTGCCACCTCAAACTTCAAACGTAGACTGGAAATGGGGGGTGTCCCTGCCAGGCTCCTTTCGCAGTCCTGCTCCGAAAATGCGAACGCCTGCAGATAGCTGGCAAGCAGAAGGGGCTATCCTGGAAAGCTGTTGCTCAGCCTCATCTGCCCATGGCACTGCTCGCACAGAGGCACAGAGACTGGGGCTGCTTGCTTGTCTTGCCACCTCAAACTTCAAACGTAGACTGGAATAGGGGGGTGTCCCTGCCAGGCTCCTTTCGCAGCCCTGCTCCGAAAATGCGAACGTCTGCAGATAGCTGGCAGCCAGAAGGGGCTAGCCTGGAAAGCTGTTGCTCAGCCTCATCTGCCCATGGCACTGCTCACACAGAGGCACAGAGAATGGGGCTGCTTGCTTGTCTTGCCATCTCAAACTTCAAACGTACACTGGAAATGGGTGGTGTCCCTGACAAGCTCCTTTCGCAGCCCTGCTCTGAAAATGCGAACGTCTGCAGATAGCTGGCAGCCAGAAGGGGCTAGCCTGGAAAGCTGTTGCTCAACCTCATCTGCCCATGGCACTGCTCGCACAGAGGCACAGAGACTGGGGCTGCTTGCTTGTCTTGCCATCTCAAACTTCAAACGTACACTGGAAATGGATGGTGTCCCTGACAAGCTCCTTTTGCAGCCCTGCTCTGAAAATGCGAACGTCTGCAGATAGCTGGCAGCCAGAAGGGGCTAGTCTGGAAAGCTGTTGCTCAGCCTCATCTGCCCATGGTACTGCTCGCAAAGAGGCACAGAGACTGGGGCTGCTTGCTTGTCTTGCCACCTCAAACTTCAAACGTAGACTGGGAATGGCGGAGTCCCTGCCAGGCTCCTTTCGAAGCCCTGCTCCGAAAATGCGAACGTCTGCAGATAGCTGGCAGCCAGAAGGGGCTAGCCTGGAAAGCTGTTGCTCAGCCTCATCTGCCCATGGCACTGCTCGCACAGAGGCACAGAGACTGGGGCTGCTTGCTTGTCTTGCCATCTCAAACTTCAAACGTAGACTGGAAATGGGGGGAGTCCCTGCCAGGCTCCTTTCGCAGCCCTGTTATGAAAATGCGAACGTCTGCAGATAGCTGGCAGCCAGAAGGCGCTAGCCTGGAAAGCTGTTGCTCAACCTCATCTGCCCATGGCACTGCTCGCACAGTGGCACAGAGAGTGGGACTGCTTGCTTGTCTTGCCACCTCAAACTTCAAACGTAGACTGGAAATGGGGGGTGTCCCTGCCAGGCTCCTTTCGCAGTCCTGCTCCGACAATGCGAACGCCTGCAGATAGCTGGCAAGCAGAAGGGGCTATCCTGGAAAGCTGTTGCTCAGCCTCATCTGCCCATGGCACTGCTCGCACAGAGGCACAGAGACTGGGGCTGCTTGCTTGTCTTGCCACCTCAAACTTCAAACGTAGACTGGAATAGGGGGGTGTCCCTGCCAGGCTCCTTTCGCAGCCCTGCTCCGAAAATGCGAACGTCTGCAGATAGCTGGCAGGCAGAAGGGGCTAGCCTGGAAAGCTGTTGCTCAGCCTCATCTGCCCATGGCACTGCTCACACAGAGGCACAGAGAATGGGGCTGCTTGCTTGTCTTGCCATCTCAAACTTCAAACGTACACTGGAAATGGGTGGTGTCCCTGACAAGCTGCTTTCGCAGCCCTGCTCTGAAAATGCGAACGTCTGCAGATAGCTGGCAGCCAGAAGGGGCTAGCCTGGAAAGCTGTTGCTCAACCTCATCTGCCCATGGCACTGCTCGCACAGAGGCACAGAGACTGGGGCTGCTTGCTTGTCTTGCCATCTCAAACTTCAAACGTACACTGGAAATGGGTGGTGTCCCTGACAAGCTCCTTTCGCAGCCCTGTTATGAAAATGCGAACGTCTGCAGATAGCTGGCAGCCAGAAGGGGCTAGCCTGGAAAGCTGTTGCTCAGCCTCATCTGCCCATGGTACTGCTCGCACAGAGGCACAGAGACTGGGGCTGCTTGCTTGTCTTGCCACCTCAAACTTCAAACGTAGACTGGGAATGGCGGAGTCCCTGCCAGGCTCCTTTTGAAGCCCTGCTCCGAAAATGCGAACGTCTGCAGATAGCTGGCAGCCAGAAGGGGCTAGCCTGGAAAGCTGTTGCTCAGCCTCATCTGCCCATGGCACTGCTCGCACAGAGGCACAGAGACTGGGGCTGCTTGCTTGTCTTGCCACCTCAAACTTCAAACGTAGACTGGAAATGGGGGGAGTCCCTGCCAGGCTCCTTTCGCAGCCCTGTTATGAAAATGCGAACGTCTGCAGATAGCTGGCAGCCAGAAGGCGCTAGCCTGGAAAGCTGTTGCTCAACCTCATCTGCCCATGGCACTGCTCGCACAGAGGCACAGAGACTGGGGCTGCTTGCTTGTCTTGCCACCTCAAACTTCCAACGTAGACTGGAATGGAGGAGTCCCTGCCAGGCTCCTATCACAGCCCTGCTCCGAAAATGCGAACATCTGCAGATAGCTGGCAGGCAGAAGGGGCTAGCCTGGAAAGCTGTTGCTCAGCCTCATCTGCCCATGGCACTGCTCGCACAGAGGCACAGAGACTGGGGCTGCTTGCTTGTCTTGCCACCTCAAACTTCAAACGTAGACTGGAAATGGGGGGAGTCCCTGCCAGGCTCCTTTCGCAGCCCTGCTCTGAAAATGCGAATGTCTGCAGATAGCTGGCAGGCAGAAGGGGCTAGCCTGGAAAGCTGTTGCTCAGCCTCATCTGCCCATGGCACTGCTCACACAGAGGCACAGAGAATGGGGCTGCTTGCTTGTCTTGCCATCTCAAACTTCAAACGTAGACTGGAAATGGGTGGTGTCCCTGACAAGCTCCTTTCGCAGCCCTGCTCTGAAAATGCGAACGTCTGCAGATAGCTGGCAGCCAGAAGGGGCTAGCCTGGAAAGCTGTTGCTCAACCTCATCTGCCCATGGCACTGCTCGCACAGAGGCACAGAGACTGGGGCTGCTTGCTTGTCTTGCCACCTCAAACTTCAAACGTAGACTGGGAATGGCGGAGTCCCTGCCAGGCTCCTTTCGAAGCCCTGCTCCGAAAATGCGAACGTCTGCAGATAGCTGGCAGCCAGAAGGGGCTAGCCTGGAAAGCTGTTGCTCAGCCTCATCTGCCCATGGCACTGCTCGCACAGAGGCACAGAGAATGGGGCTGCTTGCTTGTCTTGCCACCTCAAACTTCAAACGTAGACTGGAAATGGGGGGAGTCCCTGCCAGGCTCCTTTCGCAGCCCTGTTATGAAAATGCGAACGTCTGCAGATAGCTGGCAGCCAGAAGGGGCTAGCCTGGAAAGCTGTTGCTCAGCCTCATCTGCCCATGGCACTGCTCGCACAGAGGCACAGAGACTGGGGCTGCTTGCTTGTCTTGCCACCTCAAACTTCCAACGTAGACTGGAATGGAGGAGTCCCTGCCAGGCTCCTATCACAGCCCTGCTCCGAAAATGCGAACATCTGCAGATAGCTGGCAGGCAGAAGGGGCTAGCCTGGAAAGCTGTTGCTCAGCCTCATCTGCCCATGGCACTGCTCGCACAGAGGCACAGAGACTGGGGCTGCTTGCTTGTCTTGCCACCTCAAACTTCAAACGTAGACTGGAAATGGGGGGAGTCCCTGCCAGGCTCCTTTCGCAGCCCTGCTCTGAAAATGCGAATGTCTGCAGATAGCTGGCAGCCAGAAGGGTGTAGCCTGGAAAGCTGTTGCTCAACCTCATCTGCCCATGGCACTGCTCGCACAGAGGCGCAGAGCTTGAGGCTGCTTGCTTGTCTTGCCACCTCAAACTTCAAACGTAGACTGGAAATGGGTGGTGTCTCTGCCAGGCTCCTTTCGCAGCCCTGCTCCGAAAATGCGAACGTCTGCAGATAGCTGGCAGCCAGAAGGGGCTAGCCTGGAAAGCTGTTGCTCAGCCTCATCTGCCCATGGCACTGCTCGCACAGTGGCACAGAGAGTGGGACTGCTTGCTTGTCTTGCCACCTCAAACTTCAAACGTAGACTGGAATGGCTGAGTCCCTGCCAGGCTCCTTTTACAGCCCTGCTCCGAAAGTGCGAACGTCTGCAGATAGCTGGCAGCCAGAAGGGGCTAGCCTGGAAAGCTGTTGCTCAGCCTCATCTGCCCATGGCAGTGCTCGCACAGAGGCACAGAGACTGGGGCTGCTTGCTTGTCTTGCCACCTCAAACTTCAAACGTAGCCTGGGAAAGATGGTGTACCTGCTAGGCTCCTTTCGCAGCCCTGCTCTTGAAATGCGAACGTCTGCAGATAGCTGGCAGCCAGAAGGGGCTAGCCTGGAAAGCTGTTGCTCAGCCTCATCTGCCCATGGCACTGCTCGCACAGAGGCACAGAGACTGGGGCTGCTTGCTTGTCTTGCCACCTCAAACTTCAAACGTAGACTGGAAATGGGGGGAGTCCCTGCCAGGCTCCTTTCGCAGCCCTGCTATGAAAATGCGAATGTCTGCAGATAGCTGGCAGCCAGAAGGTGCTAGCCTGGAAAGCTGTTGCTCAGCCTCATCTGCCCATGGCACTGCTCGCACAGAGGCACAGAGACTGGGGCTGCTTGCTTGTCTTGCCACCTCAAACTTCAAACGTAGACTGGAAATGGGGGGTGTCCCTGCCAGGCTCCTTTCGCAGCCCTGCTCCGAAAATGCGAACGTCTGCAGATAGCTGGCAGGCAGAAGGGGCTAGCCTGGAAAGCTGTTGCTCAGCCTCATCTGCCCATGGCACTGCTCGCACAGAGGCACAGAGATTGAGGCTGCTTGCTTGTCTTGCCACCTCAAACTTCAAACGTACACTGGAAATGGGGGGTGTCCCTGCCAGGCTCCTTTCGCAGCCCTGCTCCGAAAATACGAACGTCTGCAGATAGCTGGCAGCCAGAAGGGGCTAGCCTGGAAAGCTGTTGCTCAGCCTCATCTGCCCATGGCACTGCTCGCATAGAGGCACAGAGAATGGGGCTGCTTGCTTGTCTTGCCACCTCAAACTTCAAACGTAGACTGGAATAGGGGGGAGTGACTGTCAGGCTCCTTTCGAAGCCCTGCTCCGAAAATGCGAACGTCTGCAGATACCTGGCAGCCAGAAGGGGCTAGCCTGGAAAGCTGTTGCTCAGCCTCATCTGCCCATGGCACTGCTCGCACAGAGGCACAGAGACTGGGGCTGCTTGCTTGTCTTGCCACCTCAAACTTCAAACGTAGACTGGAAATGGGGGTTGTCCCTGCAAGGCTCCTTTCGCAGCCCTGCTCCGAAAATGCGAACATCTGCAGATAGCTGGCAGACAGAAGGGGCTAGCCTGGAAAGCTGTTGCTCAGCCTCATCTGCCCATGCCACTGCTCGCACAGAAGCACAGAGACTGGGGCTGCTTGCTTGTCTTGCCATCTCAAACTTAAAACGTAGACTGGAATAGGGGGATTTCCCTGCCAGGCTCCTTTGGCAGCCCTGCTCTTGAAATGTGAACGTCTGCAGATAGCTGGCAGCCAGAAGGGGCTAGCCTGGAAAGCTGTTGCTCAGCCACATCTGCCCATGGCACTGCTCGCACAGAGGCACAGAGACTGGGGCTGCTTGCTTGTCTTGCCACCTCAAACTTCAAACGTAGACTGGAATGGAGGAGTCTCTGCCCAGGCTCCTTTTACAGCCTTGCTCCAAAAATGCGAACATCTGCAGATAGCTGGCAGCAAGAAGGTGGTAGCCTGGAAAGCTGTTGCTCAGCCTCATCTGCCCATGGCACTGCTCGCACAGAGGCACAGAGACTGGGGCTGCTTGCTTGTCTTGCCACCTCAAACTTCAAACGTAGACTGGAAATGGGGGGAGTCCCTGCCAGGCTCCTTTCGCAGCCCTGTTATGAAAATGCGAACGTCTGCAGATAGCTGGCAGCCAGAAGGGGCTAGCCTGGAAAGCTGTTGCTCAACCTCATCTGCCCATGGCACTGCTCGCACAGAGGCACAGAGACTGGGGCTGCTTGCTTGTCTTGCCACCTCAAACTTCCAACGTAGACTGGAATGGAGGAGTCCCTGCCAGGCTCCTATCACAGCCCTGCTCCGAAAATGCGAACATCTGCAGATAGCTGGCAGCCAGAAGGGGCTAGCCTGGAAAGCTGTTGCTCAGCCTCATCTGCCCATGGCACTGCTCGCACAGAGGCACAGAGACTGGGGCTGCTTGCTTGTCTTGCCACCTCAAACTTCAAACGTAGACTGGAAATGGGGGGAGTCCCTGCCAGGCTCCTTTCGCAGCCCTGCTCTGAAAATGCGAATGTCTGCAGATAGCTGGCAGCCAGAAGGGTGTAGCCTGGAAAGCTGTTGCTCAACCTCATCTGCCCATGGCACTGCTCGCACAGAGGCACAGAGATTGAGGCTGCTTGCTTGTCTTGCCACCTCAAACTTCAAACGTAGACTGGAAATGGGTGGTGTCCCTGCCAGGCTCCTTTCGCAGCCCTGCTCCGAAAATGCGAACGTCTGCAGATAGCTGGCAGCCAGAAGGGGCTAGCCTGGAAAGCTGTTGCTCAGCCTCATCTGCCCATGGCACTGCTCGCACAGTGGCACAGAGAGTGGGACTGCTTGCTTGTCTTGCCACCTCAAACTTCAAACGTAGACTGGAAATGGGGGGAGTCCCTGCCAGGCTCCTTTCGCACCCTGCTCCGAAAATGCGAACGTCTGCAGATAGCTGGCAGGCAGAAGGGGCTAGCCTGGAAAGCTGTTGCTCAGCCTCATCTGCCCATGGCACTGCTCACACAGAGGCACAGAGAATGGGGCTGCTTGCTTGTCTTGCCATCTCAAACTTCAAACGTACACTGGAAATGGGTGGTGTCCCTGACAAGCTCCTTTCGCAGCCCTGCTCTGAAAATGCGAACGTCTGCAGATAGCTGGCAGCCAGAAGGGGCTAGCCTGGAAAGCTGTTGCTCAACCTCATCTGCCCATGGCACTGCTCGCACAGAGGCACAGAGACTGGGGCTGCTTGCTTGTCTTGCCATCTCAAACTTCAAACGTACACTGGAAATGGGTGGTGTCCCTGACAAGCTCCTTTCGCAGCCCTGCTCTGAAAATGCGAACGTCTGCAGATAGCTGGCAGCCAGAAGGGGCTAGCCTGGAAAGCTGTTGCTCAGCCTCATCTGCCCATGGTACTGCTCGCACAGAGGCACAGAGACTGGGGCTGCTTGCTTGTCTTGCCACCTCAAACTTCAAACGTAGACTGGGAATGGCGGAGTCCCTGCCAGGCTCCTTTCGAAGCCCTGCTCCGAAAATGCGAACGTCTGCAGATAGCTGGCAGCCAGAAGGGGCTAGCCTGGAAAGCTGTTGCTCAGCCTCATCTGCCCATGGCACTGCTCGCACAGAGGCACAGAGACTGGGGCTGCTTGCTTGTCTTGCCACCTCAAACTTCAAACGTAGACTGGAAATGGGGGGAGTCCCTGCCAGGCTCCTTTCGCAGCCCTGTTATGAAAATGCGAACGTCTGCAGATAGCTGGCAGCCAGAAGGGGCTAGCCTGGAAAGCTGTTGCTCAGCCTCATCTGCCCATGGCACTGCTCGCACAGAGGCACAGAGACTGGGGCTGCTTGCTTGTCTTGCCACCTCAAACTTCCAACGTAGACTGGAATGGAGGAGTCCCTGCCAGGCTCCTATCACAGCCCTGCTCCGAAAATGCGAACATCTGCAGATAGCTGGCAGGCAGAAGGGGCTAGCCTGGAAAGCTGTTGCTCAGCCTCATCTGCCCATGGCACTGCTCGCACAGAGGCACAGAGACTGGGGCTGCTTGCTTGTCTTGCCACCTCAAACTTCAAACGTAGACTGGAAATGGGGGGAGTCCCTGCCAGGCTCCTTTCGCAGCCCTGCTCTGAAAATGCGAATGTCTGCAGATAGCTGGCAGCCAGAAGGGTGTAGCCTGGAAAGCTGTTGCTCAACCTCATCTGCCCATGGCACTGCTCGCACAGAGGCACAGAGATTGAGGCTGCTTGCTTGTCTTGCCACCTCAAACTTCAAACGTAGACTGGAAATGGGTGGTGTCCCTGCCAGGCTCCTTTCGCAGCCCTGCTCCGAAAATGCGAACGTCTGCAGATAGCTGGCAGCCAGAAGGGGCTAGCCTGGAAAGCTGTTGCTCAGCCTCATCTGCCCATGGCACTGCTCGCACAGTGGCACAGAGAGTGGGACTGCTTGCTTGTCTTGCCACCTCAAACTTCAAACGTAGACTGGAATGGCGGAGTCCCTGCCAGGCTCCTTTTACAGCCCTGCTCCGAAAGTGCGAACGTCTGCAGATAGCTGGCAGCCAGAAGGGGCTAGCCTGGAAAGCTGTTGCTCAGCCTCATCTGCCCATGGCAGTGCTCGCACAGAGGCACAGAGACTGGGGCTGCTTGCTTGTCTTGCCACCTCAAACTTCAAACGTTGCCTGGGAAAGATGGTGTACCTGCTAGGCTCCTTTCGCAGCCCTGCTCTTGAAATGCGAACGTCTGCAGATAGCTGGCAGCCAGAAGGGGCTAGCCTGGAAAGCTGTTGCTCAGCCTCATCTGCCCATGGCACTGCTCGCACAGAGGCACAGAGACTGGGGCTGCTTGCTTGTCTTGCCACCTCAAACTTCAAACGTAGACTGGAAATGGGGGGAGTCCCTGCCAGGCTCCTTTCGCAGCCCTGCTATGAAAATGCGAATGTCTGCAGATAGCTGGCAGCCAGAAGGTGCTAGCCTGGAAAGCTGTTGCTCAGCCTCATCTGCCCATGGCACTGCTCGCACAGAGGCACAGAGACTGGGGCTGCTTGCTTGTCTTGCCACCTCAAACTTCAAACGTAGACTGGAAATGGGGGGTGTCCCTGCCAGGCTCCTTTCGCAGCCCTGCTCCGAAAATGCGAACGTCTGCAGATAGCTGGCAGGCAGAAGGGGCTACCCTGGAAAGCTGTTGCTCAGCCTCATCTGCCCATGGCACTGCTCGCACAGAGGCACAGAGACTGGGGCTGCTTGCTTGTCTTGCCATCTCAAACTTCAAACGTACACTGGAAATGGGTGGTGTCCCTGACAAGCTCCTTTCGCAGCCCTGCTCTGAAAATGCGAACGTCTGCAGATAGCTGGCAGGCAGAAGGGGCTAGCCTGGAAAGCTGTTGCTCAGCCTCATCTGCCCATGGCACTGCTCGCACAGAGGCACAGAGATTGAGGCTGCTTGCTTGTCTTGCCACCTCAAACTTCAAACGTAGACTGGAAATGGGGGGTGTCCCTGCCAGGCTCCTTTCGCAGCCCTGCTCCGAAAATACGAACGTCTGCAGATAGCTGGCAGCCAGAAGGGGCTAGCCTGGAAAGCTGTTGCTCAGCCTCATCTGCCCATGGCACTGCTCGCATAGAGGCACAGAGAATGGGGCTGCTTGCTTGTCTTGCCACCTCAAACTTCAAACGTAGACTGGAATAGGGGGGAGTGACTGTCAGGCTCCTTTCGAAGCCCTGCTCCGAAAATGCGAACGTCTGCAGATACCTGGCAGGCAGAAGCGGCTAGCCTGGAAAGCTGTTGCTCAGCCTCATCTGCCCATGGCACTGCTCGCACAGAGGCACAGAGACTGGGGCTGCTTGCTTGTCTTGCCACCTCAAACTTCAAACGTAGACTGGAAATGGGGGGAGTCCCTGCCAGGCTCCTTTCGCAGCCCTGCTATGAAAATGCAAATGTCTGCAGATAGCTGGCAGGCAGAAGGGGCTAGCCTGGAAAGCTGTTGCTCAACCTCATCTGCCCATGGCATTGCTCGCACAGAGGCACAGAGACTGGGGCTGCTTGCTTGTCTTGCCACCTCAAACTTCAAACGTAGACTGGAAATGGGGGTTGTCCCTGCAAGTCTCCTTTCGCAGCCCTGCTCCGAAAATGCGAACATCTGCAGATAGCTGGCAGACAGAAGGGGCTAGCCTGGAAAGCTGTTGCTCAGCCTCATCTGCCCATGCCACTGCTCGCACAGAGGCACAGAGACTGGGGCTGCTTGCTTGTCTTGCCATCTCAAACTTAAAACGTAGACTGGAATAGGGGGATTTCCCTGCCAGGCTCCTTTCGCAGCCCTGCTCTTGAAATGTGAACGTCTGCAGATAGCTGGCAGCCAGAAGGGGCTAGCCTGGAAAGCTGTTGCTCAGCCACATCTGCCCATGGCACTGCTCGCACAGAGGCACAGAGACTGGGGCTGCTTGCTTGTCTTGCCACCTCAAACTTCAAACGTAGACTGGAATGGAGGAGTCTCTGCCCAGGCTCCTTTTACAGCCTTGCTCCGAAAATGCGAACATCTGCAGATAGCTGGCAGCAAGAAGGTGGTAGCCTGGAAAGCTGTTGCTCAGCCTCATCTGCCCATGGCACTGCTCGCACAGAGGCACAGAGACTGGGGCTGCTTGCTTGTCTTGCCACCTCAAACTTCAAACGTAGACTGGAAATGGGGGGAGTCCCTGCCAGGCTCCTTTCGCAGCCCTGTTATGAAAATGCGAACGTCTGCAGATAGCTGGCAGCCAGAAGGGGCTAGCCTGGAAAGCTGTTGCTCAACCTCATCTGCCCATGGCACTGCTCGCACAGAGGCACAGAGACTGGGGCTGCTTGCTTGTCTTGCCACCTCAAACTTCCAACGTAGACTGGAATGGAGGAGTCTCTGCCCAGGCTCCTTTTACAGCCTTGCTCCGAAAATGCGAACATCTGCAGATAGCTGGCAGCAAGAAGGTGGTAGCCTGGAAAGCTGTTGCTCAGCCTCATCTGCCCATGGCACTGCTCGCACAGAGGCACAGAGACTGGGGCTGCTTGCTTGTCTTGCCACCTCAAACTTCAAACGTAGACTGGAAATGGGGGGAGTCCCTGCCAGGCTCCTTTCGCAGCCCTGCTCTGAAAATGCGAATGTCTGCAGATAGCTGGCAGCCAGAAGGGTGTAGCCTGGAAAGCTGTTGCTCAACCTCATCTGCCCATGGCACTGCTCGCACAGAGGCACAGAGATTGAGGCTGCTTGCTTGTCTTGCCACCTCAAACTTCAAACGTAGACTGGAAATGGGTGGTGTCCCTGCCAGGCTCCTTTCGCAGCCCTGCTCCGAAAATGCGAACGTCTGCAGATAGCTGGCAGCCAGAAGGGGCTAGCCTGGAAAGCTGTTGCTCAGCCTCATCTGCCCATGGCACTGCTCGCACAGTGGCACAGAGAGTGGGACTGCTTGCTTGTCTTGCCACCTCAAACTTCAAACGTAGACTGGAATGGCGGAGTCCCTGCCAGGCTCCTTTTACAGCCCTGCTCCGAAAGTGCGAACGTCTGCAGATAGCTGGCAGCCAGAAGGGGCTAGCCTGGAAAGCTGTTGCTCAGCCTCATCTGCCCATGGCACTGCTCGCACAGAGGCACAGAGAATGGGGCTGCTTGCTTGTCTTGCCACCTCAAACTTCAAACGTAGCCTGGGAAAGATGGTGTACCTGCTAGGCTCCTTTCGCAGCCCTGCTCTTGAAATGCGAACGTCTGCAGATAGCTGGCAGCCAGAAGGGGCTAGCCTGGAAAGCTGTTGCTCAGCCTCATCTGCCCATGGCACTGCTCGCACAGAGGCACAGAGACTGGGGCTGCTTGCTTGTCTTGCCACCTCAAACTTCAAACGTAGACTGGAAATGGGGGGAGTCCCTGCCAGGCTCCTTTCGCAGCCCTGCTATGAAAATGCGAATGTCTGCAGATAGCTGGCAGCCAGAAGGTGCTAGCCTGGAAAGCTGTTGCTCAGCCTCATCTGCCCATGGCACTGCTCGCACAGAGGCACAGAGACTGGGGCTGCTTGCTTGTCTTGCCACCTCAAACTTCAAACGTAGACTGGAAATGGGGGGTGTCCCTGCCAGGCTCCTTTCGCAGCCCTGCTCCGAAAATGCGAACGTCTGCAGATAGCTGGCAGGCAGAAGGGGCTACCCTGGAAAGCTGTTGCTCAGCCTCATCTGCCCATGGCACTGCTCGCACAGAGGCACAGAGACTGGGGCTGCTTGCTTGTCTTGCCATCTCAAACTTCAAACGTACACTGGAAATGGGTGGTGTCCCTGACAAGCTCCTTTCGCAGCCCTGCTCTGAAAATGCGAACGTCTGCAGATAGCTGGCAGGCAGAAGGGGCTAGCCTGGAAAGCTGTTGCTCAGCCTCATCTGCCCATGGCACTGCTCGCACAGAGGCACAGAGATTGAGGCTGCTTGCTTGTCTTGCCACCTCAAACTTCAAACGTAGACTGGAAATGGGGGGTGTCCCTGCCAGGCTCCTTTCGCAGCCCTGCTCCGAAAATACGAACGTCTGCAGATAGCTGGCAGCCAGAAGGGGCTAGCCTGGAAAGCTGTTGCTCAGCCTCATCTGCCCATGGCACTGCTCGCATAGAGGCACAGAGAATGGGGCTGCTTGCTTGTCTTGCCACCTCAAACTTCAAACGTAGACTGGAATAGGGGGGAGTGACTGTCAGGCTCCTTTCGAAGCCCTGCTCCGAAAATGCGAACGTCTGCAGATACCTGGCAGGCAGAAGCGGCTAGCCTGGAAAGCTGTTGCTCAGCCTCATCTGCCCATGGCACTGCTCGCACAGAGGCACAGAGACTGGGGCTGCTTGCTTGTCTTGCCACCTCAAACTTCAAACGTAGACTGGAAATGGGGGGAGTCCCTGCCAGGCTCCTTTCGCAGCCCTGCTATGAAAATGCAAATGTCTGCAGATAGCTGGCAGACAGAAGGGGCTAGCCTGGAAAGCTGTTGCTCAACCTCATCTGCCCATGGCATTGCTCGCACAGAGGCACAGAGACTGGGGCTGCTTGCTTGTCTTGCCACCTCAAACTTCAAACGTAGACTGGAAATGGGTGTTGTCCCTGCAAGGCTCCTTTCGCAGCCCTGCTCCGAAAATGCGAACATCTGCAGATAGCTGGCAGACAGAAGGGGCTAGCCTGGAAAGCTGTTGCTCAGCCTCATCTGCCCATGCCACTGCTCGCACAGAAGCACAGAGACTGGGGCTGCTTGCTTGTCTTGCCATCTCAAACTTAAAACGTAGACTGGAATAGGGGGATTTCCCTGCCAGGCTCCTTTCGCAGCCCTGCTCTTGAAATGTGAACGTCTGCAGATAGCTGGCAGCCAGAAGGGGCTAGCCTGGAAAGCTGTTGCTCAGCCACATCTGCCCATGGCACTGCTCGCACAGAGGCACAGAGACTGGGGCTGCTTGCTTGTCTTGCCACCTCAAACTTCAAACGTAGACTGGAATGGAGGAGTCTCTGCCCAGGCTCCTTTTACAGCCTTGCTCCGAAAATGCGAACATCTGCAGATAGCTGGCAGCAAGAAGGTGGTAGCCTGGAAAGCTGTTGCTCAGCCTCATCTGCCCATGGCACTGCTCGCACAGAGGCACAGAGACTGGGGCTGCTTGCTTGTCTTGCCACCTCAAACTTCAAACGTAGACTGGAAATGGGGGGAGTCCCTGCCAGGCTCCTTTCGCAGCCCTGTTATGAAAATGCGAACGTCTGCAGATAGCTGGCAGCCAGAAGGGGCTAGCCTGGAAAGCTGTTGCTCAACCTCATCTGCCCATGGCACTGCTCGCACAGAGGCACAGAGACTGGGGCTGCTTGCTTGTCTTGCCACCTCAAACTTCCAACGTAGACTGGAATGGAGGAGTCCCTGCCAGGCTCCTATCACAGCCCTGCTCCGAAAATGCGAACATCTGCAGATAGCTGGCAGCCAGAAGGGGCTAGCCTGGAAAGCTGTTGCTCAGCCTCATCTGCCCATGGCACTGCTCGCACAGAGGCACAGAGACTGGGGCTGCTTGCTTGTCTTGCCACCTCAAACTTCAAACGTAGACTGGAAATGGGGGGAGTCCCTGCCAGGCTCCTTTTACAGCCCTGCTCTGAAAATGCGAATGTCTGCAGATAGCTGGCAGCCAGAAGGGGCTAGCCTGGAAAGCTGTTGCTCAACCTCATCTGCCCATGGCACTGCTCGCACAGAGGCACAGAGATTGAGGCTGCTTGCTTGTCTTGCCACCTCAAACTTCAAACGTAGACTGGAAATGGGTGGTGTCCCTGCCAGGCTCCTTTCGCAGCCCTGCTCCGAAAATGCGAACGTCTCCAGATAGCTGGCAGCCAGAAGGGGCTAGCCTGGAAAGCTGTTGCTCAGCCTCATCTGCCCATGGCACTGCTCGCATAGAGGCACAGAGAATGGGGCTGCTTGCTTGTCTTGCCACCTCAAACTTCAAACGTAGACTGGAATAGGGGGGAGTGACTGTCAGGCTCCTTTCGAAGCCCTGCTCCGAAAATGCGAACGTCTGCAGATACCTGGCAGGCAGAAGCGGCTAGCCTGGAAAGCTGTTGCTCAGCCTCATCTGCCCATGGCACTGCTCGCACAGAGGCACAGAGACTGGGGCTGCTTGCTTGTCTTGCCACCTCAAACTTCAAACGTAGACTGGAAATGGGGGGAGTCCCTGCCAGGCTCCTTTCGCAGCCCTGCTATGAAAATGCAAATGTCTGCAGATAGCTGGCAGGCAGAAGGGGCTAGCCTGGAAAGCTGTTGCTCAACCTCATCTGCCCATGGCATTGCTCGCACAGAGGCACAGAGACTGGGGCTGCTTGCTTGTCTTGCCACCTCAAACTTCAAACGTAGACTGGAAATGGGGGTTGTCCCTGCAAGTCTCCTTTCGCAGCCCTGCTCCGAAAATGCGAACATCTGCAGATAGCTGGCAGACAGAAGGGGCTAGCCTGGAAAGCTGTTGCTCAGCCTCATCTGCCCATGCCACTGCTCGCACAGAGGCACAGAGACTGGGGCTGCTTGCTTGTCTTGCCATCTCAAACTTAAAACGTAGACTGGAATAGGGGGATTTCCCTGCCAGGCTCCTTTCGCAGCCCTGCTCTTGAAATGTGAACGTCTGCAGATAGCTGGCAGCCAGAAGGGGCTAGCCTGGAAAGCTGTTGCTCAGCCACATCTGCCCATGGCACTGCTCGCACAGAGGCACAGAGACTGGGGCTGCTTGCTTGTCTTGCCACCTCAAACTTCAAACGTAGACTGGAATGGAGGAGTCTCTGCCCAGGCTCCTTTTACAGCCTTGCTCCGAAAATGCGAACATCTGCAGATAGCTGGCAGCAAGAAGGTGGTAGCCTGGAAAGCTGTTGCTCAGCCTCATCTGCCCATGGCACTGCTCGCACAGAGGCACAGAGACTGGGGCTGCTTGCTTGTCTTGCCACCTCAAACTTCAAACGTAGACTGGAAATGGGGGGAGTCCCTGCCAGGCTCCTTTCGCAGCCCTGTTATGAAAATGCGAACGTCTGCAGATAGCTGGCAGCCAGAAGGGGCTAGCCTGGAAAGCTGTTGCTCAACCTCATCTGCCCATGGCACTGCTCGCACAGAGGCACAGAGACTGGGGCTGCTTGCTTGTCTTGCCACCTCAAACTTCCAACGTAGACTGGAATGGAGGAGTCTCTGCCCAGGCTCCTTTTACAGCCTTGCTCCGAAAATGCGAACATCTGCAGATAGCTGGCAGCAAGAAGGTGGTAGCCTGGAAAGCTGTTGCTCAGCCTCATCTGCCCATGGCACTGCTCGCACAGAGGCACAGAGACTGGGGCTGCTTGCTTGTCTTGCCACCTCAAACTTCAAACGTAGACTGGAAATGGGGGGAGTCCCTGCCAGGCTCCTTTCGCAGCCCTGCTCTGAAAATGCGAATGTCTGCAGATAGCTGGCAGCCAGAAGGGTGTAGCCTGGAAAGCTGTTGCTCAACCTCATCTGCCCATGGCACTGCTCGCACAGAGGCACAGAGATTGAGGCTGCTTGCTTGTCTTGCCACCTCAAACTTCAAACGTAGACTGGAAATGGGTGGTGTCCCTGCCAGGCTCCTTTCGCAGCCCTGCTCCGAAAATGCGAACGTCTGCAGATAGCTGGCAGCCAGAAGGGGCTAGCCTGGAAAGCTGTTGCTCAGCCTCATCTGCCCATGGCACTGCTCGCACAGTGGCACAGAGAGTGGGACTGCTTGCTTGTCTTGCCACCTCAAACTTCAAACGTAGACTGGAATGGCGGAGTCCCTGCCAGGCTCCTTTTACAGCCCTGCTCCGAAAGTGCGAACGTCTGCAGATAGCTGGCAGCCAGAAGGGGCTAGCCTGGAAAGCTGTTGCTCAGCCTCATCTGCCCATGGCACTGCTCGCACAGAGGCACAGAGAATGGGGCTGCTTGCTTGTCTTGCCACCTCAAACTTCAAACGTAGCCTGGGAAAGATGGTGTACCTGCTAGGCTCCTTTCGCAGCCCTGCTCTTGAAATGCGAACGTCTGCAGATAGCTGGCAGCCAGAAGGGGCTAGCCTGGAAAGCTGTTGCTCAGCCTCATCTGCCCATGGCACTGCTCGCACAGAGGCACAGAGACTGGGGCTGCTTGCTTGTCTTGCCACCTCAAACTTCAAACGTAGACTGGAAATGGGGGGAGTCCCTGCCAGGCTCCTTTCGCAGCCCTGCTATGAAAATGCGAATGTCTGCAGATAGCTGGCAGCCAGAAGGTGCTAGCCTGGAAAGCTGTTGCTCAGCCTCATCTGCCCATGGCACTGCTCGCACAGAGGCACAGAGACTGGGGCTGCTTGCTTGTCTTGCCACCTCAAACTTCAAACGTAGACTGGAAATGGGGGGTGTCCCTGCCAGGCTCCTTTCGCAGCCCTGCTCCGAAAATGCGAACGTCTGCAGATAGCTGGCAGGCAGAAGGGGCTACCCTGGAAAGCTGTTGCTCAGCCTCATCTGCCCATGGCACTGCTCGCACAGAGGCACAGAGACTGGGGCTGCTTGCTTGTCTTGCCATCTCAAACTTCAAACGTACACTGGAAATGGGTGGTGTCCCTGACAAGCTCCTTTCGCAGCCCTGCTCTGAAAATGCGAACGTCTGCAGATAGCTGGCAGGCAGAAGGGGCTAGCCTGGAAAGCTGTTGCTCAGCCTCATCTGCCCATGGCACTGCTCGCACAGAGGCACAGAGATTGAGGCTGCTTGCTTGTCTTGCCACCTCAAACTTCAAACGTAGACTGGAAATGGGGGGTGTCCCTGCCAGGCTCCTTTCGCAGCCCTGCTCCGAAAATACGAACGTCTGCAGATAGCTGGCAGCCAGAAGGGGCTAGCCTGGAAAGCTGTTGCTCAGCCTCATCTGCCCATGGCACTGCTCGCATAGAGGCACAGAGAATGGGGCTGCTTGCTTGTCTTGCCACCTCAAACTTCAAACGTAGACTGGAATAGGGGGGAGTGACTGTCAGGCTCCTTTCGAAGCCCTGCTCCGAAAATGCGAACGTCTGCAGATACCTGGCAGGCAGAAGCGGCTAGCCTGGAAAGCTGTTGCTCAGCCTCATCTGCCCATGGCACTGCTCGCACAGAGGCACAGAGACTGGGGCTGCTTGCTTGTCTTGCCACCTCAAACTTCAAACGTAGACTGGAAATGGGGGGAGTCCCTGCCAGGCTCCTTTCGCAGCCCTGCTATGAAAATGCAAATGTCTGCAGATAGCTGGCAGACAGAAGGGGCTAGCCTGGAAAGCTGTTGCTCAACCTCATCTGCCCATGGCATTGCTCGCACAGAGGCACAGAGACTGGGGCTGCTTGCTTGTCTTGCCACCTCAAACTTCAAACGTAGACTGGAAATGGGTGTTGTCCCTGCAAGGCTCCTTTCGCAGCCCTGCTCCGAAAATGCGAACATCTGCAGATAGCTGGCAGACAGAAGGGGCTAGCCTGGAAAGCTGTTGCTCAGCCTCATCTGCCCATGCCACTGCTCGCACAGAAGCACAGAGACTGGGGCTGCTTGCTTGTCTTGCCATCTCAAACTTAAAACGTAGACTGGAATAGGGGGATTTCCCTGCCAGGCTCCTTTCGCAGCCCTGCTCTTGAAATGTGAACGTCTGCAGATAGCTGGCAGCCAGAAGGGGCTAGCCTGGAAAGCTGTTGCTCAGCCACATCTGCCCATGGCACTGCTCGCACAGAGGCACAGAGACTGGGGCTGCTTGCTTGTCTTGCCACCTCAAACTTCAAACGTAGACTGGAATGGAGGAGTCTCTGCCCAGGCTCCTTTTACAGCCTTGCTCCGAAAATGCGAACATCTGCAGATAGCTGGCAGCAAGAAGGTGGTAGCCTGGAAAGCTGTTGCTCAGCCTCATCTGCCCATGGCACTGCTCGCACAGAGGCACAGAGACTGGGGCTGCTTGCTTGTCTTGCCACCTCAAACTTCAAACGTAGACTGGAAATGGGGGGAGTCCCTGCCAGGCTCCTTTCGCAGCCCTGTTATGAAAATGCGAACGTCTGCAGATAGCTGGCAGCCAGAAGGGGCTAGCCTGGAAAGCTGTTGCTCAACCTCATCTGCCCATGGCACTGCTCGCACAGAGGCACAGAGACTGGGGCTGCTTGCTTGTCTTGCCACCTCAAACTTCCAACGTAGACTGGAATGGAGGAGTCCCTGCCAGGCTCCTATCACAGCCCTGCTCCGAAAATGCGAACATCTGCAGATAGCTGGCAGCCAGAAGGGGCTAGCCTGGAAAGCTGTTGCTCAGCCTCATCTGCCCATGGCACTGCTCGCACAGAGGCACAGAGACTGGGGCTGCTTGCTTGTCTTGCCACCTCAAACTTCAAACGTAGACTGGAAATGGGGGGAGTCCCTGCCAGGCTCCTTTTACAGCCCTGCTCTGAAAATGCGAATGTCTGCAGATAGCTGGCAGCCAGAAGGGGCTAGCCTGGAAAGCTGTTGCTCAACCTCATCTGCCCATGGCACTGCTCGCACAGAGGCACAGAGATTGAGGCTGCTTGCTTGTCTTGCCACCTCAAACTTCAAACGTAGACTGGAAATGGGTGGTGTCCCTGCCAGGCTCCTTTCGCAGCCCTGCTCCGAAAATGCGAACGTCTCCAGATAGCTGGCAGCCAGAAGGGGCTAGCCTGGAAAGCTGTTGCTCAGCCTCATCTGCCCATGGCACTGCTCGCACAGTGGCACAGAGAGTGGGACTGCTTGCTTGTCTTGCCACCTCAAACTTCAAACGTAGACTGGAATGGCGGAGTCCCTGCCAGGCTCCTTTTACAGCCCTGCTCCGAAAGTGCGAACGTCTGCAGATAGCTGGCAGCCAGAAGGTGCTAGCCTGGAATGCTGTTGCTCAACCTCATCTGCCCATGGCACTGTTCGCACAGAGGCACAGAGATTCAGGCTGCTTGCTTGCCTTGCCCCCACAAACTTCAAACGTAGACTGGAAATGGGGGGTGTCCCTGCCAGGCGCCTTTCGCAGTCCTGCTCCGAAAATGCGAACGTCTGCAGATAGCTGGCAAGCAGAAGGGGCTATCCTGGAAAGCTGTTGCTCAGCCTCATCTGCCCATGGCACTGCTCGCACAGAGGCACAGAGACTGGGGCTGCTTGTTTGTCTTGCCACCTCAAACTTCAAACGTATACTGGAATAGGGGGATTTCCCTGCCAGGCTCCTTTCGCAGCCCTGCTCCGAAAATGCGAACGTCTGCAGATAGCTGGCAGGCAGAAGGGGCTAGCCTGGAAAGCTGTTGCTCAGCCTCATCTGCCCATGGCACTGCTCGCACAGAGGCACAGAGACTGGGGCTGCTTGCTTGTCTTGCCATCTCAAACTTCAAACGTACACTGGAAATGGGTGGTGTCCCTGACAAGCTCCTTTCGCAGCCCTGCTCTGAAAATGCGAACGTCTGCAGATAGCTGGCAGGCAGAAGGGGCTAGCCTGGAAAGCTGTTGCTCAGCCTCATCTGCCCATGGTACTGCTCGCACAGAGGCACAGAGACTGGGGCTGCTTGCTTGTCTTGCCACCTCAAACTTCAAACGTAGACTGGGAATGGCGGAGTCCCTGCCAGGCTCCTTTCGAAGCCCTGCTCCGAAAATGCGAACGTCTGCAGATAGCTGGCAGCCAGAAGGGGCTAGCCTGGAAAGCTGTTGCTCAGCCTCATCTGCCCATGGCACTGCTCGCACAGAGGCACAGAGACTGGGGCTGCTTGCTTGTCTTGCCACCTCAAACTTCAAACGTAGACTGGAATGGGGGAGTCATTGCCAGGCTCCTTTCGCAGCCCTGCTCCGAAAATGCGAACGTCTGCAGATAGCTGGCAGGCAGAAGGGGCTAGCCTGGAAAGCTGTTGCTCAGCCTCATCTGCCCATGGCACTGCTCGCATAGAGGCACAGAGAATGGGGCTGCTTGCTTGTCTTGCCACCTCAAACTTCAAACGTAGACTGGAATAGGGGGGAGTGACTGTCAGGCTCCTTTCGAAGCCCTGCTCCGAAAATGCGAACGTCTGCAGATACCTGGCAGGCAGAAGGGGCTAGCCTGGAAAGCTGTTGCTCAGCCTCATCTGCCCATGGCACTGCTCGCACAGAGGCACAGAGACTCGGGCTGCTTGCTTGTCTTGCCACCTCAAACTTCAAAAGTAGACTGGAAATGGGGGTGTCCCTGTCAGGCTCCTTTCACAGCCCTGCTCCGAAAATGCGAACGTCTGCAGATAGCTGGCAGCCAGAAGGGGCTAGCCTGGAAAGCTGTTGCTCAGCCTCATCTGCCCATGGCATTGCTCGCACAGAGGCACAGAGACTGGGGCTGCTTGCTTGTCTTGCCACCTCAAACTTCAAACGTAGACTGGAAATGGGGGTTGTCCCTGCCAGGCTCCTTTCGCAGCCCTGCTCCGAAAATCCGAACATCTGCAGATAGTTGGCAGACAGAAGGGGCTAGCCTGGAAAGCTGTTGCTCAGCCTCATCTGCCCATGCCACTGCTCGCACAGAAGCACAGAGACTGGGGCTGCTTGCTTGTCTTGCCATCTCAAACTTAAAACGTAGACTGGAATAGGGGGATTTCCCTGCCAGGCTCCTTTCGCAGCCCTGCTGCGAAAATGCGAATGTCTTCAGATAGCTGGCAGGCAGAAGGGGCTAGCCTGGAAAGCTGTTGCTCAGCCTCATCTGCCCATGGCACTGCTCGCACAGAGGCACAGAGACTGGGGCTGCTTGCTTGTCTTGCCACCTCAAACTTCAAACGTAGACTGGAATGGAGGAGTCCCTGCCCAGGCTCCTTTTACAGCCCTGCTCCGAAAATGCGAACATCTGCAGATAGCTGGCAGCCAGAAGGTGCTAGCCTGGAAAGCTGTTGCTCAGCCTCATCTGCCCATGGCACTGCTCGCACAGAGGCACAGAGACTGGGGCTGCTTGCTTGTCTTGCCACCTCAAACTTCAAACGTAGACTGGAAATGGGGGGAGTCCCTGCCAGGCTCCTTTCGCAGCCCTGCTCCGAAAATGCGAACGTCTGCAGATAGCTGGCAGCCAGAAGGGGCTAGCCTGGAAAGCTGTTGCTCAGCCTCATCTGCCCATGGCACTGCTCGCACAGAGGCACAGAGACTGGGGCTGATGGCTTGTCTTGCCACCTCAAACTTCAAACGTAGACTAGAATGGAGGAGTCCCTGCCAGGCTCCTTTCGCAGCCCTGCTCCGAAAATGCGAACATCTGCAGATGGCTGGCAGCCAGAAGGGGCTAGCCTGGAAAGCTGTTGCTCAGCCTCATCTGCCCATGGCACTGCTCGCACAGAAGCACAGAGACTGGGGCTGCTTGCTTGTCTTGCCACCTCAAACTTCAAACGTAGACTGGAATAGGGGGATTTCCCTGCCAGGCTCCTTTCGCAGCCCTGCTGTGAAAATGCGAATTTCTTCAGATAGCTGGCAGGCAGAAGGGGCTAGCCTGGAAAGCTGTTGCTCAGCCTCATCTGCCCATGGCACTGCTCGCACAGAGGCACAGAGACTGGGGCTGCTTGCTTGTCATGCCATCTCAAACTTCAAACGTAGACTGGAAATGGGGGGAGTCCCTGCCAGGCTCCTTTCGCAGCCCTGCTATGAAAATGCGAATGTCTGCAGATAGCTGGCAGCCAGAAGGTGCTAGCCTGGAATGCTGTTGCTCAACCTCATCTGCCCATGGCACTGTTCGCACAGAGGCACAGAGATTGAGGCTGCTTGCTTGCCTTGCCCCCACAAACTTCAAACGTAGACTGGAAATGGGGGGTGTCCCTGCCAGGCGCCTTTCGCAGTCCTGCTCCGAAAATGCGAACGTCTGCAGATAGCTGGCAAGCAGAAGGGGCTATCCTGGAAAGCTGTTGCTCAGCCTCATCTGCCCATGGCACTGCTCGCACAGAGGCACAGAGACTGGGGCTGCTTGTTTGTCTTGCCACCTCAAACTTCAAACGTAGACTGGAATAGGGGGATTTCCCTGCCAGGCTCCTTTCGCAGCCCTGCTCCGAAAATGCGAACGTCTGCAGATAGCTGGCAGCCAGAAGGGGCTAGCCTGGAAAGCTGTTGCTCAGCCTCATCTGCCCATGGCACTGCTCGCACAGAGGCACAGAGACTGGGGCTGCTTGCTTGTCTTGCCATCTCAAACTTCAAACGTACACTGGAAATGGGTGGTGTCCCTGACAAGCTCCTTTCGCAGCCCTGCTCTGAAAATGCGAACGTCTGCAGATAGCTGGCAGGCAGAAGGGGCTAGCCTGGAAAGCTGTTGCTCAGCCTCATCTGCCCATGGTACTGCTCGCACAGAGGCACAGAGACTGGGGCTGCTTGCTTGTCTTGCCACCTCAAACTTCAAACGTAGACTGGGAATGGCGGAGTCCCTGCCAGGCTCCTTTCGAAGCCCTGCTCCGAAAATGCGAACGTCTGCAGATAGCTGGCAGCCAGAAGGGGCTAGCCTGGAAAGCTGTTGCTCAGCCTCATCTGCCCATGGCACTGCTCGCACAGAGGCACAGAGACTGGGGCTGCTTGCTTGTCTTGCCACCTCAAACTTCAAACGTAGACTGGAATGGGGGAGTCATTGCCAGGCTCCTTTCGCAGCCCTGCTCCGAAAATGCGAACGTCTGCAGATAGCTGGCAGGCAGAAGGGGCTAGCCTGGAAAGCTGTTGCTCAGCCTCATCTGCCCATGGCACTGCTCGCATAGAGGCACAGAGAATGGGGCTGCTTGCTTGTCTTGCCACCTCAAACTTCAAACGTAGACTGGAATAGGGGGGAGTGACTGTCAGGCTCCTTTCGAAGCCCTGCTCCGAAAATGCGAACGTCTGCAGATACCTGGCAGGCAGAAGGGGCTAGCCTGGAAAGCTGTTGCTCAGCCTCATCTGCCCATGGCACTGCTCGCACAGAGGCACAGAGACTCGGGCTGCTTGCTTGTCTTGCCACCTCAAACTTCAAAAGTAGACTGGAAATGGGGGTGTCCCTGTCAGGCTCCTTTCACAGCCCTGCTCCGAAAATGCGAACGTCTGCAGATAGCTGGCAGCCAGAAGGGGCTAGCCTGGAAAGCTGTTGCTCAGCCTCATCTGCCCATGGCATTGCTCGCACAGAGGCACAGAGACTGGGGCTGCTTGCTTGTCTTGCCACCTCAAACTTCAAACGTAGACTGGAAATGGGGGTTGTCCCTGCCAGGCTCCTTTCGCAGCCCTGCTCCGAAAATCCGAACATCTGCAGATAGTTGGCAGACAGAAGGGGCTAGCCTGGAAAGCTGTTGCTCAGCCTCATCTGCCCATGCCACTGCTCGCACAGAAGCACAGAGACTGGGGCTGCTTGCTTGTCTTGCCATCTCAAACTTAAAACGTAGACTGGAATAGGGGGATTTCCCTGCCAGGCTCCTTTCGCAGCCCTGCTGCGAAAATGCGAATGTCTTCAGATAGCTGGCAGGCAGAAGGGGCTAGCCTGGAAAGCTGTTGCTCAGCCTCATCTGCCCATGGCACTGCTCGCACAGAGGCACAGAGACTGGGGCTGCTTGCTTGTCTTGCCACCTCAAACTTCAAACGTAGACTGGAATGGAGGAGTCCCTGCCCAGGCTCCTTTTACAGCCCTGCTCCGAAAATGCGAACATCTGCAGATAGCTGGCAGCCAGAAGGTGCTAGCCTGGAAAGCTGTTGCTCAGCCTCATCTGCCCATGGCACTGCTCGCACAGAGGCACAGAGACTGGGGCTGCTTGCTTGTCTTGCCACCTCAAACTTCAAACGTAGACTGGAAATGGGGGGAGTCCCTGCCAGGCTCCTTTCGCAGCCCTGCTCCGAAAATGCGAACGTCTGCAGATAGCTGGCAGCCAGAAGGGGCTAGCCTGGAAAGCTGTTGCTCAGCCTCATCTGCCCATGGCACTGCTCGCACAGAGGCACAGAGACTGGGGCTGATGGCTTGTCTTGCCACCTCAAACTTCAAACGTAGACTAGAATGGAGGAGTCCCTGCCAGGCTCCTTTCGCAGCCCTGCTCCGAAAATGCGAACATCTGCAGATGGCTGGCAGCCAGAAGGGGCTAGCCTGGAAAGCTGTTGCTCAGCCTCATCTGCCCATGGCACTGCTCGCACAGAAGCACAGAGACTGGGGCTGCTTGCTTGTCTTGCCACCTCAAACTTCAAACGTAGACTGGAATAGGGGGATTTCCCTGCCAGGCTCCTTTCGCAGCCCTGCTGTGAAAATGCGAATTTCTTCAGATAGCTGGCAGGCAGAAGGGGCTAGCCTGGAAAGCTGTTGCTCAGCCTCATCTGCCCATGGCACTGCTCGCACAGAGGCACAGAGACTGGGGCTGCTTGCTTGTCATGCCATCTCAAACTTCAAACGTAGACTGGAATAGGGGCGAGTCTCTGCCAGGCTCCTTTCGCAGCCCTGCTCTGAAAATGTGAACGTCTGCAAACAGCTGGCAGCCAGAAGGGGCTAGCCTGGAAAGCTGTTGCTCAGCCTCATCTGCCCATGGCACTGCTCGCACAGAGGCACAGAGACTGGGGCTGCTTGCTTGTCTTGCCAGCTCAAACTTCAAACGTAGACTGGAATGGAGGAGTCCCTGCCCAGGCTCCTTTTACAGCCCTGCTCCGAAAATGCGAACATCTGCAGATAGCTGGCAGCCAGAAGGTGCTAGCCTGGAAAGCTCTTGCTCAGCCTCATCTGCCCATGGCACTGCTCGCACAGAGGCAGAGAGACTGGGGCTGCTTGCTTGTCTTGCCACCTCAAACTTCAAACGTAGACTGGAAATGGGGGGAGTCCCTGCCAGGCTCCTTCGCAGCCCTGCTATGAAATTGCGAACGTCTGCAGATAGCTGGCAGCCAGAAGGGGCTACCCTGGAAAGCTGCTGCTCAGCCTCATCTGCCCATGGCACTGCTCGCACAGAGGCACAGAGACTGGGGCTGCTTGCTTGTTTTGCCACCTCAAACTTCAAACGTAGACTGGAATGTGAAAGTCACTGTCAGGCTCCTCTCGAAGCCGTGCTCCGAAAATGCGAACGTCTGCAGATAGCTGGCAGCCAGAAGGGGCTAGCCTGGAAAGCTGTTGCTCAGCCTCATCTGCCCATGGCACTGCTCGCACAGAGGCACAGAGACTCGGGCTGCTTGCTTGTCTTGCCACCTCAAACTTCAAAAGTAGACTGGAAATGGGGGGTGTCCCTGACAGGCTCCTTTCGCAGCCCTGCTCCGAAAATGCGAACGTCTGCAGATAGCTGGCAGACAGAAGGGGCTAGCCTGGAAAGCTGCTGCTCAGCCTCATCTGCCCATGGCAGTGCTCGCACAGAGGCACAGAGACTGGGGCTGCTTGCTTGTCTTGCCACCTCAAACTTCAAACGTAGACTGGAAATGGGGGGAGTCCCTGCCAGGCTCCTTCGCAGCCCTGTTATGAAAATGCGAACGTCTGCAGATAGCTGGCAGCCAGAAGGGGCTAGCCTGGAAAGCTGTTGCTCAACCTCATCTGCCCATGGCACTGCTCGCACAGAGGCACAGAGATTGGGGCTGCTTGCTTGTCTTGCCACCTCAAACTTCAAACGTAGACTGGAAATGGGTGGTGTCCCTGCCAGGCTCCTTTCGCAGCCCTGCTCCGAAAATGCGAACGTCTGCAGATAGCTGGCAGACAGAAGGGGCTAGCCTGGAAAGCTGTTGCTCAGCCTCATCTGCCCATGGCACTGCTCGCACAGAGGCACAGAGACTGGGGCTGCTTGCTTGTCTTGCCACCTCAAACTTCAAACGTAGACTGGAATGGAGGAGTCCCTGCCAGGCTCCTATCACAGCCCTCCTCCGAAAATGCGAACATCTGCAGATAGCTGGCAGGCAGAAGGGGCTAGCCTGGAAAGCTGTTGCTCAGCCTCATCTGCCCATGGCAGTGCTCGCACAGAGGCACAGAGACTGGGGCTGCTTGCTTGTCTTGCCACCTCAAACTTCAAACGTAGACTGGAAATGGAGGGAGTCCCTGCCAGGCTCCTTTCGCAGCCCTGCTATAAAAATGCGAATGTCTGCAGGTAGCTGGCAGGCAGAAGGGGCTAGCCTGGAAAGTTGTTGCTCAGCCTCATCTGCCCATGGCACTGTTCGCACAGAGGCACAGAGACTGGGGCTGCTTGCTTGTCATGCCACCTCAAACTTCAAACGTAGACTGGAAATGGGGGGAGTCCCTGCCAGGCTCCTTTCGCAGCCCTGCTCCGAAAATGCGAACGTCTGCAGATAGCTGGCAGCCAGAAGGGGCTAGCCTGGAAAGCTGTTGCTCAGCCTCATCTGCCCATGGCACTGCTCGCACAGAGGCACAGAGATTGAGGCTGCTTGCTTGTCTTGCCACCTCATACTTCAAACGTAGACTGGAAATGGGGGGTGTCTCTGCCAGGCTCCTTTCGCAGCCCTGCTATGAAAATGCGAACATCTGCAGATAGCTGGCAGCCAGAAGGGGCTAGCCTGGAAAGCTGTTGCTCAGCCTCATCTGCCCATGGCACTGCTCGCACAGAGGCACAGAGACTGGGGCTGCTTGCTTGTCTTGCCACCTCAAACTTCAAACGTAGACTAGAATGGAGGAGTCCCTGCCAGGCTCCTTTTACAGCCCTGCTCTGAAAATGCGAACATCTGCAGATAGCTGGCAGCCAGAAGGGGCTAGCCTGGAAAGCTGTTGCTCAGCCTCATCTGCCCATGGCACTGCTCGCACAGAGGCACAGAGACTGGGGCTGCTTGCTTGTCTTGCCACCTTAAACTTCAAACGTAGACTGTAAATGGGGGTTGTCCTTGCCAGGCTCCTTTCGCAGCCCTGCTCCGAAAATGCGAACGTCTGCAGATAGCTGGCAGCCAGAAGGGGCTAGCCTGGAAAGCTGTTGCTCAGCCTCATCTGCCCATGGCACTGTTCGCACAGAAGCACAGAGACTGGGGCTGCTTGCTTGTCTTGCCACCTCAAACTTCAAACGTAGACTGGAATAGGGGGATTTCCCTGCCAGGCTCCTTTCGCAGCCCTGCTGCGAAAATGCGAATTTCTTCAGATAGCTGGCAGCCAGAAGGGGCTAGCCTGGAAAGCTGTTGCTCAGCCTCATCTGCCCATGGCACTGCTCGCACAGAGGCACAGAGACTGGGGCTGCTTGCTTGTCATGCCATCTCAAACTTCAAACGTAGACTGGAATAGGGGGGAGTCTCTGCCAGGCTCCTTTCGCAGCCCTGCTCCGAAAATGCGAAAGTCTGCAGATAGCTGGCAGCCAGAAGGGGCTATCCTGGAAAGCTGTTGCTCAGCCTCATCTGCCCATGGCACTGCTCGCACAGAGGCACAGAGACTGGGGCTGCTTGCTTGTCTTGCCACCTCAAACTTCAAACGTAGACTGGAATGGAGGAGTCCCTGCCCAGGCTCCTTTTACAGCCCTGCTCCGAAAATGCGAACATCTGCAGATAGCTGGCAGCCAGAAGGTGCTAGCCTGGAAAGCTGTTGCTCAGCCTCATCTGCCCATGGCACTGCTCGCACAGAGGCACAGAGACTGGGGCTGCTTGCTTGTCTTGCCACCTCAAACTTCAAACGTAGACTGGAATAGGGGGCAGTCCCTGCCAGGCTCCTTCGCACCCCTTCTATGTAATTGCGAACGTCTGCAGATAGCTGGCAGCCAGAAGGGGCTAGCCTGGAAAGCTGTTGCTCAGCCTCATCTGCCCATGGCACTGCTCGCACAGAGGCACAGAGACTGGGGCTGCTTGCTTGTTTTGCCACCTCAAACTTCAAACGTAGACTGGAATAGGGGGGAGTGACTGTCAGGCTCCTTTCGAAGCCCTGCTCCGAAAATGCGAACGTCTGCAGATAGCTGGCAGCCAGAAGGGGCTAGCCTGGAAAGCTGTTGCTCAGCCTCATCTGCCCATGGCACTGCTCGCACAGAGGCACAGAGACTGGGGCTGCTTGCTTGTCTTGCCACCTCAAACTTCAAACGTAGACTGGAAATGGGGGGTGTCCCTGCCAGGCTCCTTACGCAGCCCTGCTCCGAAAATGCGAACGTCTGCAGATAGCTGGCAGGCAGAAGGGGCTA
This sequence comes from Opisthocomus hoazin, assembly GCF_030867145.1. Lineage (NCBI taxonomy): Eukaryota > Metazoa > Chordata > Aves > Opisthocomiformes > Opisthocomidae > Opisthocomus > Opisthocomus hoazin. Next base: position 6,840,348 of record NC_134442.1, read on the forward strand.
TCCTGGAAAGCTGTTGCTCAGACTCATCTACCCATGGCACTGCTCGCACAGAGGCACAGAGATTGGGGCTGCTTGCTTGTCTTGCCACCTCAAACTTCAAACGTAGACTGGAAATGGGGGGAGTCCCTGCCAGGCTCCTTTCGCAGCCCTGCTATGAAAATGCGAATGTCTGCAGATAGCTGGCAGCCAGAAGGTGCTAGCCTGGAAAGCTATTGCTCAGCCTCATCTGCCCATGGCACTGTTCGCACAGAGGCACAGAGACTGGGGCTGCTTGCTTGTCTTGCCACCTCAAACTTCAAACGTAGACTGGAATACGGGGCAGTCCCTGCCAGGCTCCTTCGCACCCCTTCTATGTAATTGCGAACGTCTGCAGATAGCTGGCAGCCAGAAGGGGCTAGCCTGGAAAGCTGTTGCTCAGCCTCATCTGCCCATGGCACTGCTCGCACAGTGGCACAGAGAGTGGGACTGCTTGCTTGTCTTGCCACCTCAAACTTCAAACGTAGACTGGAATGGCGGAGTCCCTGCCAGGCTCCTATCACAGCCCTGCTCCGAAAGTGCGAACGTCTGCAGATAGCTGGCAGCCAGAAGGGGCTAGCCTGGAAAGCTGTTGCTCAGCCTCATCTGCCCATGGCACTGCTCGCACAGAGGCACAGAGACTGGGGCTGCTTGCTTGTCTTGCCACCTCAAACTTCAAACGTAGACTGGAAATGGGGGGAGTCCCTGCCAGGCTCCTTTCGCAGCCCTGCTATGAAAATGCGAATGTCTGCAGATAGCTGGCAGCCAGAAGGTGCTAGCCTGGAAAGCTGTTGCTCAACCTCATCTGCCCATGGCACTGTTCGCACAGAGGCACAGAGATTGAGGCTGCTTGCTTGCCTTGCCCCCACAAACTTCAAACGTAGACTGGAAATGGGGGGTGTCCCTGCCAGGCGCCTTTCGCAGTCCTGCTCCGAAAATGCGAACGTCTGCAGATAGCTGGCAAGCAGAAGGGGCTATCCTGGAAAGCTGTTGCTCAGCCTCATCTGCCCATGGCACTGCTCGCACAGAGGCACAGAGACTGGGGCTGCTTGTTTGTCTTGCCACCTCAAACTTCAAACGTAGACTGGAAATGGGGGGTGTCCCTGCCAGGCTCCTTTCGCAGCCCTGCTCCGAAAATGCGAACGTCTGCAGATAGCTGGCAGGCAGAAGGGGCTAGCCTGGAAAGCTGTTGCTCAGCCTCATCTGCCCATGGCACTGCTCGCACAGAGGCACAGAGACTGGGGCTGCTTGCTTGTCTTGCCATCTCAAACTTCAAACGTACACTGGAAATGGGTGGTGTCCCTGACAAGCTCCTTTCGCAGCCCTGCTCTGAAAATGCGAACGTCTGCAGATAGCTGGCAGCCAGAAGGGGCTAGCCTGGAAAGCTGTTGCTCAGCCTCATCTGCCCATGGTACTGCTCGCACAGAGGCACAGAGACTGGGGCTGCTTGCTTGTCTTGCCACCTCAAACTTCAAACGTAGACTGGGAATGGCGGAGTCCCTGCCAGGCTCCTTTCGAAGCCCTGCTCCGAAAATGCGAACGTCTGCAGATAGCTGGCAGCCAGAAGGGGCTAGCCTGGAAAGCTGTTGCTCAGCCTCATCTGCCCATGGCACTGCTCGCACAGAGGCACAGAGACTGGGGCTGCTTGCTTGTCTTGCCATCTCAAACTTCAAAAGTAGACTGGAAATGGGGGTGTCCCTGTCAGGCTCCTTTCACAGCCCTGCTCCGAAAATGCGAACGTCTGCAGATAGCTGGCAGCCAGAAGGGGCTAGCCTGGAAAGCTGTTGCTCAGCCTCATCTGCCCATGGCATTGCTCGCACAGAGGCACAGAGACTGGGGCTGCTTGCTTGTCTTGCCACCTCAAACTTCAAACGTAGACTGGAAATGGGGGTTGTCCCTGCCAGGCTCCTTTCACAGCACTGCTCCGAAAATCCGAACATCTGCAGATAGTTGGCAGACAGAAGGGGCTAGCCTGGAAAGCTGTTGCTCAGCCTCATCTGCCCATGCCACTGCTCGCACAGAAGCACAGAGACTGGGGCTGCTTGCTTGTCTTGCCATCTCAAACTTAAAACGTAGACTGGAATAGGGGGATTTCCCTGCCAGGCTCCTTTCGCAGCCCTGCTGCGAAAATGCGAATGTCTTCAGATAGCTGGCAGGCAGAAGGGGCTAGCCTGGAAAGCTGTTGCTCAGCCTCATCTGCCCATGGCACTGCTCGCACAGAGGCACAGAGATTCAGGCTGCTTGCTTGTCTTGCCACCTCAAACTTCAAACGTAGACTGGAATGGAGGAGTCCCTGCCCAGGCTCCTTTTACAGCCCTGCTCCGAAAATGCGAACATCTGCAGATAGCTGGCAGCCAGAAGGTGCTAGCCTGGAAAGCTGTTGCTCAGCCTCATCTGCCCATGGCACTGCTCGCACAGAGGCACAGAGACTGGGGCTGCTTGCTTGTCTTGCCACCTCAAACTTCAAACGTAGACTGGAAATGGGGGGAGTCCCTGCCAGGCTCCTTTCACAGCCCTGCTCTGAAAATGCGAACGTCTGCAGATAGCTGGCAGGCAGAAGGGGCTAGCCTGGAAAGCTGTTGCTCAGCCTCATCTGCCCATGGCACTGCTCGCACAGAGGCACAGAGACTGGGGCTGATGGCTTGTCTTGCCACCTCAAACTTCAAACGTAGACTAGAATGGAGGAGTCCCTGCCAGGCTCCTTTTACAGCCCTGCTCCGAAAATGCGAACATCTGCAGATAGCTGGCAGCCAGAAGGGGCTAGCCTGGAAAGCTGTTGCTCAGCCTCATCTGCCCATGGCACTGCTCGCACAGAGGCACAGAGACTGGGGCTGCTTGCTTGTCTTGCCACCTCAAACTTCAAACGTAGACTGGAAATGGGGGGAGTCCCTGCCAGGCTCCTTTCGCAGCCCTGCTCCGAAAATGCGAACATCTGCAGATGGCTGGCAGCCAGAAGGGGCTAGCCTGGAAAGCTGTTGCTCAGCCTCATCTGCCCATGGCACTGCTCGCACAGAGGCACAGAGACTGGGGCTGCTTGCTTGTCATGCCATCTCAAACTTCAAACGTAGACTGGAATAGGGGGGAGTCTCTGCCAGGCTCCTTTCGCAGCCCTGTTATGAAAATGCGAACGTCTGCAGATAGCTGGCAGCCAGAAGGGGCTAGCCTGGAAAGCTGTTGCTCAGCCTCATCTGCCCATGGCACTGCTCGCACAGAGGCACAGAGACTGGGGCTGCTTGCTTGTCTTGCCACCTCAAACTTCCAACGTAGACTGGAATGGAGGAGTCCCTGCCAGGCTCCTATCACAGCCCTGCTCCGAAAATGCGAACATCTGCAGATAGCTGGCAGGCAGAAGGGGCTAGCCTGGAAAGCTGTTGCTCAGCCTCATCTGCCCATGGCACTGCTCGCACAGAGGCACAGAGACTGGGGCTGCTTGCTTGTCTTGCCACCTCAAACTTCAAACGTAGACTGGAAATGGGGGGAGTCCCTGCCAGGCTCCTTTCGCAGCCCTGCTCTGAAAATGCGAATGTCTGCAGATAGCTGGCAGCCAGAAGGGTGTAGCCTGGAAAGCTGTTGCTCAACCTCATCTGCCCATGGCACTGCTCGCACAGAGGCACAGAGATTGAGGCTGCTTGCTTGTCTTGCCACCTCAAACTTCAAACGTAGACTGGAAATGGGTGGTGTCCCTGCCAGGCTCCTTTCGCAGCCCTGCTCCGAAAATGCGAACGTCTGCAGATAGCTGGCAGCCAGAAGGGGCTAGCCTGGAAAGCTGTTGCTCAGCCTCATCTGCCCATGGCACTGCTCGCACAGTGGCACAGAGAGTGGGACTGCTTGCTTGTCTTGCCACCTCAAACTTCAAACGTAGACTGGAATGGCGGAGTCCCTGCCAGGCTCCTTTTACAGCCCTGCTCCGAAAGTGCGAACGTCTGCAGATAGCTGGCAGCCAGAAGGGGCTAGCCTGGAAAGCTGTTGCTCAGCCTCATCTGCCCATGGCAGTGCTCGCACAGAGGCACAGAGACTGGGGCTGCTTGCTTGTCTTGCCACCTCAAACTTCAAACGTAGCCTGGGAAAGATGGTGTACCTGCTAGGCTCCTTTCGCAGCCCTGCTCTTGAAATGCGAACGTCTGCAGATAGCTGGCAGCCAGAAGGGGCTAGCCTGGAAAGCTGTTGCTCAGCCTCATCTGCCCATGGCACTGCTCGCACAGAGGCACAGAGACTGGGGCTGCTTGCTTGTCTTGCCACCTCAAACTTCAAACGTAGACTGGAAATGGGGGGAGTCCCTGCCAGGCTCCTTTCGCAGCCCTGCTATGAAAATGCGAATGTCTGCAGATAGCTGGCAGCCAGAAGGTGCTAGCCTGGAAAGCTGTTGCTCAACCTCATCTGCCCATGGCACTGTTCGCACAGAGGCACAGAGATTGAGGCTGCTTGCTTGCCTTGCCCCCACAAACTTCAAACGTAGACTGGAAATGGGGGGTGTCCCTGCCAGGCGCCTTTCGCAGTCCTGCTCCGAAAATGCGAACGTCTGCAGATAGCTGGCAAGCAGAAGGGGCTATCCTGGAAAGCTGTTGCTCAGCCTCATCTGCCCATGGCACTGCTCGCACAGAGGCACAGAGACTGGGGCTGCTTGCTTGTCTTGCCACCTCAAACTTCAAACGTAGACTGGAAATGGGGGGTGTCCCTGCCAGGCTCCTTTCGCAGCCCTGCTCCGAAAATGCGAACGTCTGCAGATAGCTGGCAGGCAGAAGGGGCTACCCTGGAAAGCTGTTGCTCAGCCTCATCTGCCCATGGCACTGCTCGCACAGAGGCACAGAGACTGGGGCTGCTTGCTTGTCTTGCCATCTCAAACTTCAAACGTACACTGGAAATGGGTGGTGTCCCTGACAAGCTCCTTTCGCAGCCCTGCTCTGAAAATGCGAACGTCTGCAGATAGCTGGCAGGCAGAAGGGGCTAGCCTGGAAAGCTGTTGCTCAGCCTCATCTGCCCATGGCACTGCTCGCACAGAGGCACAGAGATTGAGGCTGCTTGCTTGTCTTGCCACCTCAAACTTCAAACGTAGACTGGAAATGGGGGGTGTCCCTGCCAGGCTCCTTTCGCAGCCCTGCTCCGAAAATACGAACGTCTGCAGATAGCTGGCAGCCAGAAGGGGCTAGCCTGGAAAGCTGTTGCTCAGCCTCATCTGCCCATGGCACTGCTCGCACAGAGGCACAGAGACTGGGGCTGCTTGCTTGTCTTGCCACCTCAAACTTCAAACGTAGACTGGAATGGAGGAGTCCCTGCCCAGGCTCCTTTTACAGCCCTGCTCCGAAAATGCGAACATCTGCAGATAGCTGGCAGCCAGAAGGTGCTAGCCTGGAAAGCTGTTGCTCAGCCTCATCTGCCCATGGCACTGCTCGCACAGAGGCACAGAGACTGGGGCTGCTTGCTTGTCTTGCCACCTCAAACTTCAAACGTAGACTGGAAATGGGGGGAGTCCCTGCCAGGCTCCTTTCGCAGCCCTGCTCCGAAAATGCGAACGTCTGCAGATAGCTGGCAGGCAGAAGGGGCTAGCCTGGAAAGCTGTTGCTCAGCCTCATCTGCCCATGGCACTGCTCGCACAGAGGCACAGAGACTGGGGCTGATGGCTTGTCTTGCCACCTCAAACTTCAAACGTAGACTAGAATGGAGGAGTCCCTGCCAGGCTCCTTTCGCAGCCCTGCTCCGAAAATGCGAACATCTGCAGATAGCTGGCAGCCAGAAGGGGCTAGCCTGGAAAGCTGTTGCTCAGCCTCATCTGCCCATGGCACTGCTCGCACAGAGGCACAGAGACTGGGGCTGCTTGCTTGTCTTGCCACCTCAAACTTCAAACGTAGACTGGAAATGGGGGGAGTCCCTGCCAGGCTCCTTTCGCAGCCCTGCTCCGAAAATGCGAACATCTGCAGATGGCTGGCAGCCAGAAGGGGCTAGCCTGGAAAGCTGTTGCTCAGCCTCATCTGCCCATGGCACTGCTCGCACAGAGGCACAGAGACTGGGGCTGCTTGCTTGTCATGCCATCTCAAACTTCAAACGTAGACTGGAATAGGGGGGAGTCTCTGCCAGGCTCCTTTCGCAGCCCTGTTATGAAAATGCGAACGTCTGCAGATAGCTGGCAGCCAGAAGGGGCTAGCCTGGAAAGCTGTTGCTCAGCCTCATCTGCCCATGGCACTGCTCGCACAGAGGCACAGAGACTGGGGCTGCTTGCTTGTCTTGCCACCTCAAACTTCCAACGTAGACTGGAATGGAGGAGTCCCTGCCAGGCTCCTATCACAGCCCTGCTCCGAAAATGCGAACATCTGCAGATAGCTGGCAGGCAGAAGGGGCTAGCCTGGAAAGCTGTTGCTCAGCCTCATCTGCCCATGGCACTGCTCGCACAGAGGCACAGAGACTGGGGCTGCTTGCTTGTCTTGCCACCTCAAACTTCAAACGTAGACTGGAAATGGGGGGAGTCCCTGCCAGGCTCCTTTCGCAGCCCTGCTCTGAAAATGCGAATGTCTGCAGATAGCTGGCAGCCAGAAGGGTGTAGCCTGGAAAGCTGTTGCTCAACCTCATCTGCCCATGGCACTGCTCGCACAGAGGCACAGAGATTGAGGCTGCTTGCTTGTCTTGCCACCTCAAACTTCAAACGTAGACTGGAAATGGGTGGTGTCCCTGACAGGCTCCTTTCGCAGCCCTGCTCCGAAAATGCGAACGTCTGCAGATAGCTGGCAGCCAGAAGGGGCTAGCCTGGAAAGCTGTTGCTCAGCCTCATCTGCCCATGGCACTGCTCGCACAGTGGCACAGAGAGTGGGACTGCTTGCTTGTCTTGCCACCTCAAACTTCAAACGTAGACTGGAATGGCGGAGTCCCTGCCAGGCTCCTTTTACAGCCCTGCTCCGAAAGTGCGAACGTCTGCAGATAGCTGGCAGCCAGAAGGGGCTAGCCTGGAAAGCTGTTGCTCAGCCTCATCTGCCCATGGCAGTGCTCGCACAGAGGCACAGAGACTGGGGCTGCTTGCTTGTCTTGCCACCTCAAACTTCAAACGTAGCCTGGGAAAGATGGTGTACCTGCTAGGCTCCTTTCGCAGCCCTGCTCTTGAAATGCGAACGTCTGCAGATAGCTGGCAGCCAGAAGGGGCTAGCCTGGAAAGCTGTTGCTCAGCCTCATCTGCCCATGGCACTGCTCGCACAGAGGCACAGAGACTGGGGCTGCTTGCTTGTCTTGCCACCTCAAACTTCAAACGTAGACTGGAAATGGGGGGAGTCCCTGCCAGGCTCCTTTCGCAGCCCTGCTATGAAAATGCGAATGTCTGCAGATAGCTGGCAGCCAGAAGGTGCTAGCCTGGAAAGCTGTTGCTCAACCTCATCTGCCCATGGCACTGTTCGCACAGAGGCACAGAGATTGAGGCTGCTTGCTTGCCTTGCCCCCACAAACTTCAAACGTAGACTGGAAATGGGGGGTGTCCCTGCCAGGCGCCTTTCGCAGTCCTGCTCCGAAAATTCGAACGTCTGCAGATAGCTGGCAAGCAGAAGGGGCTATCCTGGAAAGCTGTTGCTCAGCCTCATCTGCCCATGGCACTGCTCGCACAGAGGCACAGAGACTGGGGCTGCTTGCTTGTCTTGCCACCTCAAACTTCAAACGTAGACTGGAAATGGGGGGTGTCCCTGCCAGGCTCCTTTCGCAGCCCTGCTCCGAAAATGCGAACGTCTGCAGATAGCTGGCAGGCAGAAGGGGCTAGCCTGGAAAGCTGTTGCTCAGCCTCATCTGCCCATGGCACTGCTCGCACAGAGGCACAGAGACTGGGGCTGCTTGCTTGTCTTGCCATCTCAAACTTCAAACGTACACTGGAAATGGGTGGTGTCCCTGACAAGCTCCTTTCGCAGCCCTGCTCTGAAAATGCGAACGTCTGCAGATAGCTGGCAGGCAGAAGGGGCTAGCCTGGAAAGCTGTTGCTCAGCCTCATCTGCCCATGGCACTGCTCGCACAGAGGCACAGAGATTGAGGCTGCTTGCTTGTCTTGCCACCTCAAACTTCAAACGTAGACTGGAAATGGGGGGTGTCCCTGCCAGGCTCCTTTCGAAGCCCTGCTCCGAAAATACGAACGTCTGCAGATAGCTGGCAGCCAGAAGGGGCTAGCCTGGAAAGCTGTTGCTCAGCCTCATCTGCCCATGGCACTGCTCGCATAGAGGCACAGAGAATGGGGCTGCTTGCTTGTCTTGCCACCTCAAACTTCAAACGTAGACTGGAATAGGGGGGAGTGACTGTCAGGCTCCTTTCGAAGCCCTGCTCCGAAAATGCGAACGTCTGCAGATACCTGGCAGGCAGAAGCGGCTAGCCTGGAAAGCTGTTGCTCAGCCTCATCTGCCCATGGCACTGCTCGCACAGAGGCACAGAGACTGGGGCTGCTTGCTTGTCTTGCCACCTCAAACTTCAAACGTAGACTGGAAATGGGGGGAGTCCCTGCCAGGCTCCTTTCGCAGCCCTGCTATGAAAATGCAAATGTCTGCAGATAGCTGGCAGGCAGAAGGGGCTAGCCTGGAAAGCTGTTGCTCAACCTCATCTGCCCATGGCATTGCTCGCACAGAGGCACAGAGACTGGGGCTGCTTGCTTGTCTTGCCACCTCAAACTTCAAACGTAGACTGGAAATGGGGGTTGTCCCTGCAAGGCTCCTTTCGCAGCCCTGCTCCGAAAATGCGAACATCTGCAGATAGCTGGCAGACAGAAGGGGCTAGCCTGGAAAGCTGTTGCTCAGCCTCATCTGCCCATGCCACTGCTCGCACAGAAGCACAGAGACTGGGGCTGCTTGCTTGTCTTGCCATCTCAAACTTCAAACGTAGACTGGAATAGGGGGATTTCCCTGCCAGGCTTCTTTCGCAGCCCTGCTGCGAAAATGCGAATGTCTTCAGATAGCTGGCAGGCAGAAGGGGCTAGCCTGGAAAGCTGTTGCTCAGCCTCATCTGCCCATGGCACTGCTCGCACAGAGGCACAGAGACTGGGGCTGCTTGCTTGTCATGCCATCTCAAACTTCAAACGTAGACTGGAATAGGGGGGAGTCTCTGCCAGGCTCCTTTCGCAGCCCTGCTCTTGAAATGTGAACGTCTGCAGATAGCTGGCAGCCAGAAGGGGCTAGCCTGGAAAGCTGTTGCTCAGCCACATCTGCCCATGGCACTGCTCGCACAGAGGCACAGAGACTGGGGCTGCTTGCTTGTCTTGCCACCTCAAACTTCAAACGTAGACTGGAATGGAGGAGTCTCTGCCCAGGCTCCTTTTACAGCCTTGCTCCGAAAATGCGAACATCTGCAGATAGCTGGCAGCAAGAAGGTGGTAGCCTGGAAAGCTGTTGCTCAGCCTCATCTGCCCATGGCACTGCTCGCACAGAGGCACAGAGACTGGGGCTGCTTGCTTGTCTTGCCACCTCAAACTTCAAACGTAGACTGGAAATGGGGGGAGTCCCTGCCAGGCTCCTTTCGCAGCCCTGTTATGAAAATGCGAACGTCTGCAGATAGCTGGCAGCCAGAAGGGGCTAGCCTGGAAAGCTGTTGCTCAACCTCATCTGCCCATGGCACTGCTCGCACAGAGGCACAGAGACTGGGGCTGCTTGCTTGTCTTGCCACCTCAAACTTCAAACGTAGACTGGAAATGGGTGGTGTCCCTGCCAGGCTCCTTTCGCAGCCCTGCTCCGAAAATGCGAACGTCTGCAGATAGCTGGCAGCCAGAAGGGGCTAGCCTGGAAAGCTGTTGCTCAGCCTCATCTGCCCATGGCACTGCTCGCACAGAGGCACAGAGAGTGGGACTGCTTGCTTGTCTTGCCACCTCAAACTTCAAACGTAGACTGGAATGGCGGAGTCCCTGCCAGGCTCCTTTTACAGCCCTGCTCCGAAAGTGCGAACGTCTGCAGATAGCTGGCAGCCAGAAGGGGCTAGCCTGGAAAGCTGTTGCTCAGCCTCATCTGCCCATGGCACTGCTCGCACAGAGGCACAGAGACTGGGGCTGCTTGCTTGTCTTGCCACCTCAAACTTCAAACGTAGACTGGAAATGGGGGGAGTCCCTGCCAGGCTCCTTTCGCAGCCCTGCTATGAAAATGCGAATGTCTGCAGATAGCTGGCAGCCAGAAGGTGCTAGCCTGGAAAGCTGTTGCTCAACCTCATCTGCCCATGGCACTGTTCGCACAGAGGCACAGAGATTGAGGCTGCTTGCTTGCCTTGCCCCCACAAACTTCAAACGTAGACTGGAAATGGGGGGTGTCCCTGCCAGGCGCCTTTCGCAGTCCTGCTCCGAAAATGCGAACGTCTGCAGATAGCTGGCAAGCAGAAGGGGCTATCCTGGAAAGCTGTTGCTCAGCCTCATCTGCCCATGGCACTGCTCGCACAGAGGCACAGAGACTGGGGCTGCTTGTTTGTCTTGCCACCTCAAACTTCAAACGTAGACTGGAAATGGGGGGTGTCCCTGCCAGGCTCCTTTCGCAGCCCTGCTCCGAAAATGCGAACGTCTGCAGATAGCTGGCAGGCAGAAGGGGCTAGCCTGGAAAGCTGTTGCTCAGCCTCATCTGCCCATGGCACTGCTCGCACAGAGGCACAGAGACTGGGGCTGCTTGCTTGTCTTGCCATCTCAAACTTCAAACGTACACTGGAAATGGGTGGTGTCCCTGACAAGCTCCTTTCGCAGCCCTGCTCTGAAAATGCGAACGTCTGCAGATAGCTGGCAGGCAGAAGGGGCTAGCCTGGAAAGCTGTTGCTCAGCCTCATCTGCCCATGGTACTGCTCGCACAGAGGCACAGAGACTGGGGCTGCTTGCTTGTCTTGCCACCTCAAACTTCAAACGTAGACTGGGAATGGCGGAGTCCCTGCCAGGCTCCTTTCGAAGCCCTGCTCCGAAAATGCGAACGTCTGCAGATAGCTGGCAGCCAGAAGGGGCTAGCCTGGAAAGCTGTTGCTCAGCCTCATCTGCCCATGGCACTGCTCGCACAGAGGCACAGAGACTGGGGCTGCTTGCTTGTCTTGCCACCTCAAACTTCAAACGTAGACTGGAATGGGGGAGTCATTGTCAGGCTCCTTTCGCAGCCCTGCTCCGAAAATGCGAACGTCTGCAGATAGCTGGCAGGCAGAAGGGGCTAGCCTGGAAAGCTGTTGCTCAGCCTCATCTGCCCATGGCACTGCTCGCATAGAGGCACAGAGAATGGGGCTGCTTGCTTGTCTTGCCACCTCAAACTTCAAACGTAGACTGGAATAGGGGGGAGTGACTGTCAGGCTCCTTTCGAAGCCCTGCTCCGAAAATGCGAACGTCTGCATATACCTGGCAGGCAGAAGGGGCTAGCCTGGAAAGCTGTTGCTCAGCCTCATCTGCCCATGGCACTGCTCGCACAGAGGCACAGAGACTCGGGCTGCTTGCTTGTCTTGCCACCTCAAACTTCAAAAGTAGACTGGAAATGGGGGTGTCCCTGTCAGGCTCCTTTCACAGCCCTGCTCCGAAAATGCGAACGTCTGCAGATAGCTGGCAGCCAGAAGGGGCTAGCCTGGAAAGCTGTTGCTCAGCCTCATCTGCCCATGGCATTGCTCGCACAGAGGCACAGAGACTGGGGCTGCTTGCTTGTCTTGCCACCTCAAACTTCAAACGTAGACTGGAAATGGGGGTTGTCCCTGCCAGGCTCCTTTCGCAGCCCTGCTCCGAAAATCCGAACATCTGCAGATAGTTGGCAGACAGAAGGGGCTAGCCTGGAAAGCTGTTGCTCAGCCTCATCTGCCCATGCCACTGCTCGCACAGAAGCACAGAGACTGGGGCTGCTTGCTTGTCTTGCCATCTCAAACTTAAAACGTAGACTGGAATAGGGGGATTTCCCTGCCAGGCTCCTTTCGCAGCCCTGCTGCGAAAATGCGAATGTCTTCAGATAGCTGGCAGGCAGAAGGGGCTAGCCTGGAAAGCTGTTGCTCAGCCTCATCTGCCCATGGCACTGCTCGCACAGAGGCACAGAGACTGGGGCTGCTTGCTTGTCTTGCCACCTCAAACTTCAAACGTAGACTGGAATGGAGGAGTCCCTGCCCAGGCTCCTTTTACAGCCCTGCTCCGAAAATGCGAACATCTGCAGATAGCTGGCAGCCAGAAGGTGCTAGCCTGGAAAGCTGTTGCTCAGCCTCATCTGCCCATGGCACTGCTCGCACAGAGGCACAGAGACTGGGGCTGCTTGCTTGTCTTGCCACCTCAAACTTCAAACGTAGACTGGAAATGGGGGGAGTCCCTGCCAGGCTCCTTTCGCAGCCCTGCTCCGAAAATGCGAACGTCTGCAGATAGCTGGCAGGCAGAAGGGGCTAGCCTGGAAAGCTGTTGCTCAGCCTCATCTGCCCATGGCAGTGCTCGCACAGAGGCACAGAGACTGGGGCTGATGGCTTGTCTTGCCACCTCAAACTTCAAACGTAGACTAGAATGGAGGAGTCCCTGCCAGGCTCCTTTTACAGTCCTGCTCCGAAAATGCGAACATCTGCAGATAGCTGGCAGCCAGAAGGGGCTAGCCTGGAAAGCTGTTGCTCAGCCTCATCTGCCCATGGCACTGCTCGCACAGAGGCACAGAGACTGGGGCTGCTTGCTTGTCTTGCCACCTCAAACTTCAAACGTAGACTGGAAATGGGGGGAGTCCCTGCCAGGCTCCTTTCGCAGCCCTGCTCCGAAAATGCGAACATCTGCAGATGGCTGGCAGCCAGAAGGGGCTAGCCTGGAAAGCTGTTGCTCAGCCTCATCTGCCCATGGCACTGCTCGCACAGAAGCACAGAGACTGGGGCTGCTTGCTTGTCTTGCCACCTCAAACTTCAAACGTAGACTGGAATAGGGGGATTTCCCTGCCAGGCTCCTTTCGCAGCCCTGCTGCGAAAATGCGAATTTCTTCAGATAGCTGGCAGGCAGAAGGGGCTAGCCTGGAAAGCTGTTGCTCAGCCTCATCTGCCCATGGCACTGCTCGCACAGAGGCACAGAGACTGGGGCTGCTTGCTTGTCATGCCATCTCAAACTTCAAACGTAGACTGGAATAGGGGGGAGTCTCTGCCAGGCTCCTTTCGCAGCCCTGCTCTGAAAATGTGAACGTCTGCAAACAGCTGGCAGCCAGAAGGGGCTAGCCTGGAAAGCTGTTGCTCAGCCTCATCTGCCCATGGCACTGCTCGCACAGAGGCACAGAGACTGGGGCTGCTTGCTTGTCTTGCCAGCTCAAACTTCAAACGTAGACTGGAATGGAGGAGTCCCTGCCCAGGCTCCTTTTACAGCCCTGCTCCGAAAATGCGAACATCTGCAGATAGCTGGCAGCCAGAAGGGGCTAGCCTGGAAAGCTCTTGCTCAGCCTCATCTGCCCATGGCACTGCTCGCACAGAGGCACAGAGAATGGGGCTGCTTTCTTGTCTTGCCACCTCAAACTTCAAACGTAGACTGGAAATGGGGGGAGTCCCTGCCAGGCTCCTTCGCAGCCCTGCTATGAAATTGCGAACGTCTGCAGATAGCTGGCAGCCAGAAGGGGCTACCCTGGAAAGCTGCTGCTCAGCCTCATCTGCCCATGGCACTGCTCGCACAGAGGCACAGAGACTGGGGCTGCTTGCTTGTTTTGCCACCTCAAACTTCAAACGTAGACTGGAATGTGAAAGTCACTGTCAGGCTCCTCTCGAAGCCGTGCTCCGAAAATGCGAACGTCTGCAGATAGCTGGCAGCCAGAAGGGGCTAGCCTGGAAAGCTGTTGCTCAGCCTCATCTGCCCATGGCACTGCTCGCACAGAGGCACAGAGACTCGGGCTGCTTGCTTGTCTTGCCACCTCAAACTTCAAACGTAGACTGGAAATGGGGGGTGTAACTGACAGGCTCCTTTCGCAGCCCTGCTCCGAAAATGCGAACGTCTGCAGATAGCTGGCAGACAGAAGGGGCTAGCCTGGAAAGCTGCTGCTCAGCCTCATCTGCCCATGGCACTGCTCGCACAGAGGCACAGAGACTGGGGCTGCTTGCTTGTCTTGCCACCTCAAACTTCAAACGTAGACTGGAAATGGGGGGAGTCCCTGCCAGGCTCCTTTCGCAGCCCTGTTATGAAAATGCGAACGTCTGCAGATAGCTGGCAGCCAGAAGGGGCTAGCCTGGAAAGCTGTTGCTCAACCTCATCTGCCCATGGCACTGCTCGCACAGAAGCACAGAGACTGGGGCTGCTTGCTTGTCTTGCCACCTCAAACTTCAAACGTAGACTGGAAATGGGTTGTGTCCCTGCCAGGCTCCTTTCGCAGCCCTGCTCCGAAAATGCGAACGTCTGCAGATAGCTGGCAGACAGAAGGGGCTAGCCTGGAAAGCTGTTGCTCAGCCTCATCTGCCCATGGCACTGCTCGCACAGAGGCAGAGAGACTGGGGCTGCTTGCTTGTCTTGCCACCTCAAACTTCAAACGTAGACTGGAATGGAGGAGTCCCTGCCAGGCTCCTATCACAGCCCTGCTCCGAAAATGCGAACATCTGCAGATAGCTGGCAGCCAGAAGGGGCTAGCCTGGAAAGCTGTTGCTCAGCCTCATCTGCCCATGGCAGTGCTCGCACAGAGGCACAGAGACTGGGGCTGCTTGCTTGTCTTGCCACCTCAAACTTCAAACGTAGACTGGAAATGGAGGGAGTCCCTGCCAGGCTCCTTTCGCAGCCCTGCTATAAAAATGCGAATGTCTGCAGGTAGCTGGCAGGCAGAAGGGGCTAGCCTGGAAAGCTGTTGCTCAGCCTCATCTGCCCATGGCACTGTTCGCACAGAGGCACAGAGACTGGGGCTGCTTGCTTGTCATGCCACCTCAAACTTCAAACGTAGACTGGAAATGGGGGGAGTCCCTGCCAGGCTCCTTTCGCAGCCCTGCTCCGACAATGCGAACGTCTGCAGATAGCTGGCAGCCAGAAGGGGCTAGCCTGGAAAGCTGTTGCTCAGCCTCATCTGCCCATGGCACTGCTCGCACAGAGGCACAGAGATTGAGGCTGCTTGCTTGTCTTGCCACCTCATACTTCAAACGTAGACTGGAAATGGGGGGTGTCTCTGCCAGGCTCCTTTCGCAGCCCTGCTATGAAAATGCGAACATCTGCAGATAGCTGGCAGACAGAAGGGGCTAGCCTGGAAAGCTGTTGCTCAGCCTCATCTGCCCATGGCACTGCTCGCACAGAGGCACAGAGACTGGGGCTGCTTGCTTGTCATGCCATCTCAAACTTCAAACGTAGACTGGAATAGGGGGGAGTCTCTGCCAGGCTCCTTTCGCAGCCCTGCTCCGAAAATGCGAAAGTCTGCAGATAGCTGGCAGCCAGAAGGGGCTAGCCTGGAAAGCTGTTGCTCAGCCTCATCTGCCCATGGCACTGCTCGCACAGAGGCACAGAGACTGGGGCTGCTTGCTTGTCTTGCCACCTCAAACTTCAAACGTAGACTGGAATGGAGGAGTCCCTGCCCAGGCTCCTTTTACAGCCCTGCTCCGAAAATGCGAACATCTGCAGATAGCTGGCAGCCAGAAGGTGCTAGCCTGGAAAGCTGTTGCTCAGCCTCATCTGCCCATGGCACTGCTCGCACAGAGGCACAGAGACTGGGGCTGCTTGCTTGTCTTGCCACCTCAAACTTCAAACGTAGACTGGAATAGGGGGCAGTCCCTGCCAGGCTCCTTCGCACCCCTTCTATGTAATTGCGAACGTCTGCAGATAGCTGGCAGCCAGAAGGGGCTAGCCTGGAAAGCTGTTGCTCAGCCTCATCTGCCCATGGCACTGCTCGCACAGAGGCACAGAGACTGGGGCTGCTTGCTTGTTTTGCCACCTCAAACTTCAAACGTAGACTGGAATAGGGGGGAGTGACTGTCAGGCTCCTTTCGAAGCCCTGCTCCGAAAATGCGAACGTCTGCAGATAGCTGGCAGCCAGAAGGGGCTAGCCTGGAAAGCTGTTGCTCAGCCTCATCTGCCCATGGCACTGCTCGCACAGAGGCACAGAGACTGGGGCTGCTTGCTTGTCTTGCCACCTCAAACTTCAAACGTAGACTGGAAATGGGGGGTGTCCCTGCCAGGCTCCTTACGCAGCCCTGCTCCGAAAATGCGAACGTCTGCAGATAGCTGGCAGGCAGAAGGGGCTATCCTGGAAAGCTGTTGCTCAGACTCATCTGCCCATGGCACTGCTCGCACAGAGGCACAGAGACTGGGGCTGCTTGCTTGTCTTGCCACCTTAAACTTCAAACGTAGACTGTAAATGGGGGTTGTCCCTGCCAGGCTCCTTTCGCAGCCCTGCTCCGAAAATGCGAACATCTGCAGATAGCTGGCAGACAGAAGGGGCTATCCTGGAAAGCTGTTGCTCAGCCTCATCTGCCCATGGCACTGCTCGCACAGAGGCACAGAGACTGGGGCTGCTTGCTTGTCTTGCCACCTCAAACTTCAAACGTAGACTAGAATGGAGGAGTCCCTGCCAGGCTCCTTTTACAGCCCTGCTCTGAAAATGCGAACATCTGCAGATAGCTGGCAGACAGAAGGGGCTAGCCTGGAAAGCTGTTGCTCAGCCTCATCTGCCCATGGCACTGCTCGCACAGAGGCACAGAGACTGGGGCTGCTTGCTTGTCTTGCCACCTTAAACTTCAAACGTAGACTGTAAATGGGGGTTGTCCTTGCCAGGCTCCTTTCGCAGCCCTGCTCCGAAAATGCGAACATCTGCAGATAGCTGGCAGCCAGAAGGGGCTAGCCTGGAAAGCTGTTGCTCAGCCTCATCTGCCCATGGCACTGTTCGCACAGAAGCACAGAGACTGGGGCTGCTTGCTTGTCTTGCCACCTCAAACTTCAAACGTAGACTGGAATAGGGGGATTTCCCTGCCAGGCTCCTTTCGCAGCCCTGCTGCGAAAATGCGAATTTCTTCAGATAGCTGGCAGCCAGAAGGGGCTAGCCTGGAAAGCTGTTGCTCAGCCTCATCTGCCCATGGCACTGCTCGCACAGAGGCACAGAGACTGGGGCTGCTTGCTTGTCATGCCATCTCAAACTTCAAACGTAGACTGGAATAGGGGGGAGTCTCTGCCAGGCTCCTTTCGCAGCCCTGCTCCGAAAATGCGAAAGTCTGCAGATAGCTGGCAGCCAGAAGGGGCTATCCTGGAAAGCTGTTGCTCAGCCTCATCTGCCCATGGCACTGCTCGCACAGAGGCACAGAGACTGGGGCTGCTTGCTTGTCTTGCCAGCTCAAACTTCAAACGTAGACTAGAATGGAGGAGTCCCTGCCCAGGCTCCTTTTACAGCCCTGCTCCGAAAATGCGAACATCTGCAGATAGCTGGCAGCCAGAAGGTGCTAGCCTGGAAAGCTGTTGCTCAGCCTCATCTGCCCATGGCACTGCTCGCACAGAGGCAGAGAGACTGGGGCTGCTTGCTTGTCATGCCATCTCAAACTTCAAACGTAGACTGGAAATGGGGGGAGTCCCTGCCAGGCTCCTTTCGCAGCCCTGTTGTGAAAATGCGAACGTCTGCAGATAGCTGGCAGCCAGAAGGGGCTAGCCTGGAAAGCTGTTGCTCAACCTCATCTGCCCATGGCACTGCTCGCACAGAGGCACAGAGACTGGGGCTGCTTGCTTGTCTTGCCACCTCAAACTTCCAACGTAGACTGGAATGGAGGAGTCCCTGCCAGGCTCCTATCACAGCCCTGCTCCGAAAATGCGAACATCTGCAGATAGCTGGCAGCCAGAAGGGGCTAGCCTGGAAAGCTGTTGCTCAGCCTCATCTGCCCATGGCACTGCTCGCACAGAGGCACAGAGACTGGGGCTGCTTGCTTGTCTTGCCACCTCAAACTTCAAACGTAGACTGGAAATGGGGGGAGTCCCTGCCAGGCTCCTTTCGCAGCCCTGCTCTGAAAATGCGAATGTCTGCAGATAGCTGGCAGCCAGAAGGGTGTAGCCTGGAAAGCTGTTGCTCAACCTCATCTGCCCATGGCACTGCTCGCACAGAGGCACAGAGATTGAGGCTGCTTGCTTGTCTTGCCACCTCAAACTTCAAACGTAGACTGGAAATGGGTGGTGTCCCTGCCAGGCTCCTTTCGCAGCCCTGCTCCGAAAATGCGAACGTCTGCAGATAGCTGGCAGCCAGAAGGGGCTAGCCTGGAAAGCTGTTGCTCAGCCTCATCTGCCCATGGCACTGCTCGCACAGTGGCACAGAGAGTGGGACTGCTTGCTTGTCTTGCCACCTCAAACTTCAAACGTAGACTGGAATGGCGGAGTCCCTGCCAGGCTCCTTTTACAGCCCTGCTCCGAAAGTGCGAACGTCTGCAGATAGCTGGCAGCCAGAAGGGGCTAGCCTGGAAAGCTGTTGCTCAGCCTCATCTGCCCATGGCACTGCTCGCACAGAGGCACAGAGACTGGGGCTGCTTGCTTGTCTTGCCACCTCAAACTTCAAACGTAGACTGGAAATGGGGGGAGTCCCTGCCAGGCTCCTTTCGCAGCCCTGCTCCGAAAATGCGAACATCTGCAGATGGCTGGCAGCCAGAAGGTGCTAGCCTGGAAAGCTGTTGCTCAACCTCATCTGCCCATGGCACTGTTCGCACAGAGGCACAGAGATTGAGGCTGCTTGCTTGCCTTGCCCCCACAAACTTCAAACGTAGACTGGAAATGGGGGGTGTCCCTGCCAGGCGCCTTTCGCAGTCCTGCTCCGAAAATGCGAACGTCTGCAGATAGCTGGCAAGCAGAAGGGGCTATCCTGGAAAGCTGTTGCTCAGCCTCATCTGCCCATGGCACTGCTCGCACAGAGGCACAGAGACTGGGGCTGCTTGTTTGTCTTGCCACCTCAAACTTCAAACGTAGACTGGAAATGGGGGGTGTCCCTGCCAGGCTCCTTTCGCAGCCCTGCTCCGAAAATGCGAACGTCTGCAGATAGCTGGCAGGCAGAAGGGGCTAGCCTGGAAAGCTGTTGCTCAGCCTCATCTGCCCATGGCACTGCTCGCACAGAGGCACAGAGACTGGGGCTGCTTGCTTGTCTTGCCATCTCAAACTTCAAACGTACACTGGAAATGGGTGGTGTCCCTGACAAGCTCCTTTCGCACCCCTGCTCTGAAAATGCGAACGTCTGCAGATAGCTGGCAGCCAGAAGGGGCTAGCCTGGAAAGCTGTTGCTCAGCCTCATCTGCCCATGGTACTGCTCGCACAGAGGCACAGAGACTGGGGCTGCTTGCTTGTCTTGCCACCTCAAACTTCAAACGTAGACTGGGAATGGCGGAGTCCCTGCCAGGCTCCTTTCGAAGCCCTGCTCCGAAAATGCGAACGTCTGCAGATAGCTGGCAGCCAGAAGGGGCTAGCCTGGAAAGCTGTTGCTCAGCCTCATCTGCCCATGGCACTGCTCGCACAGAGGCACAGAGACTGGGGCTGCTTGCTTGTCTTGCCACCTCAAACTTCAAACGTAGACTGGAATGGGGGAGTCATTGTCAGGCTCCTTTCGCAGCCCTGTTATGAAAATGCGAACGTCTGCAGATAGCTGGCAGGCAGAAGGGGCTAGCCTGGAAAGCTGTTGCTCAGCCTCATCTGCCCATGGCACTGCTCGCATAGAGGCACAGAGACTGGGGCTGCTTGCTTGTCTTGCCACCTCAAACTTCAAACGTAGACTGGAAATGGGGGGAGTCCCTGCCAGGCTCCTTTCGCAGCCCTGCTCCGAAAATGCGAACATCTGCAGATGGCTGGCAGCCAGAAGGGGCTAGCCTGGAAAGCTGTTGCTCAGCCTCATCTGCCCATGGCACTGCTCGCACAGAAGCACAGAGACTGGGGCTGCTTGCTTGTCTTGCCACCTCAAACTTCAAACGTAGACTGGAATAGGGGGATTTCCCTGCCAGGCTCCTTTCGCAGCCCTGCTGCGAAAATGCGAATTTCTTCAGATAGCTGGCAGGCAGAAGGGGCTAGCCTGGAAAGCTGTTGCTCAGCCTCATCTGCCCATGGCACTGCTCGCACAGAGGCACAGAGACTGGGGCTGCTTGCTTGTCTTGCCATCTCAAACTTCAAACGTAGACTGGAATAGGGGGGAGTCTCTGCCAGGCTCCTTTCGCAGCCCTGCTCTGAAAATGTGAACGTCTGCAAACAGCTGGCAGCCAGAAGGGGCTAGCCTGGAAAGCTGTTGCTCAGCCTCATCTGCCCATGGCACTGCTCGCACAGAGGCACAGAGACTGGGGCTGCTTGCTTGTCTTCCCAGCTCAAACTTCAAACGTAGACTGGAATGGAGGAGTCCCTGCCCAGGCTCCTTTTACAGCCCTGCTCCGAAAATGCGAACATCTGCAGATAGCTGGCAGCCAGAAGGTGCTAGCCTGGAAAGCTCTTGCTCAGCCTCATCTGCCCATGGCACTGCTCGCACAGAGGCACAGAGAATGGGGCTGCTTGCTTGTCTTGCCACCTCAAACTTCAAACGTAGACTGGAAATGGGGGGAGTCCCTGCCAGGCTCCTTCGCAGCCCTGCTATGAAATTGCGAACGTCTGCAGATAGCTGGCAGCCAGAAGGGGCTACCCTGGAAAGCTGCTGCTCAGCCTCATCTGCCCATGGCACTGCTCGCACAGAGGCACAGAGACTGGGGCTGCTTGCTTGTTTTGCCACCTCAAACTTCAAACGTAGACTGGAATGTGAAAGTCACTGTCAGGCTCCTCTCGAAGCCGTGCTCCGAAAATGCGAACGTCTGCAGATAGCTGGCAGCCAGAAGGGGCTAGCCTGGAAAGCTGTTGCTCAGCCTCATCTGCCCATGGCACTGCTCGCACAGAGGCACAGAGACTCGGGCTGCTTGCTTGTCTTGCCACCTCAAACTTCAAACGTAGACTGGAAATGGGGGGTGTCCCAGCCAGGCTCCTTTCGCAGCCCTGCTCCGAAAATGCGAACGTCTGCAGATAGCTGGCAGACAGAAGGGGCTAGCCTGGAAAGCTGCTGCTCAGCCTCATCTGCCCATGGCACTGCTCGCACAGAGGCACAGAGACTGGGGCTGCTTGCTTGTCTTGCCACCTCAAACTTCAAACGTAGACTGGAAATGGGGGGAGTCCCTGCCAGGCTCCTTTCGCAGCCCTGTTATGAAAATGCGAACGTCTGCAGATAGCTGGCAGCCAGAAGGGGCTAGCCTGGAAAGCTGTTGCTCAACCTCATCTGCCCATGGCACTGCTCGCACAGAGGCACAGAGATTGGGGCTGCTTGCTTGTCTTGCCACCTCAAACTTCAAACGTAGACTGGAAATGGGTGGTGTCCCTGCCAGGCTCCTTTCGCAGCCCTGCTCCGAAAATGCGAACGTCTGCAGATAGCTGGCAGACAGAAGGGGCTAGCCTGGAAAGCTGTTGCTCAGCCTCATCTGCCCATGGCACTGCTCGCACAGAGGCAGAGAGACTGGGGCTGCTTGCTTGTCTTGCCACCTCAAACTTCAAACGTAGACTGGAAATGGGGGGAGTCCCTGCCAGGCTCCTTTCGCAGCCCTGTTATGAAAATGCGAACGTCTGCAGATAGCTGGCAGCCAGAAGGGGCTAGCCTGGAAAGCTGTTGCTCAGCCTCATCTGCCCATGGCACTGCTCGCACAGAGGCACAGAGATTGGGGCTGCTTGCTTGTCTTGCCACCTCAAACTTCAAACGTAGACTGGAAATGGGTGGTGTCCCTGCCAGGCTCCTTTCGCAGCCCTGCTCCGAAAATGCGAACGTCTGCAGATAGCTGGCAGCCAGAAGGGGCTAGCCTGGAAAGCTGTTGCTCAGCCTCATCTGCCCATGGCACTGCTCGCACAGAGGCACAGAGACTGGGGCTGCTTGCTTGTCTTGCCACCTCAAACTTCAAACGTAGACTGGAATGGAGGAGTCCCTGCCAGGCTCCTATCACAGCCCTGCTCCGAAAATGCGAACATCTGCAGATAGCTGGCAGGCAGAAGGGGCTAGCCTGGAAAGCTGTTGCTCAGCCTCATCTGCCCATGGCAGTGCCCGCACAGAGGCACAGAGATTGGGGCTGCTTGCTTGTCTTGCCACCTCAAACTTCAAACGTAGACTGGAAATGGAGGGAGTCCCTGCCAGGCTCCTTTCGCAGCCCTGCTATAAAAATGCGAATGTCTGCAGGTAGCTGGCAGGCAGAAGGGGCTAGCCTGGAAAGCTGTTGCTCAGCCTCATCTGCCCATGGCACTGTTCGCACAGAGGCACAGAGACTGGGGCTGCTTGCTTGTCATGCCACCTCAAACTTCAAACGTAGACTGGAAATGGGGGGAGTCCCTGCCAGGCTCCTTTCGCAGCCCTGCTCCGACAATGCGAACGTCTGCAGATAGCTGGCAGCCAGAAGGGGCTAGCCTGGAAAGCTGTTGCTCAGCCTCATCTGCCCATGGCACTGCTCGCACAGAGGCACAGAGATTGAGGCTGCTTGCTTGTCTTGCCACCTCATACTTCAAACGTAGACTGGAAATGGGGGGTGTCTCTGCCAGGCTCCTTTCGCAGCCCTGCTATGAAAATGCGAACATCTGCAGATAGCTGGCAGCCAGAAGGGGCTAGCCTGGAAAGCTGTTGCTCAGCCTCATCTGCCCATGGCACTGCTCGCACAGAGGCACAGAGACTGGGGCTGCTTGCTTGTCTTGCCACCTTAAACTTCAAACGTAGACTGTAAATGGGGGTTGTCCTTGCCAGGCTCCTTTCGCAGCCCTGCTCCGAAAATGCGAACATCTGCAGATAGCTGGCAGCCAGAAGGGGCTAGCCTGGAAAGCTGTTGCTCAGCCTCATCTGCCCATGGCACTGTTCGCACAGAAGCACAGAGACTGGGGCTGCTTGCTTGTCTTGCCACCTCAAACTTCAAACGTAGACTGGAATAGGGGGATTTCCCTGCCAGGCTCCTTTCGCAGCCCTGCTGCGAAAATGCGAATTTCTTCAGATAGCTGGCAGCCAGAAGGGGCTAGCCTGGAAAGCTGTTGCTCAGCCTCATCTGCCCATGGCACTGCTCGCACAGAGGCACAGAGACTGGGGCTGCTTGCTTGTCATGCCATCTCAAACTTCAAACGTAGACTGGAATAGGGGGGAGTCTCTGCCAGGCTCCTTTCGCAGCCCTGCTCCGAAAATGCGAAAGTCTGCAGATAGCTGGCAGCCAGAAGGGGCTATCCTGGAAAGCTGTTGCTCAGCCTCATCTGCCCATGGCACTGCTCGCACAGAGGCACAGAGACTGGGGCTGCTTGCTTGTCTTGCCACCTCAAACTTCAAACGTAGACTGGAATGGAGGAGTCCCTGCCCAGGCTCCTTTTACAGCCCTGCTCCGAAAATGCGAACATCTGCAGATAGCTGGCAGCCAGAAGGTGCCAGCCTGGAAAGCTGTTGCTCAGCCTCATCTGCCCATGGCACTGCTCGCACAGAGGCACAGAGACTGGGGCTGCTTGCTTGTCTTGCCACCTCAAACTTCAAACGTAGACTGGAATAGGGGGCAGTCCCTGCCAGGCTCCTTCGCACCCCTTCTATGTAATTGCGAACGTCTGCAGATAGCTGGCAGGCAGAAGGGGCTAGCCTGGAAAGCTGTTGCTCAGCCTCATCTGCCCATGGCACTGCTCGCACAGAGGCACAGAGACTGGGGCTGCTTGCTTGTTTTGCCACCTCAAACTTCAAACGTAGACTGGAATAGGGGGGAGTGACTGTCAGGCTCCTTTCGAAGCCCTGCTCCGAAAATGCGAACGTCTGCAGATAGCTGGCAGCCAGAAGGGGCTAGCCTGGAAAGCTGTTGCTCAACCTCATCTGCCCATGGCACTGCTCGCACAGAGGCACAGAGACTGGGGCTGCTTGCTTGTCTTGCCACCTCAAACTTCAAACGTAGACTGGAAATGGGGGGTGTCCCTGCCAGGCTCCTTACGCAGCCCTGCTCCGAAAATGCGAACGTCTGCAGATAGCTGGCAGGCAGAAGGGGCTATCCTGGAAAGCTGTTGCTCAGACTCATCTGCCCATGGCACTGCTCGCACAGAGGCACAGAGATTGGGGCTGCTTGCTTGTCTTGCCACCTCAAACTTCAAACGTAGACTGGAAATGGGGGGTGTCCCTGCCAGGCTCCTTTCGCAGCCCTGCTCCGAAAATGCGAACGTCTGCAGATAGCTGGCAGACAGAAGGGGCTAGCCTGGAAAGCTGTTGCTCAGCCTCATCTGCCCATGGCACTGCTCGCACAGAGGCACAGAGACTGGGGCTGCTTGCTTGTCTTGCCACCTTAAACTTCAAACGTAGACTGTAAATGGGGGTTGTCCCTGCCAGGCTCCTTTCGCAGCCCTGCTCCGAAAATGCGAACATCTGCAGATAGCTGGCAGACAGAAGGGGCTAGCCTGGAAAGCTGTTGCTCAGCCTCATCTGCCCATGGCAGTGCTCGCACAGAGGCACAGAGACTGGGGCTGCTTGCTTGTCTTGCCACCTCAAACTTCAAACGTAGACTAGAATGGAGGAGTCCCTGCCAGGCTCCTTTTACAGCCCTGCTCTGAAAATGCGAACATCTGCAGATAACTGGCAGCCAGAAGGTGCTAGCCTGGAAAGCTGTTGCTCAGCCTCATCTGCCCATGGCACTGCTCGCACAGAGGCACAGAGACTGGGGCTGCTTGCTTGTCTTGCCACCTCAAACTTCAAACGTAGACTGGAATAGGGGGCAGTCCCTGCCAGGCTCCTTCGCACCCCTTCTATGTAATTGCGAACGTCTGCAGATAGCTGGCAGCCAGAAGGGGCTAGCCTGGAAAGCTGTTGCTCAGCCTCATCTGCCCATGGCACTGCTCGCACAGAGGCACAGAGACTGGGGCTGCTTGCTTGTCTTGCCACCTCAAACTTCAAACGTAGACTGGAATAGGGGGGAGTGACTGTCAGGCTCCTTTCGAAGCCCTGCTCCGAAAATGCGAACGTCTGCAGATAGCTGGCAGCCAGAAGGGGCTAGCCTGGAAAGCTGTTGCTCAGCCTCATCTGCCCATGGCACTGCTCGCACAAAGGCACAGAGACTGGGGCTGCTTGCTTGTCTTGCCACCTCAAACTTCAAACGTAGACTGGAAATGGGGGGTGTCCCTGCCAGGCTCCTTACGCAGCCCTGCTCCGAAAATGCGAACGTCTGCAGATAGCTGGCAAGCAGAAGGGGCTATCCTGGAAAGCTGTTGCTCAGACTCATCTGCCCATGGCACTGCTCGCACAGAGGCACAGAGATTGGGGCTGCTTGCTTGTCTTGCCACCTCAAACTTCAAACGTAGACTGGAAATGGGGGGTGTCCCTGCCAGGCTCCTTTCGCAGCCCTGCTCCGAAAATGCGAATGTCTGCAGATAGCTGGCAGACAGAAGGGGCTAGCCTGGAAAGCTGTTGCTCAGCCTCATCTGCCCATGGCACTGCTCGCACAGAGGCACAGAGACTGGGGCTGCTTGCTTGTCTTGCCACCTTAAACTTCAAACGTAGACTGTAAATGGGGGTTGTCCCTGCCAGGCTCCTTTCGCAGCCCTGCTCCGAAAATGCGAACATCTGCAGATAGCTGGCAGACAGAAGGGGCTAGCCTGGAAAGCTGTTGCTCAGCCTCATCTGCCCATGGCACTGTTCGCACAGAAGCACAGAGACTGGGGCTGCTTGCTTGTCTTGCCACCTCAAACTTCAAACGTAGACTGGAATAGGGGGATTTCCCTGCCAGGCTCCTTTCGCAGCCCTGCTGCGAAAATGCGAATTTCTTCAGATAGCTGGCAGCCAGAAGGGGCTAGCCTGGAAAGCTGTTGCTCAGCCTCATCTGCCCATGGCACTGCTCGCACAGAGGCACAGAGACTGGGGCTGCTTGCTTGTCATGCCACCTCAAACTTCAAACGTAGACTGCAAATGGGGGGAGTCCCTGCCAGGCTCCTTTCGCAGCCCTGCTCCGACAATGCGAACGTCTGCAGATAGCTGGCAGGCAGAAGGGGCTAGCCTGGAAAGCTGTTGCTCAGCCTCATCTGCCCATGGCACTGCTCGCACAGAGGCACAGAGATTGAGGCTGCTTGCTTGTCTTGCCATCTCATACTTCAAACGTAGACTGGAAATGGGGGGTGTCTCTGCCAGGCTCCTTTCGCAGCCCTGCTATGAAAATGCGAACGTCTGCAGATAGCTGGCAGGCAGAAGGGGCTAGCCTGGAAAGCTGTTGCTCAGCCTCATCTGCCCATGGCACTGCTCGCACAGAGGCACAGAGACTGGGGCTGCTTGCTTGTCTTGCCACCTCAAACTTCAAACGTAGACTAGAATGGAGGAGTCCCTGCCAGGCTCCTTTTACAGCCCTGCTCTGAAAATGCGAACATCTGCAGATAGCTGGCAGACAGAAGGGGCTAGCCTGGAAAGCTGTTGCTCAGCCTCATCTGCCCATGGCACTGCTCGCACAGAGGCACAGAGACTGGGGCTGCTTGCTTGTCTTGCCACCTTAAACTTCAAACGTAGACTGGAAATGGGGGTTGTCCCTGCCAGGCTCCTTTCGAAGCCCTGCTCCGAAAATGCGAACATCTGCAGATAGCTGGCAGACAGAAGGGGCTAGCCTGGAAAGCTGTTGCTCAGCCTCATCTGCCCATGGCACTGTTCGCACAGAAGCACAGAGACTGGGGCTGCTTGCTTGTCTTGCCACCTCAAACTTCAAACGTAGACTGGAATAGGGGGATTTCCCTTCCAGGCTCCTTTCGCAGCCCTGCTGCGAAAATGCGAATTTTTTCAGATAGCTGGCAGCCAGAAGGGGCTAGCCTGGAAAGCTGTTGCTCAGCCTCATCTGCCCATGGCACTGCTCGCACAGAGGCACAGAGACTGGGGCTGCTTGCATGTCATGCCATCTCAAACTTCAAACGTAGACTGGAATAGGGGGGAGTCTCTGCCAGGCTCCTTTCGCAGGCCTGCTCTGAAAATGCGAACGTCTGCAGATAGCTGGCAGCCAGAAGGGGCTATCCTGGAAAGCTGTTGCTCAGCCTCATCTGCCAATGGCACTGCTCGCACAGAGGCACAGAGACTGGGGCTGCTTGCTTGTCTTGCCACCTCAAACTTCAAACGTAGACTGGAATGGAGGAGTCCCTGCCCAGGCTCCTTTTACAGCCCTGCTCCGAAAATGCGAACATCTGCAGATAGCTGGCAGCCAGAAGGTGCTAGCCTGGAAAGCTGTTGCTCAGCCTCATCTGCCCATGGCACTGCTCGCACAGAGGCACAGAGACTGGGGCTGCTTGCTTGTCTTGCCACCTCAAACTTCAAACGTACACTGGAAATGGGGGGAGTCCCTGCCAGGCTCCTTCGCAGCCCTTCTATGAAATTGCGAACGTCTGCAGATAGCTGGCAGGCACAAGGGGCTAGCCTGGAAAGCTGTTGCTCAGACTCATCTGCCCATGGCACTGCTCGCACAGAGGCACAGAGACTGGGGCTGCTTGCTTGTTTTGCCACCTCAAACTTCAAACGTAGACTGTAATAGGGGGGAGTGACTGTCAGGCTCCTTTCGAAGCCCTGCTCCGAAAATGCGAACGTCTGCAGATAGCTGGCAGGCAGAAGGGGCTAGCCTGGAAAGCTGTTGCTCAGCCTCATCTGCCCATGGCACTGCTCGCACAGAGGCACAGAGACTGGGGCTGCTTGCTTGTCTTGCCACCTCAAACTTCAAACGTAGACTGGAAATCGGGGGTGTCCCTGCCAGGCTCCTTACGCAGCCCTGCTCCGAAAATGCGAACGTCTGCAGATAGCTGGCAGGCAGAAGGGGCTATCCTGGAAAGCTGTTGCTCAGACTCATCTGCCCATGGCACTGCTCGCACAGAGGCAAAGAGACTGGGGCTGCTTGCTTATCTTGCCACCTCAAACTTCAAACGTAGACTGGAAATGGGGGGCGTCCCTGCCAGGCTCCTTTCGCAGCCCTGTTATGAAAATGCGAACGTCTGCAGATAGCTGGCAGCCAGAAGTGGCTATCCTGGAAAGCTGTTGCTCAACCTCATCTGCCCATGGCACTGCTCGCACAGAGGCACAGAGATTGGGGCTGCTTGCTTGTCTTGCCACCTCAAACTTCAAACGTAGACTGGAAATGGGGGGTGTCCCTGCCAGGCTAATTTCGCAGCCCTGCTCCGAAAATGCGAACGTCTGCAGATAGCTGGCAGGCAGAAGGGGCTAGCCTGGAAAGCTGTTGCTCAGCCTCATCTGCCCATGGCACTGCTCGCACAGAGGCACAGAGACTGGGGCTGCTTGCTTGTCTTGCCACCTTAAACTTCAAATGTAGACTGTAAATGGGGGTTGTCCCTGCCAGGCTCCTTTCGCAGCCCTGCTCCGAAAATGCGAACATCTGCAGATAGCTGGCAGACAGAAGGGGCTAGCCTGGAAAGCTGTTGCTCAGCCTCATCTGCCCATGGCACTGTTCGCACAGAAGCACAGAGACTGGGGCTGCTTGCTTGTCTTGCCACCTCAAACTTCAAACGTAGACTGGAATAGGGGGATTTCCCTGCCAGGCTCCTTTCGCAGCCCTGCTGCGAAAATGCGAATTTCTTCAGATAGCTGGCAGGCAGAAGGGGCTAGCCTGGAAAGCTGTTGCTCAGCCTCATCTGCCCATGGCACTGCTCGCACAGAGGCACAGAGACTGGGGCTGCTTGCTTGTCATGCCATCTCAAACTTCAAACGTAGACTGTAATAGGGGGGAGTCTCTGCCAGGCTCCTTTCGCAGCCCTGCTCTGAAAATGCGAACGTCTGCAGATAGCTGGCAGCCAGAAGGGGCTATCCTGGAAAGCTGTTGCTCAGCCTCATCTGCCCATGGCACTGCTCGCACAGAGGCACAGAGACTGGGGCTGCTTGCTTGTCTTGCCACCTCAAACTTCAAACGTAGACTGGAATGGAGGAGTCCCTGCCCAGGCTCCTTTTACAGCCCTGCTCCGAAAATGCGAACATCTGCAGATAGCTGGCAGCCAGAAGGTGCTAGCCTGGAAAGCTGTTGCTCAGCCTCATCTGCCCATGGCACTGCTCGCACAGAGGCAGAGAGACTGGGGCTGCTTGCTTGTCTTGCCACCTCAAACTTCAAACGTACACTGGAAATGGGGGGAGTCCCTGCCAGGCTCCTTCGCAGCCCTTCTATGAAATTGCGAACGTCTGCAGATAGCTGGCAGCCAGAAGGTGCTAGCCTGGAAAGCTGTTGCTCAGCCTCATCTGCCCATGGCACTGCTCGCACAGAGGCACAGAGACTGGGGCTGCTTTCTTGTTTTGCCACCTCAAACTTCAAACGTAGACTGGAATGTGGAAGTCACTGTCAGGCTCCTTTCGAAGCCCTGCTCCGAAAATGCGAACGTCTGCAGATAGCTGGCAGCCAGAAGGGGCTAGCCTGGAAAGCTGTTGCTCAGCCTCATCTGCCCATGGCACTGCTCGCACAGAGGCACAGAGACTGGGGCTGCTTGCTTGTCTTGCCACCTCAAACTTCAAACGTAGACTGGAAATGGGTTGTGTCCCTGCCAGGCTCCTTACGCAGCCCTGCTCCGAAAATGCGAACGTCTGCAGATAGCTGGCAGGCAGAAGGGGCTAGCCTGGAAAGCTGTTGCTCA
This sequence comes from Opisthocomus hoazin, assembly GCF_030867145.1. Lineage (NCBI taxonomy): Eukaryota > Metazoa > Chordata > Aves > Opisthocomiformes > Opisthocomidae > Opisthocomus > Opisthocomus hoazin. The sequence goes on from NC_134442.1 coordinate 6,869,752, forward strand.
GACTCATCTGCCCATGGCACTGCTCGCACAGAGGCAAAGAGACTGGGGCTGCTTGCTTATCTTGCCACCTCAAACTTCAAACGTAGACTGGAAATGGGGGGCGTCCCTGCCAGGCTCCTTTCGCAGCCCTGTTATGAAAATGCGAACGTCTGCAGATAGCTGGCAGCCAGAAGGGGCTATCCTGGAAAGCTGTTGCTCAGCCTCATCTGCCCATGGCACTGCTCGCACAGAGGCACAGAGATTGGGGCTGCTTGCTTGTCTTGCCACCTCAAACTTCAAACGTAGACTGGAAATGGGGGGTGTCCCTGCCAGGCTCCTTTCGCAGCCCTGCTCCGAAAATGCGAACGTCTGCAGATAGCTGGCAGCCAGAAGGGGCTAGCCTGGAAAGCTGTTGCTCAGCCTCATCTGCCCATGGCACTGCTCGCACAGAGGCAAAGAGATTGAGGCTGCTTGCTTGTCTTGCCACCTCAAACTTCAAACGTAGACTGGAATGGAGGAGTCCCTGCCAGGCTCCTATCACAGCCCTGCTCCGAAAATGCGAACATCTGCAGATAGCTGGCAGCCAGAAGGGGCTAGCCTGGAAAGCTGTTGCTCAGCCTCATCTGCCCATGGCAGTGCTCGCACAGAGGCACAGAGACTGGGGCTGCTTGCTTGTCTTGCCACCTCAAACTTCAAACGTAGACTGGAAATGGAGGGAGTCCCTGCCAGGCTCCTTTCGCAGCCCTGCTATAAAAATGCGAATGTCTGCAGGTAGCTGGCACGCAGAAGGGGCTAGCCTGGAAAGCTGTTGCTCAACCTCATCTGCCCATGGCACTGCTCGCACAGAGGCACAGAGATTGAGGCTGCTTGCTTGTCTTGCCACCTCAAACTTCAAACGTAGACTGGAAATGGGAGGTGTCCCTGCCAGGCTCCTTTCGCAGCCCTGCTCCGAAAATGCGAACGTCTGCAGATAGCTGACAGGCAGAAGGGGCTAGCCTGGAAAGCTGTTGCTCAGCCTCATCTGCCCATGGCACTGCTCGCACAGAGGCACAGAGACTGGGGCTGCTTGCTTGTTTTGCCACCTCAAACTTCAAACGTAGACTGGAAATGGGGGGTGTCCCTGCCAGGCTCCTTTCGCAGCCCTGCTATGAAAATGCGAACGTCTGCAGATAGCTGGCAGGCAGAAGGGTCTAGCCTGGAAAGCTGTTGCTCAACCTCATCTGCCCATGGCACTGCTCGCGCAGAGGCACAGAGATTGAGGCTGCTTGCTTGTCTTGCCACCTCAAACTTCAAACGTAGACTGGAAATGGGGGGTGTCCCTGCCAGGCTCCTTTCGCAGCCCTGCTCCGAAAATGCGAACGTCTGCAGATAGCTGGCAGCCAGAAGGGGCTAGCCTGGAAAGCTGTTGCTCAGCCTCATCTGCCCATGGCAGTGCTCGCACAGAGGCACAGAGACTGGGGCTGCTTGCTTGTCTTGCCACCTCAAACTTCAAACGTAGCCTGGGAAAGTTGGTGTCCCTGCCAGGCTCCTTCCGCAGCCCTGCTCCGAAAGTGCGAACGTCTGCAGATAGCTGGCAGCCAGAAGGTGCTAGCCTGGAAAGCTGTTGCTCAGCCTCATCTCCCCATGGCACTGCTCGCACAGAGGCACGGACACTGCGGCTCCTTGCTTGTCTTGCCACCTAAAACTTCAAACGTAGCTTTGGGGGTCTGTGCATGGGGCCTTCGAAAGTCATGCTCCGAAAAAAGGAACGTCTGTTGATAGACCTCAGCCAGAAAGAGCTAGCCTGTAAAGCTGTTGCTCAGCCTCATCTGCCTACGGCACTGCCTGCACAGAGGCACAGAGACTGGGGCTGCTTGCTTGTCTTGCCCCCTCAAAGTTCAAACGTGGCTTTGGGAATCCGTGCATTGGAGCTGCGACAACCCTTCTCCGAAAATGTGAACGTCTGCAGGTAGCTGGCAGCCAGAAGGTGCTAGCCTGGAAAGCTGTTGCTCAGCCTCATCTGCCCATGGCACTGCTCGCACAGAGGCACAGAGACGGGGGCTGCTTGCTTGTCTTGCCACCTCAAACTTGAACAGTATATTGAGGGGTACGTGCCGGGCGCCTCCGGCAGCCCTGCTTTGAAAATGCGAATGTCTGCAGATAGATTGCAGCCAGAAAGAGCTAGCCTGGAAAGCTGTTGCTCAGCCTCATCTGCCCATGGCACTGCTCGCACAAAAACACAGAGACTGGGGCTGCTTGCTTGTCTTGCCACCTCAAACTTCAAACATATCTTTGCGGGTCCTTGCATTGGACGTTTTGCAGCCCTGCTCTGAATATGCGTACGTCTGTAGAGAGCTCGCAGCTAGAAATAGCTATCCTGGAAAGCTGTTGCTCAGCCTCATCTGCCCATTGCACTGCTCGCACAGAGGCACAGAGACTGGGGCTGCTTGCTTGTTTTGCCACCTCAAACTTCAAACGTAGACTGGAATGTGGAAGTCACTGTCAGGCTCCTTTCGAAGCCCTGCTCTGAAAATGGGTACGTCTGCAGATAGCTCGCAGCCAGAAAGAGCTAGCCTGGAAAGCTGTTGCTCAACCTCATCTGCCCATGGCACTGCTCGCACAGAGGCACAGAGACTGGGGCTGCTTGCTTGTCTTGCCACCTCAAACTTCAAACGTAGACTGGAAATGGGGGGTGTCCCTGCCAGGCTCCTTACGCAGCCCTGCTCCGAAAATGCGAACGTCTGCAGATAGCTGGCAGACAGAAGGGGCTAGCCTGGAAAGCTGTTGCTCAGACTCATCTGCCCATGGCACTGCTCGCACAGAGGCAAAGAGACTGGGGCTGCTTGCTTGTCTTGCCACCTCAAACTTCAAACGTAGACTGGAAATGGGGGGACTCCCTGCCAGGCTCCTTTCGCAGCCCTGTTATGAAAATGCGAACGTCTGCAGATAGCTGGCAGCCAGAAGGGGCTATCCTGGAAAGCTGTTGCTCAGCCTCATCTGCCCATGGCACTGCTCGCACAGAGGCACAGAGATTGAGGCTGCTTGCTTGTCTTGCCACCTCAAACTTCAAACGTAGACTGGAAATGGGGGGAGTCCCTGCCAGGCTCCTTTCGCAGCCCTGTTATGAAAATGCGAACGTCTTCAGATAGCTGGCAGCCAGAAGGGGCTAGCCTGGAAAGCTGTTGCTCAACCTCATCTGCCCATGGCACTGCTCGCACAGAGGCACAGAGATTGAGGCTGCTTGCTTGTCTTGCCACCTCAAACTTCAAACGTAGACTGGAAATGGGGGGTGTCCCTGCCAGGCTCCTTTCGCAGCCCTGCTATGAAAATGCGAACGTCTGCAGATAGCTGGCAGGCAGAAGGGGCTAGCCTGGAAAGCTGTTGCTCAACCTCATCTGCCCATGGCACTGCTCGTGCAGAGGCACAGAGATTGAGGCTGCTTGCTTGTCTTGCCCTCTCAAACTTCAAACGTAGACTGGAAATGGGGGGTGTTCCTGCCAGACTCCTTTCGCAGCCCTGCTCCGAAAATGCGAACGTCTGCAGATAGCTGGCAGACAGAAGGGGCTAGCCTGGAAAGCTGTTGCTCAGCCTCATCTGCCCATGGCACTGCTCGCACAGAGGCACAGAGAATGGGGCTCCTTGCTTGTCTTGCCACCTCAAACTTCAAACGTAGCCTGGGAAAGTTGGTGTCCCAGCCAGGCTCCTTTCGCAGCCCTGCTCCGAAAGTGCGAACGTCTGCAGATAGCTGGCAGCCAGAAGGGGCTAGCCTGGAAAGCTGTTGCTCAGCCTCATCTGCCCATGGCACTGCTCGCACAGAGGCAAAGAGATTGAGGCTGCTTGCTTGTCTTGCCACCTCAAACTTCAAACGTAGACTGGAATGGAGGAGTCCCTGCCAGGCTCCTATCACAGCCCTGCTCCGAAAATGCGAACATCTGCAGATAGCTGGCAGCCAGAAGGGGCTAGCCTGGAAAGCTGTTGCTCAGCCTCATCTGCCCATGGCAGTGCTCGCACAGAGGCACAGAGACTGGGGCTGCTTGCTTGTCTTGCCACCTCAAACTTCAAACGTAGACTGGAAATGGAGGGAGTCCCTGCCAGGCTCCTTTCGCAGCCCTGCTATAAAAATGCGAATGTCTGCAGGTAGCTGGCACGCAGAAGGGGCTAGCCTGGAAAGCTGTTGCTCAACCTCATCTGCCCATGGCACTGCTCGCACAGAGGCACAGAGATTGAGGCTGCTTGCTTGTCTTGCCACCTCAAACTTCAAACGTAGACTGGAAATGGGAGGTGTCCCTGCCAGGCTCCTTTCGCAGCCCTGCTCCGAAAATGCGAACGTCTGCAGATAGCTGACAGGCAGAAGGGGCTAGCCTGGAAAGCTGTTGCTCAGCCTCATCTGCCCATGGCACTGCTCGCACAGAGGCACAGAGACTGGGGCTGCTTGCTTGTTTTGCCACCTCAAACTTCAAACGTAGACTGGAAATGGGGGGTGTCCCTGCCAGGCTCCTTTCGCAGCCCTGCTATGAAAATGCGAACGTCTGCAGATAGCTGGCAGGCAGAAGGGTCTAGCCTGGAAAGCTGTTGCTCAACCTCATCTGCCCATGGCACTGCTCGCGCAGAGGCACAGAGATTGAGGCTGCTTGCTTGTCTTGCCACCTCAAACTTCAAACGTAGACTGGAAATGGGGGGTGTCCCTGCCAGGCTCCTTTCGCAGCCCTGCTCCGAAAATGCGAACGTCTGCAGATAGCTGGCAGCCAGAAGGGGCTAGCCTGGAAAGCTGTTGCTCAGCCTCATCTGCCCATGGCAGTGCTCGCACAGAGGCACAGAGACTGGGGCTGCTTGCTTGTCTTGCCACCTCAAACTTCAAACGTAGCCTGGGAAAGTTGGTGTCCCTGCCAGGCTCCTTCCGCAGCCCTGCTCCGAAAGTGCGAACGTCTGCAGATAGCTGGCAGCCAGAAGGTGCTAGCCTGGAAAGCTGTTGCTCAGCCTCATCTCCCCATGGCACTGCTCGCACAGAGGCACGGACACTGCGGCTCCTTGCTTGTCTTGCCACCTAAAACTTCAAACGTAGCTTTGGGGGTCTGTGCATGGGGCCTTCGAAAGTCATGCTCCGAAAAAAGGAACGTCTGTTGATAGACCTCAGCCAGAAAGAGCTAGCCTGTAAAGCTGTTGCTCAGCCTCATCTGCCTACGGCACTGCCTGCACAGAGGCACAGAGACTGGGGCTGCTTGCTTGTCTTGCCCCCTCAAAGTTCAAACGTGGCTTTGGGAATCCGTGCATTGGAGCTGCGACAACCCTTCTCCGAAAATGTGAACGTCTGCAGGTAGCTGGCAGCCAGAAGGTGCTAGCCTGGAAAGCTGTTGCTCAGCCTCATCTGCCCATGGCACTGCTCGCACAGAGGCACAGAGACGGGGGCTGCTTGCTTGTCTTGCCACCTCAAACTTGAACAGTATATTGAGGGGTACGTGCCGGGCGCCTCCGGCAGCCCTGCTTTGAAAATGCGAATGTCTGCAGATAGATTGCAGCCAGAAAGAGCTAGCCTGGAAAGCTGTTGCTCAGCCTCATCTGCCCATGGCACTGCTCGCACAAAAACACAGAGACTGGGGCTGCTTGCTTGTCTTGCCACCTCAAACTTCAAACATATCTTTGCGGGTCCTTGCATTGGACGTTTTGCAGCCCTGCTCTGAATATGCGTACGTCTGTAGAGAGCTCGCAGCTAGAAATAGCTATCCTGGAAAGCTGTTGCTCAGCCTCATCTGCCCATTGCACTGCTCGCACAGAGGCACAGAGACTGGGGCTGCTTGCTTGTTTTGCCACCTCAAACTTCAAACGTAGACTGGAATGTGGAAGTCACTGTCAGGCTCCTTTCGAAGCCCTGCTCTGAAAATGGGTACGTCTGCAGATAGCTCGCAGCCAGAAAGAGCTAGCCTGGAAAGCTGTTGCTCAACCTCATCTGCCCATGGCACTGCTCGCACAGAGGCACAGAGACTGGGGCTGCTTGCTTGTCTTGCCACCTCAAACTTCAAACGTAGACTGGAAATGGGGGGTGTCCCTGCCAGGCTCCTTACGCAGCCCTGCTCCGAAAATGCGAACGTCTGCAGATAGCTGGCAGACAGAAGGGGCTAGCCTGGAAAGCTGTTGCTCAGACTCATCTGCCCATGGCACTGCTCGCACAGAGGCAAAGAGACTGGGGCTGCTTGCTTGTCTTGCCACCTCAAACTTCAAACGTAGACTGGAAATGGGGGGACTCCCTGCCAGGCTCCTTTCGCAGCCCTGTTATGAAAATGCGAACGTCTGCAGATAGCTGGCAGCCAGAAGGGGCTATCCTGGAAAGCTGTTGCTCAGCCTCATCTGCCCATGGCACTGCTCGCACAGAGGCACAGAGATTGAGGCTGCTTGCTTGTCTTGCCACCTCAAACTTCAAACGTAGACTGGAAATGGGGGGAGTCCCTGCCAGGCTCCTTTCGCAGCCCTGTTATGAAAATGCGAACGTCTTCAGATAGCTGGCAGCCAGAAGGGGCTAGCCTGGAAAGCTGTTGCTCAACCTCATCTGCCCATGGCACTGCTCGCACAGAGGCACAGAGATTGAGGCTGCTTGCTTGTCTTGCCACCTCAAACTTCAAACGTAGACTGGAAATGGGGGGTGTCCCTGCCAGGCTCCTTTCGCAGCCCTGCTATGAAAATGCGAACGTCTGCAGATAGCTGGCAGGCAGAAGGGGCTAGCCTGGAAAGCTGTTGCTCAACCTCATCTGCCCATGGCACTGCTCGTGCAGAGGCACAGAGATTGAGGCTGCTTGCTTGTCTTGCCCTCTCAAACTTCAAACGTAGACTGGAAATGGGGGGTGTTCCTGCCAGACTCCTTTCGCAGCCCTGCTCCGAAAATGCGAACGTCTGCAGATAGCTGGCAGACAGAAGGGGCTAGCCTGGAAAGCTGTTGCTCAGCCTCATCTGCCCATGGCACTGCTCGCACAGAGGCACAGAGAATGGGGCTCCTTGCTTGTCTTGCCACCTCAAACTTCAAACGTAGCCTGGGAAAGTTGGTGTCCCAGCCAGGCTCCTTTCGCAGCCCTGCTCCGAAAATGCGAACGTCTGCAGATAGCTGGCAGCCAGAAGGGGCTAGCCTGGAAAGCTGTTGCTCAGCCTCATCTGCCCATGGCACTGCTCGCACAGAGGCACAGAGAATGGGGCTGCTTGCTTGTCTTGCCACCTCAAACTTCAAACGTAGCCTGGGAAAGTTTGTGTCCCTGCCAGGCTCCTTTCGCAGCCCTGCTCCGAAAGTGCGAACGTCTGCAGATAGCTGGCAGCCAGAAGGTGCTAGCCTGGAAAGCTGTTGCTCAGCCTCATCTGCCCATGGCACTGCTCGCACAGAGGCAAAGAGATTGAGGCTGCTTGCTTGTCTTGCCACCTCAAACTTCAAACGTAGACTGGAATGGAGGAGTCCCTGCCAGGCTCCTATCACAGCCCTGCTCCGAAAATGCGAACATCTGCAGATAGCTGGCAGCCAGAAGGGGCTAGCCTGGAAAGCTGTTGCTCAGCCTCATCTGCCCATGGCAGTGCTCGCACAGAGGCACAGAGACTTGGGCTGTTTACTTGTCTTGCCACCTCAAACTTCAAATGTAGACTGGAAATGGAGGGAGTCCCTGCCAGGCTCCTTTCGCAGCCCTGCTATGAAAATGCGAACGTCTGCAGATAGCTGGCAGGCAGAAGGGTCTAGCCTGGAAAGCTGTTGCTCAACCTCATCTGCCCATGGCACTGCTCGTGCAGAGGCACAGAGATTGAGGCTGCTTGCTTGTCTTGCCACCTCAAACTTCAAACGTAGACTGGAAATGGGGGGTGTTCCTGTCAGGCTCCTTTCGCAGCCCTGCTCCGAAAATGCGAACGTCTGCAGATAGCTGGCAGACAGAAGGGGCTAGCCTGGAAAGCTGTTGCTCAGCCTCATCTGCCCATGGCACTGCTCGCACAGAGGCACAGAGAATGGGGCTCCTTGCTTGTCTTGCCACCTCAAACTTCAAACGTAGCCTGGGAAAGTTGGTGTCCCAGCCAGGCTCCTTTCGCAGCCCTGCTCGGAAAGTGCGAACGTCTGCAGATAGCTGGCAGCCAGAAGGTGCTAGCCTGGAAAGCTGTTGCTCAGCCTCATCTGCCCATGGCACTGCTCGCACAGAGGCACAGAGAATGGGGCTGCTTGCTTGTCTTGCCACCTCAAACTTCAAACGTAGCCTGGGAACGTTGGTGTCCCTGCCAGGCTCCTTTCGCAGCCCTGCTCCGAAAGTGCGAACGTCTGCAGATAGCTGGCAGCCAGAAGGTGCTAGCCTGGAAAGCTGTTGCTCAGCCTCATCTGCCCATGGCACTGCTCGCACAGAGGCACAGAGATTGAGGCTGCTTGCTTGTCTTGCCACCTCAAACTTCAAACGTAGACTGGAAATGGAGGGAGTCCCTGCCAGGCTCCTTTCGCAGCCCTGCTCCGAAAATGCGAACATCTGCAGATAGCTGGCAGCCAGAAGGGGCTAGCCTGGAAAGCTGTTGCTCAGCCTCATCTGCCCATGGCAGCGCTCGCACAGAGGCACAGAGACTGGGGCTGCTTACTTGTCTTGCCACCTCAAACTTCAAACGTAGACTGGAAATGGAGGGAGTCCCTGCCAGGCTCCTTTCGCAGCCCTGCTATGAAAATGCGAATGTCTGCAGGTAGCTGGCAGGCAGAAGGGGCTAGCCTGGAAAGCTGTTGCTCAACCTCATCTGCCCATGGCACTGCTCGTACAGAGGCACAGAGATTGAGGCTGCTTGCTTGTCTTGCCACCTCAAACTTCAAACGTAGACTGGAAATGGGAGGTGTCCCTGCCAGGCTCCTTTACCAGCCCTGCTCCGAAAATGCGAACGTCTGCAGATAGCTGACAGGCAGAAGGGGCTAGCCTGGAAAGCTATTGCTCAGCCTCATCTGCCCATGGCACTGCTCGCACAGAGGCACAGAGACTGGGGCTGCTTGCTTGTTTTGCCACCTCAAACTTCAAACGTAGACTGGAAATGGGGGGAGTCCCTGCCAGGCTCCTTTCGCAGCACTGCTCTTAAAATGTGAACGTCTGCAGATAGCTGGCAGGCAGAAGGGGCTAGCCTGGAAAGCTGTTGCTCAGCCTCATCTGCCCATGGCACTGCTCGCACAGAGGCACAGAGACTGGGGCTGCTTGCTTGTCTTGTCACCTCAAACTTAAAACGTAGACTGGAAATGGGGGTTGTCCCTGCCAGGCTCCTTTCGCAGCCCTGCTCCGAAAATGCGAACATCTGCAGATAGTTAGCAGACAGAAGGGGCTAGCCTGGAAAGCTGTTGCTCAGCCTCATCTGCCCATGGCACTGCTCGCACAGAGGCACAGAGACTGGGGCTGCTTGCTTGTCATGCCATCTCAAACTTCAAACGTAGACTGTAATAGGGGGGAGTCTCTGCCAGGCTCCTTTCGCAGCCCTGCTCCGAAAATGCGAACGTCTGCAGATAGCTGACAGGCAGAAGGGGCTAGCCTGGAAAGCTGTTGCTCAGCCTCATCTGCCCATGGCACTGCTCGCACAGAGGCACAGAGACTGGGGCTGCTTGCTTGTTTTGCCACCTCAAACTTCAAACGTAGACTGGAAATGGGGGTTGTCCCTGCCAGGCTCCTTTCGCAGCCCTGCTCCGAAAATGCGAACATCTGCAGATAGTTAGCAGCCAGAAGGGGCTAGCCTGGAAAGCTGTTGCTCAGCCTCATCTGCCCATGGCACTGCTCGCACAGAGGCACAGAGACTGGGGCTGCTTGCTTGTCATGCCATCTCAAACTTCAAACGTAGACTGTAATAGGGGGGAGTCTCTGCCAGGCTCCTTTCGCAGCCCTGCTCCGAAAATGCGAACGTCTGCAGATAGCTGGCAGCCAGAAGGGGCTAGCCTGGAAAGCTGTTGCTCAGCCTCATCTGCCCATGGCACTGCTCGCACAGAGGCAAAGAGACTGGGGCTGCTTGCTTGTCTTGCCACCTCAAACTTCAAAAGTAGACTGGAATGGGGGAGTCCCTGCCCAGGCTCCTTTTACAGCCCTGCTCCGAAAATGCGAACATCTGCAGATAGCTGGCAGCCAGAAGGTGCTAGCCTGGAAAGCTGTTGCTCAGCCTCATCTGCCCATGGCACTGCTCGCACAGAGGCACAGAGACTGGGGCTGCTTGCTTGTCTTGCCACCTCAAACTTCAAACGTAGACTGGAAATGGGGGGAGTCCCTGCCAGGCTCCTTTCGCAGCCCTGTTATGAAAATGTGAACGTCTGCAGATAGCTGGCAGCCAGAAGGGGCTAGCCTGGAAAGCTGTTGCTCAGCCTCATCTGCCCATGGCACTGCTCGCACAGAGGCACAGAGACTGGGGCTGCTTGCTTATTTTGCCACTTGAAACTTCAAACGCATGCTGGGAATGGTGGTGTCCCTGCCAGGCTCCTATCACAGCCCTGTTCCGAAAGTGCGAACGTCTGCAGATAGCTGGCAGCCAGAAGGGGCTAGCCTGGAAAGCTGTTGCTCAGCCTCATCTGCCCATGGCACTGCTCGCACAGAGGCACAGAGAATGGGGCTGCTTGCTTGTCTTGCCACCTCAAACTTCAAACGTAGCCTGGGAAAGTTGGTGTCCCAGCCAGGCTCCTTTCGCAGCCCTGCTCCGAAAGTGCGAACGTCTGCAGATAGCTGGCAGCCAGAAGGGGCTAGCCTGGAAAGCTGTTGCTCAGCCTCATCTGCCCATGGCAGTGCTCGCACAGAGGCACAGAGAATGGGGCTGCTTGCTTGTCTTGCCACCTCAAACTTCAAACGTAGCCTGGGAAAGTTGGTGTCCCTGCCAGGCTCCTTTCGCAGCCCTCCTCCGAAAGTGCGAACGTCTGCAGATAGCTGGCAGCCAGAAGGTGCTAGCCTGGAAAGCTGTTGCTCAGCCTCATCTGCCCATGGCACTGTTCGCACAGAAGCACAGAGACTGGGGCTGCTTGCTTGTCTTGCCACCTCAAACTTCAAACGTAGACTGGAATGGAGGAGTCCCTGCCAGGCTCCTATCACAGCCCTGCTCCGAAAATGCGAACATCTGCAGATAGCTGGCAGCCAGAAGGGGCTAGCCTGGAAAGCTGTTGCTCAGCCTCATCTGCCCATGGCAGTGCTCGCACAGAGGCACAGAGACTTGGGCTGCTTACTTGTCTTGCCACCTCAAACTTCAAATGTAGACTGGAAATGGAGGGAGTCCCTGCCAGGCTCCTTTCGCAGCCCTGCTATAAAAATGCGAATGTCTGCAGGTAGCTGGCAGGCAGAAGGGGCTAGCCTGGAAAGCTGTTGCTCAACCTCATCTGCCCATGGCACTGCTCGCACAGAGGCACAGAGATTGAGGCTGCTTGCTTGTCTTGCCACCTCAAACTTCAAACGTAGACTGGAAATGGGGGGTGTCCCTGCCAGGCTCCTTTCGCAGCCCTGCTATGAAAATGCGAACGTCTGCAGATAGCTGGCAGGCAGAAGGGGCTAGCCTGGAAAGCTGTTGCTCAACCTCATCTGCCCATGGCACTGCTCGTGCAGAGGCACAGAGATTGAGGCTGCTTGCTTGTCTTGCCACCTCAAACTTCAAACGTAGACTGGAAATGGGGGGTGTTCCTGCCAGGCTCCTTTCGCAGCCCTGCTCCGAAAATGCGAACGTCTGCAGATAGCTGGCAGACAGAAGGGGCTAGCCTGGAAAGCTGTTGCTCAGCCTCATCTGCCCATGGCACTGCTCGCACAGAGGCACAGAGAATGGGGCTCCTTGCTTGTCTTGCCACCTCAAACTTCAAACGTAGCCTGGGAAAGTTGGTGTCCCAGCCAGGCTCCTTTCGCAGCCCTGCTCGGAAAGTGCGAACGTCTGCAGATAGCTGGCAGCCAGAAGGGGCTAGCCTGGAAAGCTGTTGCTCAGCCTCATCTGCCCATGGCACTGCTCGCACAGAGGCACAGAGAATGGGGCTGCTTGCTTGTCTTGCCACCTCAAACTTCAAACGTAGCCTGGGAACGTTGGTGTCCCTGCCAGGCTCCTTTCGCAGCCCTGCTCCGAAAGTGCGAACGTCTGCAGATAGCTGGCAGCCAGAAGGTGCTAGCCTGGAAAGCTGTTGCTCAGCCTCATCTGCCCATGGCACTGCTCGCACAGAGGCAAAGAGATTGAGGCTGCTTGCTTGTCTTGCCACCTCAAACTTCAAACGTAGACTGGAATGGAGGAGTCCCTGCCAGGCTCCTATCACAGCCCTGCTCCGAAAATGCGAACATCTGCAGATAGCTGGCAGCCAGAAGGGGCTAGCCTGGAAAGCTGTTGCTCAGCCTCATCTGCCCATGGCAGTGCTCGCACAGAGGCACAGAGACTTGGGCTGTTTACTTGTCTTGCCACCTCAAACTTCAAATGTAGACTGGAAATGGAGGGAGTCCCTGCCAGGCTCCTTTCGCAGCCCTGCTATGAAAATGCGAACGTCTGCAGATAGCTGGCAGGCAGAAGGGTCTAGCCTGGAAAGCTGTTGCTCAACCTCATCTGCCCATGGCACTGCTCGTGCAGAGGCACAGAGATTGAGGCTGCTTGCTTGTCTTGCCACCTCAAACTTCAAACGTAGACTGGAAATGGGGGGTGTTCCTGTCAGGCTCCTTTCGCAGCCCTGCTCCGAAAATGCGAACGTCTGCAGATAGCTGGCAGACAGAAGGGGCTAGCCTGGAAAGCTGTTGCTCAGCCTCATCTGCCCATGGCACTGCTCGCACAGAGGCACAGAGAATGGGGCTCCTTGCTTGTCTTGCCACCTCAAACTTCAAACGTAGCCTGGGAAAGTTGGTGTCCCAGCCAGGCTCCTTTCGCAGCCCTGCTCGGAAAGTGCGAACGTCTGCAGATAGCTGGCAGCCAGAAGGTGCTAGCCTGGAAAGCTGTTGCTCAGCCTCATCTGCCCATGGCACTGCTCGCACAGAGGCACAGAGAATGGGGCTGCTTGCTTGTCTTGCCACCTCAAACTTCAAACGTAGCCTGGGAACGTTGGTGTCCCTGCCAGGCTCCTTTCGCAGCCCTGCTCCGAAAGTGCGAACGTCTGCAGATAGCTGGCAGCCAGAAGGTGCTAGCCTGGAAAGCTGTTGCTCAGCCTCATCTGCCCATGGCACTGCTCGCACAGAGGCACAGAGATTGAGGCTGCTTGCTTGTCTTGCCACCTCAAACTTCAAACGTAGACTGGAAATGGAGGGAGTCCCTGCCAGGCTCCTTTCGCAGCCCTGCTCCGAAAATGCGAACATCTGCAGATAGCTGGCAGCCAGAAGGGGCTAGCCTGGAAAGCTGTTGCTCAGCCTCATCTGCCCATGGCAGCGCTCGCACAGAGGCACAGAGACTGGGGCTGCTTACTTGTCTTGCCACCTCAAACTTCAAACGTAGACTGGAAATGGAGGGAGTCCCTGCCAGGCTCCTTTCGCAGCCCTGCTATGAAAATGCGAATGTCTGCAGGTAGCTGGCAGGCAGAAGGGGCTAGCCTGGAAAGCTGTTGCTCAACCTCATCTGCCCATGGCACTGCTCGTACAGAGGCACAGAGATTGAGGCTGCTTGCTTGTCTTGCCACCTCAAACTTCAAACGTAGACTGGAAATGGGAGGTGTCCCTGCCAGGCTCCTTTACCAGCCCTGCTCCGAAAATGCGAACGTCTGCAGATAGCTGACAGGCAGAAGGGGCTAGCCTGGAAAGCTATTGCTCAGCCTCATCTGCCCATGGCACTGCTCGCACAGAGGCACAGAGACTGGGGCTGCTTGCTTGTTTTGCCACCTCAAACTTCAAACGTAGACTGGAAATGGGGGGAGTCCCTGCCAGGCTCCTTTCGCAGCACTGCTCTTAAAATGTGAACGTCTGCAGATAGCTGGCAGGCAGAAGGGGCTAGCCTGGAAAGCTGTTGCTCAGCCTCATCTGCCCATGGCACTGCTCGCACAGAGGCACAGAGACTGGGGCTGCTTGCTTGTCTTGTCACCTCAAACTTAAAACGTAGACTGGAAATGGGGGTTGTCCCTGCCAGGCTCCTTTCGCAGCCCTGCTCCGAAAATGCGAACATCTGCAGATAGTTAGCAGACAGAAGGGGCTAGCCTGGAAAGCTGTTGCTCAGCCTCATCTGCCCATGGCACTGCTCGCACAGAGGCACAGAGACTGGGGCTGCTTGCTTGTCATGCCATCTCAAACTTCAAACGTAGACTGTAATAGGGGGGAGTCTCTGCCAGGCTCCTTTCGCAGCCCTGCTCCGAAAATGCGAACGTCTGCAGATAGCTGACAGGCAGAAGGGGCTAGCCTGGAAAGCTGTTGCTCAGCCTCATCTGCCCATGGCACTGCTCGCACAGAGGCACAGAGACTGGGGCTGCTTGCTTGTTTTGCCACCTCAAACTTCAAACGTAGACTGGAAATGGGGGTTGTCCCTGCCAGGCTCCTTTCGCAGCCCTGCTCCGAAAATGCGAACATCTGCAGATAGTTAGCAGCCAGAAGGGGCTAGCCTGGAAAGCTGTTGCTCAGCCTCATCTGCCCATGGCACTGCTCGCACAGAGGCACAGAGACTGGGGCTGCTTGCTTGTCATGCCATCTCAAACTTCAAACGTAGACTGTAATAGGGGGGAGTCTCTGCCAGGCTCCTTTCGCAGCCCTGCTCCGAAAATGCGAACGTCTGCAGATAGCTGGCAGCCAGAAGGGGCTAGCCTGGAAAGCTGTTGCTCAGCCTCATCTGCCCATGGCACTGCTCGCACAGAGGCAAAGAGACTGGGGCTGCTTGCTTGTCTTGCCACCTCAAACTTCAAAAGTAGACTGGAATGGGGGAGTCCCTGCCCAGGCTCCTTTTACAGCCCTGCTCCGAAAATGCGAACATCTGCAGATAGCTGGCAGCCAGAAGGTGCTAGCCTGGAAAGCTGTTGCTCAGCCTCATCTGCCCATGGCACTGCTCGCACAGAGGCACAGAGACTGGGGCTGCTTGCTTGTCTTGCCACCTCAAACTTCAAACGTAGACTGGAAATGGGGGGAGTCCCTGCCAGGCTCCTTTCGCAGCCCTGTTATGAAAATGTGAACGTCTGCAGATAGCTGGCAGCCAGAAGGGGCTAGCCTGGAAAGCTGTTGCTCAGCCTCATCTGCCCATGGCACTGCTCGCACAGAGGCACAGAGACTGGGGCTGCTTGCTTATTTTGCCACTTGAAACTTCAAACGCATGCTGGGAATGGTGGTGTCCCTGCCAGGCTCCTATCACAGCCCTGTTCCGAAAGTGCGAACGTCTGCAGATAGCTGGCAGCCAGAAGGGGCTAGCCTGGAAAGCTGTTGCTCAGCCTCATCTGCCCATGGCACTGCTCGCACAGAGGCACAGAGAATGGGGCTGCTTGCTTGTCTTGCCACCTCAAACTTCAAACGTAGCCTGGGAAAGTTGGTGTCCCAGCCAGGCTCCTTTCGCAGCCCTGCTCCGAAAGTGCGAACGTCTGCAGATAGCTGGCAGCCAGAAGGGGCTAGCCTGGAAAGCTGTTGCTCAGCCTCATCTGCCCATGGCAGTGCTCGCACAGAGGCACAGAGAATGGGGCTGCTTGCTTGTCTTGCCACCTCAAACTTCAAACGTAGCCTGGGAAAGTTGGTGTCCCTGCCAGGCTCCTTTCGCAGCCCTCCTCCGAAAGTGCGAACGTCTGCAGATAGCTGGCAGCCAGAAGGTGCTAGCCTGGAAAGCTGTTGCTCAGCCTCATCTGCCCATGGCACTGTTCGCACAGAAGCACAGAGACTGGGGCTGCTTGCTTGTCTTGCCACCTCAAACTTCAAACGTAGACTGGAATGGAGGAGTCCCTGCCAGGCTCCTATCACAGCCCTGCTCCGAAAATGCGAACATCTGCAGATAGCTGGCAGCCAGAAGGGGCTAGCCTGGAAAGCTGTTGCTCAGCCTCATCTGCCCATGGCAGTGCTCGCACAGAGGCACAGAGACTTGGGCTGCTTACTTGTCTTGCCACCTCAAACTTCAAATGTAGACTGGAAATGGAGGGAGTCCCTGCCAGGCTCCTTTCGCAGCCCTGCTATAAAAATGCGAATGTCTGCAGGTAGCTGGCAGGCAGAAGGGGCTAGCCTGGAAAGCTGTTGCTCAACCTCATCTGCCCATGGCACTGCTCGCACAGAGGCACAGAGATTGAGGCTGCTTGCTTGTCTTGCCACCTCAAACTTCAAACGTAGACTGGAAATGGGGGGTGTCCCTGCCAGGCTCCTTTCGCAGCCCTGCTATGAAAATGCGAACGTCTGCAGATAGCTGGCAGGCAGAAGGGTCTAGCCTGGAAAGCTGTTGCTCAACCTCATCTGCCCATGGCACTGCTCGTGCAGAGGCACAGAGATTGAGGCTGCTTGCTTGTCTTGCCACCTCAAACTTCAAACGTAGACTGGAAATGGGGGGTGTTCCTGCCAGGCTCCTTTCGCAGCCCTGCTCCGAAAATGCGAACGTCTGCAGATAGCTGGCAGACAGAAGGGGCTAGCCTGGAAAGCTGTTGCTCAGCCTCATCTGCCCATGGCACTGCTCGCACAGAGGCACAGAGAATGGGGCTCCTTGCTTGTCTTGCCACCTCAAACTTCAAACGTAGCCTGGGAAAGTTGGTGTCCCAGCCAGGCTCCTTTCGCAGCCCTGCTCGGAAAGTGCGAACGTCTGCAGATAGCTGGCAGCCAGAAGGGGCTAGCCTGGAAAGCTGTTGCTCAGCCTCATCTGCCCATGGCACTGCTCGCACAGAGGCACAGAGAATGGGGCTGCTTGCTTGTCTTGCCACCTCAAACTTCAAACGTAGCCTGGGAACGTTGGTGTCCCTGCCAGGCTCCTTTCGCAGCCCTGCTCCGAAAGTGCGAACGTCTGCAGATAGCTGGCAGCCAGAAGGTGCTAGCCTGGAAAGCTGTTGCTCAGCCTCATCTGCCCATGGCACTGCTCGCACAGAGGCAAAGAGATTGAGGCTGCTTGCTTGTCTTGCCACCTCAAACTTCAAACGTAGACTGGAATGGAGGAGTCCCTGCCAGGCTCCTTTACCAGCCCTGCTCCGAAAATGCGAACGTCTGCAGATAGCTGACAGGCAGAAGGGGCTAGCCTGGAAAGCTATTGCTCAGCCTCATCTGCCCATGGCACTGCTCGCACAGAGGCACAGAGACTGGGGCTGCTTGCTTGTTTTGCCACCTCAAACTTCAAACGTAGACTGGAAATGGGGGGAGTCCCTGCCAGGCTCCTTTCGCAGCACTGCTCTTAAAATGTGAACGTCTGCAGATAGCTGGCAGGCAGAAGGGGCTAGCCTGGAAAGCTGTTGCTCAGCCTCATCTGCCCATGGCACTGCTCGCACAGAGGCACAGAGACTGGGGCTGCTTGCTTGTCTTGTCACCTCAAACTTAAAACGTAGACTGGAAATGGGGGTTGTCCCTGCCAGGCTCCTTTCGCAGCCCTGCTCCGAAAATGCGAACATCTGCAGATAGTTAGCAGACAGAAGGGGCTAGCCTGGAAAGCTGTTGCTCAGCCTCATCTGCCCATGGCACTGCTCGCACAGAGGCACAGAGACTGGGGCTGCTTGCTTGTCATGCCATCTCAAACTTCAAACGTAGACTGTAATAGGGGGGAGTCTCTGCCAGGCTCCTTTCGCAGCCCTGCTCCGAAAATGCGAACGTCTGCAGATAGCTGGCAGCCAGAAGGTGCTAGCCTGGAAAGGTGTTGCTCAGCCTCATCTGCCTATGGCACTGCTCGTACAGAGGCACAGAGATTGAGGCTGCTTGCTTGTCTTGCCACCTCAAACTTCAAACGTAGACTGGAAATGGGAGGTGTCCCTGCCAGGCTCCTTTAGCAGCCCTGCTCCGAAAATGCGAACGTCTGCAGATAGCTGACAGGCAGAAGGGGCTAGCCTGGAAAGCTGTTGCTCAGCCTCATCTGCCCATGGCACTGCTCGCACAGAGGCACAGAGACTGGGGCTGCTTGCTTGTTTTGCCACCTCAAACTTCAAACGTAGACTGGAAATGGGGGTTGTCCCTGCCAGGCTCCTTTCGCAGCCCTGCTCCGAAAATGCGAACATCTGCAGATAGTTAGCAGCCAGAAGGGGCTAGCCTGGAAAGCTGTTGCTCAGCCTCATCTGCCCATGGCACTGCTCGCACAGAGGCACAGAGACTGGGGCTGCTTGCTTGTCATGCCATCTCAAACTTCAAACGTAGACTGTAATAGGGGGGAGTCTCTGCCAGGCTCCTTTCGCAGCCCTGCTCCGAAAATGCGAACGTCTGCAGATAGCTGGCAGCCAGAAGGGGCTAGCCTGGAAAGCTGTTGCTCAGCCTCATCTGCCCATGGCACTGCTCGCACAGAGGCAAAGAGACTGGGGCTGCTTGCTTGTCTTGCCACCTCAAACTTCAAACGTAGACTGGAATGGAGGAGTCCCTGCCCAGGCTCCTTTTACAGCCCTGCTCCGAAAATGCGAACATCTGCAGATAGCTGGCAGCCAGAAGGTGCTAGCCTGGAAAGCTGTTGCTCAGCCTCATCTGCCCATGGCACTGCTCGCACAGAGGCACAGAGACTGGGGCTGCTTGCTTGTCTTGCCACCTCAAACTTCAAACGTAGACTGGAAATGGGGGGAGTCCCTGCCAGGCTCCTTTCGCAGCCCTGTTATGAAAATGCGAACGTCTGCAGATAGCTGGCAGCCAGAAGGGTCTAGCCTGGAAAGCTGTTGCTCAGCCTCATCTGCCCATGGCACTGCTCGCACAGAGGCACAGAGACTGGGGCTGCTTGCTTATTTTGCCACTTGAAACTTCAAACGCATGCTGGGAATGGTGGTGTCCCTGCCAGGCTCCTATCACAGCCCTGTTCCGAAAGTGCGAACGTCTGCAGATAGCTGGCAGCCAGAAGGGGCTAGCCTGGAAAGCTGTTGCTCAGCCTCATCTGCCCATGGCACTGCTCGCACAGAGGCACAGAGAATGGGGCTGCTTGCTTGTCTTGCCACCTCAAACTTCAAACGTAGCCTGGGAAAGTTGGTGTCCCAGCCAGGCTCCTTTCGCAGCCCTGCTCCGAAAGTGCGAACGTCTGCAGATAGCTGGCAGCCAGAAGGGGCTAGCCTGGAAAGCTGTTGCTCAGCCTCATCTGCCCATGGCAGTGCTCGCACAGAGGCACAGAGAATGGGGCTGCTTGCTTGTCTTGCCACCTCAAACTTCAAACGTAGCCTGGGAAAGTTGGTGTCCCTGCCAGGCTCCTTTCGCAGCCCTCCTCCGAAAGTGCGAACGTCTGCAGATAGCTGGCAGCCAGAAGGTGCTAGCCTGGAAAGCTGTTGCTCAGCCTCATCTGCCCATGGCACTGCTCGCATAGAGGCACAGAGAATGGGGCTGCTTGCTTATCTTGCCACTTGAAACTTCAAACGCATGCTGGGAATGGTGGTGTCCCTGCCAGGCTCCTATCACAGCCCTGCTCCGAAAGTGCGAACGTCTGCAGATAGCTGGCAGCCAGAAGGGGCTAGCCTGGAAAGCTGTTGCTCAGCCTCATCTGCCCATGGCACTGCTCGCACAGAGGCACAGAGAATGGGGCTCCTTGCTTGTCTTGCCACCTCAAACTTCAAACGTAGCCTGGGAAAGTTGGTGTCCCAGCCAGGCTCCTTTCGCAGCCCTGCTCCGAAAGTGCGAACGTCTGCAGATAGCTGGCAGCCAGAAGGGGCTAGCCTGGAAAGCTGTTGCTCAGCCTCATCTGCCCATGGCACTGCTCACACAGAGGCACAGAGACTGGGGCTGCTTGCTTGTCTTGCCACCTCAAACTTCAAACGTAGCTTAGGTGGTACGTGATTGAGTCCTCCAGCAAGGCTGCTCCGAAAATGCGAATGTCTGCAGATAGATCTCAGCTAGAAAGAGCTAGTCTGGAAAGCTGTTGCTCAGCCTCATCTCCCCATGGCACTGCTCGCACAGAGGCACGGACACTGCGGCTCCTTGCTTGTCTTGCCACCTAAAACTTCAAACGTAGCTTTGGGGGTCTGTGCATGGGGCCTTCGAAAGTCATGTTCCGAAAAAAGGAACGTCTGTTGATAGACCTCAGCCAGAAAGAGCTAGCCTGTAAAGCTGTTGCTCAGCCTCATCTGCCTATGGCACTGCCTGCACAGAGGCACAGAGACTGGGGCTGCTTGCTTGTCTTGCCCCCTCAAAGTTCAAACGTGGCTTTGGGAATCCGTGCATTGGAGCTGCGACAACCCTTCTCCGAAAATGTGAACGTCTGCAGGTAGCTGGCAGCCAGAAGGTGCTAGCCTGGAAAGCTGTTGCTCAGCCTCATCTGCCCATGGCACTGCTCACACAGAGGCACAGAGACGGGGGCTGCTTGCTTGTCTTGCCACCTCAAACTTGAACAGTATATTGAGGGGTACGTGCCGGGCGCCTCCGGCAGCCCTGCTTTGAAAATGCGAATGTCTGCAGATAGATTGCAGCCAGAAAGAGCTAGCCTGGAAAGCTGTTGCTCAGCCTCATCTGCCCATGGCACTGCTCGCACAGAGGCACAGAGACTGGGGCTGCTTGCTTGTCTTGCCACCTCAAACTTCAAACATATCTTTGGGGGTCCTTGCATTGGACCTTTGGCAGCCCTGCTCTGAATATGCGT
The DNA here is from genome assembly GCF_030867145.1 of Opisthocomus hoazin. Classification (NCBI taxonomy): domain Eukaryota; kingdom Metazoa; phylum Chordata; class Aves; order Opisthocomiformes; family Opisthocomidae; genus Opisthocomus; species Opisthocomus hoazin. The sequence goes on from NC_134442.1 coordinate 6,890,245, forward strand.
ACGTCTGTAGAGAGCTCGCAGCTAGAAATAGCTATCCTGGAAAGCTGTTGCTCAGCCTCATCTGCCCATGGCACTGCTTGCACAGAGGCACAGAGACTGGGGCTGCTTGCTTGTCTTGCTGCGTCAAAATTCAAACGTTGCTTAGATAATCCGTTGCGGGCGCGTCCATCACCCCTGCTCTGAAAATGGGTACGTCTGCAGATAGCTCGCAGCCAGAAAGAGCTAGCCTGGAAAGCTGTTGCTCAGCCTCATCTGCCCATGGCACTGCTCGCACAGAGGCACAGAGACTGGGGCTGCTTGCTTGTCTTGCCACCTCAAACTTCAAACCTAAATTTCGGGGTCCGTGCAGGGGGCCTGCGGCAGCCTGTGGGCCTCAACAGGGCCCCCAGCGCGGTGCAATTGATGAGGGAGGATGTGTTGGAACTTGTGGACCATAAACCGTGGGAAGAAGGGAGTTAGTGCCCAGCCATCCTGACCGTGAGAAGAAGAGAGATAGTGCCGAGCCATCCTGAGGGAGGAAGCAAGGCCTTGGATAAGATAAGAAAAGTATGTGTCTGCATGGCCTTAGTTTAGATGAGCTTAGGAAAAGAATGTGTCTGTATTAGCAACTGTGTTAACCAATCAATAGGTGGCTAGTTTGAAACTTAACCAATCAGTTTAAAACACGCTGCCTTCTGATCTGTATAAATGTATGTGTGTAAGAACAATAAAACGATCATCCTGCTTGCATCAAGCGGTGTCCCGTCTCTCAATCGCGGCACCCGGCAGCCCTGCAACATCCGGCACGGACGAGCTCCTCGGCACCTCATGCGCCGCTGTTGGTGGGCACCTGGCAGCTGCCCCGCTGCTCCCGCTGCCATCCCCACGGAGCAAGAAGAGCCCCAGGAGGAGCCTGGGGAGGCTGTGCTCAGGCCCTCCACTACCAGCTGGGGCAGGGAACGCCCCCGGGGGCCACGGCCACCCCCAAAGAGGAGCACCAGCAGCTCTGAGGACTCTCCAGCCAACAAGAGGCCAGCACCACACCAGGGACCCTGGAGGGGCCCTCGCCAGACGGCCGAACCAGGACTGGGCCACCAGCTGCGGCACACGCTGGCCCTCAAGGGCTCCCAGATCCCATTAGCCAAATAAAAGAAACGCATGCAAATGACAGAAAAAGTCTCAGTGTGTGGGCCTCAGCAGGGCCCCCAGCGCGGTGCAATTTATGAGGGAGGATGTGTTGGAAGTTGTGGGCCATAAACCCTGGGAAGAAGGGAGTTAGTGCCCAGCCATCCTGACCCTGAGAAGAAGAGAGATAGTGCCGAGCCATCCTGAGGGAGGAAGCAAGGCCTTGGATAAGATAAGAAAAGTATGTGTCTGCATGGCCTTAGTTTAGATGAGCTTAGGAAAAGAATGTGTCTGTATTAGCAACTGTGTTAACCAATCAATAGGTGGCTAGTTTGAAACTTAACCAATCAGTTTAAAACACGCTGCCTTCTGATCTGTATAAATGTATGTGTGTAAGAACAATAAAACGATCATCCTGCTTGCATCAAGCGGTGTCCCGTCTCTCAATCGCGGCAAATTGGTGACCCTGACGTGATTCGGAGAGAGCCACCTGTCTGCGTGGCATGCTGCGAGTCCCACAGGACGTTGAATGAGCTGCTGAAAGGAAGCAGGAGCCGGCTTAAACAATCCCTCTGGAGCTGAGAGGTGAGCTGTGGGAAACATGGGAAGTCAGACGTCTTCCCCAGACAGAGACGTATATGAGCTTATGAAAGCTCTCCTTAAAAGACATGGAAAGAATATTTCTGGGCATGATCTTAAACTAATGCCTAAATGGGTACAAGTGAAGATGCCCACCGTAACTGCGTCTACTATCTTTACGCGGGAACTTTGGGATGATGTGGGGGTGAAACTATGGGACGCGGCAACAACAGGGAACGCCGAAGCGCAGCATATGCTCCCCTGGTGGAGGAGTGTTTTTGAGACTTTAAAAGTGCAAGAGAAAAATCATAAAGACAAAGCAGGGGAGGAGGATAACTCTCCCACGGCGCCTCCGGTGCTGCTGGAGAACAAACCCTTAAGAGTGTGTGCTGCAGGATACCCCCCGGGGGGGGATCCTTTTGACCCAGGTCCGGTGGATCCTGAAAAAGAACCGGATCTCTACCCCCCTAACCCGCGCGATGTGTGGGCTAATATAAAACGCCAAGCCTTGAAGGAGGGGGAGTTAGAAATCGCTAAAACAATTGTAGCCCCCGTGATCTGTCAGGGTCGGGGGGCTCAGTGGGAGGCTTTATCTTTCTCGGTAATTAAGGAACTGCGTCGTACTGTTACTGAGCACGGGCTTTCGTCTCCGTATTTTGCAAGTTTGCTGTCTTCTGTTTTCGACGCTTATGTTATGACTCCGCATGATTTAAAATCTTTAGCGCAACTGTTACTGACTCCGACACAGTACTCCCTGTGGGAGTCACACTGGAAGGGGGGACTCCAGGCACTTCTCACGACTTACGTGGGTCACGGCAATGCAGCTATAGCTGCGCTGACTATCGAGCACCTTACTGGCACGGGTCAGTATTCTGATCCGGTGGCTCAAGCCCGGGATATTCCACGGGAAGCTCTTGAAGCGATTCGTGAAAAAGCTAAAAAAGCCCTTTTTAAGGTCCCTGACTCACAAAAACCGCTAAAAACCTTCACTACGATTACCCAGGACCCCTGGGAACCTTATATGCAGTTTATTGACAGGCTGAAGCAAGCTCTGGAGCGTCAGATAGACAACACAGAAGCGCGGGAGATTTTGTTGTTAAAATTGTCTGTAGAAAATGCTAATGTGGATTGTAAAAAGTTACTGAAATCTCTCCCAAATCCAAACCCCACACTGGTGGAAATGGTAGAGGCTTGTAATAGAATTGGCACTATGGATCATAAATTTGAAGCCATGGCTGCTGCTTTCGCGGCCATGAGTGCCTCTGGGGGACCCGGGAATTGTTATGGTTGCGGCAAACCAGGTCATTTGAAAAGGAACTGTTTGGCTACCAATGCTGGTACCAGGCCCCAGGCCCCTGGGGTCTGCCCTAGATGCCGAAAAGGGCATCATTATGCTAATCAATGTCGGTCTAAGTATGATTTCCAGGGTCAACCGATACAGGGAAACCGATCGCGGAGCGCGGGGCAGCGACGCGTGCGGACACAAGTACCGCAGCCGACGTTTCAACCCCTACGGAGGGAACCAGCAGTGTCTCAAGTCTCCACCCAACAGCAGCTGGTAGCGCCGGATTGGACCTGGCAACCTCCCACACAGTAACGTTGCTCGATTCCTCGGTTCACTTATTGTTAACAAATGTTTCGGGGCCCCTACCCCCAAAAACTCAAGCGCTTTTGTTAGGAAGATCATCTACCACCTTGTCAGGACTTTTTGTACTACCAGAGGTTATTGATTCTGACAGTACTGATGAAATTAAAATCATGGCATGGACCCCGTTTCCTCCTTGCACAGTACCAGAAGGCAGCCGTATAGCACAATTGATATTGATTCCCACAGTGACGGACTCCCCAATTCCTAACCAACCTCAGCAAAGGCAGAGAGGGTTTAAATCTACGGGGTACCCACAAATTTTATGGGTACAGTCTATTTCCCAAAAACGACCTGTGTACCAATGTACCCTTATTCGTGGGGGGCAGCAAGTAATATTAAATGGGATTATTGATACTGGAGCTGATGTCACAGTAATATCCCAGGCCAAGTGGCCTCCACAATGGCCTCTGGCTAATGTTTCCCAGACATTGGCTGGAATTGGGGGAACTGGTAAAAGCCACCAAAGCGTAGAATTAATCCAAATCCAAGGTCCGGAAGGGCATACGGCTTCTGTTAAGCCTTTTGTGTTACCTGTTCCTATGGTTCTGTGGGGGCGCGACGTACTGTCTCAGTGGGGAATGTCCATTCGGACCCATTTTTAGGTGGGGCCATTGAAGTGCGCGACACCCTGAAATTAACTTGGAAAACCAATGACCCTATTTGGGTAGATCAATGGCCCCTCCCTCTGGAAAAGCTTCGCGCCCTCCAGGAATTAGTCACGGAGCAGTTAACAAAAGGGCACATCGTGCCCTCCACTAGCCCTTGGAATTCACCTGTCTTTGTCATCAAGAAACAAACTGGCAAGTGGCGCTTACTCCATGATCTTAGAAAAATTAATGACGCTATGGAAGACATGGGAGCCCTTCAACCAGGACTCCCGTCGCCTACTATGATCCCTCGAGATTGGCACTTGACTGTTATTGACCTCAAAGACTGCTTTTTTAATATCCCACTGCATCCAGACGATGCTCCTAAATTTGCCTTTTCAGTTCCAAGTGTCAACATGCAAGCCCCGTTGCAAAGATACCAGTGGACTGTGCTGCCACAGGGAATGAAGAATAGTCCTACGATTTGTCAGTGGTATGTAGCTAAAGTACTTACTCCTGTTAGAACTACGATGCCCAATGTCTTGTTGTATCACTATATGGATGACATCCTGGTGGCTGCACAACTCCATGAAGTCATGGAGGAAGCCGTGGCTCTTGTCATGGCTGCCGTTAACTCGGCAGGCCTCTGTATTGCACTGGAAAAGGTTCAAAAAATATCTCCATGGAAATACTTAGGTTGGCGCATCAGGGCCCAGACTATAATTCCCCAACCTCTGCAGATACAGACAGACATACAGAATTTACATGATGTACAGAAATTGTTGGGAACAATCAATTGGGTTCGACCACTGTTGGGGATTTCTAATGCAGATTTAAGTCCTTTATTTAGACTGCTAAAAGGGGACACTGACTTACTCTCCCCCCACAGTCTTGACCCTGAAGCCACTACTTCCCTGCAAAAGGTTGCTACAGCAATTAGTCTTCGACAAGCACATCGATGGGCTCCCGAGCTACCCTTTTTTCTGATTATTTTAAACCCCACTCGACAACCTCATGCGCTAATATTTCAGTGGGATTTTCAGAAATCAGACGCACTGCTAATTATTGAATGGATTTTCTTACCCAATCAATCTTCAAAGACTATTTCAACACAGCACGAGATGTTTGCATCTTTAATCATTAGAGCCCGGCAACGTTTACTGACACTATCAGGAATGGACTTTGCCTGCATCTGTTTGCCTGTGGCAAGTACTTACTTACAGTGGCTCCACCAACAATCCGATGCCTTCAGTGTAGCAATAGCTGGCTACACAGGCCAACTTACTTCTCACCCGCCATCTCATAAGCTACTCAATGCTGACTTTCATCTTCTGTCCAGGCCAAAAAGAAGCGACCAACCCTTGCAGGCCCTCACCGTGTTTACGGACGGCTCTGGAAAGTCGCATAAATCGGTCATCTTATGGTGGGATGACCAGCGTGGACAATGGAACTCGGATATAGAGACTGTGCCTGGTTCTCCTCAGATAGTAGAACTGAACGCGGTTGTTCGAGTTTTCCGAAAGTGGTCCACGCTGCTTAACATAATTACTGACTCAGCTTATGTTACAGGAATTGTTGAACGGGCTGAAGCATCTGTGTTACGTGATGTCTCACATTCTGAATTGTTTGCTTTATTGCAGGAACTTATTTTCCTCCTGGACTCGCGCCCTCATCCCTATTTTGTCATGCACGTCAGGGCACATACTGCTTTACCTGGTTTTATTGCAGAAGGGAATCGACGAGCTGATATGCTTACGTTACCAGTGCAAGTATTACCACATCACATAGCACAGGCTAAACTCAACCATTCTTTTTTTCACAAGAATGCTGGAGGTCTTAAACGCCAATTTGACCTCACTACCCAGCAAGCAACTAATATTATCGCCGTGTGTCCTGACTGTCAAAAACACTCCTTTCCGTCGGTAGCGGGAGGGGTTAATCCTAGGGGACTGCAGAGCTTACAACTGTGGCAAACTGATGTAACCCACTTTTCAGAATTTGGTCATCTAAAATGTATTCACTCTTCCATTGATACCTTTTCTGGTGCCCTATTTGCCTCCTGCCACACAGGAGAAAACACACGTGATGTTCAAAAACATGTAATGCGTGCCTTTGCCACTTTAGGTATACCCTCTGAAATCAAGATGGACAACGGCCCTGCCTACGTGTCCGCCGCAACAAAAGCCTTTTCTAACTCCTGGGGTATTACTCACGTTACTGGCATTCCTCACTCCCCTACAGGCCAATCCTTAATTGAACGCTCTCATCAATCTCTGAAACGCTTGTTACAACAACAAAAAGGGGGAGTAGGGACTGCTACCCCTGAGAAGCGTCTACAGAAAGCCTTATATGTTTTTAATTTTTTGAATTGTTCTCTGTTAGACAGCAACCCTCCGATAGTTCGTCATTTTAATACAAACGTTTCGTTTGAAGCAACAATCAAGGCCCCAGTATTGATTCGAGATCCTGAAACAGGTAAGATCATGGGACCCTACCCCCTTATCACGTGGGGCAGAGTTTATGCTTGTGTTTCCACAGAAAGAGGCCCCTGATGGATTCCAGCGAAAAGCGTGCGGCCTTTCCGCGAATCGTTGCCACAACCGTCTGAGGACGAATTGGATCATACCCGGGACCAACCTTCTGATCAACAAGTCGGTGAATCTCCTCCAGAGAACCGGGACAATCAGGACGGTTGAATCATAAACATGGAAGGACTGTATGAACCAGTGTACAGAGACACCAGTCACGAAAGTTTCGTGTCTTTTCTGTAACACTTGTGAACCGTGGGTTTTGTGTAAATGCTATAAAGACAGCAGTGTATGCTTTGGCTGTTTTTATTTTTCTGTTATTACTTCTTCCATGCCTGTTGCAGTGTTTGCAAAAACTAATAACACGCTCAGTAAAAGAAATTCTTATTGTACAACAGGAAGGGGGAGATGTGGGCCTCAGCAGGGCCCCCAGCGCCGTGCAATTGATAAGGAAGGATGTGTTGGAACTTGTGGGCCATAAACCCTGGGAAGAAGAGAGATAGTGCCGAGCTATCTTGAAGGAGGAAGCAGGGCCTTAGATAAGAAAAGAATGTGTCTGCATGGCCTTAGTTTAGATAAGCTTAGGAAAAGAATGTGTCTGTGATAGCAACTGTGTTAACCAATCAATAGGTGCCTAGTTTGAAACTTAACCAATCAGTTTAAAACACGCTGCCTTCTGATCTGTATAAATGTATGTGTGTAAGGACAATAAAACGTACATTCTGCTTGTATCAAGCAGGTGTCCCGTCTCTCAATCGCGGCAGTCAGATGCATGAGACATGCAAGGTCTGTCCCTCCTCTAATCAATATCTGCAAGCATTATGTGAACACAAAGCACATCACACTGGGGTCAATACTCACACCCATGATGACACAGTCAAGGAACAGGACAGAACAAGTATTTTCACAGTGTACCTGGATACATCTCGTCTTCAAGGACAGCCTCCTTCAAACACACCATTAATCCTCATAAAAACTCAGTTGAAATTGAAAGGAGGATGAAATGAGAACAAAATGAGCTGTTGATGCATCAGGAACTGTATAAGAATAAACAAAGAGAGCGTGGGACCTCTGCTGAGTTTGGTAAGAGGAGATGTAGATAGCTCTGAGATAGCCTCTGTACTCTTTGCCTCAGTTACCACAAGCGAGGTCTCCCAGGATTTCAAGCCCTGAGGCAGGAGGCAGGAGGAGAACAACCAACACAAGCTTTCTTCCTGCCCTTTTTGAGGACTTATTTCACGCCTGCCTTTTTCAAATCCTCACGAACCTCTCTGATGGCTCTGGCCTTTTCAAGATGTTTGACAGAGGTCTCACAATGACACTGGCCTGCCTTCTTGATATCCCTGACACCAAAAGCTGTCTCCGTATCCCACATTTCCTGGGGAATGCCCAGGACACAAGATGTGCCTGTCCAGGTCCTCATGGCCTGTTCAGAAGAGAACGAGAAGTGATTTCTTCCTACAGGCACAGAATATTAATGGGCTCTCTGTGCAGCTGACAGCATTCCTGAGTGGTTTTCTGAGTGATTCCCTGCCCCACAAGTTTGTGGTCATGGGGCTGTAGATGAGAGGACTGAGCAGGGGCAAGGATGGTGGAGAAAAAAGGTTTTGTCAAACTGTCTCTCAGTAGGGCTGTCCTGGGTGTTACACAGGCCAGGATGAGGGATGCTGTAGAAAAGAGTGACACTAGTGAGGTGAGGGGAGCAGGTAGACAAGGCCTTCTGCCAACCCACGCTGGGCAGGAAAGCTGCCCCAGGGTGGAAGCTCTGATGCACCCATAGGATGCCAGGGGGAACAGGAAGTGGAAGATTGGATCTTGAAAGCAATCTTGAAATCAAAGAGCAGGAGTGTCATGGTGTCACTGCAGGATTGTCCCAGTACTGGGGCAAAACCACAGAAGAAGTGGTGCGATACATGGGGGCCACAAAATGTAGAGGGGACAAGAACAAAATGATGAGTGTAGGTGACAGAAATCCCCCTAGCCATGGTGCAATTGCCTTCTGGAGACAGCCCTTGCAGTTCATGAGTCTTACAGAGAGCAGAGCAGGGGGTGGCATACAGCTAAGTACTCCTTGTAAGGTGTCGCCACCAGCCAGAATCACTCCATAAATGCAAAAGGTGCAGGAAATAGCACTACCCTTTCTGGGAGTAGAGACTGTGCTGTCAGGGTGGTGGAGCTGTAGCAGGTTTCCAAGATTCCCAGCAGCAGTCCCATGACGAAGGTGTTCCAAACCTCCAGTATGTGGCAGAGCAGGAGAGAAAGAATGAAAAGATTTATCCGAAAGCTGGGGACTTTCCCCATTCCCTGTTACAGAAAACTCCATTGATAACGTCTGATTGTCCTAGTCCCCTTTTTCCATGCAAAGCTTTTGGTCTTCATGTCCCCTGTCTCCTGGTAGAACACCCAAGAGTTCTTTCTCTGTGTAGGAGCTTACAGAAATTGTCAAGGAAGTTCAGAGCGGGGAAACATGGTGCGTGCCTCTGACTGCATTCCTGATCCCTAGACATGCTCTTGTGCTTTGTGAAAGTAATGAAATGCTGTCTTCTACAGGGCAATGCTGCTCATGCTTTCAGAACCCTTTCTGACTGCGTTGGTGAGATGTGCTTCTTTCTAATGAAAAGGACGGGCCCTAAAGACAAGGGAGGTGACACAGCACCCAGGGACATTTGCAACAAAGCTGACAAGGCAGGTGAGAGAAATCTCCTTGGGATGGTGGGACTTGTTCCTGAAGTCACTCCCAGAAATGTCAGGGTTCTGACAGGGCTGTTCAGCGACACAAGTGCTTCCCTGCACAGGCAGAGGCAGAGGCAGGGCACTGCAGCAGGCGTAGTGTTTCCCTGGCTGCCTCCTGCCACTCCCAGAGGCACCTCAACCGTGTGGTGTGTTGCCCTGGTCTGCACGCATCAGAGATTCCCCATGGCATGAGGAATGGCCACGTGGACCTCAGTTCAAGGAACCACATGACAGTGCCACATTCAGGAGGTTTCCCAGGGTAAGTTACAGGTTAAAGTGAAGTGACCTGAAGACACTCTCTGTCCCAGAAGACCTCATGGCCTTCATGGCCACCTCTAGGCATAGCTGATGGCATTTGTGCTCACTCGGGTTCTTCTCCCCACTAGCACACAGTGTGCATGGTTGTGTCTTGGCCATGCAACACAAACCTGAACTTCTGACCATGTCATTTGGTGTCCCTGCATGGAGAGATAAAGAAACTCTCCAAGCTGTAGTGAGAAACCAGCCCTGGAAATTCTTGTTGTTATTGGCTGCTAAGTGACAACTACCATGGAGGGTCTTGCCCAGGGTTTCCAATAAACATGGACACAGACCAGACACTTTTTTGCTGGTCCTTCGTGTCTCTCCCAGCAAACTTGTCTGTGCGAGGACACTGCTGTGTCCCCCCAGACTTCCCACTCACACAGTTCAGCTCAGCTCTTCACTGTGTTTTCCTCTCCAGGGGACTTTCCTGGGCATGTTCTTGAGAACACTGTTAGAAACAGTCTGAAGCCTTCAGGCACTGCCTTGAGGAGATCCCCTTTCACTCCCATAGGATTGGGACCAAGCTGCCAGAGCGCTCAGGTCTTACAGTACCCAAGGGCTCAGAAGGACTTCATGGAGTTGGAAAGAGAGCAGCTCAGAAAAGACCAAGTGCTGGTGCTCCCTAGCACTGCTGCTGTGCTGGGACTCTTTTGCCCTGCCCCTCTGGAGGTGCCCCTGCAGCTCCAGAGAAAGTCTTGGAAGAGGGATCTTGGACAATCAAGCAATTACAAGGTCCTTTATTGTTTTTAAACACACCAAGAACATGGCTCTTGATTTACACAGTCTCTGGGTCACACACGACAGGTAGATAATGAAATAGCATTGGGAGGAATGATGGCAATTCGTTGTAGAGAACATTATCACAACCAAGACTATGAAGAAAATAAACCAAAAGAAACAAAACAAATGACCAAAGACAACCTGGTCTTGCAGTACATTACAATGTTCAGAAGTAGACAGGAAGTGTATTGCTGCTTAGGAACATCCAGTCACCAGTTTCCACACTGCATTCTTGAGCTCCTGGTTCCTCAAGCTATAGATGAGGGGGTTCAGTATTGATGGAACCACAGAATACAGCACTGCCACAAACAGAATAAGCAATGTAGAGGAGATGGAGGGTGGTTTCAGGTAGGCAAATGTGCCAGTGCTGATGAACAGGGAGACCACGGCCATGTGAGGGAGGCATGTGGAAAAGGCTTTGTGCCGTCCCTGCTCAGAGGGGATCCTCAGCACGGCCCTGAAGATCTGCACATAGGACAGCACAATGAGAACAAAACACCCAAAACCTATAGATACACTAACCACAACAAGCCCATCTTCCCTGAGGTAGGAGTTTGAGCAGGAGAGCTTGAGGATCTGGGGGATTTCACAGAAGAACTGGTCCAGGGCATTGCCCTTGCAGAGGGGTATGGAAAAAGTATTGGCAGTGTGCAGCACAGCGTAAAGAAAACCACTGCTCCAGGCAGCTGCTACCATGTGGACACAAGCTCTGCTGCCCAGGAGTGTCCCATAGTGCAAGGGTCTGCAGATGGCAATGTAGCGGTCATAGGCCATGACAGTCAGAAGAAATAATTCTGCTGAAATGAAGAAGAGAAAGAAAAAGAGCTGGGCAGCACATCCTGAGTAGGAGATGGCCCTAGAGTCCAAGAGGGAACTGGACATGGATTTGGGGAGAGTGGCGGAGATGGAGCCGAGGTCGAGGAGGGAGAGGTTGAAGAGGAAGAAGTACATGGGAGTGTGGAGGCGGTGGTCACAGACTACGGCAGTGATGATGAGGCCATTGCTGAAAAGGGCAGCCAGGTAGATGCCCAGGAAGAGCCAGAAGTGCAAGAGCTGCAGCTCCCGTGTGTCTGCGAATGCCAGGAGGAGGAACTGGGTGATGGAGCTGACATTGGACATTTGCTTCCTCTGGGTATGGGGTTCTATTCCTAGAGGAAGAATCAATGAAGATTTAGGGGAGATATCTCAGAGGAAAATCAAAGACTTTCTCCTAGACCCTCACCCTGTTACATACACAGCACAATTTTTTCCAAGATCCCTTCCTTCAGGTCTGTGGCTGCAGCTGTTGTGGGTGCTGTCTGAGTGTACAACGAGGAGCAGGACTTCTCCCCACTGGCTACCCAGAAGGCAGCCCTGCTCTCTAGCCGTGAGTTCACGAAAATGATAAGGGCAGGGGCCAGACCTGGTTTTCAACTTTGTTTGAGAAACCTGTTCTTACTGCAAAATGGATTTTCAACATCTGCATTGGCAGTGCTGAGGATCCAGGAAAGCAGAACTAATTTTGACACGTTTGGGTTTTTTCTGCTTCCCTCATGTAAACTTGGGGAGCGTGTTTAGATGTGAGAAACCCTCAGCAGAGAAGAACCAGTCTTGTGAGGCAAAAGGCTTGCCCCTTTCTTAGTGCAAAGACAGTAAAGCTGTTCTGTCCCTCTGTCTTCTTCTGAACTGCCTTGGGCTTGCAGCTTGCTGAGATGGAGACACTGCTGAGAACAGAGACCACTAACTGTCTCACTCTTTCCATGGGTCTCAGCACCCCACTTCTAGCCAAGAACACACACAGTTCATTTCAGCAGCCCAACAGCATATCCTCAGTAGTAGTATCTCTGTGCTTCTCCACGGGGTTTTAAGATAAAACACAGCTGCTATGGGTCACGTTTGCATCCTGGAAGGCATCTGACACCTTCATCTCTTTAAATGAAAATTGACTCGGTCCCCAGCCCCACAGGCTGCGTTGCCCGCAGCCCCACAAGTCAGAGGGAAGGTGGGACACTTGTTCCCATGGTCACATCTGCAGGAATGGAGAAAAAAGATCAGAGTTTGGCTCTGCAGCTGAAACTCCCATCCCCAGAGAGTGACAGCAACAAAAAGATAAATTTAAAAGAGACAACAGGAGAAAAAAGGAAGAATAGAGTGAGGATTTGGCTGAGAGAGGCAAGGGGAGAGGCAGAGAAGAGAGGAAGGGGATTGCTCAGGGAAGGCATCTACACTGCAGGACATGGCCAGGAGGTGCCCGTATCTCCCCTGCAACAGGGATTCCATGAGCATTTCCCTCCCTTCCTGCCCATCTCGACTGCCTGGAGCTGTCCCTGCCAGGAGCTCTTGCTCTGGCCCCACATCTCCTCCCTGCCAGTGCTCACAGACCCCAGTCCAGCCCCTGTGTGCCCAGCTCTGCCCTGCAGCCTCTCCGCGTGTGCAGGGACTAAAGGGCAGCTCACACAAACCCTGATGAAACTGGCCAGGGGATGCTGGTGCTGTCTGTAGTCCCCACAGCTGGAAAGGGAAAATGCAGACTCAGGAACCCTTCTTATCTCTGCAGTAAATCCACCTTTAATTAAAAATTGAAAATTCCCTTTCAAAATGTCCCAATGCCCACCATAAAACACAAAGATGAAAAACCTCAGAAGACAGGCACCTTCCCCTTCAGACAGCTCCATCTTGAAAAGCTCTCTTGGAAATGCCCTGGGGGTGATCTGGAGCTGTGAGGAGCCCTGACCCATGCAGCAGAAGGACCCTGCCCTGCCAAAGGTCACTCTTTCCACCCACAGCTTCTCTCTGTAGTGTCTTGGGGATCTCCCCAGGAAGGCTGAGTGCTGGCACTAACAAGCAGCACAGTCCCTGCCCCAGCACACAGCCCCTGGGGTGCACATCCTGGGTGCACAGCCTGGGCTGCCCATCCACCTTCCCAACCCTGCAGCCGTCCCTGGGAGAAGGCAGCTGTCATGGCCCGTCCCTCTGAGGGTGCAGCAGGCAGTCCCTGCTTTCCAGCACATCCTCACCTTCTACAACAGACAAGCAATGATATTCCTCACCCCACCATGGGCTGTGGGGTGTGCCAGCTTGAGGAGATCTTTCCACAAAGTGCAGATACATTGCCCTTCATGCAGAGACTTACCGTGTCAATGGCTGAAAACATCTCTCCCCCAGTGAGCTCTCAGTACCCTCCCACCCCATGCTGCCTTTAACCTCTCTCTGCCTCACTCCTCTCCCCTCGCTGCCTGCAGGCAGTGCCCTCAGCCCTGCTGGGCTTTGCAGAGGAGCTGTTCCTGGGCACAGCTGTCTCTCTGCAGCGCTGCCCACTTACCATGAGTTCTGTCCGTCCCAGAAGCTCAGCCTCAGCTCAGCAGCACAGGAGGAGCTCAATGTGTCTCTGGTTCTTTTTGCCCTCTGGGCTCACTTAAGGTGTCTTTTTGTCTCCAGGGGAACCTGCTGTGAAACAGGCTGAAGTCATCACTGATGATTCCTCCCTCAGCTGGAGAGATGAAATTCTTTTCTACAGTGTCATTTCTCCTCTCAGAGAAAGAGTTGGAAACAAAAATCAACTATCCCAGTCCCATCTTAGACAGGAAAACCAGAAAGTGACAGGGAGGGATCTCCTCTACCCCTGATGAAGGAAGGGATGCAGCCTGGTCATTCGAGGCAGCTCAACCTGGGTTTGAAGTCCTGAAGCTAGAAGAGGACTCAGCTCTGTCTCACGTACAACACAAACCCACGGGAGGTGGGATTCCTCTTGCCTCAGTTCAGATGGACATTAAATAGGCTTCTGCATGAAAGCTGCTTGCCTCAGCTCCCTTGCTAGTTATTGGAAGTGGAGAGCAGGAGGAAGATGTTCAGACACAGACACCTGGTGACAGTTTTGGTTCCAGAGTTGAACAAGATGCCTGCTGGTAACTGCAGGCTCTAGTGGAGCAGTTCTTAGAGGCAGGGCAGTGTCTCAGGGCACCTTCCCGGAGGCTGGTGGGAAATGCTTTCGGCTGACTTAAATGACTGAACGTGCCCAAATTTAAGAGAACTAAACTTGCAAATATTCCTTATGTCCAGGGCTGCTGATGGATGTAAACAGCCTGACCAAATGGAGTCCTGTGGCACAGGGAGAGCCAACTCTCTCGCTTTTTGTTCTCCATCAGCTGTATTGTCTACATTGCCTGAACGATATGATGGCATTTGTCTCCTGCGCATCCCTTCATTGCCTAACCTCATCAGGGCAGTTGAATTTTCATTTATTTTACATTTACAGACATCTATGACTATTGAAGGTGCCAGGGCTCTCCAGGACAACAGCATGCACCTGACATGGACAGCACAGGTTCTATACAGGAGCCCCATCCCCACTCAGACTCATTGTGTGACAGACACCACCCAGGGCACCTCACACAGATTTGGTGCCTTTGGGCAGTGACGGAATCCCACCACTGCAGTGATGCAAGGTCTGTCCCTTCTCTACCCAGTGGACACAGGGCAGTGCATGAACACCAAGCACATCACAGAATAACAGATTCACAGAATGTTCGGGGTTGGAAGGGACCTTAGTGGGTTATCTAGTCCAACCCTCCTGCCCAAGCAGCGTCACCAACAGCAGGCTGCACAGGACCTTGTCCAGGTGGGTCTTGAATGTCTCCAGAGAAGGAGACTCCACCACCTCCCTGGGCAGCCTGTTCCAGTGCTCCGTCACCCTCAGAGGGAAGAAATTCTTCCTCATGTTCAGACGGAACTTCCTGTGCTTCGGTCTGTGCCCATTGCCCCTTGTCCTGTCGCTGGGCACTACTGAAAATAGCTTGGCCCCATCCTCCTGACACCCACCCTGCAGAAATTTGTAAGTATATATTAGGTCCCCTCGCAGCCTTCTCTTCTTCAGACTGAACAAGCCCAGCTCCCTCAGCCTCTCCTCACAGGGGAGATGTTCCAGTCCCCTCACCATCCTCATAGCCCTCCACTGGACTCTCTCCAGTAGCTCTTCATCTTTCTTGAATTGGGGAGCCCAGAACTGGACAGAGTACTCCAGATGGGGCCTCACTAGGGCAGTGTAGAGGGAAAGGAGAAAAACATGCTAAGTTTTTGAAGCCTTTGAAGGAGAAGGTGAGTCAATCAGTTTGCAGAAATGAAAGCCATCCACCTGGTCCTAAAGATTGTTGAATGAGAAAAGTGGACAGTACCCTGCGTCTGTACTGAGTCATGGATGGTGGCAAATGCCAATTAGAGGTGGCTGCAGCAGTGAGAGAAGACCAATTGGGAGTGCAGAGGTAAACCCACCTGGGCTGCAGTGTTATGGCAATACTTTTTAGCCCAGGTAGAAAACCTTGCCCTAAAGATACATCAGGTAAATGCTCACCTGCCCAAGAACCATGCCCCTGAAGAACACCGAAAAAAAAAACAGGTAGACAAGGCTGTCAACATTGAAGTAGCTTAGGTAGACCTGGTCTGAGAGAGTAAAGGTGATCTATTTGTAACTCAATGTGTGCATGAAGTCTTGAGACTTCTAGGGGGAGATGTAACATACAGATGGGCTCATGATTGATGAACGGACCTGACCATGGAAGCCATCATGGAGACACCCATCAATGTGAAACATGCTGTAATGCAGTGAACCACACCAGCTAAGTCTCCCTGGAATAGAGAGCAGTGACTGGGCTTCTGATATGGTGAGGCCTGGTGAATTGGGTATATTGATTACTGCCACAAACCCACCAAAGCAAGCACTAGGTATTCACCATGGTGGAAGCAACTACCAGGTGTCCAGAAACGTATCCTGTAAACCACGGCACTGCCCCAAAACACCACCTTGGGCCTGGAGTGGAAGATTTTTGGTCACATGGTACCCCAGAAAGTACTGAGCAAGAAAATGGGGAAAATTTCCAAAACAACTTCAAAAACTCCTTGGCTAAAAAACACAACATTGATTAGGTGTATCACAGCCCCCATCACCCACAAGCCTCTGGAAAGTAGGAGAGATATCACGAACTGGTAAAGCCGTGTTGAGCATGTTGTGCACTGGGACATGGAAGCACTGGGATATAAATTTTGCGGAAGCGACTTGGCTGGTTAACAGCATAAAACCTGCTAAGCATCGTGGTGAGCATCCACAGACAAAGCCCCCATGGACTGTGGGAGCAGATGAGGTCACTGTAGTGCACACAGAAAAGTGCTGGGAAGGCACTGCGGGCTGCTCCTCCCTTGGGAAAAGGCAATGCCATTCATGGGAAGGATGGGAAGATTCAGTGTGGACCTCAGGGAGATTTTACCTTGGCGGAAAATAATCCATGAGGTGAGTTGTGTGTTGTAGGATGTAATGTAGCAGGGATTACCTGTAGTGACGAGGAGCGAGTTTCACAAGGAACTGGGTGAGGGCATCGTTAAAGTAAACCAAGCTGGTGTTGGCACCCAAGAATTGAACATGCTACTTCTCCTTTCCTGAGCAACCATCTTGACAGATGAGGCTCAAGTCATTGCTTGTTCTTCTGGACATTTTGAGAAGTGGCAGAGGCCCATGGAGTGGGAAAACTATGTCTGCCTACCCGTTAAAAACTGGGGATAGGAGATAAGGAGAATGTAGAAATCTGTATGTTGGGTATAGAAATGATTTAAGTATGTGGTGTAAGTGGCAACTGTTGGTAAGAGGGGATTTCAAGAATGAGAAAGAGGTACAGTGAGATGGCCAGAAGGTATATCAATGTCTCAAATTAAGTGGGATCTGAACATGATGAAAACAGTATGGCCTAAAGGGTGGAGATTGTGTTGACTTTGGCTGGGATGCAGTTATCTGTCCCCATAGCAGAGCACATAGCTCTGTGCTTCACATTTATAGCTAGAATGGTGTTGATAACACACCTATGATTTGGATCTACCTGGGCAGTGCTTGCGCAGCATCAAGGCTGTCTCTCCACTCCACCCCTTCCAAAGGCCACTAAGCTGTGGGCGGGCAAGGGAGTGTTTTGGGTGGTCTTGGGATCTGTGCTTGACACAAAAAGACATTCTCTATGGGTCTAAGGCTATCCACTCTGGAAGGCAGATCTCAGTGGAAGTAGCATAGACTGAATACACAGCTGAGGAATGTCTTTTCTCTTTTCTTGAATTCTGCTTGCCTGTGTTTATGTCTGTTGGCAACTAAGACACATCTTCCTGTGTCCGTGTGTGGCTCGTTGCCCAGGCAAAGGAGGGAGGAGATGGTGTCCATGGGCTGAAACACATGGCTGCAGACTTTACAGAGAAAGTTCAGATTTTTGCATGGCTGCTGTAAGTCCCAGAAGGATAGTGGGACATGTGGTGGGGTTGGGACACAGTGACTAAGACTGCCCATAGATTCTCTGACATAACGGGTCTTGATTTCCCCCCATATTCAAAATCCATTTGCATATGCTCTGTTACAGTATCAATTGAAGGCAGAATTGCTGATATCACTTAATGTGTACATGGAAAAATAAAGAGAATTTTTAAAAAGAAGAATTCCTTTCTTCCTGGTGTTTATTATTGAAATAGTAATTCTATATTATTTTATTAATAATTTTACAATAATAATCATCGTCTTTAATACCTTTATAAATGATGTGGATGAGGGGATCAAGTGCTTCCTTAGTAAACTTGCAGGAGATATCAAATTGGGCGGGAGTGTTGATCTGTTCGAGGGCAGGAAGGCTCTACAGAGGGATCTTTACAGACTAGAACAATGGGGCCGAGGCCAACAGTATGAGTTTCAACAAGGCCAAGTGCCGGGTCCTGCCCTTGGGTCACAACAACCTCATGCAACGCTACAGGCTTGGGGAGGAGTGGCTGGAAAGCTACCCAGCGGAAAAGGACCATAGGGACCATGCTAGTCGACATCCGGCTGAACATGAGCCAGCAGTGTGCCCAGGTGGCCAAGAAGGCCAACAGCATCCTGCCTTGTATCAGGAATGGTGTGGCCAGCAGGAGTAGGGAAGTGATTGTGCCCCTGTACTTGGCACCTGTGAGGCCTCACCTCAAGTACTGTGTGCAGTTTTGGGCCCCTCACTACAGGAAGTACATTGAGGTGCTGGAGCATGTTCAGAGAAGGGCAACGAGGCTGGTGAGGAGTCTAGAGGACATGTCTTTGAGGAACGGCTGAGGGAACTGGGGCTGTTTAGTCTGGAGAAGAGGAGGCTGAGGGGAGACCTTATTACTCTCTACAGCTACCTGAAAGCAGGTTGTAGTGAGGCAGATGTTGGTCTCTTCTCCCAACCAACCAGTGATAGGATGAGAGGTAATGGCCTCAAGTTGCATCAGGGGAGGTCACTCCTCCCTCCCCATGCTCCTCAAAAGTACCTGAGATGGCGGTGCTTCTCTGCAGGCTGAGTGGGTTGTGCTGCTTGAAAGCCATGAGCAGACAGTCCAGGGAGTTCCCTTTTGTCACTCACCATTCTCATTGAAACTGGACACCCACACCTGGAGGCTCAGGACAGACCCATTCCCTAACACATTGCTCCGTGCCATCCACACCTGAGCCCATGGAGAACACCAGCACAGCAGCACGGCCTCACAGAGAAACACTCTTGAGACTGTTCCTGACCTCAGCTTTGGAAAAAGAGCTGAAGCTCCAGACTGGCACTGAGGAAATGCCCTTTTATTGAAAAGAAGAGGCATAGGAGACCGACTCTAATGTCATGTAAGAAACATGTGCAAAGAGCTCTGGGTGAGACAGGCTCAGTTAAAAAATTTGGAGAAGTTCAGAGGATGCAGACATTCCTGGACAAACAGCATTGCCACAGGTAAAATACCCAAAGCACAGGAGGTTCCCCAGATACATTGGAAATCACCTGTGAAGAGACAGGGGTAGCTTATTGCTGCTGAAACACGACAGATGGAATGAGCTTCTTCAGGGCATCTTTGAGCTCCTGGTTTCGCATGCTGTAGATGAGGGGGTTCACTGCTGGAGGAAACACTGAGTAGAGGAATGACACTACCAGGTCCAGGGATGGGGAGGAGATGGAGGGGGGCTTCAGGTAGGCAAACATTGCAGTGCAGGTGAACAGGGAGACCACGGCCAGGTGAGGGAGGCACGTGGAAAAGGCTTTGTGCCGTCCCTGCTCAGAGGGGATCCTCAGTACGGCCCTGAAGATCTGCACATAAGACAGCACAATGAAAACAAAACACCCAAAAGCAAAAGAAACACTAACCGCAAGAAGGCCAAATTCCCTGAGGTAAGAGTGTGAGCAGGAGAGCTTGAGGATCTGGGGGATTTCACAGAAGAACTGATCCACAGCATTGGCCTTGCAGAGGGGTATGGAAAATGTGTTGGCAGTGTGCAGGAGGGCATTGAGCAACCCACTGCCCCAGGCAGCTGCTGTCACGTGGACACAAGTTCTGCTGCCCAGGAGAGACCCATAGTGCAGGGGTCTGCAGATGGCAACATAGCGGTCATAGGCCATAACGGTCAGAAGACAATATTCTGTTACAACCAAGAAGGCAAACAGAAAGAGCTGGGCAGCACATCCTGCATAGGAGATGTCCCTGGTGTCCCAGAGGGAATTGGCCATAGATTTGGGCACAGTGGTGGAGATGGAGCCCAGGTCGATGAGGGAGAGGTTGAGGAGGAAGAAGTACATGGGGGTGTGGAGGCGGTGGTCACAGGCTATGGTGGTGATGATGAGGCCGTTGCTGAGGAGGGCAGCCAGGTAGATGGCCAGGAAGAGCCAGAAGTGCAAGAGCTGCATCTCCCAGGTGTCTGCGAACGCCAGGAGGACGAACTCGGTGATGGAGCTGCCATTAGGCATTTGCTCTCTCTGGGAAAATATTCCTGTCCAAGGAAGAAAAAACAGTGGGAATTTCGGGGATACGTCTCTGAGCTGTTTCTTACAGACTTTCCCTCTGCTACACATACTCCCCTTTCTTTTTTTAGGAGACTTTCTTTAAGCTCTGTGGCTGTAGCTCTGGTTGGACCTTTGAGCAATGGCTGCCAAGGATTCAGCCATGCTCTGCAACATTGGGGTTCATGGGCTTGGTGGGGGTAAGGGGACATCCTGGTGTTCGACTTTGGCCCTTGAAACTGCTCCTGACTCAAAAGGGCTTTTCAGCACCTGCACTCCCAGTGCTAAGAAATGAGGAAGGCAAAGTCAGGCTGAGTCCTTTGGGATTTTCAGAGCTGCCCCCAGCGCACCTGGGTAGTGTTCTAGGACGTCAGAAACCCTCAGCATTTCTGTAGCACTCAGGGAGAACAGGGCTGCCCAGCTGCTCTGGGCTTACACTATTCTGAGATTGAGAGTGATCGCCCTCCCATGTTATCCTGAAAAGCCACCAGACACAGCTGAAGAGCAGCAGGATACACAGCAGACCACTAAACATCTCACTCTTACTCAAGGTCTCAGCACCCCACTTGTAGTCAAGGACACATGCGGCTCATTTCACCAACCCAAGAGCATTTCCTCTGTTGGGCGTAGCATCTCTGCGCTGCTTCATGGGGCTTTTCAGATAACACAATTGTGTTATTAGAAAGATATGCATTCTTGAGCCCTGCTCATAGCTTTGAAGAACACCTCAGGAAGATAGCCATGTGTCCTAGTGATGAATTCTGACTATGGGAAATCTAGCTTGTTCTCTGGGCCCACAGACTTCACTGTCCTATGCACCACAGCTTAGAGAAGACTGGCACACCTCATTCCCATGGACATGGCTGCCTGGGAGGACCCACACAATCAGTGTCTGACTCTGCAGCTGAAACTCCCATCCCCAGAGAGCCTGATGGAGCAAACATGGGTACTACTTCAGTAACACAGACAAGTGGAGCAGGAAGGAGAAACACAGTGAGGTTCTACATGAAAGAGGCAGAGGCAGCCAGGCACTCAGGACACTGCTACCCTCACCCATCTGTGCACATTGCCAGGTCGTTGCTCTCAGTCCCTGAGATCCTCAGAGGGAACAGGGCAAGTAACTTGAGAGCTTGATAGTCACCCCTTCTTTGACCTTCCCCTTCACATATCAACTGGAAAATATCCTGGGGAGATCTGGATCTGTGAGATTCCCTGACCCATGTAGCTGTTTCTTGATAGCAGAAGGACCCTGCCCTGCCTTTCTCGGGGTTTCTGTTCCGCACACAGCTTCTCCTCGCAGTAACCTGGGGAGCTCCTTGGGCAGGCTGAGTGCTGACCCTGGCAGGCAGCAGAGTCCCTGCCCCAGCACAGAGCCTCATGTTGGTGCAGAGACCCTGTTCTGCAGGACAATTTCGGGCAGCCCAGGCTGCACATCCACCTTCATAGCCCTGCAGCCGTCCTTGCGAGAAGGGAACTGCCTTGCCCTGTACCTGTCGTGGTGCAGCAGGCAAGTCCTTCTTTGCAGCACATTCTCACCTACAGCAAGAGAAAAGCTGTGATATTCCTCAAGGTCCATCCCATAGTCTGGGGGGTGTGACAGCTTTAGTAGATCTTTCCACAAAGTGCAGATATGTTGCTCTTCACGTGGAGACTTACCGTGTCAATGGCTGAAAATATCTTTCTCTCAGTGAGCTCTCGGCATTCTCCCACCCCACACTGCCTTTAACCTCTCTGTCTCACTCCTCTCCCCTCGCTGCCCGCAGGCAGTGCCCGCAGCCCTGCTGTGCTTTGCAGAGAAACTGCTTCTGGGCAGAGCTGTCTCTTTGAAGTGTTTCCCTGTTGCCATGAGCTCCCTCCATCCCAGGAGCCCAGCTCAGATCAGCATCACAAGACTGCCCAATGTGTCTCTGGTTCTGCCCTCTCTGGGCTCCCTCGAGGTGTCCCTGGGGTTCCAGGGGAACACGCTGTGAAACAGGATGAAGTCATCACTCATGTTCCCTCCCTCTGTTAGGGAGAAACACTTCTATTCTACAGTGTCATATCTTTATTGGAAAAACAGTTAGAAACAAAAGTCATCTTTCCTTGCCCCATCATTAGACAGGACAACCAGAGAGTGACAGGGAGGGATCTCCTTTACCCCTGCTGAGGGAAGGGTTTCAGCCTATTCATCTGAGGCGTCTCATCCTTGATCTGAAGTCCTGGGGCTAGAAGAGGACTCAGCTCACTCTCATGCACACCACAAAGCCACAGGAGGTGGGATTCCTCTTGCCTCAGTTCAGATGGGCACCAAATAGGCTTCTGCATGGGAGCTCCTTGTCTCAACTCCCTTGATTATTGATAAATATGGAGGACAGGAGGAAGAACTTTAGACACAGATACCTGGTGACAGGATTGGTTTCGAAGGTGACCAAGATGCTTGCGGCCAACTGCAAGCTCTAATGGAGCAGTTCATAGAGACACAGCAGCATCTGAGGGCACCTTCCTGGAGGCTGGTGGGAAATGCCTTTGGTCAACTTCAATGACAGAAAGTGCCCACATTCAAGAGAACTGAACCTGCAAATATTTCTATATGTCCAGGACTGTTGATCGATGTAATCAGCTTGACCATATGGAGTCCTGCGGCACAGGGAGAGGCAGGTCTTTCTTTCTATTCTCCATCAGCTGTATTGTCTGCATGGCCTTAACAGTATGATGCGATTTGTCTCATGTGCATCCCTTCATTGCCTAACCTCATTCAGGGCAGCTGAATCCTCATGTATTTTACATTTACAGACATCTATGACTATTGAAGGTGCCAGGACTCTCCAGGAAAACAGCATGCACCTGACATGCACAGCACAGGTCCTATGCGGGAACCCCATCCCCACTCACATTCGCTGTGTGACATGCACCACCCAGGGCATCTCACACAGATTTGGTGCCTTTGGGCAGTGATAGAATCCCACCGCTGCAGTGACACAAATTCTGTCCCTTCTCTATCCAGTGGATGAACAGCAGAGCGTGAACAGCAAGCACTTCACAGCAGGGTCTTCACTTGAGGGCATTCCCTCTCAAACTCTGCTCGTTGTTCTCTCCTCCTTTATTTAACCTTCCCTTTGATGTCACAATCATGGATCAGGCTGATAATTTTCACAGTGACATCCACACCCAAGGACATTTTCGACATCATCTCTTCCTTCCTGAGATCAGCTTCACCTTCACCACACCTCAGGGCTGCAGAGACACAGCAGACATCAAACTCCTTTCCTGGCATTATCAAAAGCAGGGTTTGCTCTCTTGGTGGGCACCTCACTTCTCCTTTACATTGCCACCTGTCATCCCCTCCAGCATGTCTCTGCTCTGAAGCAAAGCCTTTGCACACACAAGGCCTTGGGCCCTTGGTAGCAGGTTTCTTTTTGCCAGTCTGCTCTCAGCACAGATGGGCCACAGCTGAGGTGCTGCAGCCCAGACATGCACCAATGACCTCAGCCTGGGGCACAGAGAGGAGGAGCTGGAGTCCCTCAGGGCATCTCTTCATCCCACTTGGAGGGAAGAACAACTGAGGCATGTTGAGACAGCTGACGTGATTGGGGTGCTGTGATGGCTGGATACAGGATGAGAAGGAGAGACAGGTCAGAAAGCTCAGGAGGTTGGTGTCCTGAGTGAGAAGGAGCTGCTTAGTGTGTGGAGCTCCTCTATGGGATGAACAAGCTGAGTGAGTCTTTATCAGTCAGAGTCAGGGGAGAGACTGGTAAGGGTGACGTCCTGGTGGGAGGCAAAGAAAGAATTAATGTCCCTTTGCTGACCTCAATTACCTTGGCATTCCCTGGAAGGGGACCACCATAGCATGCAATTAGTCCTGGAGGTTTCTGGAGAGCCTGAGTGAAGACAGCTTGGGACACCAATCTTTGTAGCTCAGCTGTCAGATTGTTCAAGAGTGGTGATGCTCATCACAGAATCACAGAATCACAGAATAGTAGGGGTTGGAAGGGACCTCTGTGGGTCATCTAGTCCAACCCCCCTGCCGAAGCAGGGTCACCTACAGTAGGCTGCACAGGACCTTGTCCAGGCGGGTCTTGAATATCTCCAGAGAAGGAGACTCCACAACCTCCCTGGGCAGCCTGTTCCAGTGCTCCGTCACCCTCAGAGAGAAGAAGTTCTTCCTCATGTTCAGACGGAACTTCCTGTGCCTCAGTTTGTGCCCATTGCCCCTTGTCCTGTCACTGGGCACCACTGAAAAGAGCTTGGCCCCATCCTCCTGACACCCACCCTTCAGATATTTGTAGGCATTTATAAGGTCCCCTCGCAGCCTTCTCTTCTTCAGGCTGAACAAGCCCAGTTCCCTCAACCTCTCCTCGTAGCGGAGATGCTCCAGTCCCCTCACCATCCTTGTAGCCCTCCGCTGGACTCTCTCCAGTAGCTCTTCATCCTTCTTGAACTGGGGAGCCCAGAACTGGACACAGTACTCCAGATGAGGCCTCACCAGGGCAGTGTAGAGGGGAAGGAGAACCTCCCTTGTCCTGCTGGCCACACTCTTCTTGATGCACCCCAGGATCCCATTGGCTTTCTTGGCAGCCAGGGCACACTGCTGGCTCATGGTTAACCTGTCGTCCACCAGGACACCCAGGTCCCTCTCCGCAGAGCTGCTCTCCAGCAGGTCCACCCCAAGCCTGTACTGGTGCATGAGGTTGTTCCTCCCCAGGTGCAGGACCCTGCACTTGCCCCTGTTGAACCTCATCAGGTTCCTCTCTGCCCAGCTTTCCAGCCTATCCAGGTCACGCTGAATGACAGCACAGCCTTCTGCTGTATGTACCACACCTCCCAGTTTGGTGTCGTCAGCAAACTTGCTGAGGGTACATTCTAACTCTTCATCCAGGTCGTTGATGAAGAAGTTAAACAAGACTGGGCCCAGTACTGACCCCTGAGGGACACCACTTGTCACCAGCCTCCAACTAGACTCAGCGCCGCTGATGACAACCCTCTGAGTTCTGCCATTCAGACAGTTCTCAATCCACTTCACCGACCACTCATCCAGCCCACACTTCCTCAGCTTCCCCAGGAGGATATCATGGGAGACTGTGTCGAAAGCCTCATATGCATCTGTTAGTCAAAAAGAATGAAAAGCTGGTTTAAGGATGTAAAAACCTGTGCCAACTGTCGCTGTCATAACTGTGAAATAGTGGACTCTGATCTCCCAAGGAGGAGAGCAGAAAAATGCAGATACTGTGCCTCAAAGAAGCTGATTTCGGCCTACTCTTGTGACTTTTAGTGAGAGAGCCCATGTGAGCAGCACACAAGGGCAACAGAGCTCAGCACAGCTGGCCTTCAAGGACAGTGTCCTCCAGGCAGGAGACTGTGCATGTCAATAGTCAGGACAAGAAGCAGAACTATCAGGAGAGAGGATTGGGCAAATAAGAAACTCAGGGAGAAGCTCCATGAATAAAAGGGAGCATACAAGAGATGGATGCAAGGATGGAAACAAAGGAGGAATTCAGAAATGCTATTGGTTTTAGAAAAGCCAGAGCTCTGCTAGAGTTGACATTTGCAAGGGAGTTAAAGGCCACAGCAATGAATTGTTACTCCTTTAGAACAATTAAAAAAGAAACAAAGATAGTGTGTGGCCACTGCAGAATTCAGGAAGAGCAGAGGTGAATAGGTCTGAAATTATCTGTGTCCTCTTTGCCTCTGACTCCACCTGCAAGGTCTCCCTGTTCTGGGTGTCTAAGAGGAAGAACCCTAGGTGAAACACAGCAGTGGATGGAGATCAAGTCAGGGGTCACTTAGATAAGGTCAGCCCTTTATAACCCACTGGACCAGAGGGGATGAGTCCAAGGATGTTGAGAGACCAGGCTGATGTCATAGCAGGGCTACTCTGATACACGATGGAATTTCATTGTGACTGGAGAAAGCAGAAAGCAACTCTTCATACATCTTGTAGAGACCCAAGGACTGATCAGGGGAATTACAGGCTGCAGAGACAGAAGCAAGGAGCTGTGTGGCTGGGCAGCAGCTCTCTGGAAATGGCGCTGGTGGTCCTTGACTTCATTAGGCAAACCACGACCCAGCAGCAAAGGCAACCAACAGCATCCTGTATGAGCAGGAGCCCAGACAAAAATAGTGATTGTCACCCTCTGCTCAGCACCTTTCACACCACACCCTGCACTATGAGAGTGAGACAATGGCAAAGAGGAACAGGTTCACTGAAGGACCACTAAGGTGGTAATCCTCCACTGTCCTTCAAGTGTTTGTGTGATTTCCCTAAGAGCATCAATATCTGCAACAACAACAACCAGAGAACTAATCTGCCTAATTATAAATATCTGCAGGGGAGCAATCTGCATCTGTGGTAGCCCCTCTGGGCAATGTCAGTGGAATCAGTATTTGCAACACCTAATCCACAAGTACATGTCTGAAGACCTCCAGATGAAGGATGATCTTGAAAAAGTCACCATATGTATTCCGAGGCAGCATGGACACTGCTAATTTCCCTCCCCAGAGAGTAGCAGAGGCTGGATCAGCTCCTCAGGACACACTCCTTACCAGGAAGCCACAGGCATGGGGGAGCTCACCTGGTTCTTAAGGGCACATCACTCAGCATCTGTTTTGATCCATGTGGTGCTTTTCTGTGACTCTTTCTGCAGATGCGTACAGAAAAAGACAGCAGTTTCGTAAGAGATGACCGCAAAGGCCCTGCTATGCATGAGAAAGCTCACCATGAGGCAGCAAAGACTATAATAATCACCAGGAAAATCAAGGAAGAATATAGAATCGTAGAATATCTTGGGTTGAAAGGGACCTTTTAAAGTCATCTAGTCCATCCCCCTACTTTGAGCAGGGACATCTTCAACTAAATCAGGTTGCTCAGAGCCCCATCCAACCTGACTTTGAATGTTTTAAAACATGCTCTTCTGTATATTCAGAATTCATCTTTTTTGTCAAGCAATATTTTTAGATCTGATATTCTTAGCATAGTCTCTGTTAAGAATTTGCATAGATTCTGCAAGAGAATTTTTCTCCTGCTCTCTGCAATATTTTTTTTGCTTTTTTTCCTTTTTATACTCTTTTGCATTCCATTCATTTAACAGTAAACAAACAATATTTATTGTCTGTGCAGGTAAAGACTCTTACCAAGAATATTAGTTACACTTGAAATTCTGAAATAATTGTTTTTTTCAGAGGTATATGCAGATAATACAAAACTGTTTGCTGTGGACATAAGGCCTCACATGCTCAGAATACATTTGATATTGTACAACTGAGTCAAAAGATTCTTTATCTGTTATTTTTAATAGACTCAAAAGCTGTACATACTAGAAGAAATACTGAAAAAATATTTTGAAAAATGGTTAAGGTTGAAAGCTTCCATGTCTGTTAAGTTTCAGTTTACATGACTTTTCTTATGCTGTTTATGTCAATACTTAATGCTCTTCCTCCTCTTGTCACCGAAAATCCTGGAATAAACCTCGTAACACCACTGTAGTGTTAAAAGGCAGCATTCTTTGTTGCAGCGCTGGATGCATCAGGGATAATTCCTCCAGACGTGCATACCTCATAACTTTTCCATGCAGTTTATATAGATCAAAAATATATAGATTTATTTTATTCATGCATATTCAATATTATTCTCTTTGCCGACTGATGTAAACTTTCTCGCTTCTTAGATTGTTGCGCAGACTCAGTCACCCTCTTCTATTATTCCTTTTTGGGTAGGTGGTATTACTTGAATAGGGGGTCAGTGAGTCGGTGGTCGCGGTCTCCCCCTGCCGGAATCACCTTTTGCCCACTAGGCTCGCAATCTTGGCAAACCTGGTCAGTCTCTTCAGTCCGTTTCACAGAACCACACTCCATCATTTCTCTTAACAGAAACACTATTACCTACTATGGTTAGCGTTAATGGTTACCTGGAGAACAGACCTCTGTTCCCAGACCTGATGTCCAGGTGGGTCGGGCTGTACTAGGAACACAGCAGCACTGTTCATGTTTATGGTCAACTTATTCTATCACCCTGGATACATTTCCCCCTTTTCAAAGTGCTGAAATAATCATTACTTTCAATACTTCCATGTTAAATAAAATTACATTTCATTACACATTGATTCAATATCTATTGCTAATAATGATCAAATTCTACAATAATACAATTATTCATTATTCATTATATCACAGAATCACAGAATCACAGTATGGTAGGGGTTGGAAGGGACCTCTGTGGGTCATCTAGTCCAAACCTCCTGCCGAAGCAGGGTCACCTACAGCAGGCTGCACAGGACCGCGTCCAGGTGGGTCTTGAATATCTCCAGAGAAGGAGACTCCACAACCTCCCTGGGCAGCCTGTTCCAGTGCTCCGTCACCCTCAGAGGGAAGAAGTTCTTCCTCATGTTCAGACGGAACTTCCTGTGCTTCAGTTTGTGCCCATTGCCCCTTGTCCTGTCGCTGGGCACCACTGAAAAGAGTCTGGCCCCATCCTCCTGACACCCACCCTGCAGATATTTGTGAGCATTTATAAGGTCCCCTCTCAGCCTTCTCTTCTTCAGGCTGAACAAGCCCAGCTCCCTCAGCCTCTCCTCGTAGCAGAGATGCTCCAGTCCCCTCATCATCCTCGTTGCCCTCCGCTGCAATCTCTCCAGTAGCTCCTCATCTTTCTTGAATTGGGGAGCCCAGAACTGGACAGAGTACTCCAGGTGGGGCCTCACTAGGGCATTGTAGAGGGGAAGGAGAACCTCCCTCGTCCTGCTGGCTACACTCTTCATAATGCATCCCAGGATCCCATTGGCCTTCTTGACAACAAGGGCATGATGACTGGCTCATGGTCAACCTGTCATCCACCAGGAACAGGTGAGGTTTCTGAGTGCCAATGATTGAAAACTGAGAGCAGAGTCATCACATGTGGAGTGATCTAAAGGCTATGTTAGTTCCATACTCTTATATTCAGCTCCTTTCTCACAGGCTTTAAATTTTGCTCCTTCCACCTCGCTGTCTTTTAGCACAGAAGTTGAGAGTACCCAAGTCAGAGCCTTGCTTTCAATTTTGTTTACAGCCTAAAGCACCCCATGGTGGGAAGACATCCCAGGAAGGTTGTAGAAGGTGAACATTCCCAGGAATCTCAGGAGGCCTGGAATACCAATAGCGGTGTTCAGGCAGCTGATCGAATGCATCGTCTCCATTTGTATAATGGAGGCTTCGATGCCTGGTTCATGTGTAACCTCTTTCTGTGGGTGAAGACATTTATTGTGCAAGCAGGTCTGACCTCAGAGCTGGCCTCTCTTTGAGCTGGGCGCTGGAGTTGAGACCTTCTGAACTCCATTCCACCCTGAGTTGTCCTATAAAGTAGAGGCCCGCATCGCCACCTGCATCTCTTCTTGCAGAATGTGTAGGAAGGCAGAGGCTCATGCAAGGTTTGGTGGGGAAGAGACTGTTGGGGGTCTCTAGGGCAGCCTTTAGTCTGGCGGTGATATTATGGAGCTGAAACATGAAATGCTCCAAAGGTAGAGATCTCATCAGTGCTCCTCCTAGTACATTTTATTTTGCTTAAAGCTCAGCCTAAAGCTCCCAAGAAGCATTTGGTGGCTGTTGCTTCTGTCCTATCTTACTAAAGCATATCCCAAAGTGTCATATCTAAATGTTGTTTTTTGAGGTGTTCAAAAAATGTGTAGATATCGCTCTTCAGGATATGGTTTAGTAAGCATGGTGGTTTGGGGTGGATGGTTGGACTTGATGATCTTAGAGGTCTTTTCCAACCTATGATTCTATGATTCCTATGATTCCTATGATCACTTGTCGCTACAGTGGAGAGCTTGGCTCAGTCAACTCTCCATGTAGCTGTAGGTTCATAGCACGACAACCCATGCCTCCCCTTCAGGAGGCCAGAGATGCATAATTCCCTCAGACTCTCCTCACAGTTCATGCTTTACGCTGCCTTGTTTCATCTTGGCAAACCTTTTCTGGACCTTCTTCAATTTCTGCACTTTCCTTTTGAAATGTGAGGCCCACTGGCTCCTATGGCATCTGCTATCATGATGCCCAGGCCCTTCTCCTCAGAGCACTCGTTTGCCAGTCAGAGCCCTCCCCTTTCTGCTGCATGTACTTGTTCTGCAGGTTTTCCTCCTAAGTCTTCAGGTTCCTGTTTGCCAAATCCCCAGCTGTGTCAAGGTCCCAAGGACAGGACCTGCAAGAATCCAGCTTTTAAAGTATGCGTAACAATGGTCATCCTAAGTTATGGTGCTTCCAACATTACTGTAAATTAAGTTGTTGGAGATAAGAAATGAGTACTAGTGTTCATGGAGTTTCTAAGCAAGCTAAGAGCAGTGCTGTAATCATCAATAGAACGGAGGGTCCAAAATGATCAAACGCAGGTTCAGTTGGGAAATGGTAAAGAAGACTCAGCAGTTTTTTGCATAGGAGGTGATAAGGATGGTTAAAGAGGACTGGAGAGGTGGGAAGAGTGAAAAGGGAACAAAAGGGGAAGCAAAGAAATTGATCGGGACTCTTTTGGGCATCCTTGTCAAGCAGCCTTTCTTCTGGGCAACACTGCCTGGAGCAGGACAAGAAAGTTGCAGCTGATCTGACTATACCAACATCTGACTTACTTCCACAGTCGTGGGGTACCTGGGAGATTTCACTAGTGTTCTTAAGGGAAGAGCAAGAGAGCAAGGAACCCCAGTATCATTTAGGTTTCCCGTCTCCTTCATGGGACTTGAGGAGGTCTTTGGTCTGGTCTTGCATTCACATTAGGGCCAGCTATGGAGTCAGACCAAATTGCTCAAGGCTTGATCCAGTGGTGGCTGGAAAGCTTCCAAGGACTGAGATGGAACAATGTCTCTGGAAGACTTGCTGCAATGTTTGGATGCCCTCGTGGACAAAAATACTTTCCTTATCTCTGTCCTGAATGTTCCTTAGTTCCACATCTTACTATTGTCTGGTATCCTCCTGCCAAGCACCACGGTGACAAGACTGGCTCCATCTTCATGAATGCTTCCACATAGGGACAGACAGGCTGTTGTGAAATTCTTGAGATCTTCCACTCTCCAGGCTAAACAAGGCCCTTGCCCTCCATTTCTCCTGCCAGACAAGTGCTTCAGCCTCTGAGAATCTTGGCAGCCCTGCAGAAAATCATTCGCAGTTATCAACACATTCCTTGCTGTGGTGGGTAGACCCTGGCCAATAGCCCAGCAGCTTCTCACTCTTCCCTCCCCTTCCCCAGTGGGACTGGGCAGAGAACAGGAAGAAATAAAGTGTGAGAAGTTTCAGCTCAAGATAAGAACAGTTTAATAGATGAAGAGACGTTAAAAGCCTCATCAAGTGAAACAAAGACCATCTTTCACCACCTCCCACAAGCAGACTGATGCCCAGCCACTCTCCAAGCAGCAGAATCCTTCAACAATCAAAACCTCCACCTCCTTCTTCCTCTGTCCCATACTTTTATTCCTGAGCATGAGGTCCTATGGTATGGAATATCCCTCTGGGCAGTTTGGATCAGCTGTCCTGGCTGTGTTCCCTTTCAACTTCTTTCCAGCTGCCTGTGTACTCACTACAAGGGAGCAGAGTGAGAAACAGTAGCCAAGACACTGGTGTGTAACAAGCATTCAATTTTCTCAGCTCCCAAGGGCACAGGAAACATCCATCCTCCAGGACTTCTGGTGGTCTGTCCCAGAAGAGAAGCCGTGCTGGGCTGGCCTTTATGCCTTAGCATAGTGAAAGCAAACCTGCAGCCCATGGAGGACCAAGGATATGCTGCCCATGAAGAGAAGCCAATGCAGCAGCAGGTTTTCTGGCAGGACCTGCGGCCTGTGGGGGACCAACGGTGGAGCAGTCCATTCCTGAAGGACTGTACCCTGTGGAAAGGATTCATGCTGGAGCAATTTGTGGAGAACTGCAGTTGGTGGGAAGGATCCACAATGGAGAATTTCAGAAACAGAGTGTTATGACCTGACTGCACCTCCCATTCCACATCCTCCCTATGACACTTGGGTGTTAGGAGTGAAGTTGAGCTTGGGAAGAAATGCATGAGGAGTCAAGGATAATTCCCTCTGCTGCCCCACAATGCCCCAGTATGTCCCAGTGACCTCCAGGTAGGGCATGACTCCTTCACCACTGCTCCCTCAGCCTGATCATCCAGCTATTTTTTTACCCATTTTTTGTCAAGACATCCTGGCTCTAATGGCCTAACCAGGGTGAAAGGACATTTAGGGAGACCATGTCAAAAGGGTCAGAAATGGCATCCACTGTTCTTCACTCATGCACAAATGCTGATACTTCATCATGACAGCAACGAGGTTTGAGAGGCATGATTGATCCATCATCAGTCCATGTTGACTGCTTTCGGACAAGTTCTTCTTTATTAGGTGCACAGAAATGCCAAAGTGACCTTGTACAGCCTGGGGTTCCCTGGGTTGACGTTCTGACCTCTTTCAACAACAGGAGCAACATTGCCTTGTCCTCACTCACAAGAGCCCTCGACCAATGCCAGGAAGTTTAGAAAGCAATATTCCAAAGAAATGTCGATCTCCCCTTATAACATC
Source organism: Opisthocomus hoazin (assembly GCF_030867145.1). Taxonomy (NCBI): domain Eukaryota; kingdom Metazoa; phylum Chordata; class Aves; order Opisthocomiformes; family Opisthocomidae; genus Opisthocomus; species Opisthocomus hoazin. The sequence goes on from NC_134442.1 coordinate 6,922,756, forward strand.
ATAACTGCTATTCTTCCTGTTAAATGGTGTATTGAATTTCTCTTATTTTTCATATATTTTCACCTGTCTTCACTGTTTCTAAAGTAATTTTTTTCAGATGCAGGCTGCCTAGACAAAGGCCCTTTCCATCGTTGTCCAGTTTTCTCCTTCCTTTACTCTTTGTTCATTCAGATTCCTGCCACCTACCGAGCTGCTATTTTGACATCAGGGAGTTAAAAGTTTGCCTGCCTTTCAGCAGTCTAATTGTCTCCTTTGCCAACTCTTTAAGTGTGTTTATAACTTTTGTTTTCCTCTACATAGCCATAATATTTCTCATAAGATTACGACTTATAGGAAGGCAACCTCATTAGAGGTAGATTGTAATTACTATGTATTTTGTTTATGGAACATGATTATGCTTTAATTATTCCTTTCTTGCAAATAGGAAAACTCCTGCTGTGCCTGTGTGCAGCCAGCTCTCTATGGAGAGGAGGTGGGAGACGTTGCAATGGAGCTGTAACATCCAGCTGCAGAGATCAGTGGAGAAGGCTGATGCAAGAAACAGTGACACAACTCCCAGGTGGCCGATGAGAGAAATGTTGAGGTTGGGGAGGTGAGGAGCAAAGTTTTCCATAGAGTGGCAGACCTCAAGGCACTGCTTTTCCTACCTGTCCAGATATCCTGAGGAAACACCATGGATCAGTATTGCTTGGAGAATGTTCCTACCACTTCCTCTCTAAACTGAAAAGCAATTAAAAATATGCCTTAAAATAAATAAATATTTTTATTAGGCACAGGATGACATCTTCCTCCTTATCTACACTATGACAAAGCTCCTGTTAGCGGTACACATCTTGAAGAATTGAAGAAAATTACAGGAGCTTGTTATCTTGGCACTTTCTGTATTTTAATGAGCCCCATGGAGTATTTGGTGTTTAGTTAATGAACCTCAGATACTGAGAGGAGGTCAAAAAAATTCTCAGGAAGGCAGAAGCAAAACTGAAAGTACCTGGAAGCATTGATTGGCCCCACTGAGGGCCATTACTGCAAAGCCTCCCCAGGGACTCCTTAGAGCAGAGAATTGGAGGCCATGATTGCAGGTAGGCAAAGGCACTGTGCAGGTGGCTGCATAGCTAAGAAAAAAAACCCCTTGGTCTGCTTTAGGAAGCAGAAAGGCCAAGGCCTGAGCCCCAGGCCCTCGGAAGGCAGATCCTGTCCGTCACCTGTGGCTCAGGGTTCTTACTGGATACTGCTGGATGTGAGGGTGAGCAATGAAAAGTGTAGGAAAAGTCTGTGAAACCTCCCAGTCTTCTAATGAAGAGATGAGGAAGAAACACAGTCTAGAGCCTCAAAAGAATGTTTCTCCTGCTTGGCCTCAGTGGTACAGGCAACATCCATAGCCAAGCAGATAAAGCCTTCGGTCCTGTTAAAATTTTGGCCCTGACAGAGGGCCATCTCTACTGCAGGCTGTCCTACACTGTTCCGTGCCTGCACCTATTTCCCTTCAGCCTGTAGATACTCATTTTGTGTTCCCACTTAGCTTTCACTCCGACATTTCCGTATTTTCACTGTTGTCTCTTCACCCTCAATGGCTGTTCCTTCAAATTTAAATCCATGGGCTGATCCAAACACCCCCTGGGTGACCTCTTGCACAACACTGCTACCCTTTGAGTGACATTTCTCATTCCTCATGTCCATTCTGAACCTTCCAAGATGCACTTCAAGAAGCTTTCCTTTCCTTCTCACTACCAAGAAAAGCTCCATCTTCTCTGAAATAATCCTTCAAGGAGTCACAGGTTGCTACTTTAGTGCCATCAGCCTCCAATTCACGAGGCTAAAGAAGCCCAGGACCCTCAACCTCTCTACAGATGCCCAAAACCCCTTCCTGGTAGATCTCCTCTAGAACCTTTTTAGTTCCTCCCCACTGGGGAGCCCCACATGCAGACACACTAGTCCAGATGTGGTTATACCAGTGTTGAGCCAAGGGGGATGATAACTCTCTTCACTGGGTGGCCACACTTCTCCTAATGCAGCCCGGTATGCTCTTGGCCTTATTCGCCTTGAGCATGTGCAACTCGCTCATGTGGCATCCCTGGGAATGCCCAGGCCCTTCTCCTCAGGGTCACTCCTGAGCTGTTCACGTCCCCACCTGCCCTCATTTTTTGAGTTATTCTCTTCCCTCAATAAGACTTGTAACTTCTTCTAAAATTTCATGAGGTTTCTATTGCCAAATCTAACAGTTTCTCATAGCCCCCTTGGAGTGAAGCTCTATGTTAAAAGCTTTTAGTTTGTGCATACCAGATTTGTGGTGCCTCTGACAAGACAGCAGCATGAGGACTTGCAGGACACTACCGGTAGAAGAAGGAGGTACCTGTTGAATGGAATTGCTGACCCAGGGAGGAATTCCCATGGTGTAGTGATTTAATGTGGTAGCTTGCAACAAGGACCAGACAGCTGTTTGCTCTCTGCTCCTATCCTGCAGTGGGATGGGGAGGAGAATGGACAAAACTAAAATTCATGGGTTGAGATAAAGGCAGTTTACTAAGAAATTAAAGGAAGGAACTATACTAAGACTAATTTTTATACTACTACTACTAACGATTATGCAAAACAAGTGATACACAATGCAATTTTTCTCACTGCCCAATGCCCAGTTGCACAGTCTGTCCCTAAGAAGCCATCGCAGAATCCACGGAACTCCTGGAATTCATGGATCTGTCCCCAAACAACCCCCACTTCTATACTGAGCATGCCACCTGTGATATGGAATATTTCCATTGGTCAGCTTGGGTTAGCTGCCCGGCTCTGCTGCCTCCCAGCTCCTGCAGACCTACTCATTAGCTGAACAAAAGAAACCAGAAAAAGACCTTAGTTTCCTAGAAACAGCCATAAACTTCAGTGGTACCAACTTTCTTCTTATACTAAATACAAAACAGCAGCTGCTCAGATCAAAATTAACTCTGTCCCAGCTGAAACCGGGACAGTACCTACCCCTTATTTTCTACCACCTACCTCATGCTCAGATCCCACACTTTCCTATAAATTACCACCACTTTTGCTGTCTTTTCATTTGCACACAGAGATGTCGTTACTTACGTTATGGGCCATCCCTCCATAATGTCCATTGAGTTCACTTAGCCCGTGACTTTGTGCTCCATCTGTCACAATAGCATTTCAAGGCAGGAGCGATGGCGTGTGCTGTTGGATTGTCACATGCTGCATGTGGGATAATTGTGGAAGGTTGGCGAAGAGGATTGTGAACACGCTCAAGTGACTTGCAGCTGGGTGTCGAAAAACACACATATCACTGTTTAGTCTTGTGTGCTTGACAAGTAGAACATCTGCCTTTAGATACACAGGCCTGCAACAGACTCCAAGGTAATGTGTCGAACATGCTCGAGATTCCTGCCTTGCTGCGGGAAGGATCAAGGCACAGTGGAAAGCTCTGTCTGAGCAAATCCCTGATAAATCCAGGCAAAAGCAGCAGGTTCAGTAGCTGGCACTCTTTCTCTAGTAAGGACCTAGCTCTGTGGTTTCTGCATTCCTGCTTGGCTTCTGTGCCTCTACCCAGGGACTGTATCAGAGATCCCCTGGTTTGCGATGTAGAGAAAATAAATCTACTCTTTACATTTCACCCGTGATTTTGTGGTTGTTTCTGCATCCTGTCTGTTTTGGCTTACACAGCCCCATGGACAGAGACTGCCCAACCTCTCTGGGTGACCTGTTCCAGCACTTGGCTGAGCTCCTGGGGACAATTTGTCCTTCTCTCCTGTTGAACCTCTTTCATCTTCCTCCCATTATTTGTTGTCCTCCTGCTATGCACAGTGGAGAAGAGATGGACTGTGTTTTCTCCATGACCTTCTCGTAGCTGCTGGCAGGCTGGGATGAGGTCCCCCTCAGCCTTCTCTCCTCGAGGCTCAGCAAGCCCATCTCTCTCAGTCTCCTCACAGGCAAAGTGCTCCAGGCCCTGGCTGTCCTGAGCGAACTTTAATAAACCTACTCCATCTTGCCAGTATCGTTCCTGAATTGGGAGTCTGAAACCTGGATTGAGTATTTCAGAGAATCCCTTCCCTTGATCTCCTGGCCATGCTCCTGATCGTAGAGCCCAGGAAGCTGAAGCCCCCCCTTGCTGCCAGGGCACACGGCTGCCTCCCGACCAGATCCCTGACCACCAAGACCTTTCCCACGGGGCTGATCCCAGGCAGGCAGCCCCCAGTCTGTGTAATTTCCAGGGTGAGTCCCGTGCAGGGGCAGAAACTGGCATTCGTCTTTCTGGCATTTCATGAGGGTCCTGCCAATATGTCTTCTCGTCCTCTTGAACCCCTCCTTGAACACTAAGGCCTGAGAGACCTTATCAGGAAGACTCAGGCAAAGAAGGCATGGAACCCCTCAGCCCCATTATTGTCTGCTATTTTAGCTTCCTCTCCCCACTCAAAAGCAGCCCTGCATTCCCCTTTTTCAGCCTTGGTCTCTTACACAGCAATTGCAGTTCTTCTCTTTGCTCTTGACTTCACTTGCAGCCACCAACTCCAGGTGAGGTTTGCTTCTCCCAAAGTCATACCTGACCAGTGCAGGCTAAGTACAGATATTGCTTGTCTGTACTTGCCCTTGATGTCTGCTTTTGGGAGCTGCTTCATGGCTGCACCCTGTCTTGCAACATCCCAGCCCTGCTGCCTCTTGTATTGTCCCTCGGCCCCACTGTGTAGCCACATTTAGGGAGAGGGTTTTTGAGTGCGGAATGGTGCCTATGACATGATGCCCACAGCAGTCCTTCACACTTTGTCACCCCATGGCCACCTTCTTAGGCAGCCTCTCCACGCTCCTGGAATGGCCATGCCACATGTGGGGCTTCACAGCCAGCCCTGCTCCAGGGTCTGACAGGGTCTGGGCCAGGAGAGCAGCCATGCAGGGCTGGACTTTCCCTGGATACAGGCACTGAGCTCAGCAGGAAGGTGGAGATGACCTTACAGCGAAACTCACCCAGAAACCTCGGCTGAGCAGCCACTGCTGGAAATGACCAGTGAGAGAGGCTGGGGGGTGACGCCCTGGGTCACCTTCCTGGTCTGTCCATGTCACCAAGTGTGCAGACCAACCCCTCTGTCCTCTGCTTGCATGTCTCAGATCCCTTCCATCAGTCCTGGCTCTGTACCACAAACCCAATGGAGTGTGTCCTCACTTGGCATGGTCACACAGCTCATCTAACTTCTGCACTTTCTGGGCACTTTTCAGCCTAGGCCAGCCCCTCCTCAGATGTCCCCAACTCCTCTGCCCTCTCCCCAGCACAGCACAGCCCAGCATCCCAGGCTGCCCTGGACCCATAGCAGTCCCCTCCACACGGTGCTGCAGAGCTCTGAGCACTCACCCCACAGCCCAAGCCTCTCTGACGGACAATGCAGCTCTTGGAGCTCAGAGAGTGGGGTCAGCCTCCCCCATCAGCCCTAGGGCTGGTGGCATGAGGAGACACAGGTCAGTGTCTCCCTGTTTCCCCTCTTGTTGTCTCTGAGAGTTCCTTATGTGTCCATGCAGGCAGCCCCTCTGTGCCAGACCCTCTCCCCAGCACAAGGTTCCTGGCCCTGGGACTCCTTTGGTTGCTCCTGCTGCTCCAGTGACAGAGCAGCCTGCCCCAAGACAGAGTCCCAAGAAGAGAGTTTTTCCTTTCATCATCAGCTGATTCTACCCCCTTCCCATGCTTGCTGCAGGACCCCAAGCTCATGACTCGCCTCTGCAGAGCGATCAGGCTGCGCTGCATGGCAGCCAGAGGGGGACTGTCCCAGGCAGATCCCGGCTGCTTGTCACCATCTCCAGGAGCACTGGGCAGAAACAAGTGAAAGCTCAGCCCAAGTCTCATTACCCAATGCATCACCCTATATACACCTCACCCCACAAAGAAGCCCTGCTCAGCAGCAAGGCCTCGTGGTAGCAGTTTCCTCAGTCTGTTCCTGATGTCAGCTTTGGAAGAAGAACCCAACCTGCAGAAACTGCCACTGAGGAAATCCCCTTTAATTACAGAGATGTGACATGGGAGGCAACCTCTACCGTCGTGCCAGATACATGTGCTAAAGCCTTTGGGTCAGAAAGGTTAAGTTCACGTCTTTGGAGAAGTGGAGGGGAAACAGACATTCCTGGAGAAATGGAATTGTCACAGATCAAATGCCCAAGGCACAGGAGGTCTCGGTAAACATTGGAAATGACTTGGGAAGAGACATGAGGAGCTTACTGCTGCTGAAAGACTGCTGATTGAATGAGCTTCTTCAGGGCATCTTTGAGCTCCTGGTTTCTCATGCTGTAGATGAGGGGGTTCACTGCTGGAGGAACCACTGAGTACAGAACAGCCACCACCACATCCAGGGATGGGGAAGAGAAGGAGGGGGTCTTCAGATATGCAAACATACCAGTGCTGATAAACAGGGAGACCATGGCCAGGTGAGGGAGGCACGTGGAAAAGGCTTTGTGCCGTCCCTGCTCAGAGGGTATCCTCAGCACAGCCCTGAAGATCTGCACATAGGACAGCACAATGAAAACAAAACACCCAAAAGCTAAAGAAAGACTAACCACAAGAAGCCCAACTTCCCTGAGGTAGGAGTGTGAGCAGGAGAGCTTGAGGATCTGGGGGATTTCACAGAAGAACTGTTCCACAGCATTGCCCTTGCAGAGGGGTATGGAAAAAGTACTGGCAGTGTGCAGGAGAGAATTGAGCAAAGCACTGCCCCAGGCAGCTGCTGCCATGTGGACACAAGCTCTGCTGCCCAGGAGGGTCCCGTAGTGCAGGGGTTTGCAGATGGCAACATAGCGGTCGTAGGCCATGATGGTGAGGAGAGAATACTCTGCTGTCATCAAGAAGAGAAAGAAAAAGACCTGGGCAGCACATCCTGCATAGCAGATGGCCCTGGTATCCCAGAGGGAATCTGACATTGCTTTGGGGACAGTGGTAGAGATGGAGGCCAGGTCAAAGATGGAGAGGTTGAGGAGGAAGAAGTACATGGGAGTGTGGAGGCGGTGGTTGCAGGCTATGGCGGTGATGATGAGGCAATTGCTGAGGAGGGCAGCCAGGTAGATGGCCAGGAAGAGACAGAAGTGCAAGAGCTGCAGCTCCCGTGTGTCTGCAAATGCCAGGAGGAGGAACTGTGTGATGAAGCTGCTGTTGAGCATTTGCTTCCCCTGAGCATGGAGCACTGTCTGAGGAGTAAAAACAGCAAGTTGGAATAGACTTTTCTGAGAAAAAATCAAAGCCATTTCCCAGTATAACACTCTCCCTGGTACGCATACACACACTGAGAGTTTTTCCTGTCCTACAAGACCTTCCTTTGGCTCTGTGGCTTGGACCCATGTTTGTGCTGTCTCAATGTTCCATGAGAAGCAGGACCTCTGCACACTGCCTCCCAAGGAGCCAGCCCTGCTCTGCAGTGGTGGGTTCATGGGAAGGGTGAAGACAGGGGTCAGTCCTGGTGTTCAGCCTTGTCACATGCAACTGCTCCTGATGCAGCAGGGCTTGTCCGCCTCTGCACTCCCAGCAGTAAGAAATCTGGGGTAGCAGAAGGCAGTTTGATAGATTTGAGGTTTCTTTATGACTCCCTTTATCTCATCTCTGTTTGGTGCTTGGATCTCAGAAACGCACAGCATTTCTGCAGCAGTTGGGGAGAACAGAGCGAGTCCTGCAAGGCAAGAGGATTGCCTGCGGCTTAGTGCAGAGTGAGGGGAGCTGGTCTGTCCCTCGTCTTGTGCCCAGCAGAGGTGGGCTTGCACCTTTCTGATTTGAAGAGCGGTCGCACGCCACCTCCCACACACAAGCGTTGCCAGACATCTGCTCACAGCCCCTGTGCTCTGGACAGAAAAATGGCCAGAGGGGTGGAGAGCTGCACCAAAATTCTGCTGGAGCTCTGGCTTCACAGGAGGTGGCTCATGCCTTGGACCCCACAGCCCCAAGGACAGAGGCTTTGGTGGGTGGGAGAGGAGGCAAGGGGTCTTGCTCAGAGGAAGGGCTCTGCACAGGAGGAGTTCGTATGGAGATTTCTGAAATCCTCTTCCCGACACATTGCTGCTTTTCGTTTCCTCTCATTCCCTGATCACATCCCTGCTGCCTGGAGATTTTCCTCCTGGGAGATGTTTCCCTGTCCCAACCTCTGTGCACTCACTCTGGCCCTATGGAAGTCTGTCTGTTTGCAGGGCACTGGTTGCCTGCATGTTCCTATTTGGAGGCTCAAAAGTGTAGAATACACTGATGAGTCCAGAAAAGGTGATGATGCTGCTGTCCGTAGGAAGAGGAGTGACTGAAGGCACTTTATGAGAATCCTAGCAGACGTACTGATTACTCAAAGATACAGCTGAGGTGTCTCAGTGACTTCCTCAAGCCCGAAAGGTCCTTTTCTACATCTCTTTCCTCCCCCCCCCACCCCTCCTCCTGTCCCCTGCCCTCAGGGTAGGAAACTGAAAACACGAAGTTGGAAAAATTCTTGATCCTTATAGTAGATCCTACCCTGAACTTCCTCTTGAAACACTCCCTCGGCAGTTTCCTAGTGCTAATCCAGATCTGGGAGCAGCCCTGACCCACACAACACCCTCTCGACAGGCAGAAGGACCCTGCCCTGTCGAGGTCACTCCTTCCACCCACAGCTTCTCCCTGAAGTGGCATGGGGAGCTCCTGGGCAGCCTGAGGGCTGACCCTGGAAGGCAGCACAAAGACCCCTGAAGTGAAGGGATTCTGCTCTGAGGGACAGCCCTGGGCACCTCTGGCTGCACAATCCCTGTTGTCATCGCCAGCAGAAGGCAGCCGTCATGCCCTGTCCCCCTGACAGGACAGCAGGGAAGCCCTGCTCTGGAACACAATCTTCTGCTCTAAAACAGAGATACTGTGGGAGACATCCTGACAGACCCTGTAAACTGTGGGATGCAGCAGCTTTAGGAGATCCCTCCAGGAATGGCACCTGCTTTGTCCTACAGCCAGAGACTTACCATGTTACGGACTGTGAAACTTTCTCTGTCAGAGACCTCTCATCATCCTCTCACCCCAGACTGCCTTTAACCTCTCTCTGCCTCGCTCCTCTCCCTTTGCTGCCTTCAGGCAGAGCCCTCAGCCCTGCTGGGCTTTGCAGAGGAGCTGCTCCTGGGCAAGAGCTGTCTCTCTGCAGTGCTGCCCACTTGCCATGAGCTCTCTCCATCCCAGGAGCCCAGCCCAGCTCAGCAGAAGAGGACCTGCCCCCATGGCAGCACTTTCTTTACCCACTCTGGGCTCCCTCGAGGTGTCTTTTGGTCTCCAGGACAACTTGCTGTGAAACAAGCTGAAGGAATCACTGCTGTTTGCTCTCTCAGCTGCTCTCTCAGCTGGGAGAGACACTTAGCTTCAGCAGTGGCATTTCTCCTGTCGCCACCAGAAGTGCCTTCGCTTCCAGAAGTCCACGTGAGAAATGAATCCCAAAGTACCCTCAAGTATTAATGGATCTCACTGAGGGCCACTACTGACACAGACTCTTCAGAGCAGATAACTGGAGGCCGTGATCACAGGTTGTTAAAGGCAAAGCACAGGCACCTCTGATGCTGAGAAAACTGCTGGGTTTTTTTGAATATAATTGCTGGCCAAGCCTTGACACCCATCTCTAGGGAAGGGAGATCCTGTCCCTCACTTGTGACTCAGGGCTCTTCCTGGGGTTGTGGGGAGTCCATGACAAGTGAAGTCAAATGGTGTGACATCCCCTGGCCTCCCCAGCGTGGGTGCAAGGAGGCAATGAGGTCCTGTTGCCACAAGCACGATTTATCTCCTCCTAGGCCTGGGTTGCAGAGAAACCTGCCTTAGTCAGGGAGACAAAGACCTGGGTTCTGTCATTGCCTCTCAGCCTTGCCAGCGCCCTTGGCCATCTCTACCGCAGGCCGCTCTATGCTGTCCCATGCCTGTGCCTGTTGCCCTGCAGGCTGCAGACATCCAATGCCCCTTGTTCTCACCCTAGTATGTCACTACCTGTACTGATGTCTCTCCATTCTCACCAGATGGTCCTTGAAACACAAAGCCATAGGCTGATCCAGACTCCCTCTCGGTGACTTTTTTGCACAAGAGCACTATCATCAGAGTGACATCTCTTTATCCTTAGGTCCACTCTGGACCTCTTAGGCTGCAGTTTCTGATGGCTGTCCTTTCTCATGTTGTTTCACACTACCCAAAGAAACAATTCTATCATCTCAGAAAGAGACTTTGAAGTTGTCTTGACGTCCTACTATTCTTCCCTCGGCCTCCACATCACCAGGTTAATGAAGCTCAGGTCTCTCAGCCTTTCTGATATCCGGCAGAAATATTTAGGGTATAATAATGTTTAGGTCCTAGTGACACTGTTCAATTTTAGGCCTGACTACTTTGTATAGACAGTGCATGCCTTGCCAACAATAATGCCCTTGAAGAGGAGCTAACAGACAGATAAAAGGGGAACAGCCAGCCCAGAAGGCGCCAAAAGCTGGATGACTGCTGAAGAAGCATGAATTTAACAAAGATCGAGGGTGACTAGGAAAAAGGTAATAGCGGCAGGGGGAGATCGTGACCACCGACTCAATTCAGAACCAAAAAGTCTGCACCCCTCCAGAGTAAGAGCGTGCACAGTTTAGTAAGGAAGGAGTATACTTCTAAGATAAGCATGTAACGCAATGAACCAGTCAGAATGTGACAAGTAATTCCTTTGGTTTTGTAAGAGTATATAGTCATTGTGACTCTGCTAAGCAGTGTGCTAGCTTTGTGGATTTGTCACCCAGCACCGGTATCTGCGCAAACATGCGATAAAGACAATACCTCTGCTCTGCGTCTAAATTGATGTACTGCACACCGGGTAAACAATCCCATTTTTGAGACAACGTCTCCGCACATGATCCCTAAGCCTATCTCGGCAGACTTTCTCTGGCCATGTCACAGTTTCTTCCCATTCCTCCAGAATGCAGAGCCCCACACTGGGACACACTATTCCAGAAGTGGCCACAGCAGCGCGGAGCCAAGATGGACAAGAACGGCCCTTGTCTTGGTGGCCACACTCCTCCCTGTTTAGCACCACTGGCTGCTATGGCATCCTGTGTAATGTCCAAAGCCTCCTCCTTGAGGTTGCTCCTCAACCAGTCATGTCTGAGCCTGCCACGATGGATGGATGTTGTGGTTTAACCTTGGTAGAGAGCTAAGTCCCATGCAGCCGCTTGCTGACTCATGACATCAAAAGGTATGGAATACCCCTCTGGTCACATGGGGACAGCTGTCCCAGCTACGTCCCTTCCCAGCTTCTGGGGAACCCCCGATCTACTTGCTCATAGGGCAGCATCAGAAGCCACAAAGCCTTGATGCTGTGCAAGCACTGCTCAGCCGTATCTGCTCAGCTGACTGTCTCAGGCAGAGACTGCAGAGACACCGCGTCCTCGGGACGGAGCACTCCATGCTTATGGTCAGACAGCGGAGCACTGCCTGAAAACCTGAGAAATTTTTACACATGTTTAAAACTATAAGTATGACCTCATCAGCTGAAACAGGTGAATTTTTTAAATAAAATATCAGTGTTATCTGATGAGATGAAAATGAGAAGTTTCCAGGATGTGCATTAATAGCAAGAGGAGACCTATTCACCTTCCACAACATTTGCATTGTCAGAGCGCTCTCTATTAGGCTGTGCATTTAATGTCCGTCATCTGTCACGTATTTCCACCAGTCCAAACTACATTGACCATGGCTGAAGTCACCTTTCCAGCAGCACATCTGCATATATACACTTGTGATTGCCCACTAGATTTCCCTTCCCCTTGCTCTTTCATCATTCAGACATCTCTCCACAATCCAGTTGCTGATTTGAGCTTGGGAGAGTTAAAAGCTTGCCCATATTTAAGTAGTTGGCCTAATTCTGCCTTTACCCAACTCTTTAATTGTGTTTATTTTATAATTGTCTTTCTGTGTAAAACATTTCATGCGTGATTGTGCTTTGAGGATGGTGAAAGTCTATGGTGGCAGCTTGTACTTGGCATAGAGTGGACGAGGGTGTTTTATGCAAAATGATGGATTTCTCAGTATTATTTTGTTTGTTCACAAAGAGAAAGTATCCCTCTGTGCCTGTGTGCAGCCAGTTCTCCAAGGAAAGCAGGTGGGAACAGGTGCAAAGGAGCTGTAACAGGCAGCTGCAGAGCTCCTTGGAGAAGGCTGATGTAAGGAAAAGGGATGCGAGTCCCAGGCTGCTGATGAGAGAAATGGTGGGGTTGGGGAGGTGTGGAGCAAGGTTGTCCATACTGTGTCAGACCTCAAGGGACAGCTTCTGCAACCAAGCCAGACCTCCTGAGGAGAGACACTCAGCCAGTATCAGTCAGAGAATGATGCTGTCACCTCTTCTCAAAACTAAGAAATGATAAGCTACAGCCCTTTAAAATAAAGAAGTCATTTTTGTTACAAGATTTTCAAGATTGTTCTCCCTGTTTAAACTAGGAAATATTGCCAGAGGAAAGTTATAGGAAGAGACATGATTTGTTAGGGCTTTCTTCACTGTAATGAGCCCCAGGGTGTACTTGGTGCTGAGTACTTGAAGCTCAGGTACTGAGAGCAGACTGCACAAAATTTTCCACAAGTGAAAATGAGAAGAAAAAATCATCCTGAGTACCCTGAAGCATTGCTGAGTCCCACTGAGGACCATTACCAGCAAAGCCTCCCCAGGGGCTCGTTAGAGCAGAGAACTGGAGGCCATGATGGCAGGCAGCAAAGGGAAGGTGCAGGCAGCTCAGATGCTGAGAACACCCTGGGTGTGTCTGGTGAAGCAGAAAGGCCAAGGGCTGAGCCCCAGCCCCTGGCAAGGCAGATCCTGTCCCTCAGGCCTTGCTCAGGGCTCTTGCTGGGGCAGTGGGAGGTGGGGTGGGTGATGCTGAGGGAAGGCCAACGGGCTGACAGTTCCCAGCCTTCCTGGGGCTGTACAAGAAGGCAATGAGCCCTCCTCCAGTGCCTTAGGACAACAGGTCTCCTCAGAGGCCTTGGTGGCAGAGACACCTGCAATAGCCAAGGGGACAAAGCCTTGGGTTCTCTTGGCAAGTGCCAACCTTGCCAGGGTCCTTTGCTATCTCCTCCACAGCTTGTCCTACGCTGTCCCACAGCTGCTTGTGTTTCCCTGCAGGCTGCAGACACCCATCTCACTTCCTCACCTTGCTCTCACCCTGCCATTTCCATCCAGTCACTGGTGTCTGTCCACCCTCACGCTCTGTTCCTTGAAACACAAAGAGATGGACTGATCTCATCCTCCTTCAGGTTTACTTCTTATACCACAGCACTACAGCACTACCCACTGAGTGACATTTCTTTTTCCGCATGTCCAGCGTCCACCTGTCAAGTTGCACTGTGTGTCAGTGTTGCTATCCCCTGGTGTTTCCTACCTCCAAGGAAAGCTCTGTCATCTTGGAAACAATCCATCAAGAAGCATCCCAACCCACCAGCCTTCTTGAGGCCTTTCATTTAACCCCCAAGGAGTAGCCTCCCCACCATCTCCCAAGGCTGCCAGACTTTCAGCTTCTCCAATAGACACACCCAAGCTGTGTGCCTGCTGCTGTCCCATCATGTGCTTGGACAGAAGAGACACGACATCCAAACTGTCAGCCCTTTTCCTAGAGTGAGCCGGGGTCCCTCGGCAGAGGGGGTCTCCCAGTCACTGTGCCAGCCAGGTGCCTGCTGCTGGCCTGTCACAGACACTGGCAGAGGGGAGGTTAAAAACACATCTCCCCACCACGAGCCAAGGGCTGACCTATCAGGTGCTTCAGAAAGACGTGACGTCAGGGTCCCCTTCTCAGCTGTGTGCCTTGCTGTTGGTCAATGACCACCAGAGGCAGCAGTGGGCTCACAGTGGCCTTCACAGTGATTGATTCCCTACTGGATTGTGAGTTCCTTAAAAACAATTGTCCACATGGTATTGTACCTGATCATGACCCTCACTGGGGCCCAGTTCCTGAGCAGATAAAAATAAACTTGTCTCCTTAAAATTATCTAAAAGATTTACTACCAACATTTGGAGTGGAGAAATGTTCCTCAGAGGAACTGCTCTATTTAGACTTGTTCATTTTTTATATTTGCTTCTGCCTCCCGGCTTTTTATTCTTCTGCTTTCTGTTCTGTCTTCTGAGAGTTTTCCAAAGAAAAAATTCATTGCGTCATAGAATATCACAGACTGGAAGAGACTCCTGAACACCACTGTTCTGGGTCTGGCTGGGACAGAGTTCAGTTTCCCCACAGCAGCCCACATGCTGCTGTGCTTGGACTTGTGGCTAAGAACGCCGTTGATCATGCACCAGTCTTTTGGCTATTACTGAGCAGTGCTCACACCGCGTGAAGGCTGTCTCTCCAACCACCCCAAAGCTGGTTAGCTCAGGGTGGGCCAGTGGTTGGGAGGTGACATAGATGGGACAGCTTACCTGAAATGAACAATGGAATATTCCGTAAGTGTGTTGATACATCTCTTTGCTTTTGCTCTTTGTCTTCTGTCCTTCTTGAATGAATTTTCATTGTTATTAACTGACATCTGTCAGGCCTACAGACATTAAAACAAGACCTTCTGGTGTCTTGAACAGAGCCTCATGGCCTAAAAATTTCCCTGCAGAGGCATCCTCAGTCTTTGCCCAAAGCGAGTCATGCTGAGGTGCCTTAGATGTTGGTTTAGATGGTCACTTACAGCACAGGGGGATATATACGCAACAAACATCTGCTCTGCTCCAGGTAGAAAAAGGGCCAGACATCGTAGGATGGTAAGAGAACTGACGTTGAAGGCACCTCAGGAAGTCTGCAGTGCAACCTGTCAGAAACAGGGTCAGACCACGTAGTTCAAGGCTTGGTTCAGTCTGAGTTTCAAAAACCCCCAAGGACAGAGACTGCCCAACTTCTCAGGGTGGCCTGTTCCAGAACTTGGCTGAGCCCCTGGGGAATAATATTGTCCTCTGTCCTGCCTGAACGTCTCCTCTTTCACCTTCCCCATACTGTCTTTTTTCCTCCCACCATGCACCATGCAGAAGATACAGGCCCTGTATTCTCCGTGTCCTCCTCATAGGTACTGGCAGGCTGGGATAAGGTCCCCCTCAGCCTTCTCCTCTCTGGGCTGGACAAGCCCAGCTCCCTCAGCCTCTCCTCACAGGCCAAGTGGTCCAGTCCCTGGCTGTCCCAAGGGCCCTTTGCTAAACCCTCTCCAGCTCGCCAATACCATTCCTGCATTGGGGATCTGAAATATGAATCTCTTCTCCTTGCTCGTAACTGTTCTTGCAGCCACCAATTTTAGGTGGTTACCCCATGGCCGTTGCTTTGTGACCCCTGTCAATGCCTGGCCAGTCCCAGCCCAGCCCCACTGTCCCACACATGGCCCCATGGACCCACTGCTCGAGCTCAGCATGGTAAAGGGTGTATTCGCTGTGAGGAAAGTTTATCGTGGGTGATTGCCAAGACACCTCCTTGTGACCTGTCCCCCTTGTGCGCCTTCTACTTGAGATACCCCCCCTCCAGGTCCTGGAACCTACCCAGTCCTATCCGCATCCCTTGTGGGGCTTTACAGACATCCCTGTTCCGCAGTTTGCCAGGGTCTAGACAAGGAGAGAAGTCGAGCAGGGCTGCCTATTCCCTCTGTGCAGGCACTGAGCCCAGCAGAAGGAGGGAAGTGGCCATGCAGAAAAGACTATTGATAAACCTGTGGTCAGGTCACCAGTGAAAGCTCACTCCAGTTCCACTCCCTATCACAGCATCCCATGTCCTCCACCCCACAGCCCGTACAAAAACCCAGCAAAGCAGCACGACCTTGTGAGGGCAATTTCTTCAGGCTGTTCCTGATCTCAGTCATGGAAGAAGAGCCCAACCTCCAGACATTGGCACAATGAAAATCCCCTTTTATTAGAGAGATTTTACAGTGGATGACAGCTGTACCATTGTGACAGACACATGTGCCTCTAGGTCAGACAGACTGTGTTCATGTCTCTGCAGCAGTGGAATGGATGCAGACATTCCTGGAGAAAGAGAATTATCACAGGAAAAATGCACAAAGCAGAGGAGGTTCGCCAGACACATCAAAAATCTTTTGTGAAGAGACATGGGGCAGCTTATTGCTGCTAAAAGAACACTGACAGAATGAGGTTCTTCAGGGTGCCGTTGAGCTCCTGGTTCCTCATGCTGTAGAAAAGGGGGTTCACCGCTGAAGGAACCACTGAGTAGAGGAAAGACACCAGCAGGTCCAGGGATGGGGAGGAGATAAAGGGGGGCTTCAGGTAGGAAAATATGCCAGTGCTGATAAACAGGGAGACCACAGCCAGGTGACGGAGGCATGTGGAAAAGGCTTTGTGCCGTCCCTGCTCAGAGGGGATCCTCAGCACAGCCCTGAAGATCTGCACATAGGACAGCACAATGAAAACAAAACACCCAAATACTAAAGAAACACTAACCCCAAGAAGCCCAGCCTCCCTGAGGTAGGAGTGTGAGCAGGAGAGCTTGAGGATCTGGGGGATTTCACAGAAGAACTGCTCCACAGCATTGCCTTGGCAAAGAGGTATGGTAAAAGTATTGACAGTGTGCAGGAGAGCATTGATAAAAGCACTGCCCCAGGCAGCTGCTCTCATGTAGACACAAGCTCTGCTGCCCAGGAGGGTCCCATAGTGCAGGGGTTTGCAGATGACAATGTAGTGGTCGTAGGCCATGATGGTGAGAAGACAATACTCCGCTCCAACCAAGAAGATAAACTGAAAGATTTGGGCAGCACATCCTGCATAGGAGATGGTCCTGGTGTCCCAGAGGAAATTGGCCATGGATTTAGGGACAGTGGTGGAGATGGAGCCCAGGTCGATGAGGGAGAGGTTGAGGAGGAAGAAGTACATGGGGGTGTGGAGGCGGTGGTCACAGGCTATGGCAGTGATGATGAGGCCGTTGCTGAGGAGGGCAGCCAGGTAGATGGCCAGGAAGAGCCAGAAGTGCAAGAGCTGCAGCTCCCGTGTGTCTGCAAATGCCAGGAGTGTGAACTCAGTGACAGAGCTGCCATTGGACATTTGGTCCCTCTGGCAATAGAAACTCAATCCAAAGAGGAAAAGACAGTGACAGTTCAGGAGATTGTTCTCTGAGCCTCTTCTTTTAGACCCTTCCCCTGCTACACACCCCTTCTTTTCTCTTTCTGTCAGATTTTTCTTCATCTCTGTGACTGAAGCTTTGATTGGTGCTTGCTGAATGTGCTGTGAGGAGAAAGACCTCTTCCCACGGGCTGTTAAGGAGTCAGCCTTGCTCGCTCTGCAGATGTAGGTTCATGAGCGTGGCATAGGAGGGGACCTGTCTGGGTTTTTGTCAGATGAAACTGCTCCTAACTGCAAAAGGGCTGGCCAGCACCTGCACTCCCTGTCCTAAAGAACTGGGATAGCAGAAGGCAGTTTGAAAGTTTTGGGGTTTTTTGACAGCTCCCCTCATCTCACCTGGGGAATGTTCTTGGATCTCAGAAATCCTCAGCATTTCTGTTGTGCTCAGGGAGAACAGGGCTGCCCAGCTGCCATGGGCTTGCACCGTTCTAGGATCAAGAGTGATCGCACTCCCATGTTATCCTGAAAAGCCACCAGACACTGCTGAGAGCAGAGGAATCCACAGCAGACCATCTAACATGTCACCCTTTCCTGTGGTCTCAGCACAACACTTCTAATCAAGGACACCTGCAGCTCAGTTCACCAACCCAAGAGCATTTCCTCGGTCAGGCATAGCATCTCTGCGCTTCTCCGTTGGGGTTTTCAGATAACGCAGTTGTGTTATGTTAAAGATTTACACTCTTGAGGAAAGCTCCGATCTTGGAAAGACACATCAGGAAGATAGCCATGTGTCCTAATGGTGGTTTCAGATTTTGGGAAAAATTACTTGTTCTCTGGGCTCACAGACTTCACTGCCCACAGCCCCACAGCTTTGACACAGCTGACACATCTCTTTCGCCTGCACAGGATGACCCACAAGATCAGAGCTTGACTCTGCAGCTGAAACTCCCATCCCCAGAGAGCCTGACTGAGAGAGCAAGGGAACAGCTTCAGTAACACAGACAAGTAGAGCAATAAGGAGAAACACAGTGAGGTTCTATATGAAAGAGGCAGAGGCAGCCGGGCACTCAGGACACTGCTACACTTCTCCAGCTGCACACATCCCAGACTCAAACATAGCCAGGTAGTTGCTCTCTGTCCCTGAGATCCTCAGAGGGAACTAGGCATGTAGCTGTAGAGCTGGATTGTCATCCTTGCTTTGACTTTCCTCTTCGCTTATCCCCTGTTCAATATCCTGGGCTAATCTGGATCTGTGAGCAGCCCTGACCCATGCAGCTTTTTCTCAACAGCAGAAGGATCCTACCCTGTCCTGCTGGGGTAAATCATTCCACCCAGAGCTTCTCCTCAAAACCGCATGAGGAGCTCCCCGGGCAGGGTGAGTGCTGGCCCTGGTAGGCAGCAGAGTTCCTGCCCCAGCACACAGCCCCATGTTGGTGCAGACACCCTTCTTGGAAGGACAGCTTGGGGCAGTCCAGGCTGCACATCCACCTTCCCAACCCTGCAGCCGTCCTTGGGAGAAGGCAGCTGTCATGGCCTGTCCCTCTGAGGGTGCAGCAGGCAGTTCCTGCTTTGCAGCACATCCTCATCTTCTACATGCGGTAAATTGTGATACTCCTCATGGTCCATCCCGTAGGATGTGGGGTGTGCCAGCTTGAGGAGATCTTTCCACAAAGTGCAGACACATTGCCCTTCATGCAGAGACTTACCATGTCAAAGGCTGAAAAGATTCCTGCCCGCAGTGAGCTCTCAGCATCCTCTCAGCCCACACTGCCTTTAACCTCTCTCAGCCTCGCTCCTCTCCCCTCGCTGCCTGCAGGCAGTGCCCTCAGCCCTGCTGGGCTTTGCAGAGGAGCTGCTCCTGGGCACAGCTGTCTCTCTGCAGTGCTGCCCACTTGCCTTGAGCTCCCTCCATCCCAGGAGCCCAGCCCAGCTCAGCAGCAGAGCACCAGCACAAGGCAGCACTTTCTTTAACCACTCTGGGCTCGCTCCCTTGAGGTGTCTCTTGGTCTCCAGGACAACTTGCATTGAAACAGGCTGAAGCAATCACTGGTGTTCCCTCCCTCAGCTGGGGAGAGACACTTCGTTCCTGCAATGTCATTTCAACTCTTAGAGAAAGTTAGAAACAGAAGTCATCTTTCCTTTCCCCATCATTGAACAGGAAAACCAGAAAGTGACAGGGAGGGATCTCCTTTAAGCCTAATGAGGGAATGGATTCAACCTCATAATTCAAGGCATCTCATCCTGGGTTTGAAGTCCTGGGGCCACAAAAGGACTCAGGTCTCTCTCATGCTCACTACAAAACCCACAGGAGGTGGGATTCCTCTTGCCTCAGTTCAGATGGGCACCAAAACAGGCACCTGCATGGCAGCTCCTTTTCTCAGTTCCCTTGCTAATTATTTGAGGTGGAGGGCAGGAGGAAGATGTTCAGACACAGTCACCTAGTGACACGTTTGGTTCCAGAGGTGATCAAGATGCATTCTGGTAACTGCAAGCTCTAATGGAGCAGTTCATAGAGACAGGGCAGCATCTGAGGGCAACTTCCTGGAGGCTGGTGGGATAGGCCTTTGGCCAGCAAAGATGACAGAAGGTGCCCACATTTAAGACAACTGAACCTGTAACTATTCCTTATGTCCAAGGCTGCCTAAGGATGTAATCAGATGATGAAATGGAGTCCTGTGGTACAGGGAGAGATAAGTGTTCTCTATGAGCTGTATTTTCTACATGGTCTTAAAAGTATAATTGCATTTGTCTAAGGTGCATCCTTTCATTGCCTAACCTCATTCAGGGCAGCTGAATCTTCATTTCATTTACAAATCCAGGCCTGCAGTGCTATCTGAAATGCCAGAGCTCTCTAGGATAACAGCATGCACCTGTCATGGACAGCACAGGTCCTACACAGGAACCCCATCTCCATTCAGACTCGTTGTGTGACAGGCACCACCCAGGGCATCTCACACAGATTTGGTGCCTGATGACCAGTGACTGAACACCACAACTGCAGTGACACACTTCTGTCCCTTCTCTACCCAGTGGACACAGGGCAGTGCATGACCATCAAGAACATCACAGCAGGGTCTGCTCTTGAGGACATTCCCTCTCAAACTCTGCTGGATCTTCTCTCACCCATTGTTTAACCATCCCCTCGATGGTACAATCATGGATCGGGCTCTTGATGATGTCCTGGCAAACAGGGGAGGTCCCAGGTGACTGGAGGATTGTCATTGTAACACCCATTTACAAGAAGGGCCAGAAGGAGGATCCTGGGAACTATAGGCTTGTCAGCCTGACCTCGGTGCTAGTGAAGATCATGGAGTCATTCATCCCGAGTGCTCTCACCGAGCATGTGAGTGACAACCAGGGGATCAGGCCCCAACCTGATCTCCTTCTATGACCAGGCGACCCACCCAGTGGATGAGGGAAAGGCTGTGGCTGTCATCTACCTGGACTTTAGTAAGGCTTTTGACACTGTTCCCCACAGCATCCTCCTGGAGAAAACAGCTGCCCATGGTTTTGATGGGTGTACTCTTTGCTGGATAAAGAACTGGCTGAATAGCCGAGCGCAGAGAGTGGTGGTGAATGGTGCCAAATCCAGCTGGCGACCAGTCACAAGTGATGTCTCCCAGGGCTCATTTTCGGGTCCGGTCTTGTTTAAAATCTTTATCAATGAGCTGAATGAGGGGACTGAGTGCTCCCTCAGCAAGTTTCCAGATGACACCAAGCTGGGTGGGAGTGTCGATCTGCTTCAGACTATGAAGGCTCTGCAGAGGGATGTGGACAGACTGGATCAATGGGCCGAGGCCAGCTGTATGAGGTTCAGCAAGACCAAGTACCGAGTCCTGCACTTGGGTCACAACAACCCCATGCAACACTACAGGCTTGGGGAGGAGTGGCTGGAAAGCTGCCCAGAAAAAAAGGACCCTGGGGTCTTGGTCGACAGCTGGCTGAACATGAGCCAGCAGTGTGCTCAGGTGGCCAAGAGGGCCAACGGCATCCTGGTTGGATCAGGAATAGTGTGGCCAGCAGGAGCAGGGAGAGGATCGTGCCCTGTACTCAGCACTGGTGAGGCCACACCTCGAGTACTGTGTTCAGTTTTGGGCCCCTCACTGCAAGCAGGACATTGAGTTGCCAGAGTGTGTGCAGAGAAGAGCAATGAGGCTGGTGAAGGGTCTAGAGAACAAGTCTGATGAGGAGCGACTGAGAGAACTGGGGCTGTTTAGTCTGGAGGAGGCTGAGGGGAGAACTTATTGTTCTCTACAACTGCCTGAACGGAGGTTGTATTGAGGCAGATGCTGGTCTCTTTTCCCAAGTAACAAGCGATAGGATGAGAGGCAATGGCATCAAGTTGCATCAGGGAAGGTTTATATTAGATATTAGGAATAATTTCTTCACTGAAAGAGTGGTCAGACATTGGAATAGGCTGCACAGAGAGGTGATTGAGTCACCATCCCTGGACATGTTCAAGAAAACGTAGATATTGCAGTCTGGGACATGGTTTAGCAGGCATGGTGCTGTTGGGTTGATGGTTGGACTTGATGATCTTAGAGGTCTTTTCCAACCAATGATTCTGTGATTTTCACAGTGTGCCTGGATTGCAGGATGTCCACACCCAAGGACATTTTCAACATCACTTCTTCCTTCCTGAGATCAGCTTTACCTCCACCACAGTCCCTCAAGGCTGCAGAGCCACAGCAGAGAACATACCCCTCTCCTGGCCTTGCCAAAAGCAGGGTTTGCTCTCTTCGTGGACACCTCCTTTCTCCTTTACATTGCCAGCTGCCATCCCCTCCAGCATGTCTCTGCTCTGAAGCAAAGCCTTTGCACACACAAGTCCTTGGGAACTTGGTAGCAGGTTTCTTTCTGTAAGTCTGCTCTCCACCCAGACATGCCACAGCTGAGGTGCTGTAGCCCAGCCATGAACCAATGGCCTCAGCCTGGGGCACAGAGAGGAGGAGCTGGAGACCTGCAGGCCATCTCTTCATCCCACTTGGAGGGAAGAATAGCTGAAGCATGTTGAGACAGCTGACATGACTGGGGACTGTGATGGGTGGCTACAGGTTGATCAGGAGAGACAGGTCAGAAAGATCAGGAAGGAGGTATCCCATGTGTGAAGGAGATTCTTAGATGTGTGGAGCTCCTCTATGGGATGAACAGGCTGGGTGAGCACTTGTGGTTGAGGGTTAGAGGAGAGACTGGTAAGGGTGACACTCTGGTGGTGATAAAGAACGAGTTAATGTCCCTTTGCTGACTTTAATTGCCTTGGCATTTACTGGAAGGGAACCACAACAGCATGCAAATTGTCCTAGAGGTTTCTGGGGGGTCTTGTTCAAACACAGCTTGGGACACCAATCTTTGTAGCTCACCTGTCAGGCTGACAACAATGGTGATGTTCATATTCATCTGTTACTCAAAAAGAAGGAAAAGCTGCTTCAAGGGTGAAAAAAACCAGTATCAACCTTGACTGTCATGACCGTGAAATAGTGGAGTCTAATCTCCCAAGGAGAATGAGAGCAGAAGAATGCAGATGCTGTGCTTCAAAGTATCAGATTTTGGCGTAGTCTTGTGACTTCTGTTGGGGGACCCCATGTGACCAGCATAGAAGGGCAGCAGAGCTCAGCACAGCTGGTCTTCCAGGACAATGTCTTTGAAGCAGGAGACTGTGCATGTCAGTAGTCAGGACAATAAGCAGAGCTATCAGGAGAGAATCTTGGGGAAACAGAAGACTTATGGGAAAGCTCCACAGAAAAAAGGAAGCATACGAGAGCTGATAATAAGGACTGAAACAAAGGAGGAATTCAGAAATGTGCTTGGTTTTAGAAAAAACAGAGCTCTGCCAGAGTTGACACTTGCATGGGAGTTCAAGGCCATAACGATGAGCTGTTACTTCTCCAGAAAGAGTTAAAGAAGAAACAAAGATTGTGTGTGGCCACTTCTGAATTCAGGAAGAGCAGATGTTGATAGGTCTGAGATTCTTTCTGTCTTCTTTGCCTCTGACTCCACAAGCAAGGTCTCCCAGTTCCAGGTGTCTAAGAGGACGAACACTAGGCGAGACCCAGCAGTGGATGAAGATCAGATCAGGGATACTTTAGATAAGGTCAAACCTTATCAGCTCATTGGACCAGAGGAGATGCATCCAAGGATGTTGAGAGACCAGGCCGATGTCATAGCAGCGCTACTCTGATACATTTTGGAAGTTCATCGTGACTGGAAAAAACAGAAAGCAACTCTTGCATACATCTTCTGCAGAGACCCAAGGACTGATCAAAGGAGTTGCACACTGCGGTGACAAAGGCCAGGAGCTGTGTGGCTGGACAGCAGCTCTGTGGAAATGGTCCTCATGTTCCTTGATTTTCCTTAGGCAAAACAGGAGCCAGCAGCAATGGCAGCCAACAGCATCCTGGGCAGTATGAGCAGGAGCCCAGCCAAAAGCAGTGATTACCACCCTCTGCTCAGTACCTTTCACACCACATCTTGCACAATGACAGTGAGACAATGGCAAAGAGGAACAGATACACTGGAGGGCCACTAGGGTGGTAATCCTCCAGTTACCCTTCAAGTATTTGTGTGATTTCCCTAAGAGTGGCAATATGTACAAGAACAACACCAACAAGAAAAGCATTAACCTGCCGAAGTATAAATATCTGCAGGGGAGCAATCTGCATCTGTGACAGCCCCTCTGGGCAATGCCAATGGGATCAGAATTTGCAATACAAGGCGTGATATCCAATCTAAAAGTACATTTCTGAAGGGGTTCAGATGAAAGGTGATCTTGGAAAAGTCACTCTTTGTGTCCCCAGGAGGCGTGGCCGCTGCTGGTTTCCCTCTCCAGAGAGTGGCAGAGGCTGGCTGGCTGCTGGCCTTAGCAAATCCTTACAACCATGTCTGAGCCTAGAAATCGTAAACAAGTAGATGATGCCTTCAGGTAGAGGAGGAGGAAGAGGATTGTTCTGACAACACAGCAGGAAGGAAGTTCCCTCCTGTGCCCATCAAGGATGATACGGACATTTCCATCTGGTGTGCATGCCTCAGCCCAGGAGATGGGGAATGCCCACTGCTGGGGGTGGCTGTGCTCAGTCATCCACATGAGCTGACCTTGCTGACCAGCACCCTTGGCTGCAGACTATCCAATTCAATGAACTGATAAGGGGGTAATTTGCTAAGTAACCCCTGACTTGATCCTCATCTACTGCTGGCTGTTCTTCTCCAGAGTCCTGCCTTAAAGCTCCAAGGCCTGGGAGACCTTGCTGGTGTTAACAGAGGCAAAGAGGACACAGAGTATCTCAGATCTAACTACACTTCCTCTTACTAAACTCAGAAGTGTTTCCACACCCTATCCCTTTCTTCTTTAACAGTTCCCGATGTAGCAACAGTTCAACTTGGTGCCTCTTAATTTTATAAAGATATGCCTGTCCTGGTCTTGCTGTGCTGCCTAATGATGGGAAAAGACAAACTGATTCTTTGAGCTAACTCTTTTGATGACAGAAGAAATGCCACTGCTGAAACTAATTGTCTCTCCCCAGCTGAGGGAGGCAACTTCAGTGATTGCTTCATCCTGTTTCAGAGCAAGTTGTGCTGGAGACCAAAAGACACCTCGAGGGAGTCGCAAGTGGCTAGAGAAAGTGATGCCTTGGGCTGGTCCTCTGCTGCTGAGCTGAGCTGGGCTCCTGGGAAGCATGGAGCTCATGACAACCAAGAAGCACTGCAGAGAGACAGCTGTGCCCAGGAGCAGCTCCTCTGCAAAGCCAAGCAGGGCTGAAGGCACTGCCTGCAGGCAGCAAGGGCAGAGGAGTGAGCCAGACAGAGGTTAACATCTGTCTGGCGTTGGAGGACGCTGAGAGCTCACTCTTGGGAGGAACCTTCCCAGCCAGTTAGTCTGTGGCTGCAGGACATTGTATCTGCAGATCCTGGGGGGATCTCCTCAAGCTGGCCCATCGCACAGCCTGCGGGATCTGTAAGTACAACTCTCAGAGATACTCTGGTGTAGGGGAGGAGGACGTGCTGCAGAGCAGGGATTGCCTGCTGCAGCATCCTGGGGCTGTGTGCTGGGGCCGGGACTCTGCCGCCTGCCAGGGTCAGTGCTCAGCCTGCCCAGGCAGCTCCTGTGGTGCTGCGGGGAGAAGCTCTGGGTGGAAGGAGTGACCCCCAGCAAGGTGGGGTTCTTCTGCTGGTGAGAGGGTGCTGTGTGCATCAGGGCTGCTCAGAGCTTCAGCTCACTCTCAGAGTATTTCCAACAGGGGGTTTCAAAGAGAAGATCAGGACGAGGTTTGCTATAAAGATAAGGATTTTCCTGGCTCTTTGCTTTTCAATTTCCTTCACTTGGTGCATGGGAAAGGATAAATGATGAAGGAGTTCTTAATTTTGACAACTGAGACCCCAGAACTGCAGCTTGGAGTGGTCAGTCTATCTTCCAGGAGTTTCCTAATGTGCTTTCAGTCACTCCTCTGCTTATGGACAGAAGTAGCATCACCTTTGCTGGACCCATCAGGCTGAGTCTGACCTGTGCTTTTTCCATCCTGCAAACAGGAACACGCACCCAGGCAGCGCCCTGCAAACAGGCAGGTTTCTGTAGGGCCAGGGTGAGTGCACAGGGGTTGGGATGGGGTCTGAGTGCTGACAGGGAAAGACATGGGAATGGAAACATCTTGCAGGAGGAAAATGTACAGGAAGCGATCGTGTGATCACGGAAGGAGTAGAAAGGAAAACCAGAAATGTGATGGGAGGGAGAAATCAGAAAATTGTGACCAATTCCACATATTGCAGACCCCTTCCTCTGAGCAAGCCCCCTTGCCTCCTCTCCCACCCACCAAAGCCTCTGCCCTCAGGGCTGTGGGCTCCAAGCCATGAACCACCTCCTCTGCAGCAGAGCTCCAGCATAGCCAGGGGGCAGCTCTCCAGCCACGTCTCCATTTCTCTGCTGCAGATCACAGGGGCTCAGAGCTCAACTGCCCGGCAATGTTGGTGTCTGGGAGGCGGCGTGCACAGCTGGGGAAGGGTGACGCTGTGCTGAGGTCCCGGCTGCCTCTGCCCTGGCTTCTCTCAGCCAGACCCTCCCTGGATATTTTCTTGTTTCTTCACTTGTCTGTGTTCTTGCTATTGTTCCTTCATTCTTGCTGTCAGGCTCTCTGGGGAGGTGGAGTTTCAGCTGTATGGTCACAGACTGAACTTGTGGGTCCTTTCCTGCAGGTGTGTCCATGCGAATAAGTGTCCCAGCTTTCATCTCCCCTGTGGGGCTGTGGGCATTGCAGTCTGTGGGGCTGGTTTTCCCTTAATCAGACTAGCCTTCGGACACTTGGCTCTCTTCTTGAAGTGTCCTTCCAAGCTGTGAGTTGCCCTCCAGGACACCAGCTTGTCCCCTCACACCCATTTATTTTTAATCTGAAAGCCCCATGGAGAAGCTTAGAGATGCTGCAAGGGAGGAAATGCTGTTGGGTTGATGAAATGAGCCATGCGTGTCCTTGGCTAGAAGTGAGGTGCTGAGACTTTGAGAAAGGACAAGACATTCAGCGGTCTGCACTGAATCCTTCTATTTTCAGTAACATCTGGTTGTTTTCCAGTGTGACGAAGGGCAGCCATCACCCTCTATCTCATTCAGATCAAGCTCAGGGCATCTCAGAAGAAGTCAGAGGGACAGAACAGCTGCCCTCTGTGCACTGAGAACCACAAAAATTTTCACATGCCTTCCAAGACTTTGTCACTTCTCGCTGTGCAAGCACAAATGCTGAGGGTTTGTGAAACCCAAGACAACTCTCCAGGTAAGATGGGAGAGCTTTAAAAACCCCAAACCTCTCCAACTGCCTTCTGATATCCCCATTCCTTAGCACTGGGAGTTGATTTGTTTCAAGCCCTGGTGCATGAAGAGTGGTTTCATCTGATGATCAGTAGGACTGACCACTGCACCCAAGGTGCCCATGAACCCATTGTTGCAGAGCAGGGCACACTCCCCAGCAGCCAGTGGGCAGAGGTCCTGCTCCTCATAGCACGTGCAGCCAGCACAAACCAGAGCCCGAGCCAGGGGCCTGAAGGAAGGTCTCCTAGAAAATGAATGGAGAAAGCTGGGGAGTGTTTACACGGTGAGGGTAAAGGCTTTGCTTTTCCTCTGAAAAGTGTTCTCTAACTCTTCACAGTTCTTCCTCTAAGAACAGGATCCCATCCACAGAGACAGCAAGAGTCCAACAGCAGCTTCATCACCTACTTCCTCCTCCTGGCATTCGAAGACACACGGCAGCTGCAGCTCTTGCACTTCTGGCTCTTCCTGGCCATCTACCTGGCTGCCCTCCTCAGCAATGGTCTCATCATCACCGCCATTGGCTGCAACCACCACCTCCACACCCCCATGTACTTCTTCCTCCTCAACCTCTCCCTCATAGACTTGGGCTCCATCTCCACCACTCTCCCCAAATCCATGGTCAATTCCCTCTGGGATACCAGGGCCATCTCCTATGCAGTGTCTGCTGCCCAGGTCTTTCTGTTTGTCTTTTTCATTTCAGCAGAGTTTTATCTGCTCACGGCCATGGCCTATGACCGCTATGTTGCCATCTGCAAACCCCTGCACTACGGGATCCTCCTGGGCAGCAGAGCTTGTGTCCACATGGCAGCAGCTGCCTGGGGCAGTGCTTTGCTCAGTGCTCTCCTGCACACTGCCAATACATTTTCCATACCAATCTGCAAGGGCAATGCTTTGGGACACTTCTTCTGTGAAATCCCCCAGATCCTCAAGCTCTCCTGCTCAGACTCCTACCGCAGGGAAGGTGGCCTTTTTGGGGTTAGTGTTTCTATAGGTTTTGGGTGTTTTGTTCTCATTGTGCTGTCCTATGTGCAGATCTTCAGGGCCGTGCTGCAGATCCCCTCTGAGCAGGGACGGCACAAAGCCTTTTCCACGTGCCTCCCTCATCTGGCTGTGGTCTCTCTGTTTATCAGCACTGCAGTGTTTGCCTACCTGAAGCCTCCCTCCATCTCTTCCCCATCCCTGGACCTAGTGGTTTCATTCTTCTACTCTGTGGTTCCTCCAGCAGTGAACCCCCTCATCTACAGCCTAAGGAACCAGGAGCTCAAAGACGCACTGAAGAAGCTCATTCAATCAGGATTCTTTCAGAAGCAATAAGCTCCCCATGTCTCTTCACAAGTGATTTCCAGTGTATCTAGGAGACCTCCTGTTCTTTGGGTATTTTATCTGTGACAATTCTATTTCTCCAGGAATGTCTGCATCCTCCCCACTTCTCCAGAGGCATGAATGAAGTCTGTCTGACCCAAAGGTCTTTACACATTGGTGTGGCATGTAGGTACAGGTGGCCTCCCTGTTCAAACCTCTCTAATAAAAGGGGATTTTGTCAAAGGCATGAAGGGTGTAGAAGAGAGAGGCTTGATCTGTGCCATGTTCCCTGGACAACCCAGGAAGCTGTCACAGCACAATTTTTCCTGATCATCCCCAACACTGGCACTTCCCATCTCTGGTCACACACCCCAGTCCTGAGATGGGACCTTTGCTGCATGGTCACACCAGTCCTTCTCCAGAGCTTTTTGATACCCAACTCCAGAGCAACTATTAATAAAAAAGAAACCACTTTCCTCCTGCACTCATTCCACAGCAAGTCTTGTAGCCCTTGCCACGGTTGGTCTCTGAGCCAAGTCTCTTCTCAGATAGCTCTGATCAGATGCTGCATCAGGTGCTTATGGCCCTGTCTTGAGAGATATTGAAAATGTCCATTGTTTGAGATCCCACTGAGAGGCCTGGGTCCTTGCTGCAGTGTTTGACTCTGAGGGATTTCTCAGAAAAACATAGCTTTCTCAGCCTTTCCTTATCCCTAATGTGCTGCAGGACCCAACCATCTTTCTGGCCTTTGCAGGACTTACTCCTGTCTGTCAGAGTCTTTCTTGTGCTGTGTATCCCCAGACTGGATGCAGCAGTCCTGACATGGTGCTCCTGTAGCGGGTTAGCCTTGGCCAGCAGCCAGACACCCACCCAGCTGCTCACTCACACTCCCAAATCAAAAGGATAAAAGGGAGAAAATAACATGGAATAGCTCATGGGTCAAGATAGAGACAGAGAGGTGAGTCATCACTTGCTGTCACTGGCAATGAAGAGTTAACCTGGGAAAGGGAAATTTCATTTATTGCCAGTTAAAATAGATTTGGATGGTGAGAAATTATGTGTCATATTTTAACCCCAACAACACTACAAACAATGTCCGATCCCCAGTCTTTTTTCGCCAGCTCAATTTACTCCACCGTTCCCAATGCTTCAACCCACGGTGACTGAGAGAGGTGCAGGCAGGATGGTGAATGGGGGGTTACTGTCAGTACAGAGCATCTCTGCCACTTTTTCTTCCTCACATTTTTTCCATTCTGAAGCACGGGTCCTCTGCACAGGATCCCACTGGATTTCAGGTCAAGGCTATGTGTTGTGCATTTCTTCCAATCTTACTTTTCTCATTTAAACTCACAAAATTGCAGACACATTGCAGTTGGAAGGGACCTCTGGAGTTCAACTCCCCAGCTCAGGCAAGGTAAGCTAAAGCAGGTTTCTCAGCACCTTGTCTAGGTGGGTTTGGTGTACCTCCATGGCTGGAGGCTCTGCAACCTCTCTGAGAAACCTCTTCCAGTCTTTGGTCACCCTCACAGTGATAAAGTGTTTTCTGGAGTTCAGATGGAATGTCATGTGTTTTTTTCTGTGTCCATCACCCCTTGTCTTCTCAGAGGGAACTACCGAGAAGAGTTTGGCTCCCTTGTCTTCATTCCTTCCCATCAGGTGTTTATGCACACTAGTAAGATCCCCCAGAGCAATTTTTGCTCCAGACTCAGCAGTCCCAGTTCTCTCAGCCTTTCCCTCTATGAAAGATGCTGCTGTCCCTTAATGCACCTTTGTGGCTTTTTGCTGGACTTGCTTTTTTAGGTCAACAGCTTTATTGAACTAAGAAGCCTAGCACTGGACACATCACTCCAGAGATGTCCTCACCAGTGCTGACTAGAGGGGAAGGGTCACCCCACTCCATCTGTTTGCAATGTTTTTTCTAACGCAGCACAGGAGGGTATTGGCCTCTGCCAGGAGGGTGCACTGGTGACTCCTGCTCAGGTTGGTGTTCTCCTGGATCCAAAGGTCCTTCTCTGAGCTGCTATCTCACCACTCAGCCCCCAGCATGATGTGGACAGTGTGGCTGGGTCACAGGCTGTCCTCCCCCAGGGACTCCCTCAGTGGCAGCTGATCCATGGAGATCAGCTCCATCTCTCTCACAGGTCCCACAGTGCTGCAGAGTCACCTGGGACAACAAAGCCCGCTCCTGCCAGGGCTGCCCAACCCAGGCCTGTTTCTCTCTGGCCTTGGGGACATTAGCTTTTGCTCTTGTTGTGGGAACCTCATACTTCATTGTGTTGCCACCTGCCATCCAACCCAGTGTGCCTCTGCTGTGGAACAAAACCTTTCACACAAGGGGTCACATCTCTGGGTACCAGGTTTCCATGTGAAAATCTACCTTTGGCCCTGGTGCCACAGCTGCAAAGCTGCAGCCCAGATGCACACCAAAGCCCACAGCCTGGGGTGTAAGAAGAGCCATCACAGAGGTGTGACCTCAGTGGAAGAAGAGCTGAGATGGGGAAGGACAGCTCCCATGGCTCTTGTGGTGGATGGAGATACAACATCCTTAGGAGAGACCGTCAGGGGAAATGAGGAGCCAGGGATGCGCTGGGTGATTTCAGGGCAGTTCAGATACATGCAGCTCCTCCATGGGACAGGCAACAGGTTAGGTGGAAGCTGCTGTGTGGGTCCAAGGAGAGGCTAGAAAGAAGGAGACTGTAGTAGGAGTTCTGTATGCTTTGACCCAACCCAGAAACAGAGCACCCACAAATTCACTTGCCCACTCTCCCTCTGCATCCCCAGCAGGGCAGGGAAGAAAATAAGAAGCACAAAAGTAAAAAAAGTTGAAAAGGAGAAGCAAAATCTGAGCGTGCCAGCAAAGGAAAATGAGGAATTCATTCCCTCACTGCCATGGGTAGGCAGTGGTTTAGCCATTGCCAGGAAAGCAGGGCTTCATCACGTGTGTCAGGGACTCGGGATGACAAACACCATGATCATAAATGTTCCCCCTTCCTCCGTCTTTCCATGAGGTTTTTTGGCTAAGTATGACATCATGTGGAATGGAATATCCCTTTGGTCTTTTGGGGTCAGCTGTCCCAGCGGTACCCCTGCCAACTTCTCGTGTACCTCCAGCCTACTTGCTGGGCGGGCAGAGTGTGAGGAAGAGGAAGCTTTCATGCTCTGCAGCGACTGCTCAGCAGTGTCTGAAGCATGGGTGTGTTATCAGTGCTGCTTTAGTTACAAATCCAAAGCTGATCACCGTATGGTCTGCTGTGAAGAGAACTAACTGCATCCCAGTCGGATCCAGGGTGAGGAGTTAGCAATGTCATATTTAAATAACCTGAGGAAATCTGTGAATCCCAGCTACTGGCTCTGATGGGGGATTCCTCAGTCTCCTCAGTATTCACTGGCCAAGTGAGACAGCAGGATGCAAACAATCCAGGAGGTTTCTTGTGGTCTTTGTGGAAAAGTTCTTAGCACAGCTCCAAAATGGGCCACAAAGTCTGATGCTCACCTGGACGTGGTACTGCCAAAAGACGATGAGCTGGTCAGGGGTGTGAAGACCAGCATCAGCCTTGGCCATAGTGACCATGAAATTTTGGTCTCTCGGATCCCCAGCTAGGTGGAAGAGAGCAGAAGAGCACAGACCCTGGACATCAAGGAATGAGATGTAGGCCTACTGAGCGCACTGGCAAGTGGGATCCCATGCGTGCAGTGTCAGGGCCCTGAGAACATCCGTAGGCCTTCATGGCCTTGACCAGCCTCAACATGTGTACTGGCCTCCAAACACAGCCATAGACACAGCTTTGCCTGTCCATGGACTTCCTTGACTTGGGCTTGCAGACTCACTTCCCGGCTTCATTCTTGATCAGATATACAGGGAAATGACACTGTGGCCCTCCAAGTGCCAGATTCCAGATGATTCACAGAGGCCTCAGGCCTTTCTGCTTTCTTTCTTCCCACCACTTGGTCAGCTTTTGGGAGGAGAGGAACAGGTGAGCTTTCTGGTGCCAATGATTGAAAGTTGAGGGCACAACCATCACACGTGAAGTGACCTAAAGGCTGTGCTAGTTCCAAACTCTCATATTCAGCTCCTTTCTTTGATGCCTTAAATCTTCCACAAAAGCCCCTTCCACCTTGTTCTCCTTTTGCAATTAAATTGCAAGCACCCAAGGAAGAGCCTTGTTTTCATTTCTGGTATCAGCCTAAAGCATCCCATGGTGGGGAGATCCCAGGAAGCTTGTAGAAGGTGAATGTTCCCAGCAATCCCAGGAGGCCTGCCATACCAATAGCTGTGTTCAGGGAGCTGCTCAAATGCATCATCTCCATTTCTGTAATGGGGTTTTAAATGCCTGGTTCATGTAGAAACTCCCTCTGTGGATCCTGAGAGTTGCTGCGCAAGCTGGTCTGAACTCAGAGCTGGCCCTGCTTTGAGCTGAGCACTGGATCTGAGATGTCCTTAACTCCGTTCCACTCTGAGTAGTCCTGTGACATAGAGGCCCTCACCTCCAG
Organism: Opisthocomus hoazin; assembly: GCF_030867145.1. Taxonomy (NCBI): domain Eukaryota; kingdom Metazoa; phylum Chordata; class Aves; order Opisthocomiformes; family Opisthocomidae; genus Opisthocomus; species Opisthocomus hoazin. The sequence goes on from NC_134442.1 coordinate 6,955,309, forward strand.
CTTAATCCCTTCTTTTAGAGCATGTAGAAAGGCACAGTCATGGAAGTGTTGGTGGGGAAGAGACTGTTGGGGGCCTCTAGTGCAGCCTCCAGTCGGGCTGTGACATTGCAGAGCTGAAACATGAAGAGCTCGAAAGGTAGAGAACACAGCAATGCTCCTCCTAGTCTATTCATTTTTTCCTAAGGCTAAGCCTAAAGCTCCCAAGAGACACTTTGTGGCTGTTGCTTCTGTCATATCATTGGCTGCTGCAGAAGAGAGCTTGGCTCTATCATCTCTCCAGGGAGCCATGTGGCCATATCCCTAGGTGTCTCAGGGTCCCCATGGACAGAATTTACAACAGTCCAGCTTTGAAAGTACATGTACTGCCGGTCATGCTCAGTCATGGTGCTTCTAATATGACCGTAATTAAGCAGTAGCAGATAAGAAAAGAATGCCAGTGTTCACGGAGTTCTAATCAAGGTAGAAAGCACCATGGTAATCGTTGGAGAAAGAAGGGTCCAAACTCAGCAAATGCAATCATCTCAGTTGGGAAATGGTAAAGAAGACTTGGGTGTTTTTCTTTTCTTTTAACATAGAAGGCTAAATGATGGTTAAAGAGTAGGACTGGAGAGGTGGGAAGAGTGAAAAGGGAATGAAAGGGGAAGCAAAGGAAATCATCAGGACTGTTTTGAGGTTACCTGTCAAGCAGCCTTTCATCTGAGCAGCAGGACAAGAAAGCTGCAGCTGGTGTGAATAGACTAACTTCTGACTTGGTCGCGGGGAGCCTGAGAACTTTCCCTACTGTTCTTAAGAGAAGACCAATAGGGGAAGGAACCCCAGCATCATTTAGGTTTCCCATCTCCTTCACGGGACTTGAGGAGCTCCATGCTCTCTCTTCATGCTCACATCAGAACCAGCTGTGGAGTCAGACCATGTTGCTCAAGGCTTGATTCAGTGGTAGCTGGATAGCTTCCAAGGACAGAGATGGCACAACACCTCTGGAAGACCTGCTGCAATGCTTGGATGCCCTCATGGAGATAAATATTATCCTTATCTTTATCCTGAACCTGCCTTAGTTCCACAAGTTACTATTGTCTGTTATCCTCCTGCCAAGCACCACCATGAAAAGACTGGCTCCATCTTCCTGAAATCTTCCCCATGGTGACAGACAGGTCGCTCTGAAGTTCTTGAGACCTTCCACTCTCCAGGCTAAAACAGGCCCTCACCCTCAGTTTCTCCTCCCAGAAAAGTGCTTCAGCCCCTGAGCACCTTGGCGGCCGTGCACTGAACTCACTCCCAGCTATCAAGAACTTCCCTGCTGTGGTGGGTTGACTCTGGCCAATAGCCTAGCAGCCACTCAGTTGCTCACTCTTTCCTTCCCTTCCCCAGTGCGACAGGCCAGAGAACAGGAAGAAATAAAGTGTGAAAAGTTTCAGGTCAAGATAATAATACTTTAATAGGGGAAGAAAAGAGCCTAAAAAGACCTCACCAAGTGAAACAAAGACCATCCTTCACCAACTCGCACAAGCAGACTGATGCTCTACCACTCTCCGAGCAGCAGATTCCTTGAACACTAAAAACTTCCACATCCTTCTTCCTCTGTCCCAAGTTTTTATTCCTCAGCGTGAGGCCATACAGTATGGAATATCCTTATGGTCAGTTTTGATCAGTGGTGCTTGCTGTGTCCCCTCTCAACTTCTTTCCAGCTGCCCACTTACTCACTGGGAGGGAGCAGAATGAGAAACCGAGCAGGCCTTGACACTGGGCAGACATGGAAGAGCAATAGCCAAGACACTGGTGTGGTATGAGCATTGAATTTTCTTGACTCCAACGGGTGTAGGAAATGGCCATCCTTCAGGACGTCTGGTTGTCTGGTCCAGCAGAGAAGCCATGCTGGGCTGGCCTTTATATCTTAGGATAGTAAGACCTGCAGCCCATGGAGGACCACAGTGGAGCTGGCTCCTGGCAGGAACTGCTGCCCATGGAGAAAAGCCCATGCAGGAGCAGGTTTTCTGGCAGGAAAAAGCCCATGAAGGACCAGGTTTTCTGGCAGGGGACCCACGCTGGAGCAGTCATTCCTGAAGGACTGTACCCTGTGGAAAGGATCCACTCTGGAGCAGTTTGTGGAGAACTTCAGCTGGTGGGAAGGACCCACAATGGAGAATTTCAGAAACAGAGTGTTATGACCTGACTGCACCTCCCATTCCACATCCTCCCTATGACACTTGGGTGTTAGGAGTTAGGAGTGAAGTTGAGCTTGGGAAGAAACGCATGAGGAGTCAAGGATAATTCCCTCTGCTGCCCCACAATGCCCCAGTATGTCCCAGTGACCTCCAGGTAGGGCATGACTCCTTCACCACTGCTCTCTCAGCCTGATGGATCAACTGTTTTTTAACCCTTTCTTTGTAAACCCTTCCAGACTGTAATGGCCTAACCTGGGAAAAAGGACGTTGAGGAAGACCATGTCAGAAGGGTCAAAAATGGCATCCACTGTTCTTTACTCTTGCACAAATGCCGATAATTCATCATGATGGCAATCAGGTTTCAGAGGCATGATTGACCCATCATCAATCCATGCTGACTGCTTTCGGACACATTCTTCTTTTTTAGGTGCACAGACATGCCAAAGTGTCCTTGTACAGCCTGGGATTCCCTGGGGTGACTTTCTGTCCTCTTTCAACAACAGGCGCAACATTGCCTTGTCCTCACTCACAAGAGCCCTCGACCAACGCCAGGAAGCTTTGAAAGGGATATTCCAAAGAAATGTCGATCTCTCCCTATATCTTCATTACAGCTATTTTACCTGCTAAATAGTGTATTGAATTTCTCTAAATTTCATACAATTTCATCTGTCTTGACTATTTCTAAAGTAATTTTTTGAAGATGCAGGCTGCCTAGACAAAGGCCCTTTCCATTTTTGTCCAGTTTTCTCCTCCCTTTACTCTTTGTGCATTCAGATTCCTATCACCTACTGAGCTGCTGTTTTGACATCAGGGAGTTAAAAGTTTGCCTGCCTTTCAACAGTCTAATTGTCTCCTTAGCCAACACTTTAATTATATTTATAACTATTTTTTTCCCTCTACCTAGCTACAATACTTCTCATAAGATTATGCCTTACAGGAAGGAAACCTCATTAGAAGTAGGTTGTAATTACCATTTGTTTGCACTGTGTGTTTTGTTTGTTGAACTTGATTTTACTTTAATTTTTTCTTTTCTTGCAAATAGCAAAGCTCCTGTTGTGCCTGTGTGCAGCCAGCTCTCTATGGAGAGGAGGTGGGAGATGGTGCAATGGAGCTGTAACATCCAGTTACAGAGATCAGTGGAGAAGGCTGATGCAAAGAGCAGTGACACAAGTCCCAGGTGGCCAATGAGAGAAACAATGGGATTGGGGAGGTGAGGAGAAAACTTGTCCACACAGTGTCAGACCTCAAGGGACTTCTTCTCCTACCTGTCCAGCCCTCCTGAGGAGGCACCATGGATGAGTATCACTTGGAAAATTTTTCTACCACTAATTCTGTAGACTGAAGAGCAGTTAAAAATATCCCTTAAAATAGAAACAAGATTATTTTTAGGCACAGTATGACATCTTTCTCCTTACCTACACACGAAAAAATCCAATTAACTGTACAAGTCTTGAAGAACTGAAGAAATTTACAGGAGCTTGTTAGCTTAGCACTTTCTGTATTGTAATGAGTCCCACGGGGTATTTCGTGTGCAGTCCATGAACCTCAGATGCTGAGAGGATATAGAAAGACCTACTCAAGAAGTTCGCAGCAAAACTGAAAGTACCTGGAAGCATTGATTGGCCCCACTGAGGGCCATTACTGACAAAGCCTCCCCAGGGACTCCTTAGAGTAGAGAATTGGAGGCCATGATTGCACGTAGGCAGAGGCAGTCTGCAGGTGGCTGCAATGCTGAGAAAACCCTCTGCCTGCTTTATGAAGCAGAAAGGCCAAGGGCTGAGCCCCAGGCCCTGGGAAGGCAGATCCTGTCCCTCACGTGTGGCTCAGGGCTCTTCTTGGGGACAGTTGAATGTGTGGGTGAGCAATGACCATTGCAGGAAAATTCTGCGACACTTCTTAGCCTCCCTAAGAAGACGCGATGATGGAACACAGTTCAGAGCCTTTAAAGAAAATTTCTTCTGGTAGTGATCAGTGTTAGAGGCAACTGCCATATCGTAGCCAAGGGGACAAAGCCCTTGCTCCTGTTGAAACTGTTAGCCCTGCCAGAGTCCTTAGCTACCTTTACTGCAGGCTGTCCTACACTGTCCCATGCCCACACTTCTTTCCATTCAGCCTGTAGTCACACATCTTTACTTCCTACCCAGTGCTCACACCAGCATTTCCACGCCTTCACTGATATCTGTCTACGCTCACTGGCTTTTCTCTGAATTTCGAATACATGGTCTGATTCAGTCTCCCTTCACAACAAGGATACCCTTAGAGGGAGACTTCGTAGTCTTCACCTCTAGTCTGAACCTTCCAAGCAGCATTTGGTGAAGGTTTCCTTGCCTTCTCACTGCCAGGAAAAGATCCATTATCTCTGAAACAACCCTTCAGGCAAATGCAATCTACTACTTTAGTGCCCTCAGCCTCCACAAGACTAAAGAAGCCCAGATCTCTCAGCCTCTCCACAGAGGCTGTAAAACCCATCCTGGCAGATCTCCTCTAGAACCTTTGTTGTTCCTCCCCATTATTCCAGAATAGGGAGCCTCACATGCAGACATACTGGTCCAGATATGGCTACACCAGTATTGAGTCAAGAGCGGTGATAAGTCCCCGCTCTCGTTGGCGACGCTCCTCCTAATGCAGCCCTGTATGCTGTTGGCCTTATTCACTTCAATCACACACCACTCACTCATATGGCATCCCTTGGAATGCCCAGGCCCTTCTCCTCAGGGTCACTCCTGAGCTGTTCAGGTCCCCACCTGCCCACAATATTTTGAGTTATTCTCCCCTTTCAAATGGTTTGCAACTTCTTGTACAACTTCATCGGGCTTCTACTGCCAAATCTAAAAGATTCTCAAAATCGTCCTCAGAGTGAAACTCTAATTTAAAAACTTCTAATGTGTGTGTACCAGATTTGTGGTGCCTCTGAGAAGACAGCAGAATGAGGAATTGCGGGACACTACTGATAAAAGAAGGAGACATCTCTTCAATGGAATTGTTGACCAACGGAGGAATTGTCATGTTGACAAGATTGGAAACACCAAATGAAGGTGCAAAGGAAGCCAAACTAGGGCCAGGGAGGAAGGGGTAAATAGAGATGGGCTGCTTGTGTGGAAGCGTACAAGGATGGTCAAGGAGAAGAAGCTGTGAGTGAGACACAGCTGAAGCCAGGACAGTATCCACCCCTTTTTGTATAAAATACAAATTGTATAAAATCTACATCACGCTCAGATCCCACACTTTCCAATTTATTACCAGCACTTTTCCTGTCTTCTGATTTACACACAGAGATAGTATTCCTTACCAGATGGGGCATGCCTCTAAAGTGGTCGTTGAGTTCACTTAGCCCAGGACTTTGGTCTCTGTCTGTCAGTAACAATCTTTCAGGGCAGGAGAGATGGTGTGTGCTGTTGGATGGTCACATGCTGCATGTGGGATGATAATAGAAGATTGGCAAGGAGGATTGTAAACACTCTCAAATGACTTGCATCTGGGGTGTGAAAAAGACATATAGCATACTAATCATTGTTTAGTCTTGTGTGCTCAGCAAGTAGAAGGTCTGTGTTTGGATAACATAGGCCTGTGATAGACTCCAAGGCAATCTGTCGAACACGCCTGAGATTCCTGCCCTGATGCGGGAAGGATCAAAGCACAGTGGAAAGTTATGTCTGGGTGAATCCCTGAAATATTAGGGCAAAAGCAGCAGGTTCAGTAGCTCCCACTTTTTCTCTAGCAAGGACTGATCTCTACATATGGTCCCACAGACCCACTAAGCAGGCACCGCACAGGACAGTGTGCATTCAGAGTGGGGAACAATTCCCCTGCAACGATGCCCAGAGCAGTCCTCGGTGTTTGTTGTCCCATGGCCTTGCTGTTAGGCAGCTGCTCCAAGCTCCTGGAGAGGCTGTGTTCTATGTAGGGCTTCACAGGCAGCCTTGCTCCAGGGTCTGCCAGGATGTAGGCCAAAAGAGAGGCCCAGCAGGAGGGTGGAGACGTCTTTACAGCAAAGCTTACCTAGAAACCTGTGCTGAGCAGCCAGTGATGGAAATGGCCAGTGAGAAATGGCCAGTGGCTGAGTGGTGACAAAGGCCCCTGGGCCACCTTCCTAGTCTGTCTGTGCCACCAAGGGCACAGAACAGTCTCCTCTCTCCTGTACCTGCATGGCTTCGAACACTGCCATCAGCCCTGGCTCTGCACCTCAACCCCCCTGGTGTCAGTCTTCCCCCTGCATGGTCACGCAGCACGAGTTATGCACTGATGGTGCATAACTCGTGACTCTGCTAAGCAGTGTGCTAGCTTTGTGACTCTGCTAAGCAGCGTGCTGGCTTTGTGGAATTATCACCTAGCACCCACATCTACACAAATCTGCAAGAAAGACAACACCTCTGCTCTGTGTGTGTATTGGCGTACTGTGCACTGGGTAAATGACCACACTTTTGGGAGAACAATCTGAGGTCTAACATTTACACTCTTTTATTGTTGATCCCCTTGGGAGGTCAGACCCCACTATTTCATGGTCACGACAGTCAAGACTGACACTGGTTTTAACATCCATGATTAGCTCTCCCTTCTTTGTGCGCAGCGGATGCATATCAACAGCACAATTGTTGAGCAATTTGTAAGTTGACCTATAAAGAGCTGTGTCCCAAGCTGGGTCTTGAGCAAGAGCCTCCAGAAACCTCCTGGACTGATTGCACGCTGTTGTGGTCCCCTTCCAGGGAATGCCAAGGTGATTAAAGTCAGCAAAGGGACAATAATTCATTCTCTGTTTCCCACCACAATGTCACCCTTACCAGTCTCTCCTCTGAACCGGACCCGTAAGGGCTCACACAGCTTGTTCATCCCATAGAGGAGCTCCACACATTTAAGCAGCTCCTTCACACTCAAGGCCGCTCCCTCCTGATCTTTCTGGCCTGTCTCTCCTTCTCATCTGTATTCACCCATCACAGCACCCCAATCATGTCAGCTGTCCCTACATGCCTCAGCTGTTCTTCCCTCCAAGTGGGATGAAGAGATGCCCTGGGGGACTCCAGCTCCTCCTCTCTGTGTCTGAGGCTGAGGCCCTTGCTGCATGTCTGGGCTGCAGCACCCCAGCTGTGGCCCATCTGGACTGAGAGCAGACTGGCGAAAAGAAACCTGCTACCAAGTGCCCAAGGCCTTGTGTGTGCAAAGGCTTTGCTTCAGAGCAGAGACATGCTGGAGGGGGTGGCAGGTGGCAATGTAAAGGAGAAATGAGCTGCCCACCAAGACAGCAAGACAACTTTTGTGAAGGCCAGGAGAAGGTTTTGCTGTCTGCTGTGTCTCTGCAGCCCTGAAGGCCTGAGGTGGAGTGGAAGCTGATCTGAGGAAGGAGGAGGTGATGTTGAAATTGTCCTTGGGTGTGGACATCTTGTGATCCAGGCACACTGTGAAAATCATTGACCTGATCCACGACTGTATGATCAAGCAAATAGTTAAATGACGGGGGGAGAAGAACCAGCACAGTTTAAGAGGGAATGCCCTGTTTTGGTTTCGGCTGCCGCCGGCAACAGAAGCACCACGTGGCCGCCCCTCCCCCCGCCGGGATGCGGAGGAGAATGAACAGAAAGAGGCAGAAACTGGTGGGTCGGGATAAGGGCAGTTTAACAGAACAGCAAACAAAGGGAACAGAAACAACAACGACACAGATAAGGAGAAAATATGACACAAACTCACACAACAGACCCTCTCTCCCGCACAGGACCGGTGCCGCGCGCTCCCGAGCCACAAGAGAGTTCCTACCGTGCCGCCCCCCCCACTGGAACCCAGCGTGACGGCACATGGTACGGAATACGCGTCTCTGTTTGGCCAGGTTGGGGTTGGGTCAGCCCACCCGGCTGTGCCCCTTCCTGGATTCTGGTGAAAAGTAACCCTGTCCTGGCCGAACCCAGGACAGCCCTCAAGAGGAGACCCTGCTGTGATATGCTTGGTATTCACACTCTGCCCTGTGTCCTCTGGGTAGAGAATGGACAGCTTGGCGTCCCTGCAGTGATGGGATTCTGTCACTGCCCAAAGGCACCAAATCTGTGTGAGATGCCCTGGGTGGTGCCTGTCACACAACGAGTCTGAGTGGGGATGGGGGTCCTGTACAGGACCTGTGCTGTCCATGTCAGGTGCACGTAGTTTTCCTGGAAAGCCCTGGCACCTTCCATAGTCATAGATGTCTGCAAATGTAAAACAAATGAAGATTCAGCTGCCCTGAATGAGGTTAGGCAATGAAGGGATGCGCAGGAGACAAATGCTGTCATACTGTTAAGGCCATGTGGACAATAGAGCTGATGGAGAACAGAAAGTGAGAGACGTAGCTCTTCCTGTGCCATGGGACTCCGTTTGGTCAGGCTGATTACATCCACCAGCAGCCCTGAACATAAGGAATAGTTACAGGATCAGTTGTCTTCAATGTGGGCGTTTTCTGTCATTTCAGCCTGTCAAAAGCATTTCCCACCAGCCTTCAGGAAGGTGCCCTCAGACACTGCCCTGTCTCTATGAACTGCTCCATTAGAGCTTGCAGTTACCAGCACGCATCTTGGTCACCTCTGGTACCAAACCTGTCACCAGGTGTCTGTGTCTGAACATCTTCCTGCCCTCCACCTCGTATAATTAGCAAGGGAGCTGAGACAAGCAGCTGCCATGCAGGAGAATTCTTTGGTGCCCACCTGAACTGAGGCAAGAGGAATCCCACCTCCAGTGTGTTTTATGGTGTGCATGAGAGAGGCCTGAGTCCTCAGGACTTCAAACTCAGGATGAGATGCCTCGAATGACTAGGCTGAATACTTTCCCTCAGCAGGGGCAAAGGAGATTCCTCCCTGTAGCTTTCTGGTTGTCCTGTCTTGTGATGGGGCAAGGAAAGGTGATTTTTGTTTCTAACTCTTTCTCTGAGAGGAGAATTGACGCTGTTGAAACTAAGTGTCTCTCCCCAGCTGAGGGAGGCAACATCAGAGATTGCTTCAGCCTCTTTCACAGCAAGTTGTCCTGGAGAGCAAAGGACACCTCAAGGGAGCCCAGAGGCGACAGAGAAAGAGCTGCCTTGTGCTGGTCCTCTGCTGCTGAGCTGGGCTGGGCAGAGGGAGGGAGCTGAGAGGAACCAGGCAGCGCTGCAGACACAGCTGTGCCCAGGAGCAGCTCCTCTGCAAAGCCCAGCAGGGCTGAGGGCACTGCCTGCAGGCAGCGAGGGGAGAGGAGCAAGGCAGAGAGAGGTTAAAGGCAGCGTGGGGTGGGAGGATACGGAGAGCTCACTACAGGAGAAATGCTCACAACCCATGAAATGGTCAGTCCCTGTAGGCAGGGCAGTAAATTGGCAGCTGCTGGAGGGATCTCCAAAAGAGGATTGTCACAGCTTCTCAAGCCTAGAGGAGGAAGTCTGGTTCCAGATCAGTTTTTTACCTGCTGTACCATCAGAGGAGCAGGGCATGCTGACTACTTTCTCTGGGAATTCCTGGTAGGACTTTAAGCCAGGTGTGCAGCCAGGGGTGCCCAGGGCTATCCTTCAGAGCAGGTCCCTTTACTGCAGGAGTCTGTGTGCCGGGGTCAGTGCTCAGCCTGCCTGGGGAGCTCCCGATGGTGCTGTGGGGAGAATCTGTGGGTGGAAGAAGCCATATGCCTCACCAGCGTCCCTCTCTTCTCCCTGAGTGCAGCAGAAATGCTGAAGGTGTCTGAACTCCAAGAAAACTCCCCAGGTAAGCTGGGGGAGCTTTATTAACCCTAAACCTCTCCAATTGTTCTCTGTAATTGCCGTTCCTCAGCACTGAGAGTGTAGAGGCTGACAAGGTGATTTTCTGTGTGGAGTGGTTTCATCTGACCAAGTCGGACACCAGGATGGACCCCTGACACCAGTACTCCCATGAACTCCTTACTGCACAGCAGGGCAGACTCCTTGAGAGGCAGAGGACAAAGGTCCTGCTCCTTACAGTACCTTCAGCCAGCACCAACCAGAACTCAAACAAGGGAGCTGAAGAATGTTCTCATTGACAATGAATGGAAAGTGCTCAGAAGTTTAGCAGGGTTAAAGTTCTAGGAGTAAGGCTTTGCATTTCCAATGAGAATTCTCCCCTAACACTTTATTGATTCTTCCTCTAAGGACAGGATCCCACGCCCAAAGGAAACATCTGTCCAACAGCAGCTCCATCATCCGCTTCCTCCTCCTGTTGTTAGCAGACACACGGGAGCTGCAGCTCTTGCACTTCTGGCTCTTCCTTGGCATCTACCTGGCTGCTGTCCTCGTCAACGGCCTCATCATCACCACCATAGCCTGTGACCACCACCTCCACACCCCTATGTGCTTCTTCCTTCTCAACCTCTCCCTCACAGACTTGGGCTCCATCTCCACCACTGTCCCCAAATCCATGTCCAGTTCCCTCTCAGACTCCAGGGACATCTCCTATGCAGGATGTGCTGCCCAGCTCTTTCTGTTTTCTTTCTTGATAGTAGCAGAGCATTGTCTTCTGACCATCATGGCCTAATACCACTATGTAGCCATCTGCAAACCCCTGCACTACGGGACCCTCCTGAGCAGCAGAGCTTGTGTCCACATGGCAGCAGCTGCCTGGGGCAGTGATTTTATCAATGCTCTCCTGCACACTGTCAATACATTTTCCATACCCCTCTGCAAGGGCAATGCTCTGGACCACTTCTTCTGTGAAAACCCCCAGATCCTCAAGCTCTCCTGCTCACATTCCTACCTCAGGGAAGTTGGGCTTCTTGGGGTTAGCCTTTCTATAGCTTTTAGGTGTTTTGTTTTCATGGTGCTGTCCTATCTGCAGATCTTCAGGGCTGTGCTGAGGATACCCTCTGAGCAGGGACAGCATAAATCCTTTTCCACGTGCCTCCCTCACCTGGCCGTGGTCTCCCGGTTTCTCAGCACTGTCATGATTTGCTATCTGAAGCCCTCATCCTTCTCTTCCCCATCCTTGGACATGTTGTTGGCTGTTCTGTACTTGGAGGTTCCATCAATATTGAACCCTCTCATCTATAGCATGAGGAATCAAGAGCTCAAAGATGCACTGAAGAAACTTCTTCAGTCAGTAGTCTTTCAGCAACAATAAGCTGCCCATGTCTATTTATAACTGGTTTTCTTTGTATCTGGGAGTCTCTGTGGTCCTGCCACCACCCAGATCTCTAGGACACAGGAGATTAAGATCCATTGTGTAGTTATATTACATACAAGTGCTGTGATGAGAGTATCAGGCACTCTTTGGTCACACCTAGATCATCTGCTGTTTGAATGACACACCAGGAGAAGTTCTGAGTGCTCTGGGAACAACTGCCACTGTGTTGTTATCTTGGTCACTAGAGCAGTAGCCTGGAGATGGGGTGGCCAGACACCGCCTGGTCACACTTTGGCCATCCGCTGCCTCATCTCTCTGCCAGAATGACTCAGCACGAATTCTGGCCAGAATGGCGAGTATTGACGAAAGAAAATCATCTCAAGATCCCGTAAACAGATATCCAAAGGTGAGACCCTTTGAGCTCTCTGGGTCCACAGCAGGCTGTGTGACCCAGTATCTCCCCATGAGCTGGGACATCTCTCAGGGTAGATTTAACGAGGATTGAACGATTGTCCGTCGATGATTTCACAAGGACTCAAAGGCCTGATTTGGCACACTTCACTGACTGTCCTGTGATGAATGCCAGCACATAAGTCCGAGTATATCCATGAAAGTCACAAGAAGGGCAGCTTTAACCACAGGTTAACCTCTCGCTCTGCGTGTCGAACTGTGTACGTGATTTGGTTCAGAACCATTTCCCTGTCTGTGTGCAATATGGTTCAGAATTATTTGTCTGCTCGTACGCGTGATTTAACTTTCATCTGTGTGTGCAACCCTAAATCACTATTACAGCTGTGCTTTCATTGAATCACTCTGTTAATTTGGCTGATGATTAAGTGTTGTTAATAATGCTACAATGTAATCTTGTGATCTACCTCAAAAATATGAATAAATCCTAAATTGCTGCTAAATCAAAGCGGTGTAACAAATTCCTATTCATAACAAACACCTGTGGACTGGTATTCAATATTTGGTAATTCTGTTTATTTCAGGAATGCCAGCATGCACTCAGCTTTTCCAGAGGCATGAACACAGTCTGTTTGACCCAAAGGTCTTTGCCCATGTGTCTGGCACCACGGTACAGCTGGCCTTCCCTGTCACATCTCTTTGATAAAAGGGCACATCCTCATTGCTGATGTCCAGAAGCTGGGCTATTCTGAAGCTGAGGTCAGGATCAGGCTGAAGAAATTGACCCCATGAAGCCTTACTTGGTTTCTCCATGGGACGAGGAGGGCATGGGACAATACGGTAAAGAAGGGGACCGGAGTGAGCTTTCACTGGTGGCCTCCCTATTTGGCCAATTCCAGCACTGGCCACTCACCACCACAGGTTTTTGGGTGAGTTTTGCTGCGTGGCCGTTTCCCTCCTCCTGCTACTGTGCTTCATGCCTGCAGGAAGGGAATGGCCAGCCCTGCTCAACTTCTCTCTTTGTCCAGTCGCTGGTAGACCCCAAACAGGGATGTGTTAGAAACACCACATGGGATGCCGATAGAGCTGGGTAGGTTGCAGGACTAAGTGGAGGCTGTTTCCTGTAGGAGGAACAGCAAGGGCCCAAAGCACAGAGGGTTGTCTTGGGGATCGTGCAAGAGAAACTGTTCCGCTTACTGAATGCACCTTTTCCCATACTGTGCCTGAGCAGTGGGACTGGGGAACTGTGTGTTGTACAGAGGGCTGGGCTGGAACAGGCCAGGGCACTGACAGGGATCACAAAGAAGCTCCCATGGAGTGGCCACCTGGAGTTATTGGCTGCAAGACAGGTAAAGAGCAAAGAGAAGAGCTTAAATTGCCGTGTTAGAAACCAAGGCTGAAGAAGGGAAATGCAGGGCTCCTGCTGGATGGGGACGGGAAGTTAGTAACAGAAGACAACAATGGGGCTGATGGACTCAATGCCTTCTTTGCCTGAGTCTTTCCTGAAAAGGTCTCCCAGGCCTCTATGCTCACGGAAGGAGCTGAAGGACGAGAGAACCTATTGGCATGAAGCTCAGGAAATGCCAGCAGGATAAATGCCAGTTTCTGCCCCTGCAGGGGATTCACCTCAGCAATGCAATAGGCTGGGGGCTGCGTGGCTAGGAGCAGCCCTATGGGAAATTTTGTGGTGGTCAGGGAGCTGGACAGGAGGCAGCCATGTGGCCTGGCAGCAAGGGAGGCCACCCAGATCCTGGGCTGCACAACCAGGAGCTTGGCCAGGAGATCCAGGGAAGGGATACTCTGCAATGCTCCATCCAGATTTCAGATCTCCAATTCAGGAGCAATTTTTGCAAGGTGGAGGGCCCTTAGGAGAGCTAGGGACTGGAGGACTTTGCCTTTGAGGAGCGTAGGCTGAGGGAACTGGGCTTGTCCAAAAGACAATGGGTGGAAGGTGAAAGAGGAGAGGTACAGCCAGGACAGAAGGAGAACTTTTTTCCCCACAATCTCAGCCCAGTGCTGGAACAGGTCACCCAGAGAGGTCGGGCAGTCACCCTCCTTGATGCTTTTCAAACCCAGGCTGAATCAAGCCTTGAATAAGTTGGTCTGACTGTGTTTCTGACAGGTTGCACTGCAGACTTCCTGAGGGCCCTTCAACCTCGGTTCCCTTGTGATCCTATGATGCTGAGCCCTGGGCATAGAGGATGTTTGTGGGGCATGAATCCTCGTGTGCTGGAAGTGACCATCTAAACCAATATCTAATCGAGTGAAGTGGCAAGAAAGGAAAAGTAGTCCCTTGGGGTCTATGTGGACAACCTTGCTCCTCACCTCCCCAAGCCCACCAGTTCCCTCATAAGTCTCCTGGGACTTGCATCACTTCTCCTCACATCAGACTTCTCCACTGATCTCTGCAGCTGCATGGTACAGCTCCTTTGCACCAGCTCCCACCTGCTTTCCTTCAAGAACTGGGCTGCACACAGGCACAGAAAAGTTTCTCTTCCTTTCCAACAAACGAAAGTGAAACAGGATACAATTTAATCAACTTTAAAACTCTCTCCTCAGCTCTATGCTAAGTCCAAGCAGCATCTAATGTGGTCCATGTTTCACAAGGGATTTCCATGAAAGAACAGTTTTAGACAGAGACATAAGAAAGGAGAGATACAAAGGCAATGAAGGTCTTGACTGTTCATTAGCCTTAAGAAAGATGAGGTGACTGTCTCTCTGCCTGAACCTTGAAGCAGAAACCAGATAGTGGAGAGGCATCTGAGTGACCAAAGAACAAGCACAGGAGGAAACCTGAGTGTAATGGGTAGGGATATGTCCATTGGAGAGTGCTGGTACTGTTCCTCAATAGACTGAAAAAAACAGGAAAAATATCCTTAAGAAGCAAACCTAGTTTTTTATTAAGTACTCATCGTACTCTTTCTCTTTACCTACCTCGAAGGCAGCTCCAATTAGCTGTACAAGGCGTGAAGTCTTGAAAATAGTGTAGGAAGAGAAAGGCACAGGAGGGCTTTGTGCATTGTAAGGTCTCCCAAGGTGCATTCTGTGCTGAGTCCATGAATCTGAAATTCGAAGAGGATTTTTGCACTAACTTTTCCAGAAGTCAAAATGAGAAGAAAAACCCAAGGTATCTTGAAGCCTCAGTGTGTTCCACTGAGGACTATTACTGACACAGACTCTTCTTGGACATGTTAGAGCAAATAATTGGAGGCCATTATTCCACAGAGGCAAAGGCAAATTTCAGGCAACCCTTACACTGAGATAACCCTTTGGCTTTTCAATGAAGGAAGATGGCCAAGCCCTGACACCAAGCTCAAAGGAAGGGAGATCCTGTCCCTCACTCGTGGCTCCAGGCTTTTCTTGGAGTTGTGGGGAGTGTGATGACAAGTGAAGGACAATGCTGTGACACCTCCTGCTGTCCCCAGGGTGGGTGCAAGGAGGCAATGAGGTCCCATTGCCATGAGGACCTTTTCTCTCCTTCTAGGCCTCAGCTACAGAGAAACCTGCTAGAGTCAAGGAGACAAAGACCCCGGCTCTGTCATGGCCTTTCAGCCCTGCCAGTGCCGTTGGCCATCTCCACCACAGGCCGTTCTACGCTGTCCCATGCCTGTACCTGTTTCCCTGCAGGCTGCAGACATCCAATGCGCTTCCCCAACTTGTTCTCACCCCACTGTGTCCCTACCTGTACTGGTGTCTCTCTATCATTGCCAGAAGGTCCTTGAAACTTGAAAATCATGGGCTGATCCAAACTGCCTCTAAGTGACCTTTTGCACAACAGCACTGCCCTCGGAATGACATCTCTTTATCCTCAGGTCTGCTCGGGACCTCCAAAGCTGCAATTTCTGATGGCTGTCCATTCTCACACTGTTTCCCACTACCCATCAAAAAGTGCCATCTTCTTGGGGAGAAATTTTCAATCTCTCTCGAACTCCTAGTATTTTTCCCTCAGCCTCCACTTTACCACAATAGAAAGCCCAGTTCTGTCAGCCTCTCCACACAAGCCCTAACCCTCTCTTGGCAGACTTTCTCTGGCCATGTGACATGCTTCCTCCATGCTCAGAATCGGTGCTTCCCTTCGAGAAAGAGTTCTAGCCTCCGGCAGCCCTGCTCTGAAAATGCGAACGTCTGCAGATAGCTGGCAGGCAGAAGGTGCTAGCCTGGAAAGCTGTTGCTCAGCCTCATCTGCCCATGGCAGTGCTCGCACAGAGGCACAGAGACTGGGGCTGCTTGCTTGTCTTGCCCCCTCAAACTTCAAACGTAGCTTAGGTGGTCCGTGCCGGGCACCTCCGGCAGCCCTGCTCTGAAAATGCGAATGTCTGCAGATAGCTCGCGGGCAGAAAGAGCCCATAACACCCTCCTAGGGAAGCTCAGGAAGTGTGGGCTGGATGAGTGGCTGGTGAAGTGGATTGAGAACTGGCTGAATGGCAGAACTCAGAGGGCTGTCATCAGTGACGCTGAGTCTAGTTGAAGGCTGGTAACTAGTGGTGTCCCCCAGGGGTCAGTACTGACCCCAGTCTTGTTCAACTTCTTCATCAATGACCTGGATGAATGAACAAAGCATACGCTGAGCAAGTTTGCTGATGACATAAATCTTGGAGGAGTGGTGGGTACACCAGCAGTCTGTGCTGCCAGTCAGCAAGACCTGGACTGGCTGGAGAGTTGGGCTCAAAGAAAACTGATGAACGTCAACAAGAGCAAATGCAGGGTCCTGCACCTGGGCCAGAATAACCCAATACACCAGTACAGGCTCAGGGCTGACCTGCTGGAGAGCAGCTCTCTGGAGAGGGACCTGGGAGTGCCGGTGGATGACAAGTTGACCATGAGCCAGCAGTGTGCCCTGGCTGCCAGGAAGGCTGATGGTGTCCTTGGGTGCCTTAAGAAAAGTGTGGCCAGCAGGTCAAGGGAGGTACTCCTCCCCCTCTACTCTGCCCAAGTGATGTCCCATTTGCAGTACTATGTCAAGTTCTAGGTTCTCCAGTTCAAGAAAGATGAAGAGCTACTGGAGAGAGTCCAGCACAGGACTATGATGATGATGAGGGGACCAGAGTACCTGTCCTATGAGGAGAGGCTGAAGGAGCTGGGCTTGTTTAGCCTGGAGAAGGCTGCGAGGGGACATTATAAATGTCTAATAATATCTTAAGGGTGTGTGTCAGCAGGATGGAGCCAAACTCTTTTCAGTGGTGCCCAGCAACAGGACAAGGGGCAATGGGCACAAACTGAAGCAGAGGAAGTTCCGTCTGAACAGGAAGAAGAACTTCTTCACTCTCCGAGTGACAGAGCCCTGGAACAGTTTGCCCAGAGGGGTTGTGAATTCTCCTTGTCTGGAGATATTCAAGACCCGCCTGGATGAGGTCCTGTGCAGCCTGCTGTAGATGACCCTGCTTCAGCAGAGGGGGTTGGACTAGATGATCCCCAGAGGTCCTTTGCAACCTTTACTGTTCTGTGATTATGATTCTGGGTATGGATCCAAATGGAGGATAAATGCAAGTTTGGGACTGGGACCTCTTAGGTGATTAAGGACCTTTAGCAGAGCTATGAAAGAAGCTGGATGGGTTGTGGGGAACTCACAGGCAATGCCAAATCCTCAGAAGACCATAGCCTTGTGGTTAAAGCAACACCACTTCTTACCAAATCCCCACCCTGAAACACAAACACACTCACACGCGCCACAGGCAGAGCCCTGAGATATATTTGTGAGAAAGATTCTCCTTTACCAGGCCCTGGTAAAGGAGAGGAGGGTCAGGGCTTGGCCATTCTGGTGATAAACAAACATCAAGGGCTTCCATGGCTTCAGAGTCACCTCCACATTGCCTTTGCCACCTGCAGCCAGTGTCTCCAAGTTTTTGCTTCACCAGCCTCCAGGGACAGGCACCTCGACGGCTTGTTTCCTTCACAGCTTTGTCAGTGATGGCCCTTCGTGGGGTCTCAAACACCCTCAGAAACTTGAGGTTTGCTTCTGCTTTTCACTTCATTGGAGGTTTGTTTCATCTTTCCGTGTTTGCAGTTCAGGAACTCGGCACCAGAGGGCTCTTTGCATATGCAAAATGCCCTTCCAAGCCAAGCCTCTCTGCATCATTTTCCTGAAGGTTTCAAGTCTGCTGTGGATGATCAGAGAGATTTCAGGAGTGCAGCCAAACAGAGAACACTTCAGTAACAAACAGCAATGATGCAGTATTTCTTCTATAACTTCCACTTCCCCTTTGCCTCCGCGTAGAGCAGCGGTGGTATCAGCATTCTCTAATTCATATTGATCTGGAGCATCTCCTGATGAAGTCTGAGTATGTCAGAAACGTGGGTGCCCAAAGCATGACTTGGGTGAGGAGATAGGCCAGGCCACTTCAAGAGGAACCACACCTCTCTGGACCAAATGGTGGGGGCTGGTGGGAACCTCTGGTGCCATGGCAGACCAAGATACTTGTGTGGAAGTAGCTGCTCAGCTGACCTGTTTCCACTTCTCTAATGATATCTGAGTTTGATCAAGTAACCCCTCATGAGCCCCCTCCACTCCTGGTTGTTCTCCAGACTCCTGCCTTCAGGAACAAAGGCCTGGGAGACCTTGCTGGTGAAGACGGAGGCAAAGCAGCCATTAAGTTCCTCAGTCCTGCCTGTTTCTACTCTTCCAAAGTTCAGCAGCAGGCCCACGTTTGCCCTGTCTATTCTTTTGTTGTGAAGGAAGCAGGATCAGCTCATCTTGCTGCCTTTACCCTCCCCTGCAAGTATCAAGTCCAGGGGAGCTTTGTCTTTGCCATCATCCCTGCATCCACGAACAAGGTTTCTAAATTCCTCCTTTGCAGCTGTCCCTGCTTCCACCTCCTGTGTTCTGGTCCTTTTCCCTGGAGCTCCGTCAGTTCAGACAAGAAGCCTCACCAGAAGAATGCTTCTTTTCATGGGCATTAAGAGAGATCATCGTTGTGCTTGGAGGAGGCCGTCCTGTGAGGCCTATCAGATTTCTTGAGTTCCTTTACCCTTCAGAGCTGCTTCCTGTGGCACTACCTGTATCTTCCCCCCAAGCACGTCAATGTCTTATCCTCTGGAGTCCACCAGCCTGTGCTCTGTTGCTCTCCTCCTCACTCTGCTCTGGTGCCTGGGACCCCACTATTTCCTGGTCACAACAGCCATGGCAGACACTGATGGTCTCATTCTGACCAGCTTTTCCTTGTTTGTCAGGACCAGGTCCAGGTGAGCACTACCTCTGCTGACCCACCTGGCAGCTGTGTTAAGAGCCTGTCCCAAGATCCCTCAGAATGCTGGCACCCCACCGCTTTGCCTGGCCAGTGAATGCCAGGTTGCCAGGTTCCCATAGGAACCTACTCATTGACCTGAGGCTTCCTTGGGTTGCTAACAGAAGACCTTTTCCATGTCTTCTCCTTGATCAAGTAGTTAGTAAGATCTAACATTAATTCACCCTGTATTAGGTTTACATGGCAAAAGAGACGGTAATGGAGTTGCACGTGCTACAGGGGTGGCTTCTGTGAGAAGACACCAGGAGTTGGACCCTTGTCAGACAGAGTTAGTTTCAGCCTGCTCCAAGATGGGCCCACCACTTGCCAAATCTGAGCCACTCGGTGACGTTGGCAGCACCTCTTTGATAACATATTTGAGTAGGGGTAAAACACGTTGTGCAACAGCAAGTGGGAGAGAGGAGTGAGAAGAAGAGAGAAACAGCCCAAGGTGAGCAAGATGTCCCAACACATCTCATTTAATCCAAAAGCCACATTGCTCTGAGGGTCCAGTATGGTCCAGGAAAGGGGAGATTCAGAGAAAATCTCTGGGCAGAAGAGACTTTAGTCCATCCACTCGGTGAACATTATTGTCATCTTCCATCTTCAAAGCACCAGGCAGCTGAGCAGACATTCAGAGAGAGAACGGCCAAGGGCTGAGAACAGAGGTACAGGGGAGGGCGTCCTGATGTGATCTGCCTCCCAGCCCTGCAGTGGCCCTGGGTGTAGACGGGACAGACCTTGCATCTATGCCATGTTTCTGGTGTTCAGGTGGCACTCAGGTGCCAGACCTGTCTGGTGGGCCCTGGGCTGTCTGCCCCACACCAGCTCTGAGAGGGCACAGCTTTAAGGAGGTGCTGAGCTCTGTTTGCCAGCTCAGTGCAGTCATGTTTGGCACCCCAGGCACCTGGCATGGCACTAGAGGCTTTTTTTATGCCGTTCAAATGAGAGCCCTGACGTATTCAGTGCGGGGATGTGGATGTGACTTGTCCTTGCAGTGACTGCAGCCCTTGTGAGTACTGTGGATGGAGACCTGGCTCTCCGTCTGGAGCAGTCCTCCATTTGTTCTGCTCAACAGCTCTGCGTGCTCCAGGGAGATCTCTGACAAAAGCACATAGGTGGCTGCTCTCTTTGTGGGTGGCAAAGGATATCCCCCTCTGTCCCCTTTCCCCTCTGGCCCTCAGCTGATGCTCACAAAGAATGCGGATATTCTCAGAGTTTTTCCATCAGAGCTTGCAAACACTTACGCACCTTTTGGACCACCGCTGCCACGTCCGACGTCACCATGTGTCTGTGTGCGAGCACCTGAGGCCCATCTGAATACAAACACAGGGCGCAGAGCAGGAGCTCGCACGCAGGCCACTCTTTTGTGTGCTCCTGAACTGAACCAAGAGGTTTGCTTGGGAGTGTGGGGTGCATGGGAGGAGCTGGATCGCGCTTCAGCCCAAGGGGTTCCAACATGGGGTGAGATGTCTGTGTCTCACCGGCTGAATCCGTGCCTTGCACAGGGGAAGCCAACCGCTCCCTTTCCCTGTCTGTGTGTCTTTTTCTTATGGTACAGGAATGGACATGTCCAGAGAGGAACATTTCCACATCTTGCAGTCAGCCAGGCTCTGGCAGGACAAACCATGCTGCTGGAACCAGTCTCTCTCCACGGTTTAGTGAGGGATTGTCCATGATTACTTGAATTGACTTCAAGACACAATCCCCTGGAAGGACCTTGCTAACTATTGGGAGCTGCCAGCCTTTGGAGCCCCAAGGATACCTCGAGGGAGCCTGGAGTGGGCAGAGGAAGTACCACCTTGGCTGGTTCTCTGCTGCTGAGCTGGGCTGGGCTCCTGGGATGGAGGGAGCTCATGGCAACCAGGTAACACAGAACAGACACAGCTGTGCCCAGGAGCAGCTCCTCTGCAAAGCACAGCAGGGCTGAGGGCACTGCCTGCAGGCGGCAAGTGAAGAGCCAGACAGAGAGACCTTAAAGGCAGTCTGGGCTTGGAAGAGAGCTGAGAGCTCACTGGTGGAGAAATCTTCCCAGTCCTTAACACAGTCAGTCTCTGGCTGAAGGGCAGTGTAGTTGAGTAGCCTGCAATTACCTGACAGAGCTGGCTGGTGTGAGGGGAAGGATGTGCTCCTCAGCAGGGCTTCCCCTCTGCATGGTCAGAAGGACAGGGCACCACAGCTGCCTCCTCCCGGCTGCAGGGCTGTGAATTCTGGTGTGCAGCCAGGGGTGTCCAGGGCTGTCCTTCAGAGCAGGGTCCCTGCAACCCATGGGGGCTGTGTGCTGGGGCAGGGACTGCCTCCTGCCAGGGCCAGCACTCATCCTGCCTAGGGAGCTCACCATGACGCTACAGGGAGAAGCTGTTGGTAGAAGGAATGACCCCAGGCAGGGAAGGGGAGCGTCTTCTGCTGTAGAGGAGGACCTGCATGGGTGAGGGCTGCTCTCCGCTCCAAACCACCCTGAGGACATTTGCAGACGGTGCTTCTGAAGGACATTGAGGCACCATCCACCTTCTAGGAAAGGATTCTGTGCTTTCAGTGTTTCCGCTCTTGGTTGGCTGGGTGGGCAGTGGGAGACTGGAGCACTGGGCACAAACTGAAGCGTAGGAAGTTCCAGCTGAACGTGAGGAAGAGCTGCTTTACTCTGAGGGTGACGGAGTCCTGGAACAGGATGCGTAGAGGGGTTGTGGAGTCTCCTTCTCTGG